>NC_072823.1:2500000-3100000 GCF_027744805.1 Dunckerocampus dactyliophorus
GGCGAAGGGCGGAGGAATCGGGGCGGATTGAAAGTAGGTCATTCGAGGTTTTGTTTAGTAGCCAGGCACAACAGCCGGCTTGCTCCTGCTCCCCTAAATTGTGGAAGAGCTGCACGTGATAGAATGGAGTCTGGATTTGTGTATTACCTCCTCCGTGTTGGCTGCAGAGGATGAAGACACAAAACATGCAGCCGTGCTCGGTTTCCAACAGGTTCGCAAAATATCAAAGACTGATTCTAAATTGTAGGATTATTCTTTTGGTGTGAATCAACGAAGGCGCTTGGCGGAGGTCTGTGCTTTCCCAGGGCTTTTCTAGGCTCATTTCATTTTTATTTCTAATTATTTTCTAATTAAAAAATAGTTCATATAATAATAGGTAGGTTTAGGTATCAGTTACATGTTATCTGATTCCAGTGCCAAATTAGTACTTTTGAAAGGGTGTCAGTGCTTAAAAATGGAAAACAATCACAATGAGTCTAAAGACAATGCCATCTTAATTTTTTTAGGGAATTTTATGACTTGTAAGTTAACAAGAGTAGTAACTTAAATTAGTAACTTAAATACTAAAATGATAACTAAGTAATAAATTCACCAATATGAAATAAAATCCACAGCAAATCGTGAAAATGATCACAGCAAAACCAGCAGCTGTATAAAACACTAAGGGCATCCCTATGCAACTTTTTCACTTCCAATATCACGCCAATATAGCAGACTGGAATATCGTCCTAGACCAAAATCAATCCAATATCGACAGCAATCATACACACTTGTATTACTTATGGTAATGGTTGAATTTATTTTCAACATGCATACAAGTTACATTGGAATACATCATATAATGCAATTCACAGTTCCACATGTCCAAAAAGGATTAGGAAGAATCAAATCTTATTTCCTCCTACTGTTTCACATTAATTACAATACATTTGTTCACTTCCTGTATTCCAAATGTACTCTTTGCCAATTTTAAATACATAGCAACATGATAAGGCAGTATAACAATGTGGTACAAAAGGAGTCAAGGTACTGTTTATAATCACTGTAAATACATTATACTGTAGAACAGTCATAGTATTTAATAATACATATATCATAATAACTGATAAAAAGCCTCATAGTTGACAGACGAGTACGTACAGACACTGTACTCACAAGGAAATGAAGAGTTAGTAGTATGTGTAGTAGTGGTTAGACATTGCATTGTATGTACACAGTGGGCCAGGACTCTTCTTCCCTGTACTTTGTATACATCAACTGCTTGTACTGTTTCTTGAAATCACTCATTTTAGTACATTGTTTGAGTTCCTTAGTCAATCCGTTCCATAATTTGATTCCACTTACCGATATGCTGAAGGTTTTTTGCGTTGTTCTCGTATACAAGTGTTTTAAGTTACATTTTCCCCCTATAACGTCATATCTCTCTCCTCATGTTTAGAAGAATTGTGTTATGTTTTTACGGGTAGCAGGTTGTTGGCTTTATGCATAAGTTAGCTGTTTGAAAGTTTGCCAGATCAGCAAATTTTAATAATTGTGATTTTAGGAATAAAGGGTTTGTATGTTCTCTATAAGATTATGGATTATTCTACTTAACTGATCTTTTTTGCAGTATTTTTAGCAAGTGACGTGTACTTGTATAGTTATTTCCCCATATCTCCACATAATAACTTAGATATGGTAATACCAAAGTACAATAGAGCGTATGGAGGTCCGTAACAAATTTACCTTTATACAGCATTGGGGTGTTTGTTACCGCTTTATGTTTTTAATGTGAGATTTCCAGCTCATATTATCATCTATTATGACCACTAGAAATGTATTTTCATTCAACCTGTCAATGTCCACACCATAAATTTGTATTTGCACTTAAGTATCCTTTCTGCTATTACCAAATAACAGTGTTTTAGTTTTACTTAGGTTGAGGGATCGTCAATTCATCTGTGTTTTTATGAGCTCTTCTTGTGTGCTTTCTCCAGAACAAAATGCAGCAGTATCCCTGCAAATAATACTAGCTTTGATCTTTCATGAATTTAAAGATGTCATTGGGTTGAACAGTTTTGGTCCCAGTATTGACCCCTGGGGTGCGCCGCATGATATATTTATATATCGCATGATATATTTAACCCCCTTTCGCTATTTGGGTGTTGCTAAAGGTTTGTTATAAAGAAGCCTGTAGATTATATTTCACTTTTCTATATTTATTTCAAGAAGAGAATGGACTATTTTATTTTAGCAGCTACTGTTCTGTCAGATTTTTATTTTAACAAAACAACTTTGCACGCACATCTGGCTTAGACACTGTCTAAACTCATTTTGTGGAAAAAGAATCCTGATATATATCGTACATCGATATTCAACTTAAATATATCGGGATATGAATTTTGGTCCATATCGCCTGCCCTACGCTGCACTACTTACACGACGATGTCACCTTCAAGCACTTGTTGCAGGGGCTTGAGTCTGCATTCATTTAGCACCCAGTTTGTTTTTTTGTTAGCACCGGACAAAAAATAAACCAAGTACCAAAAATCTGCAAATTTGGAATGCTAAATTGCAAATGTGTGCTGATCTGTTGTATATCAGAGTTCATACTGTGGCTAGAAAAGTAGTTGTAAAGTGAGTCCCAATAGAAGCACGTTGATCCGTAAGCTATTAAAGATGTCTGTAAAGGACAGTCTTCGGAACGATTAAGAATGGAATGTTGAAAAGAATGTATAGCATCAGTCTATGTGACCTCAATGACATTCAAAGCAGTAAGACTCCACTGGTTCACTGCTTAACCTACAGTATTTTTACACTTGTGTGACGGATGTTAAAATGTTTCGTATGATTGTGACAGTTTTCCTTTCGAGCAGGTTGTCCTGGAATGGATTGTGTTTGGCCTAAAACTTTCACTGTCCATCTTTTATTTGGACCTTTTTGTGTTTCGTCAATGGGAGGTACAAAGGGTATCCTTGCAGTTCAATAATGATCCCAGTGGTGTACGTAGTATATGCGTTAGACCGGTTGTGCCGAACTCGTGCCATGGAGGGACGAGACACTGCGGGTTTTCTTTCCAGTCGGTCACGAAAGCAGGTGATTTTAATGATCAACACCTGCTTCAATTTGAGGGAAGGAGCTCGTCAATTAAATCACCTGCTGGAGCAACTGGTTGGAGAGAAAACCTGCAGTGTCCCCGCCCTCCACTGACACGTGTGTTGAACAGTATACATTTTGGGAGACCGGTTAAGAAGATCACTGCTCTTGCTGATGTGATGTGAACTGGTGAACCCTGGTAGCTTTCCTTTCCTGGTAGTGAACCTGGTAGGTTTCCTCCGTAAGCAGCATCGCAGTGAACTGCAACTCTACTTTAAAGACGCAGTTTGTGCAATCACTGGCTTCACTTTCAGGATTTGATCTCTACAGTCTGCATTTCACTGAAAAGCAACTGGAGGTCCAGAAACAAGTTGGGAACCCATCTGCCCCCCCCCCAGTCATGACAACTAACCCCTCCCTACCGTTTACTATGGAAATTACAGAAGGGGTGACTATGTGTGAGTAAGCAAGTGTGTGTGTGTGTGTGTGTGTGTGTGTGTGTGTGTGTGTGTGTGTGTGTGTTGCCAGCAGCTTGATGGCTGCCATCTGCTGCAGCCTGCGAGGTTGAGTTCGCCCCCAAGAACCACGTTGGGCCTCAAACCACAGACGCAACCCAACACAGCTGGAAGTGCTAGACGGGCCTCCGGTCTTGACTGGCGTATTAACACCTCAGGGTCTTATGAAACACGGAGCGTTAGAGGAGAACCTGAACCCAAACTAAATTATGGATTTTTGTTACATGTTCATTCTGCTTTCTGCGCAAGTAAAAAAAAAACCAAACAGTTATTGTCACTTATCATATGAGAATGAGTTGTGGTGAACAGAATGTTCCTGGAACAAGTGTGTGTGTGTTTGTGAAGCACTAAATGCATTTGCATATGTGCTTGTAAGTGCATGCCTAAAAAGGACTGCGTATTGTTTGAAATGCGCTTGTGCGATGTTTGCTTGTTACAGATTTTTTTTTTAATGTAGAAAAAAGGTTTCTTTTTTCTTCGAGGGGATAATTGGGAGCTTCATTTATTGCACCACCGCAAACAAACAGCTCTGACCAACATTACGTTTTTTTTTAAACACAACAATAGCAGTTGGTTGAAAGGAAGCGTGCGGAGACAGGAGGCAGGCAGATGCTTCAAAACAAACACACACACACACACACACACACACACACCACACATTTAGGAGGGATGCAATGGTAGCAAAGTGTTTCTTCTTGAAAGGCCAAATATTCCTGCCAGTTATCTTACCAGCTCCACATAATGGTTGTGATGCTGTAGCAGCTGACTTGATGCCTTAGAAAGTTCCTGTACGTTTTCAAGGCGTAAACCATGCCTCTGTCCCACCAGCAGGATAGCATCACTGCCAGCACAAGTATGACCTTCGATACATCTACATCAGGAGTGTCAAACTGGTGCCATGGAGGGCCGAGACACTGCAGGTTTTCTTTCCAGCCAGTCACTAAAGCAGGTGATTTTAATGATCAACACCTTCAGTTTGAGGGAAGGAGCTCATCAATTAAATCACCTGCTGAAGAAACTGGTTGGAGAGAAAACCTGCAGCGTCTCGGCCCGCCAGGGCACCAGTTTGACACATGTGGTGTAGATCACATGTGTAGATCACAGGCTGGTCATCTCGTCCAATGAATTTAATTATTTCTCGGGTTGTTTGCTTAGCCTTCTGACTGTCAGGCACATACGGGCGAGTGTTGTCCAGAGTTTTGTCTGCGTTAGCTGCCGTTTGACTGATCACACCGTGAGCCACCATAGTCCGTCACACGTTTGTTCTTCAAATATTGTATTAAATTAAAGATTTTTAATGTGCTACCCCCGCAAGATAGTTTAGTTAGGTTCCACACAGCAGACATGATTGTTTTTGTTTGGCACGCTTGCGTGCTGTGAAGGAAAGTGGTAGCAGCACGATGCCCAAGACGTTAGTTAGGGTAAGACATTACACTACTAGTATTTGGTATGAAACAGGGAGCCCCGTTTCTGACAGTTATTTAGCCATTTTTATGCTAATGCTATAGTAATATTATGTTCTTTACCACAACAAAACGAACTGCGGATGTACTTCTTGCAGTGTATATCAAACAAGCAGGCATGTGTTGCAATGCTGTGGACATGTTTTCACTCCTTAAAGGACAGAAGGTTAATAGGTGCCAATTGGTATCCGGTAGAGCAGCACATCACTTTGGGGAAGTGAACGCAACACGTGGTCCTTTCATGTGAGTGCATATCCCTGTGAAGGGCCTTTTCAATCACACGAGGAGGCCACCTCTCAAGACACTGATCCCTTACATGAAGGGACATTCCTTAGCTGGCTGCTGTGCTAAATCAACTGCAATGTGCAGTTTAAGCACA
The DNA here is from genome assembly GCF_027744805.1 of Dunckerocampus dactyliophorus. Classification (NCBI taxonomy): domain Eukaryota; kingdom Metazoa; phylum Chordata; class Actinopteri; order Syngnathiformes; family Syngnathidae; genus Dunckerocampus; species Dunckerocampus dactyliophorus. Next base: position 2,505,433 of record NC_072823.1, read on the forward strand.
CCCTGAAGGATCGACCTGTGGGCCCACTCCCCAGGCAGACGGGAACCCTGACCTGAGCCAACAGCAGCATCCAAGGCCATCACCAGGTGTGCAGCGGGCCACCACTCAATCAATGGCCACTCTCACATGGCCCCAGGAAGTATGTGAGTACTGGAGTATGTGAGAGACGGGTTGGGGAGAAATGTATCTCGATGCAGTCAGTAGAATGTGCGCCCTCTTAGTGTGTGAAATAGTGTGTATAGAATAGTGTGTGTTTGCATGCTACATGTATGTTTTTATCTATGAGTGTGTGTGTGTTATTGTAACCTCTACACACTGCTGCCTCACTGGCTGGCCATGCGTCTTGTCTGGCTGCGCAGCCAACAAGGCTTCTGCTGTTCTCTTCTCAGTGCCATGTTTTACTCACCAAGTGTTCTTGGAAGGGGAAAAAAATGTCCTCATATTTGTCAGATTTGATTATTTCATCCCTAGAAATATTTTGCCATTTGTAAAAATGGAATCATTTACATTTATGGTACTTAGGTATGAACCCCATCTATTAGGGATGAACCCTACATGTACGCTAAGTTAAAGTCCAATAAGGAACCCCATGTTGTCTTTTAGAGTCGATTTGAGTCACACCAATAGCAGAGCACGTTGTGGGCCTTGTTGTTATCACACATGACTAGTGTTGGTAATAACACAGTTATTGTTTTCCAGTAACGGGTAATCTAATTACACATCCCTCGTTTATTGTGGTTAATCGGTTCCAGAGCCGACCACGAGAAGTGAATTCCCGGTAACGAGGATTCAATATTAATCAATGGAATATTTTTGTAGTTAGAGCATAGAAAACTTGTTTATGACTTTCTAAATATGGTTTTTACCATTATTAGAGCCCCCGTAGACATGAAGTGAGCTAACTAGTTAGCCCCCAATTTGTTTATTCTAAACTTAAAGGGTTTCAAACGGAGTGGGGAAGACGGACAAAGTAATAAGCTAAAAGCTTACCACTTCCACACTGAATGGGAAGAGAACTCTTTATCAATACAATACAAATACAAATACAATCACGCACGCTCAATAGCTAGTCAGCAGGAGTTGTGGTTGCTCGCTCCCAGGAAAACACCACCCCCTAGCCTTGAGGTACGGAATCGCAGGTCTAACGCAGCCTAACACCAATCTCATGAAACATCTTTCTCCGGCGACTTTAAGTTGTTGTGAATGTGAGTGTGAATTGTTGTTTGTCAAATGATGCAGAGAACTGATGGATGGATCTCTCAACGGCATTACAAAGCTATAAATCCCAATTATTTGACATTTGAGAGTTTCTTCAAAAAGCAACGCAATAATTACTTTCCCTAGTACCTGCTTACACATGCATGAAGGTTACTACGGCATACATCTCATGCATCATCATTCACAGTTCCACATGTCCAAAAGAAGTAGGAAGAAGCAAAGCTGGTGAGTTTTCGGGGCTCACGGTGTGATCATCGGTCAAACGGCAGCTAACGCAGCCATGCGGCTAACACCCGCTCGTATATGTGTGACAGTCAGAAGGCTAAACTAATAAGCCGGAAAATAATTGAATCCATCGGACGCTTTCTCAGCGGTGGAAGACAGCGGGTTCTCCGGGTGCTCTGTCATGTACTTGGAAGTTCCACCAATGTACTCTCACATCCAAAGTCTCCTTCAAGAATGTGTGTCATCCTCTGCAAGTTTCACGAGTGATGTATGTTCTCTGTTTTTGTCTAAATTAAGGTGATTTTATGGTTCCTTTTTTCATATCATATAGCCAGTAGCAGGGGTGCAGCCAGAAATTCTTTTTGTTTTTATTAATTACAAATTTTATTAGTCTTTGCCTTTTTTCGGGTCCCCTGGCAGTCAAGGGACTTTCCTCCTTATACAGCACACCTATACTGCAAAAATGTATAATTAATTCATGTGATTGGTATTGGTATCGGCCGATTTCAGTCCTGGATGATCGGAATGCATCATAAAACCCTGATGGAGCATCCCTACTAGTTAACTAGAATGAATTAATTGTGTATTTGTCAGAAGTTGAAATGTGACACAGTGTGATTTTTGGAATTGGCATTGTTTAATGGTGCTCTGCCTGCAGGCTTCCTCAGGTTTCTCTCGTAAGACTCAGAGATCAGATGTCGACATGTGAGGAAGCTTAAATCCTCTTTTTGCTTTTCATTACAGAAGTCAGTGACAATGAAAGCAGTGTTGAATTGTCAGCTGCTTATGCTCAAAGATATTTAGCAACCTCAGATCAGTGATCTGATCTTAGACCAAAGTGCATTGTTCCAAACTCTGTGTGCTCCTCCATCATGAACTCCTTTTCATCCCATTGACATTTTATATTGTTTGTCCTCTGAGGATAGCGCAGCTTTATGCTGTTGAGATGAAGTAAGAATTGCGAGTCCTTTGACAGGTGATCAGTCAGCACAGCGCCTCCATTGTGAGGATGAGGAGTGGCGTGTGGTGGTTTTGGCATGTCTCCACCAAGTGGAGATGCAGGAGGCACTTTTGACGTCACTGGGAAACGTGACACACTTCTCAAGAGGCGAGGAGCCTTGGGCGGCTTGAGCAGATGTTGCACAGATGAGCCAGCATGTATGTGCGCATTCTCACATGTGCACAGCTTTACACACTGGCACCTACTCAGGCTTCATTTTCCATTTAAAAACTAAAAAACAAAAAAAAAACAAAACGATGAATGTTGGAATGTTCGCCGGATCTCTGTGGGGCTTTTGGTCGTCCACAGGCGTGAACTGATGCGGTCTTCATCTTGAGCGCTGACAGAAGAGGTGAAACACGACAAAAAGGTTTATTCAGTTGGAGGTTTCTTTTTTTTCTGGAACCAATCTCTCGAGGGTCGATTAAAGCCAGAAGTAGCAGCTACGCAATGTCTTTCAGCTACAGTGCTTTTGTCATGTCAGGCAAATGTAGCAAAGACTAATCCCAGGGGATTCTTGACTTGACATACTTCACGCTGAGCTCTATTCTCCTCATGTACACTTCTTTCACACTGGCACCCTTTAATGCAAACAAAGTACGTTCAGTTGTGGCGTTAAAGTGATCCGACCTTGATCCAATCCAACGGATTGTATGTGCTAATGTAGAAGTGACTAGGCATTGGGTGGGATGGCATTGTGACGGTATGATAACCTTGGGCAAAAATATCCCCGTTTGACGGTTTCATGGTTTTATACTGTGAATATCTTCATTGAAAAGCAAAAACAGTCAAGCCAAAGCAGCATTTTAAAACCATATAAAGAAATCAATGAAAGTGGAACATGTGCATTTAAAATAGCAACAACAAAATAATTCTTTCTAAATAAATCCTAAATAAAATGCAGTTCTCAATGCAGTCTACTGTGGCTAATCCTGCAGCTCAAGTCACAACAAAATGATATTTTCTTAGGAGCAAAATGAAAATAAATGCAGTCAAGTGGCCCAAGAAGGTCACGACATAAATCATTAAAAAAAAAAACTAATATTACGTTATTTCATGGTAGCAGGTCACACTTTTCCACAAACTTCCATTTCCGGGTCATGTGATGTTGTTACGTTAAATGGTCGTTGCTTGTTGTTCAGTGGAGAGTCAACGCTTTCTACCACTTATCCTCCACTTCCGTCTCCTTCTCAATCACATCTCCACATTTGGTGACTCTCCACGAGAGTGATATGTCGATCGACAATGGCATGGTCGTACCGACGCTAACAAGGCAGCTAACAACACATGTGCTTGCTGTCTATGCCCGACGTATGGCAACACAGCACACGCCTGTGGTTACAGCACATCGAAGCCCACTTTCGACTGCGAGGAATAACACAGGACGTGACAAAGTATTTTCACGTACCGGCCGCGCTGGACCTCCACTTTCTCTCATATCATAGAAACGCTATTATGCACAATTTTTGTGTTTTTTTCATTCCGTGGTATAACTTGAGGCCAGTGACTCGGTCCATGCCTGCTGGTGACATAACACCACCTGTGTTTGCATGTTGTCTTAACATCTTTTTGCCATGAGAGGATAATGGCACAAAATGTCCCCTTAAAGTACACTCTGCTGTTTTAGTGGCGTATTGTCCTTATACAGTAGGTCCCTGATATTCGCAGGGCTTCCATTGCAGGACCACCCACGAATGGTGAAAAACCTCAAGTAGTTGAGACACCCATAAAAAAAGTCTATTTCAGATAATTAATAATTTCAGATTAACATTTGCATTAAAAGCAACTTTGTAATTATTAGCTTAAATTCAGCTTCACGTATCATTGTTAATGTGTGACTCAATCCAGGTTTAAGTCCTCAATATGCCTCATACACTTATTTAACACATTTAAAGTATAAAGTATACGTATAAAATGTGTAGTTATTCAGCGCTAAAGTCCCATCACACTAAGCACGAGTCAAGCACAACCAGCCAGAATGAAAAAGTTTCAAAATGTGCGCCACATTCAGGAGAGGAATTGAAATTTGTAAGCTTGGCTCCTTTTTTCTTTGGCGTTATGATGTGATGTGCCGGTGGTGAAACCTGGCTCCGTTTTTCCATGGCGGCGTGACGTGATGTGAATTGGCAACACGTCCATGGTGTCTTCTTGGGTTTCAGCACTGTCCACGCCAGCGGTGGCTGGTAGAGTTAACTTGGCTCCTTTTTTCCTTGGCGTATGAAATTATGTGAATAAGGCGACTCTTTATAGTTACGTTTTAGCGGCAGCTGGTTATGTTTTTTTGTTTTTTTTATGCGTTTAGAATGTTTGGAATGCTGTTGGAATATCGTAAGAATAGTTAGAATGCAATCAGAGTGCATTGAGAATGCCGTTAGATATTTTTCCACTTCATATCCACCTTGAAAGTCTTTAGCATAATCAAAACATTCGGGCCGGCCACAAGAATGCGCCCTAATATTTGGAATGCACGCAGAATACAGTCAGACTTTTTGGAATGCACTTTGGATATCCAGGAATAAACCGGGAATTTTCATGCCGACGATATTCTGGCTCATTCCACCTCTAGCGTGACTCGGGTATAACACAGCAGTTTATCTTTTTTTGGTGATATACAAGTTAGACTTTTGCTTCTCAGCACACAACTTTGGTACATTCAAGGTCCGCCGAATAAAGGGCGAAATCTCAACGTTTGATGAAAAACATTATCAGTGAAGCATGAAGACATAAACATGTACTGTGGGCTTTGTACCAGTGGTAGATGCATGATGATTCCTGTATTAGCATGTATCTAAATAAATTATTACAGACTTATGGTGAATGAGACGTGTTTGGAAAAAAAAACAACACATATTTAAAAACAGAGTAGAAAAATAGTTTTTGGTCCAAAAATCCACAAGTTTGTGGGGTCACAAATGCTGAATCATCAATGTTTCCACTGTACCTTATTGATCAGAATATCAGATGACCATCTTTTTCAAGACGCACTTTTTTTTAAATAGTTTTTTAGATTATATCAAACACAAAATGAACCTTTCTTTTTTTAAATCACCTTTTCAGTATCATATTTTGTTGTTGTTTCTTATTTGATGACTATGCTTTATTGATCACCATTATCTTAAAATTAGCATCGTATCTCTTTCTCTGTTGTTTGCTATCTTGCCCAACCTTTGAGACACTTTATGGAAAAAATAGGTACATAACAAGTCTTATATTTGGGTTACTATGGTAATTGTAACTTATTCTGAAAGGACAGTGTGCTCCGTGTTGTGCCTGTGAATATTCTCTCGCAGGGCACCGAATGGATCACAGCTGGACTGTTCAGGTTCAGGGCATTTTGTCTGTGATTCAAGCAGCCTTCACCAGTTCATGCTCAAAGACTGAATGGAACACTAATGAGGGTGATTCCAAGCTGGCAGAGGCCCCACTCCATTTTATCTTAACAACTGTCATTGTGTACCAGAGTGGAACTGTTTCTGTTTGGGAGTGCCTCTGCCTTAGATGATAAATACTTTGGATCCTGCACCATTCCCTCAGGCTAGAGGTGTCCTATCTAGTCTTCGAGCTTGCTGCGTGTCTTTTTCATGCATTAGTATCTAACACATTTTTGTGATTAATCAGAGAAGGGTGTGTTTTTTGTGACATTCCCTATGATTTTTGAACGCTGCGACAAGAAACCAAACATGAATACAAAGCCACCAACTAACCAGAGGAAGCCAATTATGGTTGTAAAATACCCATTATTAGATATTAGTTACCAGTGTGTTAATGTGTAAATCTCCCGCTACTTGCACCTTTTGAAAGAAAACGCTTGTACCAGTCCAGTGCTTCATCCCATAGACATCCATTCATCCCCTTTGCCTTTTATTTGACTTTACATTTCTTTAAGTTTACAAGTCAATGAATGGACCACCCTCCACTACCCTTTCCCTTTGTTGTCCTTTTATTGGATGTGGCGGTTCAGCCAGAGAGTTCTTGTGGTTTGCATACAAGCGTCACTGGTTTGACTAATTCCACATGTAAACACCCCATCTGAGCTGCACTTTTCTTGCAAACTTGCTTTGACATTATTTGGAACACATTTGATGTATATATTTGGATTTCATAAGTAACATGTATACATAACATGTGCTTGTGTCTCCCTGTAATGAGAGTAGCGCAGGAAAACAGATTGTTTTGCTTTCTGCCAGGATGCTGCTGGCAGTTAGTGCTCCGTTTGTAGGAAGCAGTCATACTGAAAAGATCACAGTCATAGGCTTCCTTGTGTGGTATTGGTATTTTTACACTGCTTGGTTATCAGTCCAGCGAAATGTTACCCTGTCTTCTGCCTCAGGTATGCGATTACATTTGCAGAGATTTGTTTAAAATATCAACCTGGGTGATTGTTAACTAGAGTTCTTTGGTTCTTCCTCCCAAAAAGTTTTTATTAGGAAAAGCTAAAAAAAAACAAAAAACATTTAATGCAGATCTGATCCAGATTGTCTTCTTAGCAACACAAATGTAGTATGGAAAATCCTCTTCACCACATTCCGGTGATTATTAATGGAAATGTCAGCAGATTACCGTAGGTTGCATCTAGTTTTGTTGATGGTGGGTCTTCAAATTCAAGCGTGAAGGAAGGATGGAGTGTGAGATCACATCTGCAGTAATGCGATGTATTTGGGTAAAGTGAAGAGATTGATCCAAGATCACGGATGGATTTAGTTATCGTTCTGGGGTGTCCGGTTTTGGAGAGAGAGTGGGGAGCTGATTCTGAGTGGAGCTGCCACTTGTCCATTGAGAGGAAGCAGTCGATGTGCCTGAAGTCTACAACTTCCTGGTCACATGCTGGGGGGACTCACACAGATTGCCTTGATGACTTAGACCTCGATGGGAGGAGGAAAAAGAATGGATAGGATTTTCAAAGCTGTAAAGGAGGTTCATTATAGCAACACGATGCTGGCATGGGATTTGAAGGTGACAGGTTGCTTGTGGTGAAGGTCTCGTGTTTAGCTTATTTAGCATCCAAGTCCGGAAAACAAGGTGGCACACACTGCCATTGATAAGCATATTACTTCTGAAATGTCAGTCATAATCAAGATTGGTCTCCTTCAAGACACAACCTAATTTACTGTGACTGACGTTTTTACGCTCTTTGTCACGCTCTGCCCAGTTGGTGTGAGCCTCTCTCACGCCGAGTCTGCATGCCGTTAAGGTTCCTCCTGCTGTATGTTCATTCAGCTCTCTGATGCCTGCAATGTATTTTGGAGGTTCAGGGAAGTGCAGACAAAGGCAACAGGAAATGGTTCACTTCAGATGGTTTAGCAGTTGGTGCACATGTAATAGACACTGATTGTTTGGAGTTTGCTCCAAACTAGCCCCTGATAAGCGTGGCTTGTGCCATGAAGTCAACAACTGTCACATTACCTCCTTTCCATTTTTTTTTGTTTGCTTACCCTTAACTAGACTCATCCAAACAGCAGCTTAACTTTCCCGCTATGTTTCCACTTTCTCCTCGTGCCAATTTTCACTTTTTTCCTTCTTCTCCGCACCCCTCGTCTTGCCTCGCCGTGCACCTTTTTTATTGTTTCCAGACAGCAGTGAAACATATTGAGAGAGACGTTTAGAACTGTTTGCACACACATGCTCTGCTGAGGAGAAGAGGAATCCTTCCAGGAAAGTGGCATCTGTGCAGCCCATTAGACAGACAGGGCCTCGGTGTACCTTTGAGGGCCTTTTACATATGGTGGTCAGCTGCAGAGAGGGTTTGAAAGCAGAGGTCACGTTTGAGAGGACACATTAGAGGAGGTCATGTACTGCGTGTTTGACAATACGCACACCCAGCATGCGGTGCAAATAAGCTCCCATTTTCACCTCCAAACGGTCACTTCTCCTGAGTCATAAAAGCGGGAGTCATGGAGGAATGGAAGTCTTCAAAAAGAAGTAGACACTCAGCTCTGACTGCAGGAAAACTCCACACTCCTGTAATGTTTGCAGAAATGGTTCTCTTGTGGGCAGGTCTCACTTACTGTATGTTAGTGAGAGGGGAGGCTTAAGGCGGGAAGTAAAGAAGGAGTGGAGCGCAAGAGAGGGGGAGGGTTGTGCCAAGGTTTTAAGGACGGAAAGTAAGGAGGAGGCCGTCAGTTCAAGCCCTGCAGCTGCAGTTCATTAGTATATTTGTGTTTCTAGGTCTGAGTGGACTGGACCAAGTATGGAGCCAGGCCAGACCAGACCAGGATATGTTCGACTGGGCAAACACGCTTCAGCTCTTGTATTTTATTTGACTTTTAAGGCCGCCACAAAACAACATTCCTCTCACATGTGTAATAGATGGAACATGGCTGCCTCACAATGTATTAGTGGCTCATAATAATTGCTTTTAATTCAGCATTTAGCTCTGTGGTACACATTGGACTCTTAGCGACGCTTCTACAGCATAATTAACTGCTCATGTCTTTGAACTGCTTCCTACATCGTGTATGTTTAGTTAAGCTTGCAGCGTCTTCTCAGCAGGAAATATAGGTATTCCTAAATTAATTATTTGTTATTAACAATCTATCCCATCATGTGTTGTTTTTGGTTCTCTTTTATTGAAATTGAAAGGCTTCCACAAGGTTCCTGATGTTTTGTAGTAACAAACGAGGTATTTTACTGCAGACCACCTGCTGAGAATGACTATATCATCCGTCTTTGTTTGTGTTTTCGGCAATCTTGTGGGGAAAAACCTGTCCACAAGCTGTCACGCTGTTCGATTCTTCATAGTTTGCAGTCATTGTTTAATCGCGGATAATAAATCACTTTCGATTTTCTGCACATTCAAAGAGAACACTGACATATTTGCATAGCGGAAATGGTTCGATTCGATTATCTGATTAGCCTTTTGTGACTTGATTGCCAATTTTCTGACGTGTTTTGGTGTTAAAAGTGCTCTGCAGGACAGGAATTATTACTTCCTGTTCTTTGCTTTTATTTTGGTGTACTTCCTGCTAGGTGTAAGACGCAGTCGCTCTACACAGGTGTGACAGTGTGCCACAATCAGTGGCTTTATTGCTTCGTTGCCTTTGTTGGGTTCTCCCCCATGCTGTCACCGACTCATGCCGTCCTACCTGTTGCTATTTCCGGTTTGTGTTTTCACAGAGCCTTTTTCCTTTGTCGCTTTTTGTTTGCCTTTTGCCTGCACAACTGTGAGTACCTGCACCTACTTGTGTGTAATTAAAAGCTTTTATTTGCACGTAGCCACTGTCTCTGCATTCCAGCACACTCAAATCATAACAAAATGCACACATAAGTTGATAACTTTTATCAGACAGCATGAAGCAAATCTGTTTGATCACGTGTGCAGTATTAGGAAAAGTAAGTCAACAGGACGTTATCCAGCATGCTTTGCCGATTAGAAATGCTGGTATCGTTTTGCATGTACAGACGTCGCTCAGTCACCACATCACGGCTTGACTTTTGTGGCTTCAGTCTGTCACAGTTTTTAAAAAATACTATATATGACTGAATAAATCATGCTGTTTTGTGGTTGAAAACGGCCTATTATAGGTCAAAAGAAATATGCACATTGAAGCAAATGTAACATATTGTAAGCCTAAATAAAGCATTTTCAAGCATTAAAAATTGCTAAATGAACTAAAATACAAATTTAAGGCATTCAGAAGACGCATTGAAAGGCGCTGTAAATGATTTGTAGTATTCTACACTGGTCATTAGGTCAGATTTTCACTGTATTTTATGAACATAAAGATGAAATGTATGAATTAACAGCTCCAAATGAACTGAACTACATTTAATACTACATTTAATACTAACTGATACATCTGCAAATCAGTTTGCCTAACAGCAGTGTCTTTAATAGTAGCAGAACATTAGAAACACACGTCGTGTTATTTATTTAGAGCAATGTGGGGTTGCATTAAAAGATGTCACGTAACTTAAGTTCAATTCACATTTTATGAGTATTGAGTATGTATTTTCTGGGATTTCCCAGCATGCTTCAATGCAGCAAATTGTACTTGCGCAGTACGACTTACGTCAATGAGTGATACGAATATCCACTTTTCTTTGTCTTTCTGTCGATTTAGACCACAGACACACGCATAATATTTTGTTGTGATGTTGAGTGTCCTTGAATGCACCTCGTGACTGAGGAAGTGTTGTTCTGAGGCTTAACGGACTAGAGAAGTGTTTGTAATTTATCGTAATTAATGAAATATATTAATAAACACACTATTTTTGACAGTTATGTTATGTTAATAAATAAAATGTCTATTCGAATGGACATCATGTCCCTTTACATACACACATAATGGTTCATGAGTCTTTCAGTTTACATGCACACTTAACATGACACTGATATCTTGAATCCGTTCACATACACACATAATTATAAATTGTAAATATACTGTACGTACACACAATGCAATCACACACCTGTCTGTCCCTTTATATTCGCACGGAATGCAAACAAACATTTGATTGTCCATTTCTTTGCAAATGTCTGTCCATTCACAAGGATGTTTATTTACATACACATATAACACAAACAAATGTCTATCGCTTTCCATGCACACATTCACAGAAAGTGTCAGCAAATATCTGAGAGGGGGAAAAAATCCTCATATCTGGCACCTGGCGAGTGTGGCTGTGCGTCGTCGGACCGTCCTCCTCATCGTTGTCTATAGATGTATCACGTCACAGCACCTGGCCAGAGCCTCAGGCTTCGCGTAGTGGATGATGTCGTGCAGGGGGCTGCATTAAAAGTTCACAGTCCGACATACCAGGTGGATTGCAGCTTGCTTGACCACACACACACTTTGCCTACACACGAGCAGCCTGATGCACAAATAAATATGCGTCTAAGGTGCAACGTAAAAGCCATTCATAGAGACAGATGGAAGGAAGGTGAGCTGTCGGGGTCGTAAGCCTTTAATGAGATCAGCCCAGATATACACCATCATTGTAACCAAATTAGCCATGATGCAGCGTATGCTAGATTAGGTTTGGCCAGCGCTCAGTCACATTTGTGGCAGAGAAGTGACACGGAACACTTGTCCCAAATGCAATAACTGGACTCACATCGTGCACATTAAGCACAATCTTCTCTGCAGATACTGGAGTGAAAGAGATGCAGGATGACGCTCACACATGTGACGCAGTGCACAAAAACAGGATGAGGTCATGGTGAACATTAAGGTCAGCATGGAAATGCTGGCGTCATTCGGCATTGCAGTCTTGTCTTTGGGTCAGTAGTAAGTAGAGATGTGCGAGTCATAAATGAGTCATTCAAAACTTAACTCGTTCACTTACTCACCTCTGCTACCACCAGCTAAATTAAATAAAGGAAACCAGGTAACATATTCACTGTGCAATTGGTACTCTTAACTCCATTTGTATGAATATATTAGCCCCATCGGAAAAGTAACAGATCTGTTCTTCACTCCATGGGAATCGAGTACCCGATTCACTGAACTGGGGGGGCCTTTGTTGCGCATGTGAGTTTATTTCCACGCGCTTTGTGACGAATGACTCGAGTGAATTCAGTAACTGATTCACTTCAGTGAGTGACTCATAAGAACCTGAGTCAGTAAAAGGAACTGAGTTTCCCATCACTGGTAGTAAAGTGTCATAATTTATAGGGATGATGTGTTTCACCTTCTATGTGATGATTGTTTGCTCAACACTGACACGTTCTCTGTTTTTGTTAAGACGCCATGTCAGTAAATACGTGGGCATTTAGTCAAATATCTTTGGGACTACCACTTAGAGTCTGGGATTTGAACTATGACAGTGCCCTTGTGGTGATATCTCAATAAACGATGTGCTAACTATGACAACATTTGACTACAATATCAAAAAGGGTTTTATTACTACCGGAATCCCTCGTTTATTGCGGTTACTTGGTTCCAGACTAGGCCGTGATAAGTGAAGTTCTGCCAAGTAGGATTCCTTATTTATTAATAAAATATTTTCTTAGTTAGAGCATAGAAAACCTTTTTACGATCTTCTAAATGTTTTTTAACATAATTAGAGCCCTCTAGACATGAAATAACACCCCTATAGTCACCTTTATGCTCATGATACTGTATATAATCGTCATAATAAGAGAAAATAAGCCATTTCAGACATAAATAAGACTCCTGCTGGTGTGTGTTGCGGTAAATGTGTTCAACTTTGTTGGCATTTCTTCATAATTTACAGCACCGAAGATACAAATAGAAGTTAAAAACCACACAATTATGTACAAGTTGGGAACACAGTCGTCCCTCGCAGTATCATGCTTCGATTATCGCTCCTCGCTATATTGTTTTTTCAGAAACTAATTAAGTAATTAATGATGGCTGTTTCGTGGTAGCCTATTGTCTATTATTAGTCAAAACATTTGAAATACAAGTGATATGCAGTATTCTGGTCACTAGGGGGCAGTAATGACACAAAACATCGAGACTTTACATTACATTACCTGAAATCAGCCATGTCATGTTCCACATGATAGAGCGGGAAAAAGTTCTCCTCCCATTCCGTGCGGAAGTGCTCAGATTTTGTCTTCTTACGTTCAGAAGAAATACATTCGGGGCTCAGTGGTTAGCTCTCTAGCCTGCTAGCTATTGGCTGTGTCGAGCCCCTGCGGCATGGGGGTTGCACAATGTGTTGTAAACAATGAATAATAGGACTGTAAAGGTGACTGTAGGTGTTGTTTCATTTCTACAGGACTCTTAAGGCAAAAAACCATACATAGAAAGTCATGAACAGGTTTTCTATGCACTAACTACAAACACATTCCATTTGTAAACATTGAATCTTATTTTATGGAAATTCATTTCTCGGGTCTGGAACTCTTAAACCGCTACAGCGAGGGAAGACTGTATGTCCATATTTCGATCTAAAACTATGTCTGCAGTATTGTTATTTGTTTCCATTTGGGTATTGCACCTGTTGATTGAATTGCACTTTGGTGTTAACAAGGGGTCGGGGAGATAATCCCTTTCTCACTGGGTGTGTGGTGTGGCCAGGGGGGCTTTCCACAGCTTGGTGATAAAAGCTGTTTTGAAGCCTGGTGGTTCTAGACTTTAATGTCCTGTTGCATCTTCCAGAGAGAAAGGGGAGATAAGTGAGTGGTGTTGGGAGAGCTGGGCGTGACGTAGTTTCTTGAGGAAGTACTCTCTCTTGACGTGTTTTACTCACCTGATTGGAGATGGTGGAACAGGTGAGATACGGACTCTGAGGAAGTTCAAGCTTTCCTCCCTCGCTTCCTCCTTTCCATTGTAGAGGGTGGTGTGCGCCGTGCTCCTGAATTCTCTGAAGTCCATGACCATCTCTTTTGTCTTGGCTATATTCAGGTCCGGGTTGTTAATTTCACAGTCGGACCAGCGCCCTGTAGGTTGACTCATGGTTGCCGCTGATCAGTCCTACAAGGGTGGCGTCGTCAACAATTTTTACAGTGGTTCTGCTGGGGTGAATGGGAGAACAGTCATGCGATGGCCAGGGAGTTGAGGAGGGCACTGAGGACACATCCTTGAGGTGTCCCTGTGTTCAGGATGAGAGTGGAGTAGGTGTTTCCCACTCTGACATTCTGGAGTCTGTTGCTGAGAAAGCCCAGCATCCAGGTGCACAGTGAGCTGCCTCAGCTTTGTGACTTGATTATGGGGTACAGCTGTATTAAACGCAGAGCTGAAATCCACAAACATCATCCTCACATTATCCAGGTGTGTGAGGGCTGTGTGGAGCGCTGCGTTAATAGCGTCCACTGTTGACCTGTTTGTCCTGTATGCAAACTGATGGGGAGGAGGTCATCAGGATGAGTGTCCATGATGCGCTAATCTTGCTTCGATTTCAATGTTTGCAGTGTGATGGCCTTTTTTTCTTGATCCTCTCCGATTTTCACATGCAACATATGTCCTCGCATAATCATTAACGACGTGACTTTTAATTAAATGGTGAGTTACTTTTTGTGAGAAAAAGCACATGGAGATACATGCTTTCCATTGGACGGCTGTGCTACATTCTGAAGCGCAGAGATGTCGCTGATTTCTCACTCGAAAGAGGAGTCATGGAAAGTGTTCTTTTTTTTGGGATGGTGACTCTTACCCTATGTATAGACTAATGGGTTTTGCCTGGGAATGCACAAGGCATCAGTAATGGAGTCTGGATCACATGTTTGTCTGGGCGTCCTCTTCGCTGATTGGCCACTTGCTCTTAATTACCAGACGGACTGTTTATCCTCGCTGTTTGCCAGGATCCTTATCAGCCCCCGCAGTGTTTTAACTCCCAGTGGAGAATGTGTGGGAGATATTAAGAGGAAGTGAGCGGAATGCGTACGTGTGAGTGCCACACAATAGCGTACGTGTTACCGCACATGCTTGATGCACTTTGTCGAACACGGTGCGCCAGTGTGTGTGGAATCCAGAAGCCGTGGATTCCACCGAAGGTCTCAAAGCTGTGCTTGAGTTTGGATGGAGGCTCTTCGGTAAATGTGGCGTGGCGCTACGACACGTGTTGGGGTCTTCTGAATTCTAAGGTCATACAATTTCTAATTCTAATTCTGCAGAGTCAACCCTTTTGTGAAGAAGATGGCGAAAAGAAAGAAAAATAAGGAGTATGGTGAAAACCATGCAGCGCCAGAAGTCGCATGAATGTATTTTATTTATTATTGGTTAGCTTAAGTATAACATTATTAAAAAGACTAAATTCAGAGACTAATTCTATTTTAAATTTGTTGGTCAGGTTTAAAAATGCACACATTTAGTTGTATTAAATGTTAAAAAAAAAAAAAAATATATATATATATATATATATATATATATATATATATATATATGACTCTCACAGAAATTCTTTCAAGGCTCTTTGAGCCAAAAAGGTACCCGACCCCTGCCCTAGATGGACCAAATCATTTAGAACTAAACAAGAACAATTGTGTGGTTTGGTACGCGGTATATCAGGGAAAAAAAGCAAAAATGTTGATCACTGTTTTCCAGAGTCAAAGCTGATGTGTGTGTGCGTGTGCGTGTGCGTGTGTGTGTGTGTGTTGTTTTGCCTAAAACACAAAGATGATAGGCCTGCATTCATGAACGACTAAGGAAAATTAAAAATATTGACATTTAAGAGGCTGAATTCAGAGGATATTTAATTTTTTTAATTAAAAAAATATACTGTATATTGAAGACCAAAATAGTTGTCAATTAAATGGATAATCCATTAATCATTGATTCATCAATTAATGGTTGCGGCTCTACAACTACAGTATACGCCTCTACAGTCAATTGCAACAAGAAGTTTGCTAAAAAATTGCGAGGTAAACTTGTCATCGTGTCTGACATCATGTGTGAAATGTTAGCATCGAAATTTAATTGCAAGTTTTTTAATTGCAAGTTTTGCTTTTATCCTGAACAAAAAGTGATGATTACCATATAGAAGGTAATGAAACCTACATAAATACAGTACATCCATACATACATACATACTGTACATACATGCATGCATGCATGCATACATACATACATACATACATACATACATACATACATACATACATACATACATGTATGCATGCATGCATACGTAGATACATACATGTATGCATGCATGCATACGTAGATACATACATGTATGCATGCATGCATATGTACATACATACATACATACATACATACATACATACATGTATGCATGCATACATACGTACATACATACATACATACATACATACATGCATACATGCATACATACATACATACATACATACATACAGTACATGTATGCATGCATGCATACATACATACATACATACATACATACAGAAAATGTATATGTACAGTACATCTCTGTCCTGGCTGCTCACTACAGTACTGTATGTCTGAATTATTCCAATTTTTCATATACAGAAATTCCTGATTTATTATTTATTTATTTGATTGGCTCCAGACCCGTCCATGACAAGTTTTTTCAATTTTCGCAAAGTAGGATTCCTTGTTTATTAATGGAATAGTTTCATAGTTGAGCATAGAAAACTTTGTTTGCGACCTTCTAAATACATTTTTTTTTTTACATTATTAGAGTCCTCTAGACAAGAACTAACAACTCCATAGTCACCTTTACGCTCTATTACCCAATAAAGTTGACACAAATAGAGTAAATTAGCCAATTGAGACATAAATAACACTCATGTTCGTGTGGGTTGATGTAAATGTGTTGCGGTGCCAAGTGAGCCGAGTGAGGGGTGGACAGGAAGTATCAGCGGGGGTGTAGGGTTGACTTTTAAGCCACCTTGACAGTTGCACGAAATTTGCATTGTCACGGCCACGTCCCGCATCCGTGAAGCAGTCGTGGCATTATTTGGCCTCCATTGTCCCGCATAACACCATTCTATCGCAGGCATCGCCACGAGCTTCGTGAATTACTCTATTTGCAAGGAACGTACAAGATGTTATGTGGAACTCCAGAGAAGAAGCTCCCATTGCAGAAAAGAAAAGGTGTCTATATTATCTTGCAGCTGCAGTAATATACGTAGTGCAGGGCAATGGCGGAGTAATATGCCTCTCTGCAACTTCCGACTCCTCCACCTTCTTCGCAAAATTGCATACCATTGCCGGGACAACATTTTTGCAAGTGTCAAGGTTGCTTGATCTTTGCGTGGGTTACGGCCGTAACAGCAGCTCGTGTGAGGGATTATTGTGCCTGTTGTGAGATCATTCAAACCTGCAATAAAAGCCTTTGTTGCGGCGATCAATTTAGGTGCTTGTGTGTCTCACCAGACATTACACTAACATTACTGACACCGAGTTATCAGTTTAGAATACTACGTACCATCGTGACTGAGAATGCGTCTTCTGAATGCCTTATATTAGTATTTGTACTTCATCATTTATTTGGCAAAAAATACGTAACATTTTCTGAACTACGCCTATGTTTTGACTAATAATAGGTCATATTCAACCATGAAACAGCTTGATTTATTTATTAATATATTTTTGAAAAACCGTGATAGAGTAAGCCCACTAATTTTGAAGTACGAAATGGCGAGGGGTTACTGTCTGTTTAGTTTTAAGATGAAGACACTCACACAGTTAGAGTAAAATTCCTATGCATACCGTAATTCTCTTATTTTCAGATTTTAGCATACTTGGGTTAACTTCTTTTTCCGATGGTATGTTTGTCAAAAAACTGAAAAAAACTATATATAAATTGTCTAGTTTTATTTATTGAATTATTTTAAAGGACTTGATCATACGTCGGTTCACTCTTTTTAATACTTGCATGGACGTATTACTTTAAAAAATATATTGCCCCAGGAGGACCCTGGAACTAATTATTTCATCCGCAATATTTGTCAATATTTGTCATTGTTTAAAAATTGGAAAAGTCAGAAGTCGACTAGCCCCCCGCGACAGATGCACTGTATTTTTGTGGCCGCCAGACTGTAACGCCGCTTAGCCGTCGTCTTTGTGATTTACTGTAAGCTTCAAGAGTAAGTGGGGACTTTTTAAGTGTTGCGTTTATGCATGTATCCATATGCCATTGTTTGCATGTGCACGTGTGTGTGTGAGTGCACGTGCATATGTGAGCATGTGTGTAACCTGAGCGCTGGCCATGTCCCCATGTGTGAGTAATGGTCCCTGTTTTATCGGTCTGCTCCTCCACAGACTCTCTATGAGTAATCACATAATGCCTGCTCTGACGTCAGAGCTGTTACCACGGCAACACAGTGCTTCCCAATCTGGGGAGGTGTGTTCATCCCTCCCTCCCCACAACTCCACATCTTGTCTGATGTGCAATCTGGATGGACACAGGACTTTTTTAGTTCAGTCCGCCCCACCCTAATCCTCAATATGGTTGTATTATTAATTTTGCCCCATACTTTGTACCCTTCTATCATGTCTTCCCCCTCTTCATTCTCACCTCGCTCTGAGCCACTCCCTCTCGCCTTCCATTGTCTTTAATTTAGTCATCTTCTTGCCTTCCAGCTCTTTTATGATGAGACCCACATTCATTCTCACCGGCTCCTTTTTTTTCGTCTACAAACTCCGCAGTTCCTGACAATCACTCTTTTCTGTAGCATTTCTTTCTCCTTGCCTGTCATGGATTGTTGAATTTCATTCGCTTTCATTCTTTTCACATTTTTGCCTTTATTGCAGTGAGAAAATATATATATATGTGAAAAGAAAACATGCATTGATGCATTTGAACACAATAACGTAATAAACGTAAGCCTCGTTTACACTTGCGCACATTTTGTCCCTGCATGTGGTATGCAAGCTGGCGTATGAAGTTTTTGTAAACAGTGCGGGGCTGCGTGCCAGTGTGCAAAGAACATTTGGAAATGTTCAAAATTTGTGGCGCGCATAATTTCATGAACTAGTTGTGAACGCAACGTGAACACGCCCCGGATGCAACGGGGGGTGCGCAAACTGCGCCACGCGGGCCACATCTAATCCGGCTCACCGGCCATTTCCAAATTCCTTTTTTTTTTTTTTTGACCCTTTAACATTGAAACGGTAGCCAGCAACATGACTTGTGGTGCTATTGCGGCACGCTTGAGTCGCCAAAGTAGTTAAACTGCACCATGTGGACATACAAATATCTAAGTGCAGTACTCATGCCAAAAAAACACCCATATAATCCTGCCGCAAGGCATGCTGGGTAGCTCTTTCTCCCAACATTTTGCCACGTTTTGCTAGATTGCAAAATATGTTGTGGAGGTCGTCAAAGAAGTAAACAAGGAGGAGTTAACGTACTCTTGATATCCAATGTTTTATTGTTCACAGTTCATATTGTTGTTGCACCTGGACTACCCAGCATGCCTTGCAGGCATTTGGAACTAACAGTTTTGTGGGTGTGTATTATAGCGTATTAGTTGTTGATTTATGTGATGCTTGCTGTGGATGTGTTGTTTTAGTTTGTCACACCGTGACAGCAAGTATGTCGTTCTGCTTGATGCCACCTATATATAGACGGCCCCTCCGACAATTTTTTTAACCCAGTGTGGCCCACAAGTCAAAAAGTTTGCACACCCCTGGCCTAAACAATGCGGGCGGTGCCTATCAAATCTTGTCTCACACAAATGAACGAGTTCACTTTTCCACCGCCTCTTGGAGCAAGTTGGGGGGAATTCTCCAATAATCTCTGTAGCCTCTTGCACTTTTCTTGTGAATTTCTGTCAGTAACTAATCGTAATGCCCAAAGTGATGTCTTCTCGTCAGCAATTCCCTCTCCCACATCGTCCATGTCTCCTTTTTTTTCTTCAAGTTTGCCTCCATCCTGCTCTTTCTGCAGTTGCAAGATAATATAGACGCACCTTACTTTTACTGTGGAGTTCAACATCTTGTAGGTCTCTCACAAATCGAGGAATTAAGGAAGCTATGGTTGATGCCTGATGTTGCATGGCGTCACGTTGGACGCAGTGGGACACAGCGGGACCAAATTATGCCACGACTGCTTCACGGATGCAGGAAGTGATCGTGACAATGCATACTATTGTGGTGCACTAGAAGTAAACAGTACATGACAGGGTGTACGCCTCGTGAAGAAGTTGTGCAGGAGTGTGGTCATTTCATGCCGTTTTTGGTCGTGGATTGCGTAGCAAGTGTGTAGTCAAGGTGTAAGTCTTCACGTAAGACTTGACATAAGTCTTCACACTTCAGCCATGCCATCAATAAATAAATGACATGCATTACCACAGCTAATTGTGGGACAATGTAGAGGCAAAATATAGCCAAACCTTGGTTTTCGAACACCCCAGTTTTTTGTATGATTTGGTTTACAACAAAAACTTTGCCTCAGTTTTCATACACTGTTTCTGTTAGTGTACAATATTGCATCTAACAGACTGGTCTGTCGTAGAACTGAGTGCACAAACAAAGCGCCTTGAAGCTGATGTGTTTTGCCTAAAACAAAAGATAATAGTTTTCATGGCTGAAAGGAAATGAAGGAAATTCAAAAATGTTTACAGTTGAGAGGCTGAAATCAGAAGACTTGTATATTTCAAAATAAGAAAACATGATTACTCTAAGTACTCCAGTTAAATTAATTGATTAATGATTATTATAAACTCTAAAGGGAGTCTCACAGTGCCTCAATTGCAAAGCCGCTGCCGTGGAACTAGAAAACATTTTTGATCCTGGGACTGGGCGAATGTTTCCATTGATGAAATGTTTGTTTGTCCGCCAGTTTGTTATGTAGCGCATCCTTTTTAGGTTCATACTTTTTTGATAAATGTCATTCAGTATGTAAACCCCCCCCCCCACCCCCCCACCCCCCCCACCCCCCACCCCCCCCCACCCCCCCACCCCCCCCCCACCCCACACACCGTTTCATAAAAATTGGTAGTTTTTGCATAGTCCTGCGAAGAAACAAACAAAATGTTGTAAAGATTGTCCACTGAGCAACAGCATACAACTCATTACATTTCGCAAGTGTACCTAATTCACTATCGTACGTCAAAGTACGCGCAGTCGGCTGCAAAAAAATGAAATATACTGTAAGCATAGCCATCAGCAGTTGACAACAACACAATACAAATGATTGCTTCACATGAAGATCTGGAATTGGAAACTTTTCACCTCACAGATGAATAATTAAGCTGCACACATTCAATTTGACAATTAATGAACAATTATATTTGGCATGAAAACCCGTGTTATTATTCTGAGATTGAAGTAATACACCTCGTAGAAAAGATGTGGACTTACTGACACTGACAGACTGACTGCATGGTACAAGACGAGTGACGGGTTTAGCTAGCCTGGAAATTTGGCATGAAAACCCATATTATTATTCTAAGATTGGTAGAATATATCTTGTAGAAAGAAAATGTGGATTTACTTACGGCCACCTCGGCATGCTTTTCTTCTGGGTTTTTAACTTTTTCTTTACTTCCATCCATGCGTGTGTTTCCCCGGTCTGACTCCAAGAAAGCTAGTCGGGACAGCTGGTTATCGTAGAGGCACCCTCTGATAATACACACTAAATCCCAGACATTCCTTTATCTTCCTTTATTATCACAACTGTCCTGTTAATGTGCTGAAAAAATCTGACGCGGCAAATGGGGTCTTTTGGAAATGTGAACAAAGTGAGCGTTTCAGCAAAAGCCTGCCACACGAGCGGGCATAATTTCCATCCATCTATTTTCTATGCCGCTTATCCTCACTAGGGTCGCATGGGTAAGCTGGAGTCTATCCCAGCTGACTTTGGGCTGCTCGCCAGCCAATCACAGGGCAAAGTATAGACAAACAATCATTCACACTCACATTCATACCTATAGACAATTTAGAGCGTCCAATTAACCTAGCATGCATGTTTTTGGAATGCGGGAGGAAACAGGAATACCCAGAGAAAACCCACGCACGCACGAGGAGAGCATGCAAAATCCACACAGAGATGCCCAACAAAGAGCCTAGATCTTCCCGATCTCCTGACCGCGTGGCCAACATGCTAACCACGAGGCTGGGCATAATAGAATAATAACAGAAATTCAACCAAAGCCTCATCAAAACAACATGAAACCTAATGTATTCCAGGGCTAGTTCCGGGTGGGGAGGTCCTTGACGAAACGTCACTTCCTCCTTTTTTTTCAGCGACGACAAGTAAAAAAAAAAAAAATGTCAACATTCAAGCACAAATTTAACACAGGACATACTGTATGCCTCCCAATGGTATTCTTCACGGCGACCTCATAAGAAGATTAACGTGTTTTGGCGACATGAACACTTCCATGCTTCGATGTTGTGTCTGCTGTCTGCCACCCTTTTCCTCCATTTACGCTAAGTGCTCCATCATTAAGGAAGGGGTTAATGCTGCCACAGTGCAACTGCTCAACTCAGAATCCCTCATCTAGTTTGAGCGGACTGAGCTAACGTAATAGACTTTGTGTCTCATGCCAATCAACAGCGTGTAATCATTTACAGCACAGCGGAACACAGTGATATCAGACAGGTGTGCGTCTGGGCTGACTCATTTTGGCTCGCCGTACAGATGACGGCAATAAAAAATAACATTTAAGACAAAAGTGCCATTCCTTGCTGCACAGGTCTGGACACACAGACACACGCACATGCACACACACACACACACACACACTGCAGTACATTAGTGTGCAGTCACATGTGACTGTAGTTTTGACACTGGCAGCTATATCGAGCTCTAATCGAATGAAGTGCATTTGAGGACTTTATTGCCAGAGGCAGGCTGTACTCTGCCAACACAGGCCCCCCGCAATGACCCACCAATACACACATACACACACACACTTTTATATGTAAAAGTGCCACCTCAGCAGACGGATGGAACCCGGGAAAGGGCAAAGTCATTGGCTAGATCCGCACAATGCAAAGAAGACAATAAAAACAGTGAATTGTGCGTGCAAAGATGTTCGCGATGTCATTGGATCCTCGTTCACTGCCCATTAACAGCGGTTGCTAATAGATTTCATTATCTACATGACAGCTTATTATGATTGATTGATTGGAAGAGTTGGATTGACCTCGACAGTCATTCTTGTTGGAGGTTTTTTTTGACTGTGTGACATTGTCATGTCGTGCACTCTTGGTCCATGCGCCGTTGCAGATGAATATTTGCATGCATGTACACTGGAGCACATATGCAAATGTTTCGTATGCGATCTTAACTACTCCATCCTGTCCCCCACAGCTCAGCCTTATCAAGCGTGTTGCCGTTTATGGCTGACTTTTACGATAGTGCCACTTCTGGTCTACGTCTCTAATTAATGGAAGCACTACTTCCCATAATACTTCCCATTATGCTGGATTACCTTTCCACTGGGATAGTTTGGGATTTTTTAATCACAGTGTGAAAACGATCCCAGCCGTCATTTATCCAGAGCTGCAGCAGATGTTATTTGTTTCTGCTTGCTTTACATGAGGAGCAATTAGAGCTGTTCTAGATGATAAGTCACCCTAGCTTCAGGCCCCACAGCTCCTTTTTTGGACATGCACTTCTCTGCTGGATGCAAGCTTAAAATGATCACTGATGAATTCTCCTGCCGCCATATCTAAGTGGCTAATGAAAGGAACAGCAAATTGTGGATTGAGCAAGCAGCGTTAGTGTGCATAGTGTCCTCTTATTGAAATGGTGGCATTATGTTCAGCTTTGAGAACATAGTGTAAAAGGTCAATTTTGACGTTTATCTTCCAAATTCCAGGTAGAACACAAGTTTGTTTGTTTAAAAATGCAACGTGGAGTTCAAAGGCAATGCAATTCAAACAAGTTATGATCTGGCAATGCAGTGACTCTTTCTTTTTAATTCAGGAATAATATTTAAAAAAGAATATAGAGTTAGAAAGACCACAGTTTTTGCATGTTTAATGTGAGTGGCGTTTTGTCCGACTTTGTTTGATGGTTCTTGAACGCACCGTATATGTTTGTCCCACGCTGCACAGATAGACTACTATACTGTATTTTCCCCCTTTTTCTTTCACCTCATATTTGGTCTCAAAGGCTGATACCATGTGGAATGCATCAAGGTAAGATTTGATGATCTTATTGAGCGCTGCTCATGTGTATACTTGTATGGTGCACTTTGTGAAAATTGTGAAAACTGTATTCATTTTGTGCTTTTAATTTCATGTTGCTCACGTACGTTTTACTGATGTGAAAATCTTACCCGGTGACAAGCTAGCGAGCTGCTAAGGCTAGTTACATCCATTCTTGTCAGCTATGGTCACATTGACACAAGCCCCCAAATAGCTGTCCTCGGCTAATTTTAGCTGGCAGTTCAAAGCAAAAAATTTGCGTTTTCCAGTAACTTCTCGCTTCTTTATGGCAGGTGATGTAATCCATGACGACTCAACTCACAGCGACGGTAAATACAAATAACTTTGGTCTTGTTGCAAGAGCTACAACACTCCTGTGCTAGCAGTGTCAAAGCACTTTGAGTGCCTTGAAGGTGGAAAAGCGCTCATCAAAGACCATTTAACAAAGATCTATTGGCAATATAGTCGTCCTTTTGCACCACCCCACTTTCAGATTTGAACATCGCACCCTTACTCGATTGCGTTTTGTGGTTGACTGTGGCCTATTATTTGTCCAAAATATGCATAATTAAGCAACGTTACATATTCTTGACCTAAATTAAACATTTCCCAGAATAAAAATATGGAATCACAGGAGTGCCAAAATTAAAAGGCAATACGTGTGGAAATACAAAGAGAATCAATAATAAAAAAATATACAAACGTAGTCATATTTTTTTTTACTATTTTGTCTTTGTTTTTTCCAATTTGCCCTTGTTTTTCCTGTTTTGTCTTTTCCACTTGCATTTTGTCATTGCATTTGGTAATACCATGCAAACACAGAAGAATGAGTCATTCTGCCAGGATGGTGACTCCTCCATACGTGATTACACGATTTCTGCCTGCAGTGGTTGTCTAGTTTAGGAAACTCAGGAGCCCGCAAATAATGTCAGCAGACGCAAATACATGTTTATCAAAAGTCAACGGGGAAATTTAGATATGGTGGACGTGGACGAGTTTCAGAAGAGGTGTTCAACGAGAATTTGAGCAATTGCTCGGTTGGTGGAAAATGTCATGGAAAGTTTTGATTAAAAAAAAGTCTTCAAAGTCTTTCAAGTCTTTCAAGGCTGCATCTGCGTTGATGAATGCAGATATGGATGAAGCTGTGTGGCGCAATCTCTAAGAGGTAAATGCCTTATTTGATCTTATTTAAATTTCCCCCGTACTTTTGAATGACGGTCATTCTTCCGCATCTGCATGCTATTATCAAATGCAATGACAAAACGCAAGTGGAAAAGACAAATACAAAACAGGAAAAACAACGACAAATTGGAAAAAAACAAAGACAATACAGAAAAAACAAAATAGCAAAAAATATGACTACACTTGTATAGTTTTTAATTATTGATTCTCTTTGTATTTCCGCACGTATTCCCTTTTAATTTTGGCACTCCTGTGATTCCATACAAAAATGGCCAAATGAACTCAAATACAAATGCAGTGGAACCTTGGTTACCTTCCAAAATGTCTGACACACCAGCGGTTTCCAGAAAGCGAGGTAGAGCTACG
Source organism: Dunckerocampus dactyliophorus (assembly GCF_027744805.1). Taxonomy (NCBI): domain Eukaryota; kingdom Metazoa; phylum Chordata; class Actinopteri; order Syngnathiformes; family Syngnathidae; genus Dunckerocampus; species Dunckerocampus dactyliophorus. Next base: position 2,530,885 of record NC_072823.1, read on the forward strand.
TTGGGAGGAACCATACAGCAGTTAATTATGAAAAATGGATATAACTTCAGTGATTAAATACAAAATCAATTTATTTGTAGTTTCTACTAGGGCTGTCAAAAATAACGTGTATAAATAACGTCCGGTAACTACTTGTTATAAATGTTATAAATTACGTTACAGTTTTTAGCGTAGCATCCACACAGAGTCACACAGAGACTGGTACTCTTTTACAACTTGATTCTGACCTGAACACACCAACAGCAGTGCAGTTCGAAAGCGTATACTGTATGTAGCTCCAACTCACAAACACGTCGTTATTCTCACCACACTACTGCGAGGTGCATTCACCGACACTCAACTCCACAACATCTTTATTGTGCATCTGTGTGTGGTCGAAATAAACAGAAAGACAAAGAAACTATAAGTAGATCTGCATATCACTCACTTCATAACGCATAACAGGTCGATTTGCGGCATTTAAGTATACTTTGAAATCCCAGAAAATGCGCTCAAGATGTAAATTCATCTTAAAGTCCATGGTGTCTCTGAATGCAACCCTTCATTGCTCATAAAATGGTTAACGTGTGATTTAAATGTTTTGCTACTATTAGCGTGAGGCAAATATATATCAGGTGTAGTTGCAAATGGTGATTAATCATGATTAAGTGCTTTGAAAAGTGTGATTAATCTGATTAGAAACTGTTATCATTTGACAGCCCGAGTCTGTATATAATGAGAATAAATAAAGTTAGGGGTGCGTAGGGCAGCCCCGCCATTATGCACTGGATGTCCAGACTTTCGCTATTCAACATTCACGGCCCTACAAATTTACGGATTTTTGATCACATTTTTTTTCTCCGAAAATAGGCCATATTTTCTATGTCAGTGAGCCCAAGTTGGTAATAAATTATACATTTGTGATAACGCAAGTAAATGTACAGCAAACATGCTTCATTTTTACATTTGTGTCTTCATCAAGTGTTGACATTTCTCCCTTTGTTCAGCGTCAGCTCCTGTGAGATGCAAAATTAGTGGCACTTATACATTTTACACTTTAAAATGTTTTTAATAAGTGTGGGAGGCATATTGAAGAGAGAAGGGGAGGCTTCTGGAGCTGGATGTAATCTAACTACTATAACAGTTTTGTTTTATTGTAAATGGTGATCCAAAATCGGAGGAGAACTTCAATGTCAAGCTAGCAGGAGAGTTTGGAGGGGCCGGGGGAGCTTTGTGTCAAGAGTAGACATCATAACGTAACCTCTGCAAAAAGCGGGTGGGGGGGTTCTATTGTATTCTGTGAGAGGACGCTGACTGTGCCACACTTTGAAAACCACTTGTTAGTGAGTAGAATTTCTCTCAGCAGTCTGTCTTGCTTTTTTAAAACACTTACACATCTTACATCATGTATGCGCTCATGTCCCATCGGGCTGGACAAAATATAAGAAGCCAGCATTAGCAGGAAATGCACACTGTTTAGACTAGTTTATGCATATTTACTGATTTATGTTTCACCTTGACATTAGCTGTGCAATTTTGTATGGCTGTTGAGAAGAGATGGATGAAGAGAAACAAAAAGGCATATTTCACACACGCACACAGATGGCGCAGACAAAGTAGTGTTTATTTATTTGATTGGGAAAAAATAAACATAGCAAGCGCGGGCCAAGTGAATGTTTGCTGGCTTTCGGGGCTGTATGATCTCTGCTCCCACCGCTCCGCAGCATCCGACACACTATCAGTGAGAACCGAGCTCGATGAATGTGTGGAATGTGCACTGACGTCACTGCATGTACCGCAGCTCCAGTCACATGGCTAGGTAAACACAGCGAGTGTGGCTGTGTGTGCGTGTGTGTGTGTGTGTGTGCGTGTGTGTGTGTGGTAGCACTGGTGGCTGTGACCAAAAGGCGTTCCTTCAAGATAGACTCGCTTCACGTTGTTTTGAAAAGAGAAACACACGCGTTGTGTGTTTATGTAAGGATTCCTTCCATGTTTAAACATCAGTCTAGAAAGATTGTATGATTACTTTGACATAGTTACACACTCATGTTAACGCAACAGTGTTGCTATGCTTATTTTGTTTTATGCAGTGGAACCCCGATTAGCGTGTTTTTCGGTTAATGTCGAAAATTTACGCCATTTCCACACCAGTGTATAAGCCGCGCGTGTCCACGTCATAAAATGCCACATTGTGGCGCACGCGAGTGAGTGAGGATCAGGCAGCCCTTTATTTGACAGGAGCAAATCATGAGCAATGAAAAAACTCACGATGAGTTTGTCAACCCATTGGAAATTGCAGGAGGTCACTGCTCAATATAACACTTACTCTGATTCACGGTTTCATCCTACAAACAACACTAAAGTCATCACACAGCAACTTAACATCCAAAAGGTACAGTATACCTTTGAAATGAATATGTATGAGTATTTTTTTTAAATCCAATTAAAATGAAAGAAAACAGCAGAATAGAGAATGGATGTCTGTCCAGCAGAGGGAGCCCAAGCCCAGAAGGAGGCTGACGTCATCGCAGCGCCCCAATGAATGATACACGTATTGGTATATGTTTGTATATTTGTCAGGTAAACCTTTTGAGTGTTAAGTTGCTGTGAGATGAGTTTAGTGTTCTTAGTAAGATGACACCGTGAGTCAGACTGTGATGTTGTGATACTGTTATACTTGATGACCTGCGATTTCCAATGGGTTGACAAGCTGGTGAGTGCTCCTGCCAAAGAAAGAGCTAATGTTTCCTCACTGACTTACGAGGGGGACAGTATTTGAACAATCAGGAGTGGTTCTGAAGTAAAGAAGATGTCACGAGAATAGAATTTTGCCACAAATTAGCCGCACCGCTGTATAAGCTGCATGGTTAAAAGCAAAAACTAGCCACTTATATACCATAATTTACGGTAGTTGAGATGGAATCAACAGCGCCCCTGCTGGCTTCATTCATTTTCGACACTGCTTGTCCTCATTACTGACTTTGGGCGAGAGCAGTGGTACATCCTGGACCGGTCGCCAGCCAGTCGCTGTGCACAAAGAGACTAGCAACCTTTCACACTCACATTCATGCCTATGGACAATCGAGAGTTGCCAGTTGATCTAACATGCATGTTTTAGGACAAAACCCACGAAAACACACGAGGAGAACATGCAAACTCCACACGGTGGCCAACATGCAAGGCACTAGGTCACCATGCGGCCGTATAAACTAAACAGTAAATACATAATTTTAGGTTTTGTGCTTTTTCCACTAACCCTGCTGCCCGTATTAGATATACTTCATAGTTTTTTTAATGTTTTTTTATGCTTGAGTTTTATTTTTTTATTATTTTGTTTTCGGCAGCACTTTGAGATAAAAGTGCTGATAAATCAAATATATTAATATTACGTATTAATACATTTGTGTATTGATGTATTATGTATTAATATTACATATTAATATTAAAACAGTACATTTGTGTATTGATGTATTATGTATTAATATTACATATTAATATTAAAACAGTACATTTGTGTATTAATGTATTATGTATTAATATTACATATTAATATTAAAACAGTACATTTGTGTATTGATGTATTATGTATTAATATTACATATTAATATTAAAACAGTACATTTGTGTATTAATGTATTATGTATTAATATTACATATTAATATTAAAACAGTACATTTGTGTATTAATGTATTATGTATTAATATTACATATTAATATTAAAACAGTACATTTGTGTATTGATGTATTATGTATTAATATTACATATTAATATTAAAACAGTACATTTGTGTATTGATGTATTATGTATTAATATTACATATTAATATTAAAACAGTACATTTGTGTATTGATGTATTATGTATTAATATTACATATTCATATTAAAACAGTACATTTGTGTATTGATGTATTATGTATTAATATTACATATTAATATTAAAACAGTACATTTGTGTATTGATGTATTATGTATTAATATTACATATTAATATTAAAACAGTACATTTGTGTATTAATGTATTATGTATTAATATTACATATTCATATTAAAACAGTACATTTGTGTATTGATGTATTATGTATTAATATTACATATTCATATTAAAACAGTACATTTGTGTTTTGATATGTTATGTATTAATATTACATATTAATATTAATACATACATTTGTGTATTGTGTAGTTACCCAACATGCCTTGCGGGTTATAAAATAGTACAACAGTGTTGTTTTGCATGTATTAGTGTGTAAGCGTGTATTTCACACTTTGGTGCGGTTACAGTGCATTGCGTGTTCCACATGTCACTTGTCTTATTTTTGGTTGTACTGAGTGAGGGAGCAAGAATACTATTTTCTAAAAATGTTTAAATAGTATTGTTTTGCATGTAGACTGTATATACAGTATATTGCGTATATACAGTACGTATACAGTATACAGTCTGTGTGGTGCAGGCAGACGCTACAGGAGTTTGAAGTCCAGGACCACAAGGCTGGCAAACAGATTTTACCCACAGGCCATCAGGCTCACACACGCCGCACGCAACACACGCACACACTCATAGCACTTTATTTATTTATTTATTGGTATTCATGTCTCTACTGTTCTTGTTGCTTCCTTTATTGGTATTTATGATTCTTATGTTCTTATTCATTTTCTTGTGTTTTCTTTCTTTTCTTGGGAGAATGAACAGAATAAGAATTCCATTGCATAGCAGAACCACCAGTTTTACTGTGCATATGACAATAAAACTCTTCAATCTTGAATCTCGATTTGTAGTGTGCGTTCCACATGTGTTGGTTGTTGTGTTCACTTTGTTTGCACCGTGAGTGAGGTAGGCGTTTGGTTCACACAGAAACGACCTAATTATGAAGAAAACCAGTACAAAAGGGTATACGAATAAAAAAAAGTAATGCTTCGATCAAAAATCCACAAATTTTGGGGGTGTGTTTCCAAAAGGCAAACATAAGAATGCTGCTAAATACAAGCATTTCTAGACTTTCTCTTGTGCTTGTGCGCATGTAAACAGAATTGAGTGTGTATTTACATGCAAATGCCCACTTAATAATAAATACCTCTGCAGTCAACACAACTCTGGGTGGTCCACGAGCCTTCTGCTGAAAGCATGACAGGATTGCAGCACGACATCAGTGACAGCATGACATTAGAATGCGATGGCTCCTTTATAATGGAATACGCCGCTTTAAGATAGTGTTTATTGCTTGCAGCCTCAGTAAGTCCCAGTGAGTGGAATGCTCAAAGAACATGCCCCCTGCGTCAGTCATGTAACTATTTCCCTTGAGGACCAGCAGCTTCTCATGCATTTTGTATACGCGTGTTTTCTCCTATAGGGTGCCTAGCAGCTTCATGGTCCATTCTCATGCAATGTCCTTTGAGAACCCCCCCTCAGTTAGTCAGGGAGTGATGTCTTTCTACCTTCATGGTTCTTGCAGATTCCCACATTCTTGCTACATGGGGGAACTGGAACCCTTCTGGGAATGTCACAGATTACACTTTCGCTTCACAAGTTAATGGTGGAAACCTACCCGTAGGCCGTATGTTAGCCTCTTTGTTACACTAGAGCCCAATTTTTTCCACCTGCAAAAAAAGAGGAAGCAGAGATTTATGCCCCCACATAGGTACACAGGTTTATTAGAGGCTGCGCACACAAGCTTGCATCTATCAGGCAGTACTATTGCTTTGTTCTTCTCTACTTTTATCAGTGATTTATAAAGGATGTCATTTAAAAGAGCATTCTTTAGTGGGGCATCACTGAGTTGCGTGTTTGCTGGAGTCTTGTGGGAAACTTGATGGAATTGTAAATGTCATACATGGCGGGGTAAATGCACTGTGTGTGTGTGTGTGTGTGTGTGTGTGTGTGTGGTCCTCCATCTGATGGACACAGACCTTGCTGAATCAGGAATAAAAGATGAAATAATGTATGCAACATGGTCCGCATTGCGTGCTAAAATTGCCACCCCGCTTCCACTGCCTTTGGCTCTGACTCAGTGTTGCTACATGCTGCCTTAACGGACTAATAGCCAAGTAGTGGTTTTGTCCTCCAAGTCTCACATCCAAATGTTTTACGTGCCGTTTTATTCACTATCAAAATTACACACCAAAGCTCTCATTTCAAGGTCAAATTGTCGTGTTGTTCAACTGGTCATTAAGTTGTTCTTGACGTAGTCGGCCTCCTCCAAGGTAAATATTGTCGCCTAGCCCAGTCAGACTTATGGCTTCATAAAAACATTTTACAGTGGAACTGCACCCAAGCCTATGCACCGCTTGCACAAATCAAATTTAATCGTTTTAATACGCTCCACAGTCCTCAAAGCGAGGAGAACTGCGGTGTGCCCTGTTTGCCTGCCCACATACTAACTTGTCTGATATTTGACAATGTAAAGCACACGTGGGGGTCTTTGAGAAGTCTCATACATCAATATAATATAAGCAGCGGAAAAGGTCCCTGTGGCTAAAGCACTGATGGGGAAATACCTCACTCATGTTGCTGATGAAAGAATGAAAAACAAGGCCAAAAGCACATGAAACACACAGCAATTTGTATCAACTTAGCCCATCAGCAAGCAAGTTTTCTGCACATTGCAGCGGGTGAAAGTTCATGTTATGTTTCTGTGTTTGTTCATAAGCACAAAGGTGCCCTAGGACCAATAACAAAATGTCAAACCACACCATCATGTGTATCATTCAAGAGGATGTACCGTATTTTCTGGACTATAAGTCCCTCCCAAGTATAAGTTGTATCAGTCAAAACATGCATTAGTCAAGAAGAGGAAAGAAAGATATTTAAGTCGCACTGGATTGTAAGTTGCATTTACCAGTATTTTGTATTTATTATTAGGGATGTCCGATAATATCGGCCTACCAATATTATTGGCCCGAGAATTGGCATAAAAATGTAATATGGTCAATATTGGTATCGTTTTTTTTCCCTATATTGGAAACAGATACAGCCCTTGAAGCGCCAAAGTGGCAAAATGGCAACATTGCTGAATTTGCACCCTCATGTAGTTAATCCTTTACACCAGGAGATGGCGGTCGTACAATTTCAATCTGAGCAACATTTGTGTGCGTGTTTCTATGCAAAGTTTGGGACCTTATAGACCTTGAAGCCCCGTGTGCATGCAGCAGTGATGTCACCATAACAGTCCACACGCAGCACATACTTGAGCGCAAGCTTTGTTTAACTGTGTTCGGGGTGGCAGTACGTGATGGGTTGTCAAAATACCGCTTGTGGTGAGCTGGGTAGCGGGAATGTAAAAAAAACACAGGAATACACTTGCCATGCCCAATCGCAAGTATTTCTCAGATGTTCGCTTATGCCAGTGGTACAATGTTGTTTACAGCCACGTCGAAATGGTAATTGCTGATGCTGTATCCATTAGCTTCACAACAGATATGTGTTTATATGGATGGATGGATGACTGAATAGATTAGATAGATAGATAGATAGATAGATAGATAGATATTTTATTCACATCTTCAAAAATGTCATAATAAATTTAATCACAAAATAAAACAACCAAGTCAAGACATGAGGGATAACAAAAATAAGACAATAGAATAAGAATAAATAAACAATTAAACACAGAACAGATTACGTCAAACTTGTAGTGCAATAATACATAATATATAATCATAACATTAGTACTAGTAATAGTACATATTAAGCTAATAAGTCCAGTCCTTCTACAACTGGAGAGTACACATATCGGAGTCGGTTGATATCGGAATCGGATATTGACAGTTTAGACGATATCGGCATATCGGTTATTGGCAAAAAAGCCAATACCGAACATCTCTATTTGTTTTTGTTTTTTTTCAGGAGTGTTATGACGCCGCTCCTAATGACATTCAATTCACAAAAGCAAAGACAAAGCCATAGGGAGGGGTATAGTTTAGTTTGGTTTATGTTAAACATGCATACAATGTTACATTGAAACACATCATATGCTCACAATTCACAGTTCAACTTATCCAAAAAGTTTGCACCAACAAGGAGACAAACTAAAGCTACAGAATCTGAAATAAGTCAAACTTAAAAGTATATGGAAACAATAAAAGCTTACCTGTTTAATAAATGTCACAATGTTCTCCAGGAAGAAACATTTAATACGTGTTATGACACCTGGACGCATCCCGGTGTGTGTGTTTTTGTATTCACAAATGAATTAAAATACAGGTATATTTAGTTAGTTAGTGGCTGAGACAGCAGCTACAATCTCCAATTCTCCATGAGTGTCCTTAATAAGCAACACTTCTGCCTTAGAATAATGCATTTCTCAATCCAGACATATTATATCATATAAATATACAGACACACAGTCTCCAAGAAAGTATTCCGTCACAAAATGCTTGGTATCATTCAGTTTGTTTGCCAAACTGCATCACAAGCTCAACTCAATGAATTATTGTGACCACCAGGTGTCGCCAAAAAAAACAATTAGCACCCCACTTGAACTTAAAGGCAGCACATGTTCAATTGTATACATATTTTGATATCAAAAAAGTTGTAGGACCAGCCAAACTATGAAAAAAGTGACTTATACGCCAGAAAATACGGTATATACTGTAATTTTTTTTCTTTATTATTTATTATGAAATAAGACTGCACTCCATTTTTCCCTCAATTTTTGAAAGCCACGATTAATCAGCAATTAATTCCACACAATTGACAGAATTGTTATTGAGTGAATGAATTATTATGCCTATTTCTAAAGTGGACTAACTCCACTGAGAGGAACAAATCCATAAAAAAAATCATTCTTGTGTGCTAAAGTGTCATAAAATGTGCTGTGGGTCATTCCTCCGACAGCAGTGTGCCCTGGTCAGCCACAAACATGCCCTCCACTGGTTGGATCCATTGCAAATTAAAACACACAAAGCAAACTGGCACCTTGCACACAGAACAGAGCAGAGGCCTGTAAAACAAACAAACAAGTGAGTGCTGTGTTCCCTCCTTCACTCGCTAGGCCCCAACCATAATCCTGACTGGACCATTATAGAGTAATAGCTTTGGCATGCTCCTTTGAGATGGGCCGCCAGGTCTTAGCCCGCCAGATCCCCTAAATGCACGGAGCCGGGAACCTCATTCCTTGATCCAGCCTGAGCTCATAAGCAAGACAAATGAGTGTGCACACACATAATATCACAGAAAAATAATAGGCCATCTTTGGGATGTCGAAACCTGATGGATGAGCTTTCAGAATGTGTTTTATCCAGTCCAGGTTTTTTTCAGGTCACAAGATTTTGATGCAGCATCACTGTGGCCTTCAGGTCTTTCTGGTAGTGACTCGTCCAGTAAACATTGTGCCACACTCAGACTAAGTCCTTCCCTAAAACCATAGTACCATTTAGCCCATTAGTCACATATTAGTCAGTAATAAGCAAGATTGGAGTAAGAAAGCGTGAAGGAAGGATTAGGTGGTCAACATAACATATAAAACACACCATGAATAATATTAGTGCATGCAAGCATTTTAATGCCCATTTAGTTTGCAGTCAGTTACTGCTGGCGAGGGAGTGCAGATGCCAAAGACTGCTTTAGGTGTGTTACACTTTGCATAGACACAAGTGTGTTCCTCATTTGCTGCACATGCACCTCCCCACCCCTCCCGCTTTGGCAGCCCACCTTAATAGTTCTTTGCAGTGATGACGCAAATGACCCGTGATGACCAACCCCCCTCGGTAAAACCTGTAAAACATTAGCCAGCTTGAATAGCAATGAGTCTCCATACTCTGCCTTCAGCGAGCGGACGAGGGGAGATTTGCAAGTCTACCATGCTGGGAGAAAGCCACCTGGACCTGGAAGTGGCTGATAGTTTGAACTGGTAGTGCGCTTCAGGACCCCACCTTTTCCACATTGAAACCCTTTAGCTGAGACTGTAGACAGGCACGCATCATGTCAGTTCTCATTGAAAATAGGTTTTGTGTCGTTGTGTTCTGCTTTTATCTGTTTCTTCACTGCACACTGCCTTTGGGTTTCTTGAAAGGCACTGAGAAATAAAACAGGTTATTATTATTATCCATACATCCATTTTCTATACCGCTTGTCCTCATTAGGGTTGCGGGCAGTGGCGTGATAGAAAAATACAAAAACTATTAATAACATAAAATAAATATTAATATTTCTCCATTGAACTGTTTTCTAAATGTCTTTTCTCTATGATTCCAGCTGTTTTTAACATTTTCTTAGAAAAAAATTGCTGAATTTGCAGATTTTCTGATCAAATATGGGGAAGAAACCTAAGAGGAGGACACCGTCAGCGTGGCTTCTCGGCTTAATGCGCAAGTGTGAGTGCACACTGAGTTGGGTCATGGCGCCTGCCAGTTTCTGTTTGGCAGCATGTCGCCAATAATATAATGTTGCAGAAACATTTATTATACACCGTGGCTTTCTACAGTCTGTGTAATGCCTTTAATGTAAGCGTGACGTCATTATTCTGTGTAATCTGGCAATAAAATACATAGAAATGTCATACGGGAGGCACTTGCAGCACCGCTGCATCCTGAAAGGGTGGGGGCGTGCGTGAGCTGGAAGGTTCTACACGTCACTGACATCCTTCCACAGAGGAAAAGCCAGCATTTTTTGTCTTGCTGCTTTTTTTCTTTCTGCAAGCTAGTGCTAGCGGAAAGTCAAATGAATTCAATATATGTTTATGCTCTGCTGAATGAATACATGCATTTGACTGCCAAGACCCAACTAATGAATGATCATGGTCGACAGAGCAAAAACAGTAGCTGGTGTAGATCAGTGGTTTGCACACTTTTTACAGTCGCGTACCACTTCAGACATTTGACCTGAAGGCATGTACCCCCTACTCCTGCACACTTAGAAAACATACACCTTTTTGTCTTGATTAACTTGAAATATTGAAGATAAATAATTGGTTCATTAATTTGATAGTAATGCCGGGTCAAAAATGTATATTTTGCATGGTCGCATTTTAATAACCTTTCACATAAGTACTGATTCAACAGATAGGTAATCATCCTGCGTGTCTTATTCCAGTCTGATGTTGGCATCCTTCCGTTTGAATGCGTTGAATTTGAGCTTCACTCTTTTTGTTCACTCATGATTGCTATGGTTTAAGTCTGCATTTTGCATAATACCAAATTGACGTACAGCGTTCCCCTGTAGCATCTGCCAAACAACACCTGTCATAATGATCAATCTAGAATTGACCATGTCCCCAACACCCTTGAACAGGAGAATCTTCAATTGTTGCTTTGATGACCTCGTGTGTGACTAATATCAGAAGCCCTCATGTACTCCGAGACTTTGCAGGATCTGACCTAGTTTCTTTTGGTAGAGGGGGATGTCAGAGGAAAGCGCTGCAGACGTCAGCTTATCTCTGACAGAGAGCGCTAGTAGAAGAACAAAAGGACGAATAAAGAGGCAAAGATGCTCTCTCTTCAAGGTTGGGAGGGTTGAATATAAGGGCACTGAGGTGTACTATTATGTAAATAGGTGTTAGTGTGAACTTTGCGAGACTCAGTGAGAATACTGTGCGTATAATTGGACCGTGAGGAGCTGCATAAACAATCAGTGGTAAAACTCGCAAATCCTGCAGACTGATCCATGGAACACTGTTAATTAACCCAACTGTAAACTCAGCACTCTTTTTCCTCCTCCCTTGATTGTGTCTTCACTGGACGCTCAAGTGGGGTAGCAGTCAATTCAGGACACAGACAAGCTCAGGCAACTCGGGCAGACTCATAATCTGAGCAGACACACATCATTGTGTGAAGCCTGTTATGTAGAACAAAGTAGGACGCGGGATGCAGCGAGACGAAGAAGGAATGAAGCGCTCATCATGAATGAATGATTAAGAAACTCTTGCACATATCTGGCACTGAGCTATATTTGGGACCAGGCAGTTTCCGGCTCACTTTCGAGACAGTTTAAAAAAATGGCTCTGCAGCAAGTTGACGTCAGTCTTCTTGGCTCGTTGGCCTGGGTGCTGCGACACCCAGAAGGAAGTGGTTCTTAGCTGGTTATTGGCGAGGACAAGACAAACAACAATATTTTCATGTAGTTTGTTTGTGCTCTGCACCTCAGAGAGATGGAGACTTACTGTGGGCTGTGGCCCGGAGCCATGGTGGTGGACGGACCACTTTGCTGCTCTCTTAACACTGAGAGAGGGGAGGGCTGGGAGTTGGCAGGAAACATTCCTGAGGCATCTACAATATGTCAATAAACGTACTAACTAAGCACTCCGAATACTAAAACAACAACACTTGGAGATAGAGGGTGTACTCACGTTAGGCCAATTGTACAGATCAAAATTGCTAGACTAGTTTTAAAAAATGCAAGAATTTGCATTTTGCACTGTTGAATCTTGAGGAGCTTCCAAGTAGAGTTTCAAAATGGCAAAAGAATTAATGGGAGTGAGACAAAAACAAGTGAAATAGGCTGTTTGTCAGCTGATCAAAAGTTTAAAACCACAGACTTTAAATGCCAAAATCATGGCAAAAAAATGTGGTATTCAGGTTGTTCAGGGGCGTCAAACAGCAGTTGGCTAGTTGGAGATGTTGCCAGGGGCATCCCTCATGACTGAAGGCCCTCTTCTGTGTAATAACGAGCCTTTTGGGCAAGACAATGCTGCACTTTACAATGACAGCCTGACAAAGAACCTCTTCCAGAGGAATAACCTCACTCTTTTGGACCATCCTGCGTCTTCCCCTGATTTAAATCCAATTGAGAACATTTGGGGTTGGATGGCAAGGGAAGTTAACACAAATGGACATCAGGACACAGTGGATGCCCTCTGTGAAGCCATCTTCACCATCTGGAGCAACATTCCCACTAGCCTCCTGGAAACACTGGCATCAAGTAGGCCCAAACCAGTTTTTGAGGTGATTAACAAGATTGGCCCGGCTACTCATTACTGAGTCCTTTGTTGAAAATTGTATTTCAATTTTAGGGGGGTTTCAAGTTTTTTGAGCTGTGATCTTAAGCTTTTGATTAGAACAGCCTATTTCAGTTTAATGACTCTTTGCAATATATTGCTTATCGCAATTTCCGGTTTATAAGCTGCTACTTTTTTCTCATGCTTAGAACCCTGCAACTTCTACAGTAATTTATGGCTTACCCATGATGCTTAAAATGCAGCTTCAAGAAGTACTGATGTGGACGGGTGAAGTGGAAGCTAATATCATGTTTTGAAGTCTTCTGCAGCGCGATCTCTGACACATCTTAAGTAAGTTTGATCAAGTGTAGAATTACTACAGCTTCTGCATGGACTACTCGGACCACCAACCGTCCGCTATCACCAACGGGTTTCGAAAGGCTAGACTAAATGAAGAGGATAGCTCAAGCTAAATGGCTAATTTGCCTTAAAACAACAAAGGGCAACAACAAATGAGACAGAGAGAGACTGACAAAGTGTGTGACGAAGGAATTATGAGGCTGTTCAATTGTGATGCTTGTCAAGACAACTTGAGTGCTTGTAGTTCCCAGGAGGAGGAGAATGAAAACGGCAATGAATGACTTTTCTGGTAGGCTTCTGTTTAACTAGTCATATTACCCTCACTGTTCAGCACTGTTTAACTAGCCATGTTACAACGCACTGTTCAGAGCTGTTTGGAAAAAAACATTTATTTCATCAAAAGTTTAAAAAATCTTTCTGTGTAACATCTTTGTGTGTGCTAAATATCCCATGTTATGACTTGACACCTGCGGCTTAGGTGCGGCTGTGTGTACACATTTTCTCTTTAAATTTAGTGGATTTGGCTTAGACCGGTGCACGCTATAGTCTGGAATTTTATTTTGTCTCACTCCCATTTCTTGTTTTTGCATTCTCTACCTAGAACCTCCTTAAGGTCCAACACTGCAAAATGCAAATTCTCAATTCACAATTTTTCAACTGGTCTTAAAATTTTGACCAGAAATGTACCTTTCCTGGGCCCACTTAACGCCTAAAGCATGGTACGTTTGGCTAGTGTAACATTTCAGAAGATTTTCATGAAAATGAATCTTGTAGAAATAGCAGAACATAAAAATCACCAACAAATTCAGGGATTTAGATTTGCTATACAGTACATTTGCAATTCAGCATTTATGGCTCTGCAAATTCACAAATTTTTGGTCTTAAAAAAATTATTTTCTCCAAAACTAGAGATAAATTATGATAATGCAGGTAAATTGGACAGCATACATGTACTACCGTTTAAAAAAGTTTACGTCATTATGCTACACTGATAATGGTTTTTCATCAAGCGCTGAGGTTTCACACTTTGTTCGTCGGCCCTTGAACGCGCCATAGTTGCGGTGAGACGCAAAAGTGAAACTTCTATACACCGTGACTTCATCACTCATCTTCCATTATATTAGTGGTGAGTACTTTAAAATGCATTTAGTAAGTGAGGAGCGGAGTCTAAGCTAATAATTACAACAGTTACTTTTATTGCAAATGTTGAGCCAAAATCTGCGGCAAACATTAAATTTGTTTGATTTCACCATTAACTTGACCTGATAGGGGAAACGTTATACAAAAACAACAAAAATGAGAAGAGATGAGATCCTGTCCTGCGCACAGACGACTGTGCAATTTGTTTACAGTTGCGTATTTTGTTTAAAGGGTATTTGACCCTAATTGCATCTTGTCAAGTAGGTTATAGATGGCCATTGTCCACTTGTTTTTAATTATTTTTGCATTTATTGTCTTTTTTTTCAAATGACTAAGTCTTGCCCGCAAATGAAACACACGGCCCCTGTTCCATCCAGCGTAAGTTAGGCCTGTCTGTCTCACCAAGTACCTGTTTGCTTTCTTACCGCTTGTTTAAACCCGAGTGCATCTCATATTTACACTGATGTGTTTACAGTCGAGTTAGCAAAGAGCTTGTTAGGTCTCATTCAGATGTCAGTGTGTGCCTTGCGTGTCGTCATGAAACCCAATAGGAGGGTCATTAACATGGAGATTTTTGAATGAGAATGTCCTGGATGGAGTATCCCTCTACAGCGGAGGGAATAAAACCTTAAATTAGCTCTGGCTCAACTGCAGGCGTCATCAAATTAGTCATCTTGCATTAAGGCTCAGTTCTCCTTAAAGGGTTGACCCAAATTACACCAAAAATATCATCTCATGAGAGGTACAAAGCAGAAAATTTCATTTTCATAAGCACAGCGGTGTCCTTCTCTGACACATCCGCCTCCATGTCACATACACTGAGATGATTTTTCTATTTGTCTTCCTTTAATTGTCTGAGGACTACAAATTTGCGTCAGCTCATTTTCATTGTGTTTACTGTCACAGCAGGAGCAATTCTGTATTTTATTTATTTATTGTATCTTTTCTTACTTTATTTTTATTGTTTCATTGAAAAATGCCTTTTGAGCTTTTAGAAACGTACTTCAAAATAAAATGTATTATTATTATTATTATTATTATTATTATTATTATTATTATTATTATTATTTTGTTTGCTTACATTTTGCCAAATTTTTTCACTTCCGACGTGAAAAGAAGAAAGGCGTTTATGCAGGGTTAAAGAAAATGTTAAAAATAACACTAAAATAAGATAAGTAGAAATACATTCTGTTTTCATGTTAAATATTCAAAAAAATGTATAAATCAAGAAAAAGCAGCCCTAAAGTGTTATAGGTGACAAAACATATCATTATTGCATTCCACTTCAACTTTTGAATCATTGAATTATGCCTTTTTGCTCTTTTTTTTCTTTTCTTTTTTGTTTTGAAGCAGGAGGCAGGGTACTCTCTGGACTGGTCGCCAGCCAATCGCAGGCCACACTTAGACAAACACATTCACACTCACATTCACACCTGTGGACAATTTCAATTGTTTTAGTTTTCTTATTAACTGTATTTTTAGAATGTGTCGCAGGCCAATGAATAAAAAGCTGCGGACCGCAAATAACCCACGGGCCTCACAGGTTATTAAATTGTCTTCTACCTTAAGTGAAGGTTTGAGCCGGACGCTACTTCATTGGGTCTTAACATCCATAAAGATCCGTCAAGTAACCTTGACAAGTACTTGTATTGTATTCATTAAGAGAGAAGTCCGCCGGGTGCTTGTGGAATATTCCTGTGTCAATTTTGAGAGGCATGCATTCACACTGGGTGTTTCTCTGTTTTCCCAATCTCATTTTAGTCTCAGTTCAATGGACTCAAACAGAAAATGTGTTACCTGGGTTTTGTTTATTAAAAAAAAAAAAAGTGATTGCCCCCCTAAACCTAATAAGTGGTTGGGCCCCCCTTAGCAACAACTCCAATCAAGCGTTTGTGATAACTTGCAATGAGTCTCTTACAGCCTTGTGGAGGAATTTTGGCCCACTCATCTTTGCAGAATTGTTGTCATTCAGCGACATTGGAGGGTTTTCCAGCATGAAGCGCCTCGACAGCAAAATTCATGGTTCTATTCATCACAGCAGGTCTTACAGGTCCTGAAGCAGCAAATCAGCTCCAGACCATCACACTACCACCACCATATTTTACTGTTGGTATCTTTTTCTGAAATGCGGCATTACTTTTACACCAGATGTAATGGGACACACACTTTCCAAAAAGTTCATCTTTTGTCTCATCACACCACAAAGTATTTTCCCAAAGGTCTTGGGGCTCATCAAGATATTTTCTGGCAAAATTGAGACAAGCCTTAATTGTTCAGCAGTGGTTTTGGTCTTGGAACTCTGCCATGCGGGCTGTTTTTGCCCAGTGTCCTTCTTATGGTGGAGTCATGAACACTGACCTTAACTGAGGCAAGTGAGGCCTGCAGTTCTTTGGATGTTGTTGTGGCGTCTTTTGTGACCTTTTGGATGAGTCGTCGCTGTACTCTCGGGGTAATTTTGGTTGGACAGCCACTCCTGGGAAGGTTCACCACTGTTCCATGTTTTGGCCATTTGTGGATAATGGCTCTCACTGTGGTTCGCTGGAGTCCCAAAGCTTTAGAAATGGCTTTAGAACCTTTTCTACACTGATAGATCTCAATGACTTTCTAACACAGGGCCATGGAGGTTTGGATGTTCTTTCTCCCTCAATAATAAAAATTGTATTTTATTTAAAAACTGCATTTTGTGCTCAGTTACGTTGTCATTGGCTAATATTTAAATTTGTTTGTTGATCTGAAACATTTAAGTGTGACTGACATGCAAAAAAATGAGAAATAAGGAAGGCGGCAAACACTTTTCACACCACTACTTGTGTATATTCTTTTCCTGCAAAGAACACCCACAACATATCACATTTTTCTGGATTTTCAAAATGTCCTTTGTAGTCGTGCAGTTTCACACCCAGTCCAGCTTGAATGTTCGATGTTGATGCACTTTCTGCAACCACATCTCATGTATACCTGTTGGAATATAAAATTGAATTGGAAAACAAAGCAAACCTTTGCCTGGCAACCAGTCCAGGTTGTAATCTGTCTTTGGTCCAAAGTCAGCTGGGATAGGCTCCAGCTCCTTGTGACCCTGAGCAGGATAAATAAATGGATGGCTGGAACAAAGCAAACCCTCAGCACCCCTTGTGTGTTTGCATGTACTGTAGTTGTAACTCAACCATATGTATTCGCTGATCAGAGCTGACCCGATGGTGCTGTAAAGTCTAGGTCACAAGCAACTATCTGCACTATTTACATGTGAGACCCAGATTTGATTTGATCTGGGTTTGGTTTTCACGCGTTAAACAGGGCATGCAGGCTTGCGTGTCGTCAGGCTGTGTCTCAGTGCACACAGATGAAAGGTGGGCTGACATAAGACTGTTTACATGTGTGCACCTGGAGAACTTCCCTTGGACCTACAAAACGCACCACTCACCACCGCGCCATCGAATGAGCCCTCTGCCGGCTCTCGCTCTGTTGTCAGAGCCTTAATGAAGACGTTAGCTGTCAGTCATTTACAGTCAATCCCATCAATGAGCCTTTTAGCGTGCTGGTTACCTGCTGACTTCTATTTCCAGCGCAGTGGTTACCAGCATATTCCCGATTCAGCATTCACGACCCCTACCAATTTGTGGATTTTTAATCAAAACATTAATTTTGGGAAACCCACCTTTTTGTGCTTATAATCTCCAAAATCACATTTATTGGTAGAAAATGCAGAATATTTGTCTTGAGTTGCACAGGAAGTAGCCAGGTGTTCTTTATACGCACTCACAAACCAATAGGATATCATCAACCCGAATGCCGACCTCACTCACAGTGCAACCAAAAATAAACGCACACTGTACCACAAGGATCCATTAGTATGACAGCCTTTATTTCCATACAAAATAGTCTGTGTGGTGCTGCTTCACAGTGTGTTCCACATGTGTTATTTGTTGTGTTACTTTTGGTTGCACCGCGAGTGAGGGAAATTGTTGACGTTATGTACAGCAGCTCCGTTGACGTAGCCCAGGCTTGATGAGAGTATCACAAATAGACATTTCAATATACATCACGGTTTTCGCCATTCCCGGGGGTCTGAGAACTCCCGTGAATAGTGGGGATCTAGCGTATACCTCTATCGGTGCACAAGACAACGGTGCAAGCTTCATGGAGTTGACGTAAAGACATGGATAAGATTATGCCAGTGATCATGCAATCCCAGACACAGCTGTGGTACACCGTCTGGAGAATGTGGGCTGACGTCACGTCTTAATAAAAGGACAAACCACTCAAATTTTTTTGCCCCCTTTTTTGACCACTGGACTTAAATGTCAAACAATGAAAATGTAGTCACTGGCCTTAAATAAATAATCCTTTCAAAGAACTGGCACCTGGCAGGGCAGGCATTGCATGATTTTCATATGTTGTAAACTAGGGATGCTCCGATCAGGTTTTTATGCTCCCGATACCGATCATCCATGAGTGAAATCGGCCGATACCGATACCCATCACATAGATTAAGTGTAAATTTTTAAATAAAAAACATCAAAAAACATTTACTTTCATATCTTATTTCAACCCAAACAAAGCGAACATCAACAAAATGCTGGTCCACAACCACAGCTCACAGAATGCATTTTTCTTTCTCGTGTTCTCACATTATTCATGAAAAGCTGGCTTGCAGGCGCCACGTGGTCATGGGGACCTCCCTGGTGCAATATGATATGAAAGGGGAACCGTAAAATTTAGATAAAAACATATTTGACTTACTCTTTCAAAGTCACTGGTGAAACTTAGAGGATCAGGCATCTTCTTTAAGGACACTTAAGAGCAACCACGAAAACTCACCACACCGTGAAGGGTGCAAAACTTCTAACAACAGAAATTTCCACATGGCAGAAATGCTTGTGTTGGCATTGTGAAGGGAAAGCGGGCAGGAGATGGTCATTATAGGCTGGCCGCAGCAATGGAGTTGATCGGCAAAGGGGATCGGCGTTGAAAAGCAAGTATCGGCATATGCCGTTACCGTGCGTTTTCCCAGAAATCGGACGATACGGATCTATCAAAGCACCCCTGTTATAAACATATTATGCCATTCTTAATTCATATATTTTAAATTGATTATACAACTGTTTAATACACCATTGGGAAATAGAATTCTAATAATTGTAATAATTCCAAATTGTTTTGCAGCTGCTATGATCCGGGACCACTCGCGAATGGCGAAAAACTTATGGAGATGTCTGACATGTTCCATGAATATCAGAATAAATATCGGATAAGTAATATCGGAAAAGTCACCGTTTAATAGGTTGAAATGAGCTACCTTTAATTATATCATGTTGTAATATAATCCTGATTTATGTTGTTTAAGATTGCAATTTTTGACATGTTCACATGAATACATAATCAATCATAAATGTCATCTTTTAATAGGTTGTAGTGTAAAACACGTTTATTAAATGACAAAATGCGCTAATATTGGGTTATTTGGTCTGAAGAGTAAAGAGTCGATGGTTACAATGTTGAAAACAAGTTTCCTTGTTATACGCCGGCGCAGTAACGCTCGGTGCCACAAGGCCACGAAGGCACACGTCTCATCATTTGGCGAAAATGATCCTATCTCGCAATGTTAAAGAATACTTAAAAAAATTCCTGGATCTAGACGGTGATCCGGATCACCCCCAGAATTCAATCAGTTCTTCCATATCCCATTTCCGACAATTCCTGAAAATTTCATCCAAATTCATTCAGAACTTTTCAAGTCATTTTGAACACAAACATAACACAGATAAATGCATAAAAACATAACCTCCGCGCTACGCTTGGCGGAGGTAATTATTGGCTTTCCGACAGTGGTACTTACATTTTACCTGTGTTATCACATATTAAACGCAGATCATTATGAATGAATGTGTTGATTTGTGAATGCCCAATTCCGAATGTCCGTGTATCCACTGTCATTGTATTTTTTTAAATTGGCTTTACTTGCAGAAATGCATGTAATTTTCATATACACTTTTCTTTTGTACTATTTTATTATTTTATAGTCGATAAGAACAAAAAAAAACATTTGGGGGAATTAAAAGTGTTTTTTTTTATACAAGCTACAAAAAAATGTATAAAAAGTATTTTGCATTTGTCAAGAATGCAAAAATATCTGATAAGTTTTTGATGTTTTTTGTAATAAATGCTTTTTGGCTGTGGTCTTCTATCATCGACGTTAAAGTCGGGCTGATAGTCAAACCAATAAGAGCAACTGTGCGTTGTACGGCACCACAAAACCACACCGGTGTCAATGTAAGCCCCTTGCAGGCAAATCCTGGGCTTTTGTCATGTTTTGGCCTACAGCGTGACCCAACTCAATAAGCGCCGCTGACACATTCAATTACACCTGAATTATCCGTTTGGCGCTGATACTGAGACGCTTGCCTTTGGTGTGTGTGCAGCAGTCATTTGTCACAGTGACATGCTGGGTTTGTCAAGGCTACTTTGGGCCAAAGAGACTACACAGATGCAAAGTGTTGTGTTGGCTGGCCACAAATCTCTCTGGCGTGCATCAGCGCACCACATCCATGCAGGGACGCTTGAGAGAAAGGGGGTTTGCAAGGCCTAAGGAGGGCACAGTGGCTGGTAATCAGATCCTCCGCCTCCACCAGACCCTTAGGCAGCGACTGGGAAGGAAAGTAAACCAAACCTGACTGTGAAATTGCATTAGATGAGTGTGCTTAGTGGAAAGGGGGGGTGACTGATACATTTTTACAATTCCAAATGCTACCGTTCTCCAGTTTGCAGGGGTGTAGAACTGCACTGCATCGTACTGACGGGCCACATGTCACAGTATATAGTCTTATTGTGATAAACAAACGCACTATAATATTGAATTAAATATAAAAATTAAATGTATTTATGTATTTATTTATGCTAGTGCTATATTCAAACTCTATTAACGTTATTATGAAAACGTTGCTGAGACATGGACACAGGGTAGGACTAAATTAGCTCTGCCAACTCCTTTCGGACATGTTGCAAAACTTCCGTGTAACTTTTTTAGGCATGTTCAAAATAAAGTAAACCATAGTTCTCAGTAGGTGTGCTGGTGCCGCTCATGTTGTGGTCGCTGAATGTTATCTCCATTATGTTGCTGCTTTTCAGTGGTTTGACAATATGTCTGCCTGTGTCTCACAGATGCTCCCCCGCACAGACTGGGACCACAAGAGAGGCTCCCGAGGTTCACAGGTGGGCAGAACACGTGAAACACTCACATGTAACAATTGCCATTTGTATCATTTGCCATCTCCAAAATCAACGAGTGAGGGCAGTGCAGTTAGGACTCAGGGTGTCACGAGACACTCGGTTCTCGAGACGAGACGAGACGAGACGAGACGAGACGAGACGAGATTGTAACGTTACTTTTAGTACAATGAAAAAATATAAATGTATATATAAATCTGCTCATTTAATTTCTACTACAAGTAGAGTCTTCTGCGCTATGTGTATGCTTTCAGCCCCACCTCCACCCGCCAAGACAAAGAGACCATATGACTGACAATAGAGGCTACTGCCGTTGTCACGTTTTAATCCCACCCCTAGTCAGGAGGTAAAGTTTCATCCATGTCTTCTGTGAATAAAATGCAGTAGGACCGTGCATCAACACACCTAAAACGTACCACATGATTTGATGAGATCTGACATCCTCAGGGGCATTGGTTGCCACCAGGCAAGGCCGGAAATTGCTTGGTGCCGCAGCCCAGTTGGGGGCCCGAAGGCTGACAAACTTTGAACCTCCACAGCAGTGGCACTATGCAAAGGGGCCCCAACAGACTCTAGAATGCCTCTGAACACACTATAGGTGCAATCATTTGAACTCAAGATACACAAATTGCTTTTTCCAAACTTTCAGCTTCTCGAGATCGATACCGATTTGATGACCAATAAGTTGTTTATAGCTTCTTTTTTTTTAAATTTAGATTTAAGTGTAATTTGTGCACACCTGGAAGTAAGAAACTCAAAGATGGATTAGGCAACCTGTAACGGTAGATTTGTCCTAACCAAATGTGACCTCAACACCTATGAAACAAAATATAAAAAGAACAAAAATGGAGAACAGTTCTGTTCCTAGAAGTTAATTTTTTTCAAACAAACAAAGCTGAAGTCCTTATCCAGCCACCTAGCAAGCTAACTTGTCCGTAAATCAGTAGCGGAGCTGATGTCCATTATTCCATCTGTCAGTGTGACTATCATTCGTATTTTGCTGGCAAACAGCAGCTCGGAAGTACAAACCGTGGGTCTAAGTGGTTTACTGGCTGCCAAAAGGCCGGTGTGATATCGTCGTAGGTTTCAAAACACTATCGTAGCACCGCCGGCCTTTCAGGTGGCTGATGGGATTAAAGAAGTCTTACACGATCGACGCCATGATTGTTTACAAGTGAACTCAGGGGAGGTGTGCCACATGTCACAGAAAAGGAGCGCTTGATTTGCTCACCTTAGCCCACTCACCACCACAGTACGGGTAGTCTCGCCTCACTGGATATGTTTTCTAATTATTGGTTGTCTGAGATATTTTTAAAATTATTGGATTTATCGGTATGCTGTCATAATTCCTTATATCAGCCCACGATCATTATCGTGCGCCCCTAATTTGAACCTGATATATGGGATTTTTAGTAAGAAATTGAAGTTGCATCCAAATAGGCTGTGGTGGCCGTGGCTCAGGAGGTAGAGCTGGTCATCCAGAAACCGGAAGTTTGGCGGGTGGATCCTCACTCCCTCCACCCAGTCACTGGGGCAAGACACTTTACCCAGCTCCAAGTAGTCCCGCTCCGCATAGCATCGGACCAAGCTGGCGAGGCCGTGTTGAATGGGCAGCACATGGTCTCCTTGCTGCCCAGTCTTGTACCCTGCCCCGGGGTGCTACCGTTGTCTCTCGAGACAGAAGGATGCCTCCTACTGCACTAAATGTGAAATATGACTGTTATTTTTTTCTCAGAAAATGGGCTGTTTTCCCGCAGAAAATAATCGGTAACAATTTCTAAATCTGAGATAATGCAGGTAGAATGTACAGTATACAGGTACTGTTCAGAAAGCCCACTGTTTTTACATGGTTATGTCTTTATGCTTCACCAATCATGCATTTTTGTCAAACGTTGAAATTTCACACTTTGTTGTGACATCCTTGAACGCACCAAAGTTTTCAGCTGCATGAGATGCAAAAGTTTGTTTGGCTATGAAGGCACCAGCTTCGACAGATGGATTATGTAGACACGGCCTGGAGAAACGCCTTCTGTTGCCTGCAAGCCTCGAGGGCAGGGGTAGGGAACCTATGGCTCGGGAGCCATACGCGGCTCTTTTAATGACTGCATCCGGCTCTCACACTTTTCTTAACATGAATAATTTTTTTGTTTGTTTTTTTTGCTGTAATTTTAAAGTAAAACATCACAGAAATCACAGTGTTAAAAATAATGTTCAAAATATAAAACTATTCGATGCATTTTAATCCATTCATCCAGTTTCTCCCGAAATGCAGTTGGCCAGAGCCAATGCCAGCTGTTCTTGCGATATTCTCCGGTTCAGGCACCAAAACTTGATTATTACTGAATAATGCAGTAGCCTACCTGGGTCGCTAAGAGGTCACGAGGTAAACTTCCCTCCTTTGATGAAATAGTTAGCTGGCTAATTCTGCAGTGCAAACCCTTTTGACAAAGAAGATGGCAAAAAGAAAGAAAAACTACAATTTTTAAGTGTGTCCACGCGCGTGTGCGTGCATTAAAATTTCCCTTCAATGCGCAACCTTCTGCACGCTGCACTCCTCCATGCTCTCTCACTTCCTCCTTCCTGTCATGTGTTTTTTCCATCCATGTGTTCCCTGCCGAGCTCTTATCAAATGCACTTCTGCCACCTTGTGGCCGTTTTTATGGCTTGTAATTGCTCTGAAGTGATATCCATTAGTGAAGAGTTATTAAGGGCGTATAAATACAGTATGTTGTTGGAATCGGGCCTACGGGTTTGTAAAAACAGATAACTACTAAGAATAAAGACTTATTCAATTTGAAAGTTGTTGGTCTTGTTTAAAAATGCACACATTTAGTTGTATTCAGTGTTAAAAAATATGATATGGCTCTCACGGAAATACATTTTAAAATATGGGGCTTTCATGGCCCTCTTAGCCAAAAAGATTCCTGACCCCTGCTCTAGGGCTAGCCTGACAACCAGGCTAAAGGCTGCGTCGTGCGTCTGATTCCATCTGTTCATCTTGGTGGCGAGTGCTTATACATTTCATACATTAAATGCGTTTAATAAGTGTGAGGCATATTGAAGCAAGATGGGGGGGGTGCAGCAAGAGGGTTTGGAGAGGTGGAGGTGAGCCATGTGTCAAAAATAAACATTATTATTGTCGTATTAATAACTTCCAATTTTTCACCACTCGCTCATCGTCCCGGCACGTAATTCCTAGCGAAAAGCGGCTGCTACAGTACATATTCTTATTTTCACACGCCTTGTAGAGGTTGTCTGTGTTGCAAATTCAAACACATTGTTACCATCTGAGGAGCTGTCGAGTGCTTGAACCCCCAGTATGCAGAGACAGACAGCGGTGGTGGAAAATAAAAAACAACAACTGTGCAAACATACATGGAAGACTTGGATGGTAGCAACAGGTAAAGGAACCGTCAAGGTGACAGCACAGGCGAAGTATACAGAGCCAGCGAACCAGTGCCGTACCTGCGACGCTGGGCTTTTAAACTCCACTAATTGAGATAGAGAACAGCTGTGCATAACACCACTTGGGTAAACCGGCTGCAGCTTCCCTCCCGCAGGAAGTGCAGTCCTGCGGAACATGACACACGTCACTTTAGTCACTTGCTGAAACGAGCGCTCATTGACTATGCTGACATCTCACGTGACCACAGTTTTAGACGATAAAACGTATAAATGAGAAATATAAATGCGTTAAATAACAGGACTCCTGATACATCTGTATGAAACAGCTCAACCTTTATGGTGCTTATTGGGATGTGTTCACTCTAGGACCATTGAAGGCATGGGAATTGAAGCCAGACTGACTCTAGACAAGGAGACAAGGATTGTGGAGGACAAACAGAAAAGAAGGGTCACAACTTTGACATTACCTTCCCTATGTTTGGGAGCTGAGTGAGTGTTTGGGCATCGATGTATTGAGCTGCCACTGAGCCACGGGGCAGCACTGTGGACTACATGGAGAACAAACAATGCCCTTGGATGTTGGCTGCATTTGTGTGTGTGTGTGTGTGTGTGCTACCAGAAGGACAGGCTCCTAAAATAAATAGAGGCAATGGCGACAGCGTGAGATTAGATAGCAATAATAAATCCTGCAAAGTTGTCGTGGGAGGGCATATTAAATATTCTTTAATGACGTAGGATCTTAACTCTGCCCTGACTTGAAATCAATCAATGCACTGTCTAATTTCCTGCTTCGACTCTCATTGTGGTGTTTGCGTGCAATAATCAGCCTGACAATGTGATCCATCCCTTCTGGCCTGTTTCTGATTGATGCCTCCTCTCAATGATTGGTCATTTTCTAGCTTGTGTCCATCACCGGAATCCTGAAACAGTCCATTGAGTGACAAGATGTTTGAGAAGCCGATGTTTATGTTGGCATGCATTTCCATGTGCAGGCCTTGGCTCTGCTCTCTTGGCCCACAGAGGCTGCTAGAGTTTCCCCACGCCATGACACCTCATTGCATGCTTAAATCACACACTCGCCTCTTTAGCTGCACACCAGGGCTTCATTGATTTCCACCGTGTCATATTCGCCAACACGCTGCACACATTAGCAGCCTCATTTTCCAAACCACATCTTTTTTTTTTTTTTTTTACTTCTATCCCATCCAAAAGCTTGCGGTGGATGTTTTAGCTTCAGAATTGATGTTGAAGTTACAGTACGTATGGAAAGAAGTCTTTCAATATTTGTGTTCAGCTTAAAAATACGTCCGTTTTGGAGTCTTACTCAGGGAGGTTGTTGGAGAAAAGAGTGTTTATTTTGCCAGATCTTGTAGAGGACTGTGGACAACACGGTTATTCCTTCTTTTGGAAATCCATTCGTGTGAATAAAACATGTGACAACCTGGATAATGTTTCATTCGATTTATTCATTTTCAGTATCATAAATGAAAATACATTTTATTCTCATGCCAAATGCTTATAGACATACTTTTTCATGCATCTGGGGTAGGCCTATAGATTTAAGGCACTGTTTATATACATGATATAGCGAGGTTCGAGGTGCTCAGTTAAGCATTTAAACCCAACAACACTCAGCACCGAGAGACGCTGGCTGTTCTCTATTATAGCTAATGGCTTCTTGTTGTCGTCCTGTGGGAGTTTGATCCTATAAAACTTCCCCGGTGATGAGCCACCACGGGAAACTTGTGCGTGACAAGTTTTGCACTCAGCTACAATGTCTTTTTTGGACTTTCATGAAAAATACTTCCACATTGACAACATCACCTCTATACTTTAACACATTAGCACACACTGCTGTTGTGATCACGTGGGTTCTATCCCAAGAAGTGCTGGAGCAAAGTCTGGAAATTGCCTGCTTGTATCGGACTGCCGATATCAGGTTTATTAGTGGCAGGCTGATATAATCCGATACAGTAATCCCTCATTTATCGCAGTTAATTGGTTGCAGACCTGATCATGATAACTAAATTTCAGCAAAGTAGGATTCCTGATTGAAAAATTGAATATTTTTGTAGTTAGAGTATAGAAGGCTGTTTCTGACCTTCTAAATAAAGATTTGAACATTAATAGAGCCTTCTAAACATGAAATAACTCCAATATAGTCACCTTTGTTACCCAATATAGTCAGTGGAGGTCCTAGCTATGGGCCATATGGGCAAATACCCAGGGCGTGGGTGGGGGGGTGGGGGTGGCGAGGTGTGTGTTTAGTGCTCATCAAGTCAGGATGCTTGCTTTATACACATGTTGAATGGATCTTATTGTCATCATATGTCATCAAAAACACAAACGTTTTTGATGACATAAACGCATTTTTGAGACACAAATTCCTAAATTATCCAGTAATGACTGTTTTTTGGGTTCTCCACCATGCGTCTGTTTGAATGACTTTTCAATGTTAGTCGCCACTAACATTCAAATATGCCAAATGAGAAACAAGCCTCTCCTTGAGTAGCTGCGTGTTATTTCATGATATTGATTTCATTTGGATAACGTCACATCCCCTTACATGTCCTGTTCTTGAATAAAACATGCAATAACAACAAGTTGTGTCCAGCCTGCAGAGGCTGGGTAATTTGCTATGGCTTCTAAAGAGCTCGTAAAGGGAGCTGGGTCTGGGGGTTGTTTGGGAAGTTGGAAAGCTGAGTGCTGGGTGTAGTTTTGGCTCGAGCATTCTGGCCGGGAGCGAGGAGAGTCCTCGGGGAGTTTCGTGTTAGTCCTCTGCTATGATTCACACTGTATCACTGCTTTGTTATTCTAAGTGGAGAACTCTTCAGCTAATCTATTCAGGGTCGTCATACGAACTCGCACTGCTCCTGAAAGAAGAAAAGGAAAAAAAACGTGAAACTTTAGTGTTTTGTTGTTGTTGTGGTTATGTTTTTGTTCCCGGGTTCATTCCAGCTCAGCATATTTTTTGCTCAAAATTCATGCAGTATGCATTTCTCCATCCTTGTGAGGACAAACAGTTGCTGCTGTGACTAAAATGTGTTTACTGAGAAGATCAAACACCTCACTTTCTATCCAGTAGGCCCCTGAGGCCATTTGTACCAGCATTTACTTCCCCCCTGGGCTACATTATTTTCTCACCATTGCGCAATTTGCAACAATCTCACATATCACTCTCGTTTTAAAGCAGGCTCTGAGGATTGCCTGAAGACACCCAGGAGTTCAAAGTGCACAAAGAAGCTCAGATCAGAAACTGCAAATATGTAACCTCTGTGTTTGTCTTTTTCCCCAGAGTTACTGGCAAAAACAAACTAGATGTACATCTGAACCAGCTTTAGTGCACATATGTCAACCAACTCGTCAAGTCCTGGACCACCGTGTTCTTCTTTATACTAAAAAGCGCCCACACCAGTCCATGGCGACATAGCACTTTTTTCGACATCAAATTTGAAAGCCAGACAGGTCATTATAAACCTCCTCATAATTGCTGTGCATTATAACTACTGTCCAGATACGCAGAATTAAAACATGCCCACGGTGACTTCCTGTTCAGTGCACAGTAAGTTTCATAATAAAAGCATTGCAGTATTAAAGGTGCTGTCCTCTTCGACCCAAAGTGACACTTTTCTCAATGATCCCTCCTAACATCCTTTTGCATCTGGTAATCTTTAAGCTTAATGATGATGGTGACAGTTGAGCAGTTGGGACCAAAAGAGCGGCCAGTTTTGGTGGGATTGTCTCCTCTCTGAGCTTTTCATGATTTCTAGGCACAGTCAAGGCGTCGAAGGGGTCCGGTTTGGGGGCCTTAGGAACTCGTCTCTGCTATTTGCAGACGATGTGGTCCTGATGGCCTCATTGGGCTGTGACCTTCAGTGTTTTCTGGGGAGGTTTGCAGTTTGAGTGTGAAGCTTCCGGGATGAGACTCAGCACCTCCAAATCAGAGGCCATGGTTCTCAGTCGTAAAAGAGTGGAGTGCACCTTCCGGGTTGGGAATGAGGTCCTGCCTCTGGTGGAGGAATTCAAGTATCTCGGGGTCTTGTTCACGAGTGAGGAAAGGTTGGAGCGTGAGGTCGACAGGTGGGTCGGCGCAGCGTCTGCAGTAATGCGCTGTCTGTACCGGACCATCATGGTGAAGAGAGA
This sequence comes from Dunckerocampus dactyliophorus, assembly GCF_027744805.1. NCBI lineage: Eukaryota > Metazoa > Chordata > Actinopteri > Syngnathiformes > Syngnathidae > Dunckerocampus > Dunckerocampus dactyliophorus. Next base: position 2,560,004 of record NC_072823.1, read on the forward strand.
GCTGAGTCGGAAGGCAAAGCTCTCAATTTACCGGTCGATCTATGTTCTTACCCTTACCTATGGTCATGAGCTTTGGGTCGTGACCGAAGCGTCGTGACAAGTGGCTTGGGAACACCTCGGTGTCCCCCCGGTGGAACTAGAAGAGGTGGCCGGGGACCGGGAAGTCTGGACTTCCACTGAGACTGCAGCCTAGATAAGAGGAAGAAAATGGAATGGATGATGGCTGTCCTTTTCTGCCACATAATGAAGTCCTACAAGCTAACTAATAAGCAATGTTATTCTTCCTCAGTGTGGCAGAGCAGGCACACGTTGTATCCTTCCGCCCAGTGTGAAGCACACACTGCATTCTTGTGCGGCGTGCCAAGCGTATTCTTCCACCGGAGCACGCTGTACCGAGTTCTCCAGCGAGTCTTGAGTTTACGGACCAAAATGACATTTTTTAATTAATATTTGGGAGTGCATTCCTAACATGGAGCGGCGTAAACCAGGGACCACCTGTATTGTTTGATTAGTTAAACGACAAAGCCCCTCCTCCTGGCCCTTAATATGACCTCACATTCGGCTGATGCACGTTAACAAATCATTTTCACCAGTGTTTATTTCTGTCCTAATTTGTGTTCCAAGATGTAAGTGCGCCGATACAAGTGGGGAGGGCTGCGAGTGCACACAAACAAGGATTCAGAAGTGACTGCTGATTTGTTTTGACTGGCCTACTCTCTGGTTTACACGGGCCCTTGTGTGGGCGTTCATCCACTGCACGCCTATCGTTCTTCCACAGCGACTTCACACGGCCCAGTAAAAAGGCCTCATCGTGCACGCTGCCATCACTCATCGATGTCACAACAGAATGTTGTGTTTGACTTGGCCGTCAGCTGATCATAAAAACTGTTTATTGATACTTGTTCATGGTTTAAATGTTACATCTCAACAAAACCAAATATCAGCCTTTGCAGCGATCATTTAGCAGCGCAGAATGCTGACACAGGCGATCGGATTAAGTGGATTATTGAGTACGCTTGTGGGCTACCATCAGTCAAGCTTGCTTCCATTTAGCACAACAGTAGTATGTATGAGTCCCATTAAAACTGCATAGCATGCCTCAGTCCAATCAGATTGTACTCTTTCTGTCAGCAACCACAATCTTTAATAAAGAAGAAAAAGCTTTTTTACTCAGGTTTGAAAGTGATGTATCATGTTGTAAATGAATTAAAGTCGTTATTCTTCTTCTACTTGTCATATCAATCCAACAGCTTGGCAATAAAAATCAGGAAACGTTATGTTTCTCCAGAAAAGAGCAGTGGTAGTTCTGAACCTGTTAAGAAAACCCAACAAGTGAAATGATGTACATCCTGGGCAGGTCAAACAAATGTTATACTGTCAAAAATAAGTGTCTGTGTTTCTTGAAAAACTTTATCCAAAAAAAGCTAAAAAAATTAAGCCTATGTCCCACCGCTGACCATGGCTGATGAGGAAATGATTGTGGGTGTCCCACGTTCTACAATATACAGTTTTGTATACTGTACACATTCTGATGTATTTTTTTCTACAATGACCGAAAGCCCAGAGGGAAGAAGTACTTTTATGGTGGATTTTGGCAATTATGCTGCAATAAAAATTAATAATAAAAAGCCCAGCACCACTTTTATAGCCACTAAGGTCCAGTTTTAGAGGTGAGCAAAGCAATGTTCAGGTTTTATGTTTGATATTTGAAACATTGTATAAACGAGAATGTTTGGCCCAATCCCTGAAAATGAAAGGTGACGTCATTTTCAGCTGATCAGTCAGTGAGTCAGGCTTTTCTAGGCGGTGAACTCTTATTGCTCAGTAGGTGTGTTTTTAGCGGCTCTGATCTAACATCCTCAAATATAACCCAACCAGGTTAGCTTTAGCGCCTACGTTACCATGGTGACATATTGTGCTAAGTAGTGCACCAGACTTAATCCTCAAACTGACCCTGGATAAGAAGAAATCCTGCTTTGTAGTACAGGCCTCAGATTCAGAGGTAGTCGGGATGGAGGTGGAAGAGTTCATCTATCTTGGAGTCTTGTTCATGAGTCTGGAAAGTGAGATCGACAGGCGGGTCGGCACAGCGCCTGTAGTAATCAGGTCGTTGTACCAGACCGTCGTGGTGAAGACAGGGCGAAGTCGGAAGGCAAAGCTCTCAATTTACTGGTCGCTCTATGTTCCCACCCTCACCTCACCGCTCCTTCACATTGATAGGAGCCAGTTGAGGTGGCTCGGACATCTCGTCCGGATGCCTCCTGGATTCTTTCCTGGTGAAGTGTTCCGAGCATGCCCAGCTGGGAGGAGGACCTGGGGCATACTTAGGACATGCTGAAGGCATCCTGTCTCGCACCTGGCCGGGGAAAACCTTGGTGTCCTCCCTGTGGAACTGGAACAGGTGTTCTGGGCTTCCCTATTGAGACTGCTGACCCCATGACGCAGACCAGGATAAGTGGAAGAAAATACACCCTGAGAAGGGCGATTCTGGGTCTTCCGGGATCACTCTCTTTGGTTCTCCCTTTAACTCTGTACTACATTGTACCACCATTGTGGTGGTGCATTAAGGGAACATCATAAATACTATGCAATAGTCCAAATGCTTTTGCTCCAGACAGTCAAGACATCTGGGTTCGAATCACTGTTGGAACATCTCTGTGTGGCGTCTGCACATTCTCCCCAGGCTTGCGTGGGTTTCACCCCAAAACATGCATATTAGGATAATAAAACACCATCACTTGCACCCGAACATCACAAAAGCAAATGCAAAAAAGCAAATCCCAGTTGTGTCTTATGAAATCTCGCAGGAGTTCAACTCTAAATTGTATGACTTTTAAGGGGTGTAATGTATTTATTTGTCGATGATACAGATGGTCCGTGCGTGTAAGAGTGTTTGCATGCTCATGTGTGTTTAGAGATTTGAGACACGATAGGGGTCATTGTTGTCTTTGTCCAACCAGATGTTGTCCAGCAGCCTTCCCCTTGGCAAACTGTTAAATCAACCTTTAAATATCCTGTTTACATCAAGTGTGGACAGCACGCACTAGCATGAACTAAAAGGTGAAGGCATATGGAGAGGAGAGTATAGATTTTACATGGCTAACCTCATAGATGAACACACAGCTTTCTGTACTGCAGACTAGCAGGGAACATTCATAAGTGCACTGAGCTATCAGATATGAGTAAGGAAAATAAAATGTGAAATGTTCCCACATGTTGGGGCTGAATGGAGGGTACTCACACACACGTGTTGTGTTCAAGCCAGCTCCAGGATATTTAAGCCAGCATAAACACACTCTTTTTCTGAGGGGGTGTCTAGCAGCTGGTGTAAAAGGGGTATGTGACATCGGGGGCGAGAAAAATCTGATAACATTGTCCGTGCAAAACGAGAAGCGGTGAGTCTGGTGGATCTATTCACCGTCAGCCAAGACTGGCCTGAGCTCACTTGTGGTTGTTCAATCAAGAGAAGGTTGTGAACTTTTCGCTTTTGTCTGTGAAAACAAGGGCGGCTCACGCGACACGGCTGCAGTCCAAGCTGCCGTGCAGAAGGCAGAGCAGACATGAACGATACCAGTGGGATGAAATGAACGTTTTGTTTTTTTTTTGCTTCGACATTACTAATGAGCCCATTCATTAAGCCTCACAACGCAGATGTGCAGAACACGTTTCAGCCTGATTTTGTTTGGGCTAAAATCTACAAGCGTGTCGACCCAGACTACTGTGAAGTACTACTCCTTGTATATCACCATATTTTGCATTCCCTACTCTTCAGGAAGCCATATAAGGGCTAGAATTAAGCCTTTGATGCGTGAGTGTATTTACGTGCGTATGTGTGCGTGTGCATTTGCATCACTTCGTGAGCTAACTAGACAATAAAATACTGAAAGAAGCTTGGCAAAGTCTCAGGTGTGACACTTTGATTGAGTAACTCTCCCTTGTTTTTTCACATTTGTGTCTGTATATGGGTAATATTTATAAATATCTTGTACCTATCATCACGGCTTGGCTGTATCATTTGAGGATGCAGGGATAGAAATAACAAAAATGAACACATGATAATGTTACCTTACCTGCTTTTCCTCCCGACATTACAGTGCAGTGGTACCTCCGTTCCAGAGGGTCCGTCGGAAACCGAATTGTACAAAAAACAAAACGCATCAAAGATAATGTAAAGCCAATTAATCCGTTCAATACACCCCAAAATATGAGACAATAAATGATGAGTGAAATAGATAAATAAACATTTTCCTTTTTCCTTTACTGAAGACTATTTTTGGCAAACACGGCAATGAGCTTTGAGTGTTTTGCTACGACTTCTTTCTTGAATTCAGTAGCGTTTTTATCACCTTCTTTATCAAAGTGCTAACTAGTGTTGGGCGTCAAGTCTCGAGCATCAATGGGAACCGGGACTAACGTTGAGATTCTCCCGGGATCGCTCACAATACATTCGATACTTACCTCACAAATCACCGCGAGCACCAACGAAGAAGAAGCAGCTCATAAGTTTGGCTTCCAAATGGTAGACAATGATATCAAGCAAAGGAGGGTCAACATGATTATACACCTCCAGATTTACGGTGTGGAAATAACGGAGTACCTCGTCTTTGAGGCGTTATGTCAGACCTCCTAGAAGCACTCAGAATCAGGGAAGTCCAACAATAAATGACGACTTTCTCATGCCAGTGTAGCCGAGGGGTTCAGGGCACCCGTGTAAATAAAGGACAGGAGCTACGGCTGTAGGAGGTAAGTATATTCACGTGCACAGCTGGTCCGAACAGTCAAGGCACCTTTTAAACCGACACAACACACTTCCGGCCTTCAAAGTAAGAGCTCCATTGGCTACACCCTGTTTACTTATAATGAAATAAGGGTGTTGTAAAAAATACCTTACACCAACATTGAGGCAAAGTATACCAGTTTCATGCCGTGTACTTTTCACAGACAAATCTTTTACAAGTTGTTGGAGTGTGCATGTTTACGTGGCTACAGCATCACACACTCGCTAGCACATAAACAACAAATAACAAAATGTTTTTCCGTTAGCTTTTCAAAAGCAAACATCTGTTGTGAAAGTGTGCTCCTGTAGAAAGAAAGTTCAGAGCATTTATATTCAAGTTGAATGGTTTGACGTTTACATATACTGGTTGAAAATAGCCCTGTGCGAAATTCCTAAAAAAAATCATTAAAAAAATCCATGGAGAAGTTCAGATATTTCGTCCAAAAAGAACTTTGGTCAGCTCCCTCATTTAAACCTTGGAAACTTTTATGACTCTGGCTCTTAAAAGCGTCGTAATCGAGAATCGTTAGGAACCGGCATTGAAACAAGGAATCGGAACCGGAATCGTTCAAATTCAAAGGATGCCCCACCCTAGTGCTAACACTTGCAACTTACTTTGTCCACCATGGGTGGGTTATTTTGCAGCCGCGCTCAATAAAAAAACAGCAGCCACTTGTGGTGTGACTGTGTTAGTTAGCAAAGAACTACAAAGTCAACTGGTGATGATGTCATAAATGGGTGACTGCGTTCGGGAGTTGACAGCGGGCTAACAGGCATGTTTTGTAGTAAAAACACATTACGAATACAGCTGGGCTCCCGCAGTTTATATACAACACAGCAGGACTGAGTCATCAACAAGTGGGATTCTTTGTTTGGGTACTTGATTCCGCAAAAAGATAGGACTAGGGACTAGTTTGTTTGCCTGCACGATAACTATATGACAGTGTTTTGTTGAAAACCGAATCCTAGGACAACCATTCTGTTATACTCCACCTTGCAGCAGCGGTCCAATATCTTGCGGACTTCAGCCTACTCTTGGATAAAATGTGCCTCTTTATCGTAAGCAAACATGCAGAGAACTGCTTCGTTCCCCTGTTGTTAATGCTTGCTAATGTACTTTGTTCTGACTCATACTTACTATGCATCATTTTCCACAGTCCACAATCAATCAATCATCATCTCGTGTGCTCAAGAAAAAATGAGACAGTCACGATTAAGGTAATGAAGAGACATGACGTAAAAATCATCCGACTAAATGAGACTATGAGTCGATATCAGGGGTATGCAATGTGCGGCACATTGTAGGAATAAAATGCATTTTAAAAACAAAACAGCAGAAGTGGGAAAAATAGAGCAAAAATGCACAATGTCAAGAGAAAAAGTGCACATGTTGATACAAACTAATAACAATGCAAACTCTTTTCCCCTGTTTACACAATATCATTTTTCAATACGTAGCCCTTCATGGAAAAATGTTTGGACACCCCTGGTCTACAACAAGCCAAACTCAAGATGTACCATTTTGCATTCTGCATGGCCGGGGGGATTGCTTATATCACTTAGTTAGTGGGCTACTTTCTGTTTAAAGGAGGACTATTTAGTACAAATGGCCAATTATTGGCATAAAAATGTGATATCAGTTTTTCTGTCAATAATGATATTGGTGCCGAATGATGCCGCGCTCCGCACAGCAATGAGCTTTCGAGCTCAGTATGTCAGCCATCTGGAATGATTTCCACGTTTTGTCTTTGGATTTTAAATATGCAATTAGCAATGAAAGTGCGAGGAGGACTCATCGAGGGAGTAATCTGGGTGACCATATTTGATTAGCAAAAACCAGGACACGACGCACGGTGGCATAGTGGTTAGCATATTGGCCACATAGTCAGCAGATCTGGAAGATCTGTGTTTGAATCTCCGTTTTGGCATCGCTGTGTGGAGTTTGGATGCTCTGTTTTCTCCGGCTACTCCGGTTTCCTCCCACATTCCACATCTCACATGTTAATTGGCCACTCTAAATTGTCCATAGGTGAATGTGAGTGTGAATGGTTGTTTGTCTGTATGTGCCCTGCCATTGGCTGGCCACCAGTCCAGGGTGTACCCCGCCTCTTGCCCAAAGTCAGCTGGAATAGGCTCCAGCATACCCCCGCAACCCTCGTGAGGACTAGCAGCATAGAAAAATGGAAAACGGGTGAATGGAAAAACCAGGACACTCTTGGCCCGGCAATGAGATACTCAAATGATACTCAAAGGTTACTCAAAGATTTGGTATACAATAAAATCATGTTTCTAAGCAAAGACACAAATTCCCAAGGGAGAACATTCAAAAACCATCACAAAGATGATTAAAAAAACAGAAAGACGCAGAAAGCAACCTGAGGTCAAATGCTTCAACTCACCAGGCGTAAGAGGATTAACAGCGTGCAAATGTTTTGCTTTTTTTTGGGCTTTTTGGTAACACTAATTAAAAAAAAAATAACAAAACAAAAAAATGCCCACATAGCAGCCTCTCGAGTCACGAGTCACTCCATTGAAAAACAATGAAAACAGGACGTTTTCTTTACTTTTTTTTAAAAGAAAAGTAGAGAGCAAGCTGTGAACACAGGACATGTCCTGGGAAACAGGACGTTTGGTCACCCTATCTAATCGTGTAATCTGTTTTGTTCATGCTACATTCAGGCTTGACATGTTGAGTAAGCCCAGTTTATAGCAGTTTGTGCCAAATGAGCACCTTTTAAAATCATATAGTTTCCAGCATTATTTAATTGGATTCTTATTTGTGAGTTCATTTAGACTAACCTGTCCTACTTTTTGATCAGAGAATGTTATTTTAGTTGACTGCAGGTCATGGTTTTTAGATGACTTTTGTTGACACAAAATGTTCACTGTTCGCTCTAATTTTTCAAGTGTCTGAGCACACTTTGTAGCATCACCTGTCCAAAACCTGAGAGGTAAAACCTTGAGGTACTCCAACTTCCATTCTGTGGCATTTTGTATCTGAGTGGGTTCAGAAGGTCAGCAAGGCGTAATGTAGCTTTCTTTTGTGTCGACGTCAGACTAAACAATTTATCCAATTCATAATCTGAATCTTGCAGGAAACACCTCGTATACTATCCATCAATTTTCTATGCCGCTTATCCCAATTAGGGTCGCTGGGGTATGCTGGAGCCTATCCCTGACTTTGTGCGAGAGGCGGGGTACACCCTGGACTGGTCGCCAGCCAATCGCAGGGCACATATAGACAAACAACCATTCACACCTATGGACAATTTAGAGTCTCCAATTAGCCTGACATGCATGTTTTTGTGGAAACCGGAGTATCCAGAGAAAACCCACACACGGGGAGGACATGCAAACTCCACACGGAGATTCGAACCCAGGTCTTCCCGATCTCCTGACTGTGTGGCTAACCACTCAGCCACCGTGCAGCCCTTATGAATACTATGTACACTAGTATTCCATTATTTCCTTTCTGCTAGCGGGCCGCATTTTACTTCAACTTAACCACCGCCCCATTAGCTATGAGCGCTGCTAATGAATTGATTGGCTGCGTAAGTAAATGCGTACCAACGGGATCTCATCAATGGCTGGACAGTGTTCGTCATTGTGTTGTTACCGCTTGTTGTCGTCTGTCACTCACGGGGTTGCATTGCAAAACGCTACAGAATGAATTATGTGTTTATTTTATTTTATTTTTTACAGTTCAGGATGTATTTTATTTTGTGCCCTGCAAGGCTTTGCTGTGAGCTGAGAACACAGGATCGGTGCTCCAGTGCACAGCTTAAAGGGAACGTTGTTTACAATAAACATGGCTCTTTGTCTGTAACTTGCATTGCATATCGCAGGATTTGTCTTATTTTGCACAAACAGCTTTTATTTATCGAGGCGGCAGGTAGAGCAGGTCGTCCAGAAACCGGAAGGTTGACGGTTCGATCCTCGCCCCCTCCACCGAGTCACTGTGACTTATTAGTTTTAGGGAAGAGCCCGGTGCTCGGTTGATATCGGTACAGGAAATGAAGCGTTAGACAATACTGGGATATTGGTTAAAAGCCAATAAATGTATCGAGCATCTTTACTATTTAGGATGAAGTGGATGGGATCTTTTTCATTCTGTGGTAGAAGGTGCAGCAGTTCTATGGCTGCACTTGGCAGAGATGAAAATGTTTTGTTTTGTTACAAAGCCATGAATGTATTAATATTTTGCAATGGTTGTATATACTGTAGTTGGATGTTCAGCTTAGAGATTGTACCAAGTCATTTTGGACAACTGTATGCTTCTAACCATGTGGTTACAGTCCACAGTTCGGGGACGCAAGTCAACTCGGATGATGTCATTATTACCATGAACCAAACTACAGCGGGTACCAGAAGGAGTTGTTGACATGCAACTGTGTGTATTTGTCCTACCAGTCGTCAGGCACCAGTGTCATGGTGGATATAGCAGTGATGGGAGAAGCCCACGGCCTCATCACAGACCTGCTGGCTGACCCCTCGCTGCCCCCAAACACCTGCACCTCGCTGCGAGCCGTCAGCAACCTGCTAACCACCCAGCTCACCTTCCAGCCCTTACACCGGCCACGCCCTGCTCCCCTGCTTAACCCCGCTGATGCCTATGTCTGCTCCGACTCGGAGGAGGGACCCGAGAAGGGAGAGAAGACATCCATCCATAAGGTAAGAAATTCATGTGGTGACACGTGGTGCAAATCATGACAAGCACTCGGCCCAGCCATCTGAATTTACAGTTGTTTTTGGGAAGTATGCAAAATGATCCTTAGATGGAATTGTGGTCCACCTTATTATGGCCGAAATGATTTAAAGGGCACAAATCGTTCAACACACATGTTAATCTTTCAGCCCGTCTTGGAGCTAATGGGTACCGCCGCCTCTCAGACCTTTTAGCATCAAATGAACGAGAGTGTTTTTATAGAGTTGAGTGAAGAAAAATACAGCACGTCCACCGCTTTCTCCCTTTAAAGCCGCAGCTGCGTCAACATGACAGATGTGCAGAAGCCAGACATCGTGTCTGTGTGTGTGTGTGTGTGTGTGTGTTGTGTCATAGAGGAGGCAACATAGTGGTGAACACATCTCTTGAAAGGTTACAAAGACAGAGGAGCTGGATGTCCACCAGATGATGTCCACCAGCTCCACCAGAGGAGCTGTTAATGTCTTCTGAAGGAGACACCCACCCAGGCTGCCCTTCTGGGTAGCCAATCACATTGTATGGACTTTGTATAAGTGACCACTGAGTCTGCACTTATTAGGGCTCCCCAGAGTCACCGTGTCCAGCTCTCTCTGCACAAGAAGAGAAGGAGGGAAGTGAGTGACGAAGCAAAAAGATATTTAGGTTTACTCGACTTTGACACACTGAGTTACATAAATTTAATTGCGGTTGTAGTTGATGCTCTTTCCAAGCACACCTTAACAATCCGCCCAGCGATTTTCTATACTGCTTATCCTGTTGAGGGTTGCAGAGGGGCAGACTACACCATGGATTGGTTGCCATTAATCACAGATAATTGTGACGAGTGCCACTGAATGGGAAATAATTCCGTTCCAACTGCACCAAAGTCAGCGACGTCAACCACTACCATGCGGATAAGCAAAAAGTGGCGATGATGCAACTCTCCACTAATGCATTTCACTTCAGAGCACTTTTAAGCCATAAAAACGGCCACAAGGTGGCAGAAGTGCATTTGATAAGAGCTCGGCAGGGATCATGTTAACGGACAAATCACGCAGGACAGGAAGGAGGAAGAGAGAGAGCATGCGCGCACATGCGTGCACACACATGCACGCACACACAGTTCAGTTGTAAAAATTGCAAATAGTTCAAGGTGTTGTATTTGTAAATAAATTGTTATTTTGATGTAAAACTACCTCTTTTTGTGTTGTTTATGTTGCATAGTTGTTAAGATAGTTGAGCTGAAACGTACCTGTGTTCTACTGATGAAGAACCAAAGAACAAACCAAAAAACAAACTTTTTTTCTGATGAAAGACAAGAGTCTAATCTTTCTTTTGGTAGTTTCCATGTTTAGAGCCAAAGAACACAATATTCTGTGTGCCTTGAAAGATGAGTCCAAATCGTCTAAATCGACCGGTACTGAAGGGGTTGTCTGAAGGGATTACTGCATCATGATTTGTTAAGAAAAAAGTCATCTGATGTGCATTGACTAGAGATAAGGAGTATAACATGACTTCCTCTTAACAGCAGTAGTCCTTTTAAAACAAACATTTTCACAGAATATTGTGGCTGTTAATCGTTTTTGGATTTTTGACTTTATTTTCATTCCCGCATTGCACGCAGCGCCTGAGGCGGAGTCTCCATCCAGGCCTTTTGAGGAGGACCTCCTCCACGTGGACAACCACCACCTCCGCCACAGGACTGCCCACCATCGAGCCAGGGCCCGTACGAAGGGACCGCAGTGCCAGCATCAAACCCTATCATGAAACACTGACCTGCAGGTAGCGACCACGACGTTTATACAGCACTGCCAACTTTGAGGTTTTAATGAGAATTTTTGTGTCATTTTGACATCAGAAATTATGTTAATTAGGGCTCCAAACTTTACATTGCTGCCCAGTTGTTATTCAATTGTGTTTTGCCTGAATTGAACTATGAAGTGGAAGTGGAAGTCACACTAAGGCCATGTCCACACGAGCACGAGCACAAAAAAAATCTTCATTTGCACAGTGGCATTTTAAAACTGTTCCTGTCCACACGCAAACACATTCACAGGCTGCCGTGCGCATGCCAAAGTAATGGTGGCGCTGCAGCCATGGACCGCTCAGACAATTTTGGCCAATCAGAAGCATCCATGACGTCATTTCCGTAGACAATAACAAACATGGCGATTCGCAGATAGATACATGTGGAAGATACATGTGGACTGCTAGCAAAGTAGAGTTTCAGTTTCACTTTTCAATTGTTTAGTTCACATTTTTCAGCTAAATGTACTGCATATAAAACTGAAAATGTATGAAACATAATATCATGTTTTTATTAAGTAAACAGCCAAAAAGAGGCAGCTAAGAAGGCGCGTACTGGGTTGCACCTATTCCACCTATAAAGCCTTCTGAAAAAAAAACCTCCAAAAAGCTCCATTTGCATAACATGACCTGCATATTAACCAAGCTACAGCAACATAATTACTATTATTATTATTAACATTGTGATGCCTAAGAATTGCTTTGCTGGCTTAGTGACACCACACCGGCTAGTTACTAGCCGGCTAGCAACTAGCTTCACCACACACTCGCTCACAATGCTTCAGGTCTCTACCGGAATGTAACGCTACATATTGGAGCTGCCGCCACTGCTGCTGTGTTTTTGTTTTTGAGTTTGGAAAAGTTAACGCTAGGTGTAGCGCTCCTTTCTATGTTGCTATGTGGAAGTTTCGGTAATGCTTGAAACGACCATAATAGCAAAAATATTCCATGGTATCATTTTTATCATGAATGTGCCTGTTATTACATCGTCACAACATGGATATAAAAAAGTTGTTGGATGTTATGGGAGATGTATTAATGGTGGTGTTTCTTGGTAGAATAGGTATGTCCCATTACGTGTGTGAATTAGCTACATCTTTTTATCTGTTATTAGATTTTTAGAATACACAGAAGAGAGAAAAACGTGTGTTCATGTCTTGGGATTGTGGATGATTGTCAAAATTCCAAAAAAGTGCATTTTTCCTTTAATAATCTGCCGATATTATTGGACATCCCTATATGTCATGCATTATTTGTGCGTCTATTTGCAGAATGTGTTTCGTGATGTCATATGTTGCCACACTGCTGTGCTGAAGTGCAGAAGAGGAACCTCATAATGGCTCTCTCATTATAACTTATTACTCGGAAGGTTATTAGGTTTATTCCCAGTAGTGTGGCTGTTTTAGTTGTACTGAATGCATCAGCATGACTGCACAGTAATGGCACAGCAGTTGAGAAAAGGGGTGCGTGTGCAACCGGAGCCAGAATGGAAAGAAGGCCCACAGGCAAAGGCATTAACCTGAATAACTACGACACGCATAAACTCTGAGCACATTAGCACTGAAGATAGCACGAGAGCCCAGACCACTCCAGGGGATGATGAATGAGCCCATATGACTGTGATATAATGGAAGATGGGTGGTTTTATTGTGGTGTCTTTCAAGGTTTTGTTAAAAGTTTGTGGAACACAAACTGATTTGTGCGTGCGCCGCGTTTCTCTTACGGTGGAACCCCTTTAAGTATACCCCAGTTTGTTCAGAGCGCATTGTAGATTTAACTTTGGCTTTTTCTTTGGCTTTTTGGAGCTTTTGCAACACTTTTACATGAGTGTTGAGAGACGAACGTGAGAAGAATTTTGAGTCAGCGGACCACATTAATATCAGAAAGGCTCGAGCAGTTTTGCGTCTCAAAAGTGTTTACGTTTACTGTTACGCTTGTATGATGGTTAAGAAACGGTGCTTAGAACAATTCAAAAATATCTGTTATTTTGGCAAATGCCCCCCCCCAACAAAAAACAAAAAACTAAAAAAATCAGGGGACGACCAGTTTTCGTCGATGATTCTCACGTCTCCTTTAGTCTGCCTATTTTTTGCAGGTTGCATGTAAAATGCTCGATGGGACTACGGAGAGGCATTCATTCTGTGCTTGTGTGATTTGCGGTTTGTGTCCTCCGAAGACGTGCGTAGGCTAAGTCTGTCAGCCGCCTGTTTAGTTCTGTTTACACGATGACTGTACATTACTTGCACAAATTCTGTAAATGTAAGCACACTGAGCAGCTTTTGTACACAGGGGCCCAGTTTTACTGGTCCCTATAGGCTCAGCTCAGCCCTTGCAACAGGCTCCAGCTATGACCACTTAGGGTGGTGTGAGCATAAACAAACACACGGGGCCTCTGCCGTCTCACCAGAACCCCACAATTATCGCACACATTCACACTTAGATACACCGTCACAACTGCTTTTTTGTGGCAAACACACACAAAACCGGATGAACAGAGAGAGGTTCTGGGTTTAGCTTACTGCAGCTGGGAGGGTTCTCACCTTATTTATTTGATGTAGTCATGTGTAAAGGCATTGGTATAACACTCGGGCTGGAATAATAATAATAGCAGGTCGAAGTGCCTAATTCTGATTTATAGTAACTCCTTGTTTATCTTGGTTAATTGGTTCCACACCCGATCATGATCCGTGAATTTTCACAAGGTAGGATTCCTTCATTGGAATTGGAATATTTTTGTACTTAGAACATAGAGAACCTGTTTACAACCTTCTTAAATACGGTTTTTAACATTATGAGAGCCCCCCAGACATGAACTAACACCCCGACAGTCACCTTTACACTCATATTACCCAATACAGTAGCCAAAAAAAGATGTAAATTTGCCTTTCGAGACGTAAAGAAGACTTGTGTTCATGTGTGTTACTATAAATGTGTTCCCTCGAGGAGTTGAGTAGTTGGCAGACAGGAAGTGACGTTGGGGGTTCAGAGCTGACTTTCAGCTTGGTGCGGGTCACAGCCGCAACAGTAGCCTGTGTTTTTATTCGGGATTTTATCAGAGATTATTGTGCCTCTTGTGAAGAACATTCGAACTTGCAATAAAAGCCTGTTGTTGGTCTCACCAGACATTACAGCAACATCACTGACACCTAGTGACCAGTGTACCATGCTACGTTTCAACGTCTCAATGCGTCCGTACAGGTATAAGGCATTCAAGCCTTATACAGTCGTCCCTTGTTTATCATGGTCAATCGGTTCCAGAGTCAACCACTATAAATGAATTTCCGTGAAGTAGGATTCAATATTAATTAATTAAATGGAACATTTTTGTAGTTATGGCAAATAAAGCCTGTTTACAATCTTCTAAATACAATTTTTAACATTATTACAGCCCTCAAAACAGCCATCTCGTCACCTTCACATTTGTATCACCAAATAAGATAGTAGATATAATCAGAGAAGTTAAGACATAATAGACATAAATCAAGTAACATGGACTCACACGTTAGCAGAGCCTTGTTGTTTTTTCTGGTCAGCGTACTTCTGCCTTTAATGGTGGCTTTACTTGGCTTTACACACGTATTACCTAATGTAGTAGACAGAGTAAATAAGTCATTTAAGACGTAAATAAAACTCCTACTCCAGCAGCGTCACAGTAAAGCCTCGGTCACACCGCCCGAACTTTGCTGTAGCGTCCCTGGAACGATGAAAAAATTTCATCACCGCTCGTAACTGCGCACCACCGTTTAACAGAAGTTGTCCCCCGTTAAGGCAACGCCGTATACGCTCGGCCACCGCTGATGGTCCCTCCTACCGAGGCGAAGGTTTTGAGCGGCACAAAATATTGCCAGCGGTGAGGAGCGGGCAATTTTCCGCTACGGCAAAGTTAATCACCGCTCCAACAACGCCCAGTCAAAGTTTGGCGCCGCTAAATGGAAGTTCGTGGACGCTTGGGTCCGCTACGCCAAGGCAGAAACCTTGAACGCTGGACCACTGCTGCTTCGCCAGCTTTGCCCGGGCGGTGATTAAACGTTGCAAAAGCTTAGTTGGAGCGGCTGTAAGCGCTTTACGAGCGGACACGGGATTGCTGGAACGGTGTCAGGCGTTGAAGCAGCGATGAAGCAGCGATCCATTGCGGTGATGAACTTTGGTTTGGCGTTGGTATGGAGGTGTCGGAGGCGGAGCATAATTTCGCTATTAATACGGGGAGAAATGGACGAGGAGCCCATTTGGGATAGCCGTTGAGTGCAGACCTCAGTTATATCGAATTTGCTCAAAGTTACAGTAAAACTGTACTACCATGGATATGACAAGCCGATGGTGCAGCTGTGGAATGAGCCTTCCAGCACTTCATGAGTGTAGTGTTCGCAGACACATTGTATTTATACTGCTACATGTTGACCAGTAGAGGGCACTGTGGGACTGTGAATGGAACAACAGTTGTGTGAGTGTGGAGCTGTACTGTATGATGCATGCCAGCAGACCTGCCGATTCAAGTCATAAATAACTAGTAGGCTTGTTTATTCGACACCACCCACAGAACAATGAGGATACCACCAGCCTGCATGCGCAGAAGGCCGCTCTATCAACGCTCGCGTCACCGCTAAACCAACGTCCTCTACCGTTAAACCAACACTAAAGCAACGGCGGCTTCAGCGGTGCACCGTTAGGACAACGCCCGTTTTATGCGCGGTTACGAGCGGTGATGATTTTTTTCACCGCTCCAGGGACGCTACAGCAAAGTTCGGGCGGTGTGACCGGGGCTTACATGTGTTCCCCAGGGAACATTAGTGATGAGTCCAGTGCCTGTCTCATCAAACAATTACTGACACCTTACGTAAAGTACTTAATGTGCACTTCCATCCTGCCTCGCGCACTGCCACTTCCACGCTACGTGTATCATCATTCACGCTTCACGGTCTGATAGACTTCTGGATGACCTGTTCCTGCAAGGCAGATTTTTTTCTAAACGAGAAATAATGTCAAGTTTTAATCTCGCGAGAGCTTGTGACACCCCTAGTAAACAATAAGAAATAAATAACACGCATATTAAACATTACAAATGGTTTAGTTGGCCTTGACTGATTCTGCCCCACATTGGTTTAAATCCAAGTTACCTCAGAATTACAGGTGGTCCTCGGATTCTTAGACTGTGATGTAAGTAGAATTTTAGTGCAAGTCGGAACTTATACCCAAATTAACTCCCAAGTCAATCGTGTCTCCTTTCTCTGAACTACTAATGATGTTCATTTTCACTTCCATGGTGATGGCTTTCCTTTTCTTTGGCGCACTGCCGCTTGGGGTTCAAAATGAAGGGTGACATGTCCAGTCACGCTTCATTATTGGCCATTTTCATCTCTATGTTGCAATGGCGTATCGTGTTCCTTGGGTGTAAACAGTGCCAATTACATACATGATTTGTAAATCCAGCCTAAATCACATGAAGTTGCAATGTGAAAGTTGATTTAACCTTGGGTCTTTTCAGACGGCTTCAACTGCAAAATGATTAGCGCACTGATGTAACCTGTCGCCTTTATGCGGTATTTATGTGCACTGATCATTGTCATAACGTAATGAGTCACTGAGGAGAACACATTGTGGGAAAAAATAAACACATGGCTTCAATTTCCTTCACTCGACTTCATCATCATATCTTCACAATCTTAATGAGACATTAGGCCTATTTTGCTTACCTCCTCGATGCTCTCCTCATGCCAGCTTACATGTTTAGCTATTACACCAACCTCAAAGCTACTCTACATACTTGTTTTTATTCGTCATATAGACAGAATACCTTCCATTTTGCTCAGCCCCATGCAGCTGCTGTGCTGTTATCATCTTCACGTCATCTGGCTCAAAGAGAGGTTAGATTACTGGAAGCAAAAATAATGACTACAGTGTTTATTGTGGCTTGGACGTTGTCTGATCGGGCCCTGGACCAAAGCTAGTTTGTCAGTCTGTTGTGATTGGTTGGACATAAAATCTGCGAAGAAAGAGGAGGAGGATGGGGCAGAGGCCAGTCGTAATGCTCCATAAACATTAGAATAAGCAACATGCAAGGAAAATCATTCCTTGTGATGGTCTTTTGCGGGACAATTAACTTGATTTACTCCATGCCGTGCATCATGTAATCATGTAATCATCATTCTCTGCTTTCTGTAATGGAGTCCCAATTGGCCATTGATCTTTACATGCCATCTTTTGATTTCATTTCCCAGTCATGCCACACGTTTACTATTTGCAAGTCATGGTTATTTTTATGTTTGCTCATCTGAAGATAGAATATTTATTTCAAGAGATTCAAGATTCAAGATTCAAGAGTTTTATTGTCATATGCACAGTAAAACAGGCAGTTATACTAAGCAATGAAATTCTTATTCTGTTCATTCTCCCAAGAAAAGAAAGAAAACACAAGAAAGAATAAGAACATAAGAAACATAAATACCAATAAATTAAGCAACAACAACAGAAGAGACATTAATACAGATCAATAATACAAATAAATAAATAAATTAATTAATTAATTAATAAAAGTGCTATGAGTGTGTGCGTGTGTTGCGTGCGGCGTGTGTGAGTGCTTCGTTGAGGAGCCTGATGGCCTGTGGGTAAAAGCTGTTTGCCAGCCTTGTGGTCCTGGACTTCAAACTCCTGTAGCGTCTGCCTGACGGTAGGAGTGTGAATAATGAGTGTTGTGGATGTGTGCTGTCCTTGATGAGGTTGTGTGTTCTGCGTAGGACTCTAGTTTTATAAATGTCTTGCAGTGAGGGGAGGGCTGCCCCAACAATGTTCTGTGAGGTCTTGATCACCCGCTGGAGTGCCTTCCTATCACGTGTTGTACAGTTACCGTACCAAACAGTGATGGAGGCGGTAAGGACACTTTCCATAGTGCATCTGTAGAAGCAACTCAGGATTGTGGTGGACATGCCAAATTTCCTCAGTCTTCTCAGGAAGTACAGTCTCCTTTGGGACTTCTTCATAATTTGTTGGGTGTTGTGAGACCAGGTGAGGTCCTCGCTGATGTGTGTGCCAAGGAACTTGAAGGTTTTCACCCTCTCCACCTCAGTCTCATCAATAAACAGGGGTCTATGCGGCTCCTTTTCCCTTGTTCTTGGGTCGATGATCATCTCTTTAGTCTTATCTGTATTGAGAAGGAGATTGTTATCACGACACCAAGCTATGAGGTCCGCCACCTCTCTTCTGTATGATGTTTCAACACCACCAGTGATCAGTCCGATGACTGTAGTGTCATCCGCAAATTTAATGATGCTGGTGTTGTTCTGGGAGGCCACGCAATCGTAGGTGAAGAGCGTGTAGAGGAGCGGACTCAGCACACACCCCTGTGGGGTCCCAGTGCTCACAATTCTTGAGCTGGATGTGCGATTGTGGACTCTGACTGACTGGGGTCTGCCTGTGAGAAAGTTAAACACCCAGTTACAGAGGAAGGGAGACAGGCCAAGTGTGAGGAGCTTATTTGTGAGTTTGTGGGGGCAGACTGTATTAAAAGCAGAGCTATAGTCTATAAATAGCATTCTGACATACAGTATGTGTCCTGGCCCTGTAGGTGAGAAAGGGCTGTGTGGATGGCAGTGTTGACTGCATCATCCGTGGACCGGTTCTGGCGATATGCAAACTGTAGAGGGTCCACAGTGTCCGGGATGCTCTTTTTGATGTGGGTCATGACTATTCTTTCAAAGCACTTCATAACAATAGGAGTGAGTGCTATAGGGCGATAGTCATTCAAGCAGGTCACGTTGATCTTCTTGGGTACGGGCACTATGGTGGCGGACTTAAAGCAGGTCGGTACAGATGCTTGTGCAAGCGACAGGTTAAATGTCAGCAAGCACATCAGCTAGCTCTGATGAGCAAACCCGAAGTGCACGTCTGGACCCGCTGCTTTCGTGGGTTTGTTTTCTTTCTAATGCGTAGTGTTTTGAAACCAAGGAGCATCTCACCCCTAATAGATCCTCTTCTGTAGGTCAGTTTGTGTATGTACCGTATGCTATCATTCACACACGGCGTTGTTTTAGTCCATTTGAACTGCATTGCTAACCAAAATAACAGCACTGGGAGAAATTACCTTTAGAAGAGGGCAGGTTGTTTTCTTTCTTTTCTTGGGAGAATGAACAGAATAAGATTTTCATTGCATGGTATAACTGCTGTTTTACCATGCACATGACAATAAAACTCTCTTGAATCTTGAATCTTGTTAGTTCTTCCCAGTCTGCCTCTGTCCAACCTGCCTAGGTACTTGCTTTGTCTCCGTATTTTGCCTATAATAGTACAGTCATCTTTTAACGAGAGTTCCATTCCATGCCTACCAGCAAATGTCGAAAATCCACAAATAATTGATATGCCCATAAAATGGGTATGTTTATAGAACCAGTTTGGGGACCTTAGGATCTCTTCTCTGCTATTCGCAGACGACGTGGTGCTGATGGCCTCATCAGGCTGTGACCTTCAGCGTTTACTGGGGCGGTTTGCAGCTGAGTGTGAAGCCTCTGGGATGAGTCTCAGCACCTCCAAATCCGAGGCCATGGTTCTCAGTCAGAAAAGGGTGGATTACCCCCTCCCGGTTGGGAGCAAAGTCTTGCCCCAGGTGGAGGAGTTCAGGTATCTCGGGGTCTTGTTCACAAGTGAGGGAAGGATGGAGTGTGAGGTCGACGGAAGGCAAAGCTCTCAATTTACTGTTTGATCCATGTTCCCACACTCACCCATGGTCATGAGCTTTTGGTCATGACAGAACGAACAAGATCGCCGATACAAGCGGCTGAAATGAGTTTCCTCCGTTGGGTGGCTGGACTCACCCTAAGAGATAGGGTGAGGAGCTCAGTCATCCAAGAGGAGCTCAGAGTAGAGACGCTGCTCCTTCACATCGAGAGGCGCCAGTTGAGGTGGATCAGGCATCTTGTCCCCACTCCTACTGCAACTCCTACTAGCTTGATGTTCTCCTCCAATTTTGATCAACATTTGCAATAAATGTGACTGTTGTAATTATTACATTAGAGTCAGCTCCAGAACCCTCCCCTTCGCTCTTCAATATGCCTCCCACGCTTAGTCAAAGCATTTCAAGTATAAAATGAATAGCTACTCCCCACGAATGAATGATAATGGAAGACGATCAGTGAACAAATGGAATGTGGCCTGTTACAGTACACAACTATGGTGCATTGAAGGACTGACGAACAAAGTGCGAAATCTTGAGGCTTGACAAAAAAAATAATTATCAATGACGCATAAAGACATAAACGTAATAAAATGTGGGCTTTTACAAAAAGTGGTCTTGGACCTGTATTATCAATTTAGGCTGAGTGGGAAGCTATATTTTGAAGGGAAATAATGATTAAAAAATAAATATACTGACCAAAAAATCTGCAAATTTGCGGGGCTGTGAATGCCGAGTTGCATGAATGCAGGGATCCACTGTAATAGCATTTAATATTAATACAAACATGTGTTGTGGCCACTATATATCAGTCGAACATAAGGTTCCATCGTGTTTGTGTGGAACTCATCAACGAATTGTTCAACACTTATATTATTTCATACCAGCCAGTCCCCAAAGTCAAATTCAAATTAATGTTCAAGTCTCGTCTCATTCTTGTGGACCCAATCTTGTGCAACATCTTGTCTCATGAGTCGATTGTCTCATGACACCCCTAATGATTCGTGCTTTTCTAATATTCCACAATAAATAAATAAATAAATAAAATCGTGTTGATTTCAAATCGGTGTCAGACGATACTCAAGCGTGCAATATCAGTATCGGAAGTAAAAAAGTTGATCATTTTTTCCATTGAGGTTTTAGAGAGGCAGGTTTCTGCAATTTTGCATTGTTGGTGTAAAAGCAATTTCTTTTCCTGAGCTTTTCTTCCTTGCTATCAGGGAAGTAGTCAATGATCATGCAATTTAAAAGGTTTTTCAATTGTATTAAAAAAAAAAAGAGCAATATATTTGGTTCCAGCATTGGAGTCTGTTATCGACGGGGAAAATCGATCAAGGACCCAGAATGAAAGTGCACAGAGCATATAAAGCAGCTGCCGTACCCCTCAAAAAAGAGAAAATGAAAGTCAAGCTTGGTAAAAGTGAGCATGTCTCCCAGTACTTTTGCCATCATTCATATGACCATGTTGCGCAACTCTGATTGTGCTATGTGAGTGTGTGTGACAAAAAGGCCTTTGAGAAGCTGCTCAACTGAAAATACATTCCACTCATTAGACTATAGATGTAATAATAATATCTAATATTGTTCAATTATTCTTTGCCTTCATTTTTGTTTTTGCCCAAAGGTAATAGTTAACTGGAAAGACATGTACAATTTTTAGTTTGCAAAAAAGAGCAATGAGAATAATCAGTGGAAAACGATACATTATTGAAATACTATTGAAATTTCATAAATTAGTAGATTATCGTATTTTGCAAATTATGCTGAAAGCTTGTAAAAAAAACCCTTTGCCAATCAACATTCAAAAAAGATTAGAAAAAAGAGAAAGCAAGTATTTGTTAAAAGGAACAGTGACCTTCAACAAACCAAGAGTCAGGACTAAACTCATGGAACGTTGTGTTTCTGTAAAAGGAGTCCCTTTATGGAACATCTGAATAAAGAAACTAAAGAATCCAAGTCAGACATCAAATTTAAAAGAATGGATAAAACTTATTAAAAACTTATTAAAATAAAAAAAACATTGTCATGTTTTAAAGTACACTTTAAATACGGTGTAAAAAATGCACTCAAGCCTTTTATTCTTTTCTTTTGTGTGTTTTAGAATTGTAGCAATCAGACTGAGAAAAGCTTTGCTGAAACCCGATGTAATGAAGTATTGTACTGTAGAGTATTTACAGGCGAGTGTGCAGACTCGGGAAGTTCTTGGGATAAAAGCAAAGTCACCTGACACCTGTCCGCATGTAAACACCTTCACCATTCCTATTTTCATTCTGCGCTGCGAGCTCAATGTCAGTAGCTGAGCTTATTCTGCTGCATTAGCAGAACAGGAACCATGCCTGCCAGTTTTTCAACTTTCATTAAAAGTAAAACCGTTTAAGCCTTGCTCAGACCCCCCTGACAATAATGCACTAACTGTTCACCCGCCAAACTATCAAACTATTTTATATTCCACACCTGCTAGACATTACACGCAGTGGTCCGACCTGGTCGTGCAGACACAACAAAACTTTCTTTGTTGGGGCCTCGGAACCAGTCTGGAGTAGGCACAGCTCACAAAACAATTTATCAGGGGGAGATAGGGAGACACACTGCATGTCTTTGTGCTCCCTGTGACACCGTGCTCCAACGGAAAGCATTTCCTGCAGGTTTTACAACAGTAGTTGTAAGTGGGGCAAGGTATTTTAATTGGAATCACCTCCAGCCTGACAGTGCCTTCACTGGAGGAGAAACATAGAGAGGCGCTTGAGAGCTTATCTATAATAGACTCTTGTGTCATTCCGAATATCAAAAAAACAAAATCAAATTTTTGCATTACATTTCTGGTAAATTTGCTTCTCTGTGCAGGCAGTGTTTGTTCAAGCATTGAGACAGCCCTGACAAAAAAAAAAAAAAAAACCTTAATGGGATCCTTCATTAAGGATCCTCTATTAACGTCTGCCAATTTCTTTGACATCCAAGACAGATACATTGAATGAAATTCATCCCAAATTCTTGTACACTTTGTTTTCTCTAACCAAACACGTGTACTATTCTGGGTTTGTCCCCGCAGTGCATTTCGCTTCAATGTGTTCAATGCCTAGTTGGATTCCTCGGATCCTAGGATGGATTGTGTAGAAAAACTTGTTGAACTCATCCCTCTTGTTTCCAGTTGTGGAAGACCGTACATCAGACTGAGCCATGGAGAGGGCTCCATAGACAAGGGAGACAGAATACCACGTTCAGGTATGCTCTCAATTATAATACTTATTATAATAGCTACTTATCAAGAGTCAAAGTACCACGTCGTGGCTGTCCAATCAAAAACATACAGTATATATTTAATATGTACTGTTTTGTAGCTTTAGAGTACATTTACCTACTTGAGGATGCCTGGCTGGATACATGATAGTTGTTGACGACTGTGCATTTCTAGTTTTTGGTGTAGCGATAGTTAAGTCCGTTATTAATTACACCCTGGACACATTTTGAGACAACAATCTTCATAACCAGCTGCAAATAGGAAAAGTGGAAAATTGCAGGAAGTTGTTGTGTTCAGAGGTATGAAATATATGCAGTATACAGCATATGCCCGCTACTATAGCAAGGGACCTGGGATTTCAAGAGACGTATCGGGATGACTGGCGGCGTGCCAGTCACGTTGGTCAGTTCATTTATGGTGGACTTCAAGTTCTTACAAATCATATTTGCAAAAGCTTAGCCTATGCTGTTACATTAGACATATTTTTAAAAACTTACATGAAGCTGGTGGAGAGCTGCAAAAGGCACACAAACACATCAGATCAGTCACATGACATGCATCAGGCTATTCATCATGAATGTTAGCTGCAAGTTAGGAAATACACTAGGACTTGATTGGCAGTGTTCCTCAATATCTGCATCTTCAGGAGAAGGTGAACCTCCTCGATATGATAAAGGATGGCAAAAAAATCGTGGCTGTTGCCCGCCGTCACGGCTTTACTGAGTCCAGCGTTCGCTTCACCTGTAAAGATGAAAAAAAAACAGGCATGCAACGGCTGTCGTATCCTTCAACAAGGAGGCAAAGTGTGTCGTGACAAGCCGTAATAAGTTAATAGTGAAAATGGAGCCTGCTCTCACTGTTTGGTCATCTGGGACAAGTCTAGGCAGCTGTATCTGCGCTCTATGGCGCCAGACAGGCAAAGTTCAACCCGGACCTTCTTCTGCAACGTTCATGGATTTCACAGCGAGCAAGGCTTGGTTCAACAAATTCCAGAAGAAGTACCAGCTGATGAGTGTTATTTATGTCTAATTTCTGTCATATTTTCTATACAATATGTTTACCATATTTGGTTATTTGAGTGTAAAGGTGGTTATAGGGGTGTTATTTCATGTCTACAGAGCTCTAATAATGTTAAAAATGTATTTAGATAGTCATAGACAGGTTTTCTTTGCTTTAACTATGAAAATATTCAATTTATTGAACATTGGATCCTACACTGAGGAAATTCATTTATCACAGCCAGGTCTGGAACCAATTAACCGTGATAAACTAGGGATGACTACATTTAGGTTTCCCCCCCATTTCACTTTTAAACGTAGGCTACCACATATAAGGGTTCAGCTTGAAACATTAGCAACGGCTGCTTGATCAAACAGACAGGCAGATATGGTTCGAGTTAATCGGCTATGAAAAAAAGATAATCAGCAGACCAATTTTGTTAAGTCCAGTTGTACACATATTTTTCAGTCTATCACTTAAAAGCAAACACGTACTTTATTAATGTTCTATGTGGGCGGAGATGTACAAGCCACACACATCCATTCCACCATCTTCTCTTCTACTACTTCATCTTCTTGAAATGGCGGTTGACACATTGTAATTGGAATTGCAGCTGCTAAATTTCCCATCTTGAGGGTGCAGGTGCGCTGGTCTACCAGAAGATGGTCTCCCAGTCAACTATAAATCCATGATATATCAATCATCTTTCCTCCGTCTATGTATCACCGTTGTTTCAATGTC
Source organism: Dunckerocampus dactyliophorus (assembly GCF_027744805.1). NCBI lineage: Eukaryota > Metazoa > Chordata > Actinopteri > Syngnathiformes > Syngnathidae > Dunckerocampus > Dunckerocampus dactyliophorus. The sequence goes on from NC_072823.1 coordinate 2,584,905, forward strand.
ACTGCTGTCAACATGTTTGCCTATGTTGGTTCACCATCTGTTTTGCATAAATCAACAACAATCAACATTGTTTCAGTGTTACTTTGCTGTCTGGGCTGCGTCCTCAGACAACCTGCAAATGGAGGAAAAACGCGAGTACTTGAAATACCAGGAGGTCATCAAATCAAACGTCTCCGTCACTAACGGTGCAACCACCAATAACAACTACTATAATACATGTGGAACACGCAATGTAACTGCACTACATGCCGTCATTGAAATAAACATACGGTAGCCTAGTGGTTAGCATGTTGGCCACACAGTCAGGATCTGGGTTCGTACCTCCGTTTGGACATCTCCCCGTGCGTGGGTGGGCTTATATGCACATGTTAGGTTAATTGGTGACTTTAAATTGTCCATAGGTATGAATATATGTGTGCCCTGCCATTGGTTGGCGACCAGTCAAGGGTGTACCCCGCCTCTCACCCCAAAATCAGCTGGGATAGGCTCCAGCAACTCTAGTGAGAATAAGCGGCATAGAAAATGAATGAATGAAGTAATTCATACGCGGGTACTTGGGTTATTTTTGGTTGCATCGTGAGTGAGGCAAGAATTTGGGTTGCTCCTATTGGTGTGTGATGTGTGAGTAAGGGTGTAAATATCAAGTGGATTCACTGCAGATAAAGAAAAACCTTCTCAAGCAAGTTGAGGTTTATCTTTGACTATTTTTTGTGCGACTGAAAACAAATGAAATGGGTTTTCTGCCAATAAATGGCCTAATTGTGGAGATTATCAGCACAAAATGGTGGGTTTTCCCACAAATGAAAAAAATGTGTTTTTACTCATAGGGCTGTAGCTAACGATGATTTCATTAGTCGGTTAATCTGAAGCGTATTGTTTCGATTAGTCGAGTAATGGATTAGGCCCCAGATGGACCAAACAAACAGCCGGTGATTTAGTTTAGTTTAGTTTATCAGCTTATTTCAACCAGATGAAACGAACGTTTACAAAAATCCAAAATAAAGGAACACTAATTCTAAATGAGAGGGCAGAAGAAAAAAATAGAATTATGTACACTTAAACACAATACTGAACACTAGAGAAATGAAATATAATGATGACACAAGGTTAAAGATACTTGAATTCACCAACACAAAAAATGAGATTACATGGACAAAGACCAAATTAAAATGAAATGACATAAAAATTCACAATACACATTAAAATTGTTTAATCATATCAAATCTAAAAATCAACATGGCAGTTATACCAACTCTGTTTAATTTCAGTAAATAACATTATTTGATGTCACTTACATAAAACTTACATAAAACTGCAAGTTGATAACACCAATACATACAATTTCACAATCACGGTGCATGATTAAGTGGCAGTTAGTTCAGACTTGTATTTCTCCAATTGAAAAGTAGCTGTGACTTAATGTCTTTAACGTCCAATGTTAGTTTATTCCATAATTTGACTCCTTTTATTGAAATGCTGTGCGATTTTAGTTTTGTTCTAATTGGTTTACTTGCCTAATTGAATATTTACATTTTTTCATGTGGAAATGTTGCAAAATATTCCTTGGCATTTGATTATTAAACATTTACATTGTACATTACCAAAGATGCTTTCAGGTCGACGATATCTATGAATTTCAAAAGTTATTGAATTGGTCCGCAACACATCAGAAAATAGGCAAACATGTCTGTGTGAATATCTTGTTATGCCTAAAACACAAAGATAATAGGTCTGCTTTCATGGATGACTAAGGAAATTAAAAAAAAATGTTTTCGTATGTTTTCGTATTGTGTGAGCTGCACAGTCAGGTTACAGTTGTTCTGAACTTCCCATTTCACTCCGTCCCAATTATTTCATGAATACGTGAAGAAATATTTCTCTTAGCTCTTATCACAACCCCCACAAAAGATAAACAGAGAGGAGCTTTCCTGGTGGCCCAGAAGTGACGTGTTGTTATTGCTTCTTCTAATTGCAGAAGACCAAGCGGTTGTGTCGTCAGACTATGACAGCACCCATGAAGCCAACCACAGTGACAGCAGTGATGTAGCACATACAGAGGAGGACACAGAGGAAGGAAAACACTCTCAGAATGTCATTCGCCACCCGCTACTACCTCCTGAGGTATTACGGGCCAAAAAGACCACCTCAGGAGCTTGAGTAGACAACATAGTATTACTGCAAGTGAACAAACTCTCCCTTTTCATCACTTGTACAGGACAAACCTATGCTGGCTCCAGAGCCGCTATTAATGGAAGATTTAGAGCCGATGATGAGTCAGCTAAACAATTGGAACTTTCCCATCTTCAGCTTGATGGAGAAGACTAACGGTAAATGTGGACGGATCCTCAGTCAGGTGAGCACGTCCGAGTGGAAGTCAGAGGTCAGCTGGAGCGCCAATGAAATGTTTCCAGTCAATTATATCAGGATTTTGGTTCAATTCTTCAAAAGACTGGATAAGGTGCTTCAAACTTCTCAATCACTGTCATTAGTGTGCCGTGAGAGGTCCGAAGTGTGCCAATTTCACTTTCCAAACCCTCAGCTTTATGTTGATATACTTCTCCAATTTCAAAACAGTATTTTCAATATAAGTGACTATTATTTATTAGTATCAACATTTTATCATTTTATATCATTTTTTCTTATTACCTTATGCCTTTTTGCTAAATTTTTATTTATTTTATTTTAATTCTTCAATGACCCACATTTCACACATGGCCCGTGCACCACACTTTGGTGTCAGGCGATGGAGGAATGTGACCAAGAGCCTTCTTCGCTCTGTCGCTGGTTAGTGGTTAGGTTGCTTTGTGGAGGGGTTTATGCAGCTTTAAAACTCACATTGCATGGTGGTGCGAAGGTGGAGCTCCACTCCAGCTCGCCTGCGTGGTGGATACTTGTATGTAATTACTGAATAAATGCATGACACAAAAACACTTCCTGACAATATAGCCACAATGCCGCACAGATCTTTTCTACGTATGAGGTGTGTTACCGCTCAGTGATTAAAAGTGCAACACCAAGCTTCTGTCCATGTTTTGATCTGACAAATCTTAAGTCAATTTGATCAAAGTGTAGAATTACTCCAGTTTCTGCTTATACATTACCACAAATGCAGCTGTTCAACTCCGATGGAAAAAGCGGCCACACGTCATTCGCTGAACACCAGGGTAGGTTGGATTGCAAGGTTTGCGTAAAGCACTTCATGTGCACCTTATGTTTTAATCTTGCGATATTTTGTGACACGCCTAATCTAGTCTTGTCTAGTCTGACGCTCTTTCATCTGACCTGCACACATCAACAGCAGTGCAATTCTAACACCATATATGAATCTCTAAAAAACACATCTGTAGTCCGTTCGTCTTGGGAACAACACTTCCTCATTCTCAATGTGCATTCATGGACACTCCAAACTCGGAACATCACAACAACATTTTTATTATACGTGTATGGTTGGCAGTGGCAGCTGCTGGTCATTCAAGGAGGGGAAGCTCTTTTTTTTCCAGCCTACATCATATATGTGTTTATTTATTTGCATGTAAATTCTAGTATCTGCCATGATGTACGGTGTGCTGGAGCTGCTGCGCAAGGCTACTGTGTGACCGGCTGTGAGTGTGAGTGATTGTGACGGGGTGAGAAGCTCAGCAGCTGCCGCTGCTCGTTGGGAAAGGAAACCGCAGAGTGACAGAAGAGAGTCGCCAAACACAACACCGATCGTTTTTATCAAAGACAAAGTCGCTGACGATTGAAAGTCTCCGGATCAGTTCAGAACAACAGGATGAAAAACTTGTGGAGGTTTATACTTCAAGATTGCTGATTCGCTCATTTCACTGTCAATCAAAAAGGGATTCCGCCTCAGACAGATCATCCAATCATCATGCAGAAGCCGAGCGTCCGGGCCAGCCCACTGCCCCATAGACACCCAGAGACGCTGACCGTCCAATGGGCGGGACAAAGCCCAGCATTTGTCCAATGACCGTCCAGTTTCGCACAGTGGAACAACCCACTCTACGCTTCCCCATCGAAGTCAGTACACGCTTAGCGTCCGAGTGTAAAAGCGCCATGGCACTGCGGGGATGAATGAGAAGGAAGTCGTGTCAGTAGCACATATTTAGTCAGTGAAGCAATTGCCACTGATTTGTGGTCTAAACAAACACGAAGACAAAGAAAAACAATACGTGGGTATTCTTAGCAGCACTTATGTGTGCTCCGAAATCCCAGAAAATGCACTAAAAATGTGAAATCAACTTAAATTACGTGGTGTCTTTGAGCGCAACCCCTCATTGCTCATAGCAACACGGTTAAAGTGTGATTCAAATGTCCGGCTACTATTAAAGAGGCTCATGTTAGGCAAATAGATTTCAGACGTGTGGTATCTTTTAGCATGGTTTAAATCTTCAGTTCATTTTATAGTGTATTAATTTTACACACAGAAATATATAATCCTGTCTTGTCATTTATCTTAATTCAAATAGAGTAAAAATGGGAATATTTCAAACCTCCAATTTATTGTTTGTTCATCTATTAGTTTGAATGGACGATGATTCTTGGAGGTGGACAGCTCCTTTGATGCCTTAGTGACCCACGCTGCAATAATACATTTCTGTATAAGCACCTTTATCCAGACCCTCACCAAAATGTAATGTTATCCTGCTGGTTGTTGCTGTCCAACTATTACTCTTTTACTACATCAGCATAACTGATGTGAAAAAAATAACTTCAACAATAAAATCAGTGGTGTCCTGAGACTTTTGCACAGCACTGTATATGCATAGACCTGCATATAAACATCGTATTTTCCTTTTATTTGCTCTCCCCCTGCTATTAAGAGATGTCATTTGGTTTGTTGGATCTTAAGGACGTTCTAAGTAGAGCTACAAAATGCGAAAAGAAGAAATGGGAGTGGGGCAAATACGTTTTTGAGTAAACAATTTATTGCAAACAAGCATTAAACTGAAATACAGTAGGCTGTTCATCAGCTGATCAAACGTTTAAGAAAATAGCTCCAAAAAACTCCTCTAAACTAGAATCCCATTTCAAAAAATGAGTATCTGCACCATCCTTGTTAATCACCTCAAAAATTGGTCTGAGCGTGCTTGATGCCAGTGTTTCCAGGAGGCTAGTGGGAATGTTGCTCCAGGTGGTGACGATGGCTTCACGGAGGGCATCCACTCTCTGGAAATGATCTGCATTTTTGTAAACGTCCCTTGCCATCCATCCGCAAATGTTCTCAGTTGGATTTAGATCAGGGAGATCAACCCACACAGGATGGCCCAAAAGAGTGAGCTTGTTCCTCTGGAAGAAGTCATTTGTCCTTTGTCTTTTATGTTTTTCTGTTGAGGCAAAAAGAGGTGATGACGCAAGTGCACAATAAAAAAGGTGACTTTTCATGCAGTTTTAAGCCATAAAAACGGCCACAAGATGGAAGAAGTGCATTTGATAGCGGCTCGACATGCATCTTTCCCATGTATTAACGCGCTTGACAGCAAGGAGGATATGAAAGAGCGTAAAAAACGTTTTTGAGTTGTTTGTGTTGTGGTGTAGTTGTTTACATATTTGGGCTGTCACAAATGCATAACATTTGTGTCAAAGTGAAAGTTATGCTTGTATGTATCTTTTCACTAAAAACTTTTTTTCCTCACTTTTTTTGTTGGGAACTGATATTTTCCTGAGACTTACCTATGTTCTACTGCTGATTACGAAAGAACAGAAAAAGGTAGAAACAAACTTTTTTTTCTGATGAAAGACAAGAGTCTAATCTTTCTTTTGCTGGGTTCCATGTTTGGATAGCCATAGAACACAATATTCTGTGTGCCTTCTGTGTGTCAAAATAGTCTAAAATGGCTGGTACTGGGGGGATAAATGTTGAAAAATGGCTGTGATTGAGCGATTTAAGGAGATTTTTTGTTCTTAAAAGCCTTCTTTCGCAGATGCCGTCTGATGCTTATTGGACTACACTTGGCACCAGTAACAACCTTTATTCGGGCCAAGGATGGTCCCGCGTCTTGAAGAGCAGTCAATCTTGGCTCAGGGCTGGTGACATTTTTTGGGTGTACCACTTTTTTGTTCCATAACCCTCAGGGTCTTTGAAGAAGGTTCAAATGACTCTCTTACTGCGCCCAAACTCAGCAGCAATGGCGCACTGCGAGAGGCTGTGGTCTTAAACTTTTAATCAGCTGGTTTTCTCCCACTCCTCTTTTTTCTTTTTGCATCTTCAGGATCTACTTAGAACCTCCTTAAGATCCAACAGTGGAAAATGTAAATTCTTGCAATTTTTCAACTGGTCTTACATTTTTGATCAGAAATGTATATAATTGTGTACCTTATCTCACCTGTATTGTGTTAAAAAAACGTATTTAAAAAATGATATTAAAAGTTGATCGGGTAGTGCCTTAACCCTTCAGTATGCAAAATGAATCACATGCCCAAAAGCCACACAAACCATGCAAAAGACATGCATTTTTGCCTGCAATATTGTGACGTGCGCGTCTTTTCCCTCCTTTAGGTCTCTTACAGGCTTTTTGCAGACACTGGTTTGTTTCAGACCTTCAAGATCCCCATTAAAGAATTCATGAACTACTTCCACACCCTTGAGAATGGTTACAGAGACATACCATGTAAGCTATCTATCCTTTCAGCATCATTCTATGTGTTTAAAAATCAGCCACCAGATGGAAATGTTGCCTCCTCAGATTGGTGACATAAATGTGTTTGATATGCAACCCAGCAGTGCACTCTGGTGGTGGATTTACAGTATATCAGACTGACTCTATTTTGTCCCTCCACGTAGATCATAACAGGGTGCACGCAACAGATGTGCTTCATGCAGTCTGGTTCCTCACCACACAGCCGGTTCCAGGTCTGCCCAGCCTCATGACTGACCACAGCTCTGCTAGTGACTCAGGTGGGTCCAGCAGTCATTAAAGCAAAAGGTGCTTCTGCAGTAGCATTACTTCTAGCACATTGAGGCAATCAGCTTCATGCATTTTTGTTGCCCTGATTTTCCCTTGATTTTTTGCATCTATGCAGAAAGCCTCTCTTAATGTCACTGTGAAAAACCTGCAGGAATGTATGCTCACACTCACACACACATATATATACATATATATATCCTGCTCAGTTTGACTTATCTTATTCAAGCTTAGGGCACCTCTATTCACAAACCAAAACTATTTGAAGTGCTGAACAGCATGAAATTGCAGACAGATTAGAATACTCTCACAGCCATATTTTCATACCCTCATTTGTATTCCTTGTGGGGGCCTTCCCTTTGATCCACATGCGCGTGGATTCGAGAGTTCAAAAATGTGTTCCTCCGTGTGTGCGTGCACATTGAAGTGTGTGCGTTTAGGAATTAGCACCTGGAAGCACTATTTGTGTCGCACTCTGTCCCTCATCCTTCTTTCTTTGTCTGCTTCCCCATGGCCAGACTCCGACAGTGGAATAACTCACAGTCATATGGGCTTCCTGGTGTCAAAGACATACAGTGTGTCAGAGGATGGTTATGGCTGCCTGTCCGGCCTCATACCAGCTCTGGAGCTTATGGCGCTGTATGTGGCTGCAGCAATGCACGACTACGATCATCCTGGGAGGACCAACGCATTCCTTGTGGCTACCAGTGCCCCACAGGTGGAGTTTTATTTGCAGTGTATAAATAAAATCACCATACCGGTTATTGGATGATGGGAGATAAAAGATACCATCCACACAAGGACAGGGAGAACATGCAAATTACATACTGAAAGGCTTATAAATCGGAATAGATCATACTTAATGCACAGGCATAAGTGAAATATCTAATCTTGTGGTGTGTGCAGTCTTACTATATCTAATCTTTATTCATGTATCATGTTCGACCTGATTTTCTTATAAATGTACTCTGAAATGCACTGTGCACATGCACGTGTGTGTGTTTATGTTTTTAAACAGTTGACATACTGTAGGCCAGGGGTTTAATAAAGGAGTCAAACAACTGCTGCACCCCCCAAGCACCAAACCCCAAGTACACTCACACACAAGCATGTGCACATGTGTCCAGTGGTGTGAAAAAGTGTTTGCCTCCTTCCTGATTTCTTATGTGTCAGATCATCAAACAAATATAAATATTAGTCAATGACAACACAACTGAACACGAAATGCAGTTTTTAAATGACCACTTTTATTATTAAGGGAGGTCAAAATCCTGTGTGAAACGTGAGATCTATCAGTCTGGTAAAGGTTATAAAGCCATTTCTAAAACTTTGGGACTCCAGCGAAGCACAGTGAGAGCCATTATCCACAAATGGCAAAACCATGGAACAGTGGTGAACCAAAATTACCCCAAGAGCGCAGCAAGGATTCATTCGAGAGGTCACAAAATACCCCACAACAACATCCAAAGAGTGTTCAAAAGTTGAAGATTTTGGAAGCTGTGTGTCCCATTGCATCTGGCCTAAAGATAATGCCGCGTTTCAGAAAAAGAGCATCATACCAACAGTAAAATATGGTGGTGGTAGTGTGATGGTCTGGAGCTGTTTTGGTGCCTCAGGACCTGGAAGACTTGGTGTGATAAATGGAAACATGAATACTGCTGTCTACCAAAAAATCTTCAAGGAGAATGTTTCATTTAAAAACTGCATTTTGTGCTCGGTTGTGTTGTCATTGACTAATATGTCAGTTTGTTTGATGATCTGAAAAAATAAAAAATCAGGAAGGGGCCAAGCACTTTTTCACACCGCTGTATATGCAAACAGATGCAAATTGCCATTAAAAGTTTTACAGTTTTGAATTGGCAAAAATGTACTTTTTTCATTATTATTTTACAAAAACAATGGAAAAAAATGTGCCATCCAGCCAACTTTTAATTTTTGCTATCTTCTACTGTAACATTTGATTTGAAGACTTTGCCAAAAGCCTAAATAAATATTTTAAAAATAGATTTGTTCTAAGATTTTCAGACATATTTTATCGTTTTAAACTTATTTGCATATGTGAACATGTCAACTCTGTCTTAACATGCTCCTCACACAGTTTTGGTGTTAACTTCCAATATATTTGATGTGAGCGTTGTAACATTTTAATATTCTTCAGTAAGAAGAACAATTTTGTCCCTTAAATGCACAGTACCGGTCAGCTCAGGGGTTTCCAAAGTCCAAAGTTGTGCCTTGGCGTCATCATCGGTCTTTGTTGCCATCCGGTGGGCTGAGGTGTAACTACAATTTTCGATGGCGCTTCTGTTATATTCCACTTGCCAATGCCAACCAATGACACAGGCTATTTAAAAAAAAAGACAGTTGCTTGGTTTCACTTGATTAAAAGTGGGTGGCAGCTTAATGTCCGTATGAAAATGTGAGTCTCTGGGTAACATCAGTTGAGGACCCCTGGTATAAAGAATACATGATACAGAACACAGAGGGCAACAAAAAGGTTTTATTTACGAGATTAACAAGAATAAAGTCATCAATATACGAGAAAAAACTCAGAATATTACGAGAATAAAGTCCTACATTTACGAGAAAAAACTGGTAACTTTATGTTACAGGCATTGCCTGGGACAGCTATGAAAAGGGGGGACTTGTGTGACCGTTGGCTCTGGGCTGGGTAAGGAAAGTGGAAGTGAGAAGGGCTAACTCATCTAGATGCTAAATGCTCAACTGCTCTGTTTTGCTGCCACATTATAAATAAAAGCTTACCTGAAGCAAGAGGAACGTTTCCTTCCTTCCTAAGGAGGTATGACACGTAACATTACGATTTTTTTCTCAGAAATTGCCGACTTTATTCTTGTAATAGTCTGACCTTTTTCTTGTAAATTTACGACATTTTTCTCATTAATTTCTCAGAAATTTACAACTTTATTCTCAAAATACTCTGCCGTACTGCTTCATTTAAATTTGCAAATTATGCACAAAAATATGCAAATATTTGTCTAATAATTGGACGTATTTCTTAGCGGCAAAGTTGATTTGCTTTTCCAAATAGTTTTAATGTGTTTATGTGTGTGCAGGCGGTACTCTACAATGACCGTTCAGTTTTAGAAAACCACCACGCTGCCTCGGCCTGGAACCTCTTCCTGTCCCGACCGGAGTTCAACTTCCTCATCAACTTGGACCATGTGGAGTTCAAGCGTTTCCGTTTCCTGGTCATTGAGGCCATCCTGGCCACGGATTTGAAGAAACACTTTGATTTTCTTGCAGAGTTCAATGCTAAGGTAGTTTTACAAACACATCATTTGCATCAAATTACCTAAATAATAAGTATACCCTCGATGTAAATGTAATTTCCTAGGTGGGAGATGATCCATCTACAGGTATTGATTGGTCCAATGAGAATGACAGGTTGCTGGTCTGCCAGATGTGCATAAAGCTGGCAGACATAAATGGTCCCCTAAAGTGTAAGGACCTGCATTTACAGTGGACAGAGGGCATTGTCAATGAGTTCTATGAACAGGTGAGATCATTGTTTTTGATCATGATTGATAAGTAGATAACAATGCATATTTCTAGTGCTACCTTTGCGCTAATGATGGCTACGCTACGTATAGGGCGATGAGGAGTCCAGCCTGGGTCTTCCCATCAGCCCCTTCATGGACCGTGCCGCACCACAGTTGGCCGAACTCCAGGAGTCATTCATCACACACATCGTGGGACCTCTGTGCAATTCTTACGACTCTGCCTGCCTCATGCCGGGACGATGGGTGGAACCCAAGACGGATGCGGAGGAGACCGAAAGCACAGAGAATGAGGAGGAGGAGGAAGACACCGCAGAGGAAGACACATCCACCAGCTCAGAGTCATCACGTATGCCAATGTGTTCTAGCCACATCATGTACACTAGTTTGAAATTGTATGTAATGAACTGTCAGACCGTAGGCGTGGATGTGAGTTTGAACGCTCGTTCGTCTTTATGTGTGCTGTGTGCTTAGGCTCCAGCATCTGCCAGCACCATGTGGCTGCACAAAGTCAAAGAGTTCTTTTTTTTTATTGGAGCCTGATTGTTTTGTTGAACTGCCTTTGTCGCGCATGTACATCAGCAATATCGTAAACAATCGGTGGGATACATTGCAGTGTTTCCCGTAAGACTGACAACTTAGTGTTTGTGTCTGGACAGGTAAAAGGGAGCTTTTTGCTTTGTGTCATCAGAAATGTTCAACATGACCTAATTCTTTTTGGAAACATGGTTGGTTTCATTTCGTACAGCAGTCGCCGTGCGTGTATGCGCTGATAATGCACACGTCATTGTACATCTAATATATCACTTTATTGTAGTGTCGAGGGGAGTTGCTGCTGGACTACCCAGCATACCTTGTGGGCACTTTTTAAACAACAGTTACGTTTTTGTTGTTGGCACTTACTCAGTAGTCGCATAGAATGATAGTTCATTGTCGTTATGTGTTAACTTACCTGCTGCGTGTTTTTTTTGGGAGGGTGTTACTGTGAGTATAGCCACATTTACAATTGCACACATTTTGTCCCCGCAGTGGTATGCAATTTACAATTTACAAAAAAACAGTTGTGAAGTATGGTTAAACTGTGCGAGGGATGCAATTTTGAAATGTTCATAATTTTCATGAAGTCGTCGTGAGAGCAACGTGAACCCACAGCAACCTATGTGCTAAGAAATGTGGGCGATGCTTGTCAAAGGGCGTCATATTAACATGAATGGGTTGACTTTTCCACCACCACTTGGAGCAAGTCAGGGGGGAATTGTCAAGTAATTTGTGTACCCTCTTGGTCTGTTAATAATTGATCATAATGCCCAAAGCAATGTCTGCTGGTCAGCAATCCCAATCTCCCACACTGTCCGTGCCTTCTTTTTGCTAGTTTATGCCTTCTTCCTGCTCTTTCTGCAGCTGCGACACACCTTTTCCTTTCTGCAATGAGAGCTTCTTCTCCGGAGTTCAACATCCTGTAGGTCCCTTCCAAATAGAGGAAATAATGAAGCTATTGGTGATGCCTGCTATAGCGTGGTGTCAAACGGGACAAAGCGGGCCCAAATAATGCCAGGACTGCTTCACAGATGCGGGAAGTGGTGGAGACAGTGCGCTAACCATGTCGTACACTAGGTGTAAACAGTGCGGGAGAGTGCCAATGCATAACTGTGCATAACTAAAACAAATTTTCACGCTTTTCTACGCGTACCATCTAATGACACGCATTTCCACGGTGAATTGCGGCACAATGCGGAGGCAAAATGACTGCAAGTGTAAACACCGCTTAAGACTGTGGTTCTAATTGATGACCATCTGTTCGTTTGCACTGTGTTGTCCTACGAGTTGTTGGCTATCACTAAGAACACCACTTAAGCAAGCTGAAATACTTCGGACTGTGAAAGTTACAGTGACATCTACTGTATGGAGTTGTAACTACAAGCCACACACACAGCCCTATTGTAATGTGTTTGTGACTGAGGGTGACCTGATAGTGCCAAATCTAAAAAATGTCTGGCTCCACCATACGCTCGCTTATTGCTGTTACTTTGTTCCAGACCTGACCGTAGGATTCAATATTAAAAAATGTATATTTCCGGAATTACAACATAGAACACCTGTTTTTGACTTTCTAAAAACATGTTCTAATATTATTAGAGCCCTGTAGACATGAAATAACACCACTATAGTCACCAGTATACTATTATCTAATATAGTAGACATGATAAGTGATAATAAGACACAGCTCGCATCATGCACTACTGCTGGCTTTGTTTACGCCACATTACGCAACTGTTAGCACAGGCTGTCTCTACAGGGACATAAGAGGCATAGCTTGAAGCATAGCAAACTGCTGAGCTAGCTAGTTAGCCTCCAATTTAATTATTCTAAACTTAAGAAAGGGTTTAAACAGAGTGGGGACGAAGGACATAGTACAAAGCCAAAAATGTACCATGTACAGTGTAAGATAATGTAAAGTATAGTCTCATCAATGTATCATTACTGATGCCTAGTGACCAGAATACTACATATGACGTGTCTTTCAATATTTTTGACTAATAAAATAGGCTGTATAGTGAATCACTGAGCAGTAATTGTTTATTAAGTAATTAATTATTAACCGTAAATTCCGGTGTATAAGCCACTACTCTTTTCTTCAACTTTGAACCCTGCGGCTTATACAGCGGTGCTGCTAATTTATGGTTAAATTCTAACATCATGACGTCGCCTTTACTTCAGAATTAGTACTAATAGTTTAAATTGTGTGCCGCTCACGAGCCAGCGAGGAAACAGTAGGTCTGTCTTTGGCAGGAGCCAATTGGGAGCTGTCCGTGCACTCACAACGAGGTTGTCAACCCACTGGAAATCACAGGAGGTCATTATATATTAACTGTATAACAACAGTCTGACTCAATGTGTCAAAATGTGTCATCTGACGAAAAACACTTTACTAACAACACAAAATTCATCACGCAGCAACTTAACACTAAAATGGCGTACATGAAAAATATACAAACATGTCCCAATATGAGTTTAGAATGAAAAAAAACATTTTGAAGTTTTTCCATAAGATGTTGCGTCTGAGCAACGTATTCATTGAGGCGCTGCAATGAGGTCAGCCTATTGAGGCCACTATTTTCTATGCTTCCACGATCCTACAATGAAATGTTTTTCTGAAATGAAATGCATTATGGGAAAACTTTAAAACACTGTGTTTTTTTTCATTTTTAACTCGTATTGGTACATGTTTGTATATTTATATATTTTAGTTATAATGTTTGAGTGTTAAGTTGCTGTGTGATGGGTTTAATGTTGTTTGAGTCAGACTGTTATATTGAGTAAGTGACTCCCTGCAATTTCAAATGGCTTGACAAGCTCGTTGTGAGCTTTTTCCTTGCTCATGATGGGCTCCTGTCAAATAAAGAGCTGCCTGATCCTGACAGACTTGTACGCGCCGCAATATGCTATTCCATGACGTGGACACGTGCGGCTTATACACTGGTGCTGCTTACATATGTACAAATCTGTTTTTTCCTCTAAATTTAGTGGGTGCGGCTTATACACTGGAATTTACGGAAATCCGTTTTTGAAAAGTGACGGAGCGATGTTCAGGCAATGAATGACTGTATGACTTTATGTATGGCAAACCCTGAATTGTGGTCCATGCATTTCTTGCTGTGTTTTTTTATTCCCTTTTTGTCTTTTTCTTTAGAGAAAGCCGCCTCCAAGAAAAGGAGGAAAGTGTTCTGCCAGATCACCCATCATCTTCTGGAGAACCATGAGATGTGGAAGAAAGTGATTGCCGAGGAGGCACAGAAGCGGGGCCAAGCAGCTGAGTCAGTCCTCGTGAACAATGTAGCAGAGCCTATTTTGGCAATTCATGAGGAGGAGGAGGAGCCAGGCAGCAGAGAAGAGCTGGTCGAAGGGGAAGATCCCGAGGAGGGAGTGGAGGAACCGGAGTGGTCTCTGTCTCCACGGGATGTGGAGGGAGACCCACAGTGAATGAGACATGAGTGTGAGTCAAGACTAGGACAGGTATTTCTTGTTTTCTTATACTTTTTACTGACTCCTGTTTTTGCCAGCACATCACTTTAGACACAACACTGTAGATTGGGAAATGTGTGCCTACAAAGAATAACAAAAACAGGGTGGGAAATGTTGTGCTTTACACATTTTATCTAAATATTTGATTTCACCAAACATTTAAAGGAGCTTTCCGTCTTGCAATATGAGATTATGCATGTCCTTTGGAATACAGACTCTTTTGCTACTGTCAAGAGAAGAAGCAGACTGACTACACAGACCTCAACCACAGTGTGGTAACATGGGACTGAAGAAATTTGCTGCCAATTTATATATATATATATATATATATAAATATTTTCTGAATGCAATTATATATGTACATCTTAGTTACTTGTACTTGTGCTTCAATTTCAGCAGGGTTTTTAGAGTTGGGGGTCTAAAATGGACCATAAAATGCTTATGGAATACTGTATAAAGGGAGTAAATCAAATAAGGAACATTTGTGTCATTCCTTTAACTTCAAAATGGATCACTCACCCTTGGGTTAACTATACACAATCCAATATTTATACTGTAAATGCTATATTTTGTTTTTTTGCTTTTGTTGTGTTTGTTTGAGTACAGATAGCGAAACCTCGTCACACTTCCTCTATGTTTGTGTCCACATCTTTAAGTCAGTGTATGCTTGATTTCTCTGTGGAAAACACAAATCAGGGGTTGGTTACAAACATAACTATTCAAAGGGATGATTATTCAGGCCTGATTCGTCAAATATTGTAAAGGTATTTGGAAGATATGAGGGGGTAAAAAAGATCATTCGCAAGAAGAGAATGGCTACGTAAATGGAATACAGTGGATCCCCGCACAATCGCTATTCAGCATTCATGGCCCCACAAATTTGCAGATTCTTGGTCCACTTTTGTTTTCTTTTTCCAGAATAGGCAGTTTCATTTCCCATAAGTTGGTAAAAATCCTTAAATGTGTGATAATACCACTGTTAAAAAGGCCACAATTTTGACATGTTTATGTCGATATGCTTTACTGATAATGTTTTTCGTCAAGTGTGGAGATTTCTCACATTGTTCCGCGGTCCTTGAAGGCACCATAGTTGTGCGCTGTAAGACGCGAGAGGTGAACACAAGGTAAGTCGTTACTAGAATTACAACAAGCAAGCAGTGTGGCTTACCTAGACGCGGCTAGCCTGCTAGCCTCTAGCGCTAGCCTGACGACCAGTAGTGGTGTGTACCTAAACATTATATACTTTAAATACGTTCAGTAAGTACGTGAGGCATATTAGGAGCGAGCTGTGCGTCAAAACTAGACATTTTTATTGCCGTATCGCATTTTTTGCGCCATTCGCTGGTGGTCCCAGGACATTACCGCAACAAAAAGCGAGGTTCCACTGTATTACACTCACAGTACAATAAGCCATTTATGCAATATGATATATTTCCTTCTCCATTATTTCTTCCTGGCTTTGAATCTGTACTGTACGGTCAGTATGTTTTGTAATACTTCATTCCTCCACATGTGAAGCCTCCAAAAATGACGACCTTCAACTCTCAGGAAAGCTTCATCTGTTGAGGTTCAAAGTAAAGCTCTCACACAGTAATACCTGCGCAAACAGCAATGTCGTGCTGGGATATTGTAAGCTATTTTAGATGATGTGCATAGAATGCATCCATGCACAGACAGTATGAATCCTCTCCTGGCAACTCAGGGAGCAAACAATCATACACAGACAGACTCAGTGCATCAATTAGATAAGGTTCTTCTGCAAGTCAGGTTTTCTGTCTGATAACCCACACAAAGTAAAGTTTCAGTTAAAGCCATTTTCTTGTGTTTTTTTTGTTTGTTTGTTTTTACTAGAATTGTGTTGTGAAATTAGTTAGAATGGTGCAAAAGGTCATGTTTCCTCAGAATTGTCCAATATGATCAGGGATAAAAATGACTAACTTTCAAAAGGAAAAAAAAAAAAAATACAGTGGATCCCCGCACGGAAATGTAATCACCCTAAATGAGTAATAATTTATAAACGTGATAATACAGGTAAAATGTACCGCGTGCATGTACCACTGTTAAAAATGCCCACAATTTTTCCATGTTCATGTCTTTGTACTTCACTAAGAACCTTTTTTTTTTGGTTAAGCATGGAGAGTTCCCACTTTTTGGGCGGCCCTTGAACGCACCATAGTTGCGAGGGTAACTGACCTATACGGTATATATAACTGTGAGTACATATCCATCCATCCAGCTTCTATACCGCTTCTCCTCTACATTTCGCAATTTAAAATGCGTTTAAAAAGTGTGTGAGGCATATTGAAGAGAGAAGGGGCGTAATCTAATAATTACGACGCTTTTATTGCAAATGTTAGAGCAAGAGGGCCTATCAGTTACTTGCAGATTTTGGCCCTTCGTGGGTCTTCTCGGAAGGTAACCCCCATGAATAGCGGGGATCTACTGTCTGTGAAAGTGGGAGCTATATGATACCCATTCAACAAATACAAATGCACTTTAACTCCAAGTTTGGGCCTAACTGTATCTTACACAAATTTTGTTCTGTGGGTTGACATTATTCAGGAAAATTCATCGCAAAAACTGTCATAATGTGTTGTAAGCTTTTGGAGTACATTTTGTTGAAGTACTGACCACGGCCACAGAGAGTCATGACTGCTGATGTCTTCTTACATTGCAGTTTATAATCACAGCACAACAAGAAGAAATGGACATTGTCGAGAACAGTGTGGCACAGTGAGCCTCCTCCCACAGAAAAAAAAAGAGTTGGGGAGGAGTTTTCTGTTCACCGCAGTCTCTGTTTCCTTTCTCAATGTAGGAACTAAAAATCTACGAATTTGCCTTCCCCACATACTGTAACTGAGTTCAGCAGGTTTTAAAAAGATGTTTTTTAAATTTTCTCAAGCTCTCAAGAAGTCTTCTGGCGCCTCTGAAATGGATGCCACTCCTCACACTTTGAAAACCCCTGCAAGAGTGAACATGGGGTACTTTTGACCGTTGCACTACTGTCGAAAACTATACAGTGGAACCTCTCTATGTCCACAACCCGTCTAAGTCAATCAACTCATCAAGTCCTGGTCCACCGCGTTCTTCTTAGACGTACTTACTTTTCCAAAAAAGTAATTGAAGTAATCGGTTAATTGGTTCCAGACACGATGGTCATAAGTGAATTTCTGCCAAGTATGAGTCAATATGAATAAACAGAATATATTTGTAGTTTGAACAAAGAAAACTTGTTTATGACTTTCTAAATACGGGTTTTAACATTATTAGAGCCCTGTCCACATGAAATAACACCCTACAGTCACCTTTAAACTCTATTATTCTTTCTTTACGTCACATTGCGCTGGCTACGGGATCACTGCAGGGACATAAAATGGCTGCCGCTAGCGTAGCAAGCTGCCGAACTAACTGGTTGCCCTCTCCAATTTACTCACGCGAAACTTTAGAAAGCGTTTCAGATGGAGTGGGGAAGAAGGACAAAGAAGCCAAAAATTTACCACTTCCTCACAGAGTGAGAGGAGAACTTTTTTTCCACTCTCCCATCTCAGCCACAGCATGTCCGCTCGGCTCTACGAGCACAGTAGCCAGTCACCGTGCAGTGTGAAAGGTAATGTAATCTAACGGCATGTCTCATGACATTACTGATGCCTAGTGACCACAATACTACATATAACATAATACTTACTAACAGTATGTTTTGACTAATAATAGCCCATAGTCAACCAGGAAACAACAATCATTTATTTATTTATTTATTTTTAATGCGATATAATGAGGCAGTGATATTCGAACCATGATATAGCGAGGGACGACATTTGTGAAAACCTTCAAATATGTCACATAATAAAGAGGCGTTTCATGAGATTAGGGCTGAAGTACCAAAATACTAGTGGGCAGAGTCTTCCTGAGAGTGAGCAACCACAACTCTTGTTGACTAGCTATTTAGCTTCCTGTGTAGTAGTACAGTAATCCCTCTCCACTTTTCAAAATTTGTGGCTTCCCTTCTATCTATTATTCAAAAATAATATCAAAAATCAGCATGGCAGCATCAGCATGGCAGCATGGCAGTATTACCCGGGATTCTCCCACAGTAACCTACACAATGCACCCATTTATTTATTTTTTTACATTGTTAGCCGCCGTAAGAATGATTTGCACACGTACAAAAGCATGGGCAACTTCGTCAAAGCTATTTTCGGTCACGTCGACAACCACTTGTGTCAACGTGAGTCAGCCAATCCGAGAGAGATCGTCTTAAACGGGTTCCACTTTTGTGGCTCCAATATTCATCCAAGAAAAGTCTCTTGTGCCAGGCAAACATGTTTCATTCTTTTAATTCCATAATGTGCCTCAGGTGCCATACTCAAATCTGGAGTTAAATCAGAGTCACGTGAAAATAAATCATCCAGTTGTGGTCGTGCTGGATCAGCATGCATAATCAATGGCTTGGGTTCATTTCTTTTGAGGGAAAGGGACATGCTGGTGATCATGTAGGACTGTTCCAAGCTGTGCCAAGTTTATTGCTGCCTCCCCCCCCCCCTATTTTTATGTATGCCACAGTGGGCGCTTCCCTGTAACTGAGGCTGTAGGACTGAGAGATTGAAAGGTGTGTTTGACGGCTTTGTGAATGTACAACTAGAAACTCGGGGAGGCTGCATTTATGTCTGTGTCTCTTTGAAACCTTGTCTCCTATACTCTCCTATCCTTATCACAGACATTCTTGCTCTTGTTCCAGCTTAGTAAAGACAAGTGAGGTGATGCATTAAGAGGTACTCGGTCTGTGTGCATACGGTATTTCTACTTGTGCTTTCTCGTTGACCCACACACTGCTGAGTAGCAATTTTCAGTGGTGACAATGGACATTCATCACACACCATTTGTCGTTTTTGTGGTGATGCATTCTCCCCACAGTATTGATTCCATTATTTTATGTGCAAACATCACAAGTCAGTACGTTTATTTAAGTTGATACATTATATTGCTTACGTCTTGATTGCTTTCTATGAAATTGTCACACACTTGTAGCATAATTGTACTCAAACCAAACCACCTTTAGAATTGTGTAAGCAAAATTGCTGAGTATTTTTTATAGCAGACACAGGATGAATATGTTTCCTGTCACTCCTATGTTGCACTTACAATGTATACTTAGAAAAATATATATTGTGTCCAAATCCACACAGGTTTTGTGAATCTTTCCCTTGCAGGTTGATGCTCCCTTTTGTACGATATGAATATAAACTGTACAGTAAAGACATTTTAAAACAACTTTTAGAATTACATTATTTATTTTTACCATTTTGTACTTTAGACACTATACTGTGGCTTCAATATTGCCAGACTTACTGGAAGTGCCTATTGGTATGTATCATACATGAATATATTTGAGGATGATCGTCACAAACTGCTCTAAGTTGATGTTGTAATGTGAATACATTCAATTATAAGACATAAGTTCTGTGCTGTCCCTGTGTTTGTCTTTATATATATATATATATGTATGAATGCAAACGGCACCATGTTAACAGCGCAAACGATCAAATGCATGAAAAATCATTTCAGGAGAATTGGCAAGTAATAATAATAATACAATATTTAATTTCCTAGCAAAATACAGTGAATTGAAATGAAAAAATGCTTTCCTGAGGTATGGACTGAGTGACAAAAGACATGGCGACACCCACAAGCCAGTCGTATATTGCTCCAAATAAACTGGCTTATTGCAGCTCAATACCACCTTTTTTTCAACTAGAATGCATGAATGAATGAGAGGTGCTGTCATCAAGTTAACCCGCTCCTCTCCATAAACTGAAAAGAACTGGGGACGCAAATGGTGAATGATATATCACAACACACCATATCAGTTGCAAGTATGCAGCCTGGAGGACGTGAACAGTGTAGAGATGACATCAGAGCAGTATGAATGGATGCCGAGCATGCCATGACATGTCCCTGATGTTGATTTTGAAATGGCAGTTCAAGTATTATAAACTAATGCTGTTGGAATTAATTAATTTGAATCATTTGACAGCCCTAGTTATTATTAAACTAGGGCTGGCAAATGATTTTTTAAAATCAGATTAATCACAGTTTTCAAATTAATTAATCATGATTAATCATCATTTGGAACTATGTCTAAAACATTTTTACTATTTTTACTGAAAAAGATAAATGACAGGACAGGAATATATGGATGTATTAACAGCTCCTAATGAACTGAAAATTTGGATGAAGCTAAAAGATAGCACACGTCTGAAAATCTATTTACCGAACACTAGTTTCTTTAATAGTAGCAGAACATTTGAATCACCCCTTAAAACATGTTATTTGAGCAATGATAGGATGCGTTCAAATACACCACGTCATTTTAGGTAAGGCTCACATGTTTTGAGTTGCAGAAAATTGTGCACGAAGAGTTGCAAAGTGAGTGATAAGAATATCCACTTACTGTTTGTCTTTATATTTCTGTTCATTTAGACCACACATACACGCACAATAAAGATGTTTTCGGATGGTCGGAGTGTCCCTGAATGCATCTAGCGACAATGAGGAAGTGTAGTTCAGATGACGAAAGGACTACAGACATGTGTGTTAGTTGGAGATACATCTTTGGTGTTGAAATGACACTGCTGTTTATGTGTTCAGGTCAGAATAAAGCAATGAAAGAGTGTGGCTTGCCATGATGGGTATGCGTTGATTACGCTAAAAATGTAAAGTAATTAATTTAAATAAATTAGTTAAGGCCCTGTTTTTGACAGCCCTAATAACAATAATAGTTTGGATTTATATAGTGTCTTTCTAGACACCCAAAACAAATAACACAATTGTCATTTAATTCAAAAGATTCAGTTGTGACATGAACGAATTCAAAATTGGGTGTAAAAATACTGAGAAACATTATTTTCCAGGCGATTTAAAAAAATACAGTACTATTTATTTTGGGGCCTCGCTGCATCACATGACGAACAATACCACGATTGACCGCTCCCATCGATCATGATAAAAGATGGCGCACTTCCTACGAGGGGGTCCTCGTCCTACTTACCAATGAATCCAACCACAGAAGAAGAATTGTCTCCGAGCTCCGCCTCCTACTCGTTGTCGATAGCAGGGAGACAACAACCGAGTTTGTGTAATTATTCGGCCTTTGAGCTCGCTGTTTTTCGGTTGCGGTGCTCTGGTGAAATGTCGTCTTGGTCAAAATCATCCAAAGCTGGTCGGCGGCCGCCGGTCAACCCCAATGGAAGGTGAGTTTGGTGGTTTTGCTTTAGCGTTAGCATGCTATGCTTCTCAGTAGTCATAACACAAAGAAGCCTCTCGTGTCTGCGTCTTCGGTGAGATTTCAAGGTATTATTCGTCATAATAAGGCGACAACAATGCCAAGGCAACTGTTGTTATTCTTTGCGTTTCCTCGCATTTTGAGGCCCTTGACATGCAGGAAAACTCAGAACGAACACTGGCTCACAAGGTTCAACCAGGGAAAAATGTTGATGTTTTAGTGGTCGCCAACACAAACCCCCAAACTTACTCAATAGCAAACCGCTTTACATTTTTGGGAAAAAATGATCCCTTGCAACCATACCTTTGCATGCAAAAAGGGAAATAGTGTAAAGACCCGCCTGCCTGCTAGTGATGTGTCGGTCGCGAACGAATCGGCTCTAAGAGCTCTTTTAAATGAACGACAGGATCTGGTTGGCGTTGTTGGGAGCCGATTAGTTGTTACTCGTCTTTTTTTATCTGTTCAAGGCGAATCTCGTTGGTGAAGATGTGTGGCAGCGTTGCTGTGTCCTCACTGAGTAGTGGGAGGGGCGGAGTTAAACACGGTGTGGTACAGGAAATGTCATACAAAATTTTGTGATGTACATAAGCTTACTCTTCGTGGGGAATTTTTCAGGTCGACTTCAAATTGAGGCCAACTATGTAAAACATACTGACGTGCGTAAATTGTGAACCATATGCATGCAAAGCACAGTGGGTATGGCATGGCTGTAACGTTTTGGTCTTTGCCATTGACCATCCAAGTGTCATAAGTTTGTCAGTGGATTGCAAGTGGTCTTATCTTATGGAAACTTGATACAGCAAAAAAGATTCCAAACTGGGTGCGTTTTAACGCTGCATCTTTTAATTGTACTATTCCTTGTGGTGAAGCGCTCAGCCAATGCGATTGTTCCGGAGAAGTGCACCCTATCCCAGCAGGGAGGAGAGAACCGAGGATCTCAAGGATGCCCTGGACAGGTGTGTAGCTCTGTGTCACTTTCATGATCCTCACCAGTCTGTTGTGGTTTACTTAATCGCACTAAATAATGTCATCAAATGATTTCTTTTTTCCAATCTTAAAGGAAAACTGCACTTTTTGGGGGAGAATTTTGCCCATCATCCACAATCCTTATGTGAGACATGAACACATATGTCATTCTCTTTTCTGTGCATTTTAAAACCATAAAAACAGATAAAAAGCAACAGCTCAGTAGTGCACATAATGAGATACACCTATGCCACCTATGAATACTACTATAAAAGCCTACAACAATGTTTTATGGTTTTATATACATGATGTGAACATGTGGTAACAGGTCCGTTTATGATAACTTGCAGTATTTTGCGTATTTCGGCCATTCTAAGCATTACCGGAACTTCCTTGCTTGGCGCATTGATTTCACATAGAAACGAACGCCTACACCTAGCGTTAACATTACCAAACTCAGAAATAAAAACACAGCAGCAGTGGTGGCATCTCGAATATGTAGTCTTACCTTTTGGTTGTGTCTGAGGCGTTTTGAGCGGGATGCTGACGTGCTAGTAGCTAGCCGGTGTGTTCTGGCTCAGTGTCAGTATGCCAGTAAAGTGGTTTGAGCGGCGTAACAATGTTAATAATAATAACAACAATAACAGTGTTGCTGTAGTTTGGTTAATATGCACGTCACATGTGTAAATGGAGCGCTTTTTGGAGACTTTTTCGAACGACTTTATAGGAGGAATAAGTATGTCCCATACGTGCAGAAAAGAGCGGGCACTTTTTTTTTGTTTTTATATCTTTAAAATGCACAGAAAACAGACGTGTTCATTTCTCGCATAAGGATTATGGATGATGGGCAAAATTAAAAAAAAAAAAGTGCAGTTATCCATTAAGACTCAAGCAGATTATTTTTCTGTTTGAAAATAATAGTTTTGTCATAGCTCGCCTTAAACCCTATGGAAGCTGTAATACTACAGTCAGGAATGAATGTGGACACAAACATGTCCATGCACACAAGCAAGATTCTTTAAAACATGCTTTGCAGTAGATGATTGAACGCATTCCCATGTTTTATCTCTGCATCTTTATTCTTGTACAGGTCATTAAAACTGCAATTGTTTCACCGCCTCTCTTTCAGTTACAAAGAATTAGAGCAAAAGCAAAACTACAGCGGGGGAGTGAAGTATGAGGGCACAAAGCATCAATCCAACGGTAAGCTTTCCCATGATGTCATTGCTGAAGCACAAACACTGATTGTTGATTGAATTGTGTCTTTAAGTAATAGTTTGAGTTTACTGCTTGCCTGCAACCACCAGAGATGCTGCAGATTCAGTGTTGAGTAGTTTACTATGTAAAGAAAAAAAAAGCACGATGTCAGCTATGGCTTGAGTTAAATCCAAGCTGACCTCAGCTATGACACAACTGCTCCAGGCATCCTTGTCCAGCTCAGTCATCAATGCAGGAGCACAGAATGCTCCAAGAAAAAGTCTCCCGATCCATGACAAAAGAAACCTAACAAAATAACGAACGTATCTTACTTTCACCGGTCAATTTTCAATAGGAAAAGGGTGGTTTGCACCCTCCGAGTTGGGAGTGAGGTGTTTTCCCCAAGTGGAGGAGTTCAAGTATCTCTTGTTCTGAGTGAGGGAAGGTTGGAGCATGACGTCAAAAGGCGGATCGGCGCAGCGTCTGCAGTAATGCTGTCACTGTACCGGACCGTCGTGGTGAAGAGCAAGCAGAGCCAGAAAACAAAACTGAATTTACCGGTCAATCTATATTCCCACCAGTCACGAGATGGCGGATATAAGCGGCCGAAATGAGTTTCCTCCGTAGGGTGGCTGGACTCACCCTAAGAGATAGGGTCAGGGTCAGGAGCTCAGCCATCTGGGAGAGGCTCAGAGCCGCTGCTTCTTTACATTGTGAGGAGTTAGTTGAGGTGGCTTAGGCATCTAGTCCGGATGCCTCCTGGACACCACCCTGGTGAGGTGTCCTGGGCATGCCCAGCCGGGAGGAGATCCCAGGGCAGCCCTAGGACAAGCTGGAGGGATTATGTCTCACAGCTGGCCTGGGAACGCCTCGGTGTCCTCCCAGTGGAACCGGAAGAGGTGGCCGAAGACCGGGAAGTCTGGGCTTCCATACTGAGAATGCTGCCCCTGCGACCCAGACCCGGAATAAAATGGGTGGATGGATCACTTTCACCAAAACTACAGAATTCTAAAATATGATATTTAACTAATACATTGATGGCCTCTTAGGACAAAACTGATTTCATCTTATGGTGAGCTTAATAGCTCTACTTTTCATTGAAGGTTTGCAGTTTTTCCCACAAACTCAAATTAAATGTCCCTTGCCAAACATTGTATTTCTCAGCCACTCTAGCCAAGCCTGACACCACTGTAGCCGACAGGCGGAAAACCTTGTATCAGAAGTTCTACAGGCAAGTGCAGGAGGATCGAAAACCGCCTGATTGTGTGGTCATCTCTGTTACCAACCAATGCCTGTGAGTACCCAGTGTTGTAACTGTTAGTCCCAAGTTCAAATATGAGTCTGACATTTGTATTTCTACTCTTTGTGGCACTCAGTCTGTATATTGCATTCATGTTTCAACTTATCTATTTCTAGATGTGTATGTATCAGCATACTGTGTACATGTAATTGCATTTTCCATGCATTACCTTGAATTGTTCTTGGTTAAAAGTGGCTTTCTAACAGACTTCATTAGAGTTTTCATCACTGCCCCCAAATCTTTGCTTCAAAACACATTTCATTCAGAAAATAAATACATCAATGCCCTTATGTTATCCTTCCACTGACGGAAATGTTTATACATTTTTCACATACAGTAATTTACAAACTGAAATCCATAAGTCTAACATAATGAATCAAAATGATATTTTATTACAATGTTGGGTCTTGGCTGGTTTTTATGAAGGGTGTCCCAATACAACTTTTTCCACTTCTGATTTCCAGTACGACACTGATATTGCAGCCTTGAATGTTCTTATTTTGTAGTGTGGAATATTACAAAAGCACAAATCCTACATACTTTCATGGCATATTTTGTAGTGTACTAATACACATTTTGCAAATGACACACAAATACTACACTGTAAAGGAAATGCTTTACAGTGTAATGCTGTTTAGTATCACGAGTAAAGCATAAAACAACTGTATTTGGTTACAGTACAGAACTATTTCATTGTGACACTGCACGGTAAGACATGCAAAGACATTTGGGAAGGCATGATGTTTTTTGGGACGTTGTAAATGCACACATTAGGGTTTGATAGTAATTGGTTTTATTTGCAATGTCACAATGGGCATGTAGAGCAGAAATACAACACTATTGTACTTTTGAACAATTACAATCATCCTTAGCTATATTGGTATGCTCAACCACTGCGGAACCATGCAACAGAAAACACGTGTTCTCTTTGTGGAACTCCCACGTAAAGCTTCTCCTAATTCAGTAGTGGGGGAAATACTACCTTTTTCCAGAAGCTTGTTTACCAAGTTATACCTGCCTATTGCAGTAGCACACACTACACACTAAGAGCGGGATAACGCATCTCACAATTTGAAAAATCTAATTGTTTTACTCACAACTCAACCACAGTGCCACAAAATTCAGTTGCATTAAAATGCATTTCAGCAGACCCCAGAAAAGCCAGTTTGTCCCTTTTTCCCGAGCATGGGTTTTTACCTACACATTTTAAACAGTACAGTGGCTCCCCGCAATCCCCCGATTCAGCATTTGCGAACCCACAAAATTGCATATTTATAGTCAAAATTTACTTTTTTCATTAGTGGGGAAAATCTGCCATTTTGTGCTTATAATCACCATAAATAGGCCATTTATTGTTAGAAACCTGAATGCCTTCCTCATTCATGGTGCAACCACAAATAACAGAACAATGAACACATGTGGAACACATAATGTAATTGTACCACATGGACTAAGCGACTGTGAGCTCAAATTTTGGTTACGAGCTTCTTGTTACCGGCAGGCATAGCCAAGGACAGCTGTTTGGGGGGGTGGTGTCAATGTGACCATGACTGAAGACGAGAATGGCTCTAGATAGCGTTAGCAGCACGCTAGCTTGTCACCGGGAAAGATGTATTTATGATATATTGTGTAAAACTAAGCCAGGAACAACATCAAATAAAAAGCACCATGTGAATACAGAACCACCATCCACCAGTATGAGTGTGGAGTTTGTTTTTCAGAGAGGTGCACAAACATGCACATTGGCACTCAATATGGTCATCAAATCTTACCTTTTATACATTCCAATATGGTATCAGCATTTGGGACAGAATATGAGGTGAAAGAAAAACAGGAAAACTACAGTATAGTACGTAGTCTGTCTGTGCAGCGTGGGAGAAAGTTAGATTTGATGTAGTTATTTACAAATAATTTTATTTTAAGTAATTTTTTTTGTCATTGCGCCTAAACACTTCTCGTGGCCCGGTGGTTGGTGACCCCTGCCTTCTGGCATGCTTGGGGATATGATGTACTCTTTTACACATTTGAAAATACTGTAAGAACGACACTTTTATAGAATTGGCGTCTTTATTTTATATTGTAAGATTGACATCTACGTCAACAAATGTAACCCTTGAATTGTATCAAATAGTTCTGTTTTTAAACTATATTTATATATTTTTTAATCGTATCTTCATGTGTGTAGCTAGATGTGTATCACCACAAAGAGATCCCTACTTATTATAGCTAAAAACCTCTTTCTATCTGCGATTTTGATTATGACTATGGACAAAAATGTGATTCATTGTAATTAAATAATTCAATCGATTAACAGCTCCTAGTATAAACTAGAACTGTTTTGTGTGTAAGTGTTCATTTTGATAACCGAACAGTCCGTGCGATGCAGTTATGGTATATTGTGTGTTACTTGTGTTTTTTTGTTGCACCGTGAGCGAGGGCAACATTTGGTTTGATCTGCTGTTGGTTTGTTGTTATAAATATTAAGGTAATTCATTGCAAATAGCACTTCCTTAAGCAAATTTGATTTTACGTAGACGCTAGCGTCATACAGGCTTGATTATAGTGTCAAAAATTAACTTTTTTAATGGAATTTCTATGGGTGTCTCAATTACTCGAGGTTTTGCACCATTCGCGCGTGGTGTTATAACGCAACCCCAGGGAAGAGTGGGGGTCCACTGGACTGTATATGCAACAGAACACTGTTGGAATCCTCATAGTGGAAGATTTATATTTTTGTTTCATATGATGTTGGTACCAAACATGTTCTACAACACTTCAGTCAAACTTCTATTAGTGAAACCTAAAACTCCACAACAGCCTTTACAACAGACAAGGTTGATTGACATGCTCATTCTGATCAATTTGATTTATTCCAGTTGAGTCAACAAACGTAGAGGTGTTGAGTTAACAAAATGTTTCTCTTCCTCTCAAAGGAATTACCCCAAATCGCTAAGCCAGTGCTTGCAGGAGCGTGGCCTATCAGTGGAAATGCTCTACCTTCAGGCGGAGTCGGGCCTGACCCGAGCCCTACAGGATGTCCAAAGTGTTGGCTCCCCGTTATGTATTCTGGTGGAGCAGACAAACATAGCTCTGTCCTCCTGCACTGTTATCATTTTCTCAGAGTCCCTCAAGAGTAAGTCATTACTAGCCACCATTACTTTTAAAGACAGGCAAACCACCTCCAATGATTCAACCCCCATCCCGTTTTCTTAGTCCCCACCACAAACTCTGCAGTGCACATCAATGAAATCTTTAGGAAATTGTGATTCATACTAAATAAAACACAACGCAGCACTTGACATTAAAACATTTAAACTCTTGCAGTAGCGCATCCACAACATGAAAACGTTTGACAATGCATCTTTTATCAAAGTCCAAGCCAAGCACATAACAAGGAAGGAAGACATGTCATTACAACTTGGTTTCGTACACTTGTTTTTGTTCTAGCCTCAATATTCATGCTTGTGCAGCCTTCTGTGCGCTTGGTGATCTCATCATCACTTAAATCATTACCTGGCTGAAATAATAGAAGTTTTATCAAAGTCTAGTTTTCGGGGGAAAAAAATCACCTTGTTTTTTTCCACTTCACTTTTCTTTCATGACCTACTATATACACTTAAGTCAAACTTATTTATTTCAGTTCACTACATGAACGTACTTAAGTTTTTACGCCATGCACAAACAATATACATGACAAACCCATATGAACACACAATAAACCAAATCCCTAAAATATAAAACGCATTTAACTACAGAGCACATATTCCACCTCTGTCTGCAAACCTTCAAGACAAATTTAATAAAAGCACATTTTTCACAACCTGCCCTCATTGCCAGCAGTTGAAAAACACGCTAATCCATAACCCACCACTGTCCGTCTGTCGCAGGTCACTAAGTCCAACATCTAGCTCAACTCCCAAGTTGTAGATTCAAATAGTACGCAGAAACTTCAAATCTAGCTTTATTTCACTCCATCTTACTTCAGCCCTCCCCGACACGCCACAGCTAACCCTCCATTTTCACCCACAGTCCACCGCAACATGCCCAAAGACCAGGCCATGGACTTTGTTGTGGCAGAGCACAGGCGTGGACTTGATATAGAAAGCCCAGAAAGAGACCCCGCAGATATTGCAGCGCAGGCATCACAGCTTCTTGGTGATTTTCTGGATCGGGAAAAGATTGAGCGCCACATTGTCCCCTCTGAAGTCCGTCAGTTCCTCCAGCTGTTAACCGAGGGTGTTCATCTTTACCCCGAGGAGCTAGAAGCCATCTCACAGTATGTCCAGTCCCGTCAGGAACACATAGAAGGTGGGACGCTGAAAGCTCCTTGGACTCGTAACACTACTGCTTCAATTTCTCTCGTTGGGTCACCGTCTCTGCCTGCCCCATCTTAGCAGCATCCAACAACAGCAAAGAAGAGAAGGACAAAGTGTTACCTTCAGTACTTGGTAAGCCGCCTCCTCTGCTCCCTACACCACCTGGACCACCCCAGTCTCCATGTGAAGCAGGGCGGCCACCTCCACCAATGCCACTCTTACCTTCACCAGGTGAAGACCATCTCCATGTTTTTACTTGCTGCAGTATGTTCTTCTAAAACCTTTTTACAGCAGCCAGTCATGTCCTTACCTTTTTTTTTAGGTTCCTACCCAAAAACCAAGCCTCCCCCTCTGCTGTCCCTGCCTCCATCTTTACACAACCCCTACGGTGGCCCCAGTTTGCATCGTGGCCCCCTTATATCCTACCCCCCCCAACGTCACCCGGGCCACAGAGGCTCCCACGGGAATAGAGGAGCTCCACCGTCCCTCAAAAGTTCTCGCCCTCCGCTCTTATCCACTCCAGGTGGGTGCTAGTATTGGTTGGACCCTTGTGAATGTATTTGATAGCATTGTTCTCCTGCCAGGAGACAATCGATTTAGTGGTGTTTGTCCTCCAATACATTCTCAAGAGATTTTTATATAAAACTCTACAAGAGCTCTCAACATGAAAGACAGTGAGAGGCAGGGGGACTATACAGTCCTCATAAAACGTCTTTTGTGTCTTTATTCATGCTTAAACCATACTGGTGCCAGCAACTCGTACAGTGGTTTGTACAGATACATAAATGCATATCTGGTTTCTAATAGTATTTGAAATGAAAGCGTTTCTGTCTCCTAGGGGGGCATGACAGAAAATAATTGAGAACCACTGCCCTACAGTATTTTTCAATTGAAATACAGCATTGATCCACATGAGCATTCCAACTTGATGACGGGTGGGGTGTACAGGTGCATCTCAGTAAAGTAGCGTGTCCTACAAAAGTAATTTCAGGAGTTCAATTCAGACTCAGAGACCAATTAAAGACTGGAAGTTTTTGCAGTTCATTTTCTGGTTAAGAGCGTGAAGCAGTAGTTTACCATATTGAACTTTTTTGACAATTTTTCATATTTTGTGAGATACTAAATTTGCGGCTTTATGAGTTTGAAGCTATAAACATCACAATTATTAAGGAATTAAGAAACATTTCTCCTAAAAAAAGTAAATCTTTCACATTTAGTATACTCAAGCTATAAAATACAAGCATTTTCAATTGACCTCCTGAAATATATATTCTTATATTTCATATACATTCTAATTTATTTAGATGCGCTTGTATGGTGGTCATTACCTTTTATGGGAACAATAAGGCAAGCTTTTTTTTTTTTTTTTTTCACTCTGGTCTTTTCCCTCTTTAAGGTGCTCCTCGTCTGAGTGGCCCCCGACACTAAAGGACAAGACATCAGTATTTCCAGTGTTTCACTCGTTACTCCACATATCCATTCATATCCATTTTTTAAATTATTGTTCAATCCTTTGCCAAATACATACATGGCTGAAAAATAGTGTGGTGTGAAAAGGTGTTTGCCCCCATCCAGGTTTCTTATTTTTTTGCATGTTTGTCACACTTAAATGTTTCAGATCATCCAACAAATGTAAATATTAATGAATGACAACACAGCTGAACACAAAATGCAGTTCTTAAATGAAACTTTATTATTAAAGAAGAAAAAAAAAGCCCCCCTTAGCAGCAACAACTGCTATCAAGTGTTTGTGATAACTTGCAATGAGTCTCTTACAGCGCTGTGGAGGAATTTTGGCCCACTCATCTTTGCAGAATTGTTGTCATTCAGCCACATTGGAGGGTTTTCCAGCATGAAGCACCTTTTTAAGGTCATGCCACAGCATCTCAATAGGCTTTCAGTTCTTTAGATGTTGTTGTGGGGTCTTTTGTGACCTCTTGGATGAGTCATCGCTGAGGTAATTGGGGTAATTTTGGTTGGCTGGCCAATCCTGGGAAGGTTCACCACAGTTCCGTGTTTTCGCCTTTCGTGGATAATGGCTCTCACAGTGGTTCGCTGGAGTCCCAAAGCTTTAGAAATATCTTTTTAACCTTTTCCAGACAGATAGATCTCTATTACTTTATTTGTTCCTGAATTTTATTTAGATCTCTGCATGATGTCTAGCTTTTGAGGATTTTTTTGGTGAACTTCACTTTGTCATGCAGGTCCTATTTAAGTGATTTCTTGATTGAGAACAGGTGTGGCAGTAATGAAGCATGGGTGTGGCTACAGAAATGGAACTCGGGTGTGATAAACCAGGGGCGGTGAATTTCATACCCGGGCCTTCAGTGGCGACTGAAGCAACTCAGTCCACCTCTTAGTAGAACTGGGCATGAATACCACTATTCCAAAACCCATCTAACCCTTTATCTGCAATACTTTGTAAACTTGCTTATTATTACTTTTTCACATGGGCCCATGTAGGTTTGTATTTTTTTTCGTCCTTAATCATAACAGGTTTCATTTAAAACAGCATTTTGTGTTTAGTTGTGTTGTCATTGACTAATATTTACATTTTGCTTGATCTGAAACATTTAAGTGTGACAAACATGCACAAAAAATACAAAATCATGTAGTGGGCAAACACTTTTTCACACCACTGTATATTAATCTGACTTGGATTAATAATTGTAATAATGGATTGGGTTTATAATGCGCCTTTCAAGATACTCAAAGGACTTGACAGTGAAACCCCATTGTTCATTTGCAGTCACACTGGTGGTCGTAAATTCAATCTGTAACCACATCTGCCCTGGTAGACGTGGCTGCCATGTTGTTTCTATCGTACAGTATGTACCCTATATTTTTTCTTTGCACAATGTACAAAATGAGTGCAGTTTTCAAAAATCCAGTATTCCAGGTGGTCTTGTTACAAGTTGTTTAATATTTCATAGACGAAAAACATTGTTCCTTTTGTCCCAATGAAGCAATGACCACTGTCGAACTCGTTTGGTATAAAGTTGCACAAAAGAAAACTTTGTTTACTTTGCCAGTGCTTTGTGTAGCTTAAGTAGCTTCATGTGTTTCCACAATAGCAATGTATTTATTTGTCCTCACCGGGACCAGTTTGTTTTTTTCATATCAGATTCAGGTGGAAGGATTCGCCAGAATGTGTAAATGAATAAATATCGCATACAATGCTGTTCGTGCCGGACATCGTCCTGTCAAGTATGTTTTCTCTTAAGTTCTGCACAGAAAACCGCAAAGAAAACCTTCTGCGCAGAGAACAGTAAAGAAAAGTATACTTTCCATTCCAAAGTAACATCAATAAAAATATGCATACATGGAATACATTTGCATGATTTACTGAGACATGGAATGGTGAGAATGAGTGTGTGTTGACAACGTGTATCGTGAAGTCACACATTTTAACCGCTAGATGGCACCACAGCTGCGCTAACGCTACATACATAGGCTGAAATTTCACAAATAGGAATACAGTGCCAAATGTCTAAGTACATTTTCCACATCCTCTCATCCAGCAGTGGCTAGACTTATCTGAGTAACTATTACCATTAAAATAGCGATTAGCAATTTAAAAAAAAAATGAAACGTAAAGTTAATTAAAAAGTCGTGACCCACTTCTAACAAGGTCAAACCAAGTAACAGTTTTATTTTGTTATTAGAGCTGTCAAAAATCACACCTTAACGGCGGTAACTAATTTATTTCATTAACTGCATTGAAATTGTTAGAATTAGTGCTTGCACATTATGGCAAGCCACACCTCTCTTTTGACGGCAGGCGGCGGGACAGTGTAGCCCTGACAGTCACACAGTGTCGGCCTGTCTTTTTATAGCTTTATTCTGACCTAAACACATCGACAGCAGTGCAATTCCAACATGTATTTTCAATTCACAAACAGGACTATTTGTTCCACCTATATATATATATATATATATATATATTATTATTATTATTATTTCAACATAAAAGCTGAACAGTCAGACATGAGGTGTATGATACACTTTTCATGTAATCTTTGAATACCTGTTTCAAACTACTAGCCATGGCTGGAGTTTTCCCGATGGATGCGCCTTACAATGTTAGACGGAACTAGAGACCGTTCAGGCACTAGGACCAAGATGCAAACGGCCGCTGAATTTGAAGCCCTCCCTTTAGACCGACCACGAGCTCATCGATTAACTGCTCATTTTTTGCTAACGTGTGATTGGCCGTCCCCGCTGTCACTCCACAGGCTAGCTCAGCGGTGTTTTGCTTGTTGGCCAGGAGTCCTTTGGTCTGCCTGGGTCACGTTAACTAAAATGATTTTATTATCAGAGGTTCTATTTACATTAATATTTATTTATAAATAAAATATATAATTATTTATAAAACACTTGCTTAACTATGAACTTTACTTGGCATGATACATATGGTGTGGTATCGAGGGAAAGGCTTCTTGAGACGTCATCTGTACTTCTGTGAAGAAGGTGTCGGACGTTTCGCTCCTCATCCGAAGAGCTTTGTCAGCGAACTAATAAGTGCTGGTAGCCTAGGCCTTAAATACAGTAAGAGTGGGCGGAATTGGTGTGCCAACACCCTCCTCCTATTGGTTCCTTACACTAAGCCTGGGCGGAGTAGGTCTAATCCTCTCCCGCCATTAGCACCTCCGATAAAAGGGAAGTGTCGCTCCCTGAGTTGGGTATGAACGACTCTGATACTGGCTCGTTAGCATCTATTGGCCAGGGCTGAGCCAGAACAATAGATTCTATTGATCAGATCACCTTCAGACACCTTCTTCACAGAAGTACAGATGACGTCTCAAGAAGCCTTTCCGTCGATGGACAACTCCTGTACGACTGAGAGCCGACACAGACGTATGGTGTGGTATGTTACAACTACATATAGTTTCCTAAAGTATTGGAAAACAATAATCATACTATAGTATACTTATGAACTGATGAGCTGCTTTTATGAAACACCTTCAGACGGGTATTCATATGCACATTTCCAAGCTTACAAGTCCCATGTTGCAAAGATCACTATAAGTTTTCCATATTTAGTCAACCAGCCAAAGTTATGATTGAATGCAGACTCATTTTTTTTGCATGTAATTCATTTAATGCTTTGAACAAAAAAAGTGATTATTGCGATGACTGCCTCCCCATGTCTCCTGTTGCTGATCAGCGAGTCACACTGTTACTGTTCAGTCAAATGAAGAACTGTATTGCTGCAACATCTAGCTCCTGCTGTGTGTGTGTGTGCAAGCAAAAACATCTCTAGCATGAAGTCACACCCACGACAGTAGACACCTCTCCTCAGCGACACATACATTAGGGTGTTAATTGTTGTGATGACACCTTGGATATCGAGGCTCTAACGATCAACATGTTTGACTGTTGGGGTGTGTGTCTGGCACTTGGTGATGTAGAGTTTGATAGTCACTTTATTTAAGTGATTCGTGTTGCGCAGGAGGACTCTAACCCTGAATAATATCATTGCTAACGACTGGATCTGTCTGATGTACTGCTGTGGTGCATACAAATTGAACCCATCAGAATCCAGAGACATTTGTGCTTAAAGGAGCGAGGCGTCCAAGAGGCATCCCGACCAGATGCCCAAACCACCTCGTCTGGCTCCTCTCAATGCAGAGGAGCAGCGGTTCTACTCAGAGTTTCTCCCGGATGACAGTGCTTCTCACCTTATCTCTAATGAAAGCTCATTTCGGCCACTTGTACCTGCGATCTTGTCCTTTCAGTCACGACCCAAAGCTCATGACCATAGGTGAGGGTAGGAATGTTGCCTTTTGTCTCAGCTCCATCTTCACCGATGCAGAGTCTGCATCACTGCAGATGCCGCAACAATTCGCTTGTTGATCTCGCGTTCCATCCTTCCCTCACTCGTGAACAAGACCCCGAGGTACTTCAAGGGATAGTTCAGATTTTTTGGTATGAAGTTGTACGACACCCCATCAGCAGTGTAGTGCATCAATAGTGGTTTACTCCCCCAATTGGTCCTGTGAGCCCAGTTCTGGTCGGAGATCCGTGACGAGGAACATAGTTCTGCTTCGTTGCTGGGGCTCTTGAATTACGTTCCTCATCACGGGTCACAGACTCACCGGACCAATTTGGGGGGGGGTCACTGTTGATGTACTACACTGATGATGGGGATGTCAAACAATTTCATGTCAAAAAATCTGAACTATCCCTTTAAACTCCTCCACCTGGGGCAGGACCTCATCCCCAACCCGGAGATGGCACGCCACCCTGTTCCCAGTGAGAACCATGGACTCAGACTTAGAGGTGATTATCCTCATCCCGGCAGCTTCACACTCTGTTGTGCACCGATCCAGTGAAAGTTGACGGTGACGGCCCGATGAAGCCAGCAGGACCACCACATCTGCAAAAAGCAGCGACCCAATCCTGCAGCCACCAAACCGGAACACCTCAACACCGTGGCTGCGCCTCGAAATTCTGTCCATAAAAATAGTGAACAGAATCGGTGACAAAGGGCAGCCTGGCGGAGTCCAACCCTCCCTGGAAACGGGTCCGACTTATTGCCGGCAATGCGAGCCAAACTGTTGACAGCGGTCATACAGGGAGCGAACAGCCTGAATTCGCTTTTCCAGTGCCCCATACTTGCGGAGTACTTCCCACAGAATTCCTCAAGGAACACGGTTGAATGCCTTCTCCAAGTCCTTGAACTACAATGAATTTATTTGACTTTTAATAAACAGAAAGGAAGGTGGCCCCAAGCGTTCTTCCTGTCTGAGGCCATCCATGGAAAATGTTTGGACGACCCTGATGTACTGTTTTACCACGTCAAACTGACTCCTGCGAAAAAGTACACAAATAAAACCAACCTATTGGTGCTCTGCCCAGTACTGAACGCACGTGTACTGGAGATTCAAACAACTTGAGAGCAGTGGGCCTCATGTTGCCAGTAAACTGTACCAGACCTGCAACACAAGTGATGCAACATGCAGGCTCTTTGATAGGCTGCCTACCTGACAGGACACCTCGCTAAGTTCTTGGCAGGCTGGTTTGTTGGCTGGTTAGATGTCAGACCGACCGCCATGTTCTGTGCAGGCAGCTGGTTAGCTTCTTTACTGGATGAGGGGCTGGCTTTGCGCCTACTTGGCAGCACGCAGCTGTGTCCTCAGGTGGGTGGTGGGATCGACCCAAATATGAATAGTATTGATACCAAGGTTAGTATCAGTACGGTTAGGGTTATAAATATATTTACTTCAGGTAGGCAGGAGGACAGCTGTCCGGTTCCGGTTTCCATGCTAACAGCACGTCAGGGATGTTTTGTGCTAAAAATGTTACCAACACAGTTGGACTCACGCAGTGTATCAGTATCGCGACAAGGCGTGAGTTTTTGCGTACATTTTCGACATAAACCAAAAACCGCATGTCGCTCTGCACTTATTCCACCGCAGCTACTCTGCGTTTTCTCCGTCGTGCGTACAAGGGAGTCAAATCCGCGCAGAGATGACAGAGGGTGTAATCGCAAGCTATGTGATTGAACAATGAGACTCTTAGAAGCCTTTCAGCCTGGGGCCTGTCCTTGACCCTTAAGGAGCTTGTAATGTGGGCTTCTTTTTCCACACTCTTTGTGTTTACCGGCAGAAATGAGCGCAGGAAAAGAGGGGGTGGAGGGGGACCAACCGCCGAGAGAGAGGGCTTTTGCCCCTCCGTGCCAGCGGCACTCACATTGGGGGAGCGCTGCACACACAGAAATGCACACACAGGCTTCCTGGTGCGCACTCATTTCATGAGGAGGGAGTGGTGAGGGTCGGAGGGTGAGGCAGAGGGAGAAGGGGGGCGGGTTGGAGCGGGTCAATCTTAAAGGCTGTTCTGCCTCTCCACAGGAGGACACGGTCTGCAGAGGCCAGTGGTCCTGCTGGTTCGCACTGGGAGCTCCACGTTACCCAGTTATCCATGACAACCAGGGAGGGAACATGCAAAAGCTCAGCTGTGGTCAGAGAGCACTCAGTTGGAGCACGCAGGCAAGAACAAAGCATCCAGTGATTTTCATTTTTCCCCCCCTTCTTTGTCGGCTTTACTTTGTCCACACAAGTCTTGCTTTTCTTTCCTGGACATAAAGAAGCTTTTGAAGACACACACACACACACACACACACACAGACATACTGGACTGGCAAACGTTTACTCAATAAATCATACGTTTTTTTTCCTTTTCTACGAATGGTTTAGCTAAATATGCAAAGCAACATGTAAAGGCACAGCATAGGAGTTAAACCCTTTGACAGTTCATCAGTACAACACAAACGTCTACATTGCTGGCTGAGTAGTGGCGGACATTTCATGTGGTCTGGGCCTGAAGTGTAGAAAATGTTCATTATACACGGCTAGGCTCTGCTCAGCCTAAGCAAATAGGCTTAAACTAATCCTGTCAGAGACTCTCCTGAAGAAATTAATTGACTACAAATGAGGAAAATATCAAAACTTTAAGACAAAGCATCCATTTAAAGATGAAAAATGCACAAATCCAGCAAAGGAATGGGAGCATTAAAGTGAATCCATATCTTTGTTTTATTCAACATTGCTGCTCTTGCACACCTCTTTGCTGGATTCAAGTACGCTTTTTGTGTGCGTTCCCTTCCGAGACCACCGGCGACTTAACTAATACGCCCATAAAAATGTCTCTTTTTGACACACGTCTCGCTCCCCTCCCCGTACAAACCTTTCTGTTTTCTGCTCGCTTCACGCTGACGTTCTCCTCCAGTTTCCAATCAACATTTGCAATACAAGTAACTATGAGATTACATTCCGCTCCAGAATCCTCCCCTTCTCTCTTCAATTGCCATTGTTCACTCACGACACAATCCAGGTTTAGCCCTAATATATGCCTTACACACGTATTAAATCCATTTAAAGTATAACATGTATAGACACTCACCACTAATGTATGACAACGTAAGACGATCCATGAACACATAGAATCGGAGTCACGGTGTAGCCTTTAGCCGGTTAGCGCTAGAGGCTAGCAGGCTAGAGAAGGCCTTTCTCCAAGATGCATAATCCACACTGCTAATTCCAGTAACGATTTATTGTCTGTGGGGGAAAAAAACGCCTATTTTTGGAGAAAAAGAACTGACCAAAGATTCACAAATTTGCAGGGCCCTGAATGCTGAATCGGTGAATGTACCGTACAAATGAACCTCTAAAGTGGAACACAGTCCGTTCTGTGACACTTGTTGACTTCCCAGTAGTTCTAATTTTGAAACAAATGTTCCGCCGGTAAATAATGTCAAGTGAATTCATTAGTTCCAGGCTCAAAGTGTCACCCTCATAAAACTCCTTTCAACTCTGCAGACAACCTATGAAGTAACATCTTAGCTGTCGTACAGGTGGAACCGCAAGTCGACCACCATATGGGGGGTGGCCAAGCTTTTACCAGCGAGGGCTGCATACTGAAAAATGGCAGGGCGCAAGGGCCAATTTGATATTTTGTACGGCAACATATGCTAAGAAGTTTTATACATTTCAAGAAAAAAAACGATCTCAGCTTTGTGATACAGGTGAATTATTAGTGGATTATTAGTGTGAACTTTGGTTTTTGCTCTTTTTTCCCCCATTTGTGCTGTTTTTTTTTTTTATAAAGTCCAAATATTTCAACTTTCTTGAAATACATTTTCATCTTGTAGTATTATGACTTTATTCCCACACTATTTTGACTTTATTCCCATAATATTACAACTTTTTTCCCCAACCAAATTTTCAAAAAATTGCGCCTTGATTTTGTTGTTTCTCATAATATTACAACTTTTAAAAAATAACATATTTTTTCTTTAATCTTCCAACTCTATGCTACAAAAATGACTATTTTCCCTCATAATATTACGAGTTTATTCTCGTAAAATTGCGACTTTTTTTCCGTTAGAAGCCCTCGTTTGTCACGGTTAATTGGTTCCAGACTCGACCACGTTAAATGAATATCCGCGATATGAGTCAATGTAAATAAATGGAATATTTTCATACTGAGAGCTTAGAAAACCTGTTCATGAATTTCCAAATGCGGGCTTTAACGTTATTAGAGCGTTATAAGTAACACCCCAATATTTTACACTCCTTTTATTCTTTGTGTACATCACATTGCGCAGGGGCACGCCGCTCGCACAGCAAGCTACCAAGCTAACTAGTTAGCCCCCCCATATTACTTATTCTAAACTAAAGAAAGTGTTGCAAATGGAGTGGGGAGGAAGGACAAAGTAGATAAAAACTTACCACTTCCACACGGAATGAGGGGAGAACAGCTTTTTTCACTCTATCTCAGCCATGGCATGTCGGCTCGGCTCTGCTGCCTCAGTTGCTAGCTTCCATGCAGTGTGACGTCATGTCTCACAACATTACTGATGCCCAGGGACCCTAACACCACACATAACTTGTTTTTCAATATTTTTTGACCAATAATAGGCCAAAATAGCGGACACGTTTCCAACAGGTTCAATAAAATATCAAAGACTGATCCAAAAAATGTAGCATTATTAATTTGGTGTGAATCACAATATGGGGGAACTATGCCGCTTGGCGGAGGTCTACGCTGCCCGAGTGCTTCTCCAGTTGCTTTTTTTGTTTTGTTTCGCGTATTACAATCATTGTAATATTTCAGCATTATGCTACTAACGTTATTTTTCCCTCATGATATCATTCTTTTTCTCGTTCTTCTTAGATTGCAACTTTTTTTCTCTTAATATTTTGACTTTATTCTTGTAAACTGACTGCTGATTTTTACGTGTCTGCTCCTATTGTTGTTGTTTAGTTTTCTTGTTAAATGATATATTTAGAATGTGCCGCGGGCCAATAAACATACGCTGTGGGTTCACCAATGGCCCCGGGCCACACTTTGGACACCCACGTACTATATATTGAAACTAAAGACTTACAGTAAGTTGGACTACATGTAACAGCCGTTTTCAAAGTGTTGCAAGCTATTTTCAACAATAACAGCTGTGTTGTCATTGTCAGTGGATAGTTAATCTGTTCTGCTATACAAGCTGCACACTGACTACTCTGAAGTTATAGCCAAGTTTCATTTTGATAGTATTGTCTCTTGAGAAAATACACTTGTAATGCAAATGGTTGCTGATGATATAACATACACATGTTGTATGTTTGGGTGCAGGGGATGAACCAGATTGGTCATACACTGGTGAACAAAATCTTAAATCTGGAGGAAAATAATATATTTTGACCAAAGACTAATTTTTTTGACCAACAATCAGAAAATGTTTAAAAAAAATCTGAGGATGCCAACGTCAAATATGCATTTTTATGGGCATCTCAAATCTCTGATTTTTTCGCCATCCACAGGTGGGCCAGGGTCGTAAAACACACGAAAAACGGGGCTCTACAGTACAAACAACTCCTTCATGATC
Source organism: Dunckerocampus dactyliophorus (assembly GCF_027744805.1). Taxonomy (NCBI): domain Eukaryota; kingdom Metazoa; phylum Chordata; class Actinopteri; order Syngnathiformes; family Syngnathidae; genus Dunckerocampus; species Dunckerocampus dactyliophorus. Next base: position 2,625,789 of record NC_072823.1, read on the forward strand.
TATTGAATTCTACTCCACGTTTTCCCTCTGTCTTCAGTCGTCGCCCGGTCCGTGCTGTAGTTACACTAGTCGGCCACGGTTGGGCGCTGTTGCCTAACTATACCCCACTCTCTCTCTTCCTCTCCCCCCGTCAAGCCCTGCCTGCCTCTCTGCCTCAGCCAACCCGGGCTGTGCCGAGCTGCTCCCTGCGGGATCAGAGCGCTCCCCCGCCGGGACCCTTCTCTCACATCCCCCTGCTGGGACGCGGCTACATTTCCAGCCAAGCACTGCCTGCCTTGGCTTTATTATGTGTGTCTGCACCGCAGCCCCGCCAGCAGAGGCAGGCAGAGGAGGAGGGAGACTGGTAGCCAGAGTCAGGACAAAGAAAAAGCAGGGAGACAGAGGCTAACGAAGGGTTAGACTGCTCCAAATATTTGGCTCTTATTCACACCACAGGACAGGGGCTTTAGGGAATAATAAGAGAAGAGAAGCTAGTTTGTGGGGGTGGAGATGCGCTATGTCCGCGCCACCAGAGCACCACTAGCATAGGAAAGGACGGAGATCGGAGGGCAAACACACATTATCAACACACACAACAAACGTTCTCATCACCTGGACTGTCACCTCGGTGACTTTTATTCGAGACGACCACAAGTTGTTTATCCTACAGGTTGTACGGTGTGTTTTTTCCCCTTTTTTCACCCCCTGACTCCAGCGAGCGAAGGTGCCGCATTGCAACAGGCGAAGAAGCGGCGGCCAAGTGGAGGAGGAGGAGGGCACTTAACCCGCCTGTGCCCGCCTGCATGGTTAGCTGAAAACACGGAACGGAGCAAAACAGTCGAAATCAAGCAACAGCAGCGATGTCCAGGCGGAAACAAGCCAAACCTCGCTCCGTTAAAGGTAAGAAAACGTGTCTGTTTGCCGCACTGTTGAAAAGCCAAGTGAGATCAGAACCACGACTGACATTTTTTAAGGCACAACTTTGGCAGCTTCGTTTGCCGCTTCACTCATTTTCGTGCCTCTTCACTAATTGTTTGCAGTCGAGCACCTTGCACTAACATTTAAATGCAAAGACACGCACAAGCGCGATTGATTCCGCCGCCAAAGAGCTTTCTCAGATGCCACCCTGGTTGGAAGATAGTTGGCTCGTGCTTTGTTTTCCTCGCAGCTCTTGGACCGTCTGGTCGTTCCCTTTTTTATAATCCGGTCTATTTCAGCGTGTCTTCCCCAAATTGTCCACTGTGATCTTCTTTTGCTAAAATTCACCTTTTGACATGCATCTCAATGTGGACAACGCTGACGTTGGCCACGCAAAGACACACACAAGCGCAATAGCCTCGCTTGTTACTGATTCCACCGCTAAAATGTGCTTTCTAAGAGCGACACTACAATGCCCCAACTAGAAGAAGATAGTTGACTCATGCATTGTTTTCCGACAGCTTTTGGGCCATCAAATCATTTTATAGTTTGATCTGTTTGAGTGTGTTCTCCCAAATTGTCCACACTTGTTTGTCTTGTTTATCTAAAATGGACAGATTTTGTCACGCGGATTGTTTGCCGTTTAAGACTTTGCAGTAGTATTTGACACACACAAGCGCTTTGGCCGACAACTCCAGTTGATTCCACCACAAAAATGTGCAGTCTAAGAGCTAGACCGTCACGCTCAGGTCCTGGGATGGACTGTGTTAAATTCCTCTATCACCTGATCTGTTGGAGCATGTTTTCCCCAATTGCCCACTGCATCCTTGTTTTGCTAAATTCACCTTTTGACCCGCATCTCAATCTGGTCTTAACCTGCCGAGTTTGTTGTTTTGCATTGCGTCGATGCTGCTCATCTGAAGATCTAAAGAGTTCATTGCTGTTTCTTGTTTTTTGCAGTACATCTCCCTTCTTGCATTCTAATGATGCCCTCTGTGGTTTTGTACTGAAGGCATTAAAAGCTGATTTTTCACAAAGTTCAGGAGGTTTAAATGATTATTTTTTTCAACCAAATGGAGTGCTAATTACTGCAACACAGATTCATTGCAGTGCATGGGTGAATGGGCATCAAGCATGAGGGCATGTGGTGGCCTTGGCCTCCATGTTTCCTTTATGGGACCCAGATGGGCAACGGGATGGGCTGACCATGTGGTCGTCAACCCCCACCCCCACCACCCCATTTCCTTCTCCATATAGGCTTGTCCCACACGGACTGTCTAGGAAGCCAGTAGACCTGACACTGATTCAAACTGGGTGGTTCGGCTCTGAGTAGGATCTACTGGAGGGTTTCCTACTCGCTCCGGGATGAACTCAGATGGGTTGTGCTTCATCTGTCAATAAAAGCATGCCACACAGAAGTACTGTTATTATGTGTACTGAAAAGTGTGTTTTTACGTTTTCTGGTTGCGTATTATGGGATGTGTGTGCAGGGAATAGGTGGTCGTGTTTAGAAAAGTCACCTTTTATTTGCCCCGTATATTTGCACACTGAAAAAGTACTTTTGTTGGCAAAAATGTACCAAAAATATTCTAATATCAATACGTGTTTAATAAAAAAAACATTTAGAGAGCAATAAAACACGCTCAGAATTTATGCACATTTTTAATTTGAATGAACTGATTTAATAGCACGGTGGCCGAGTGGTTAGCATGTTGGCCCCACAGTCACGAGATCGGGAAGATCTGGGTTCGAATCTCCTTTGTGTGGAACCCGTAATTGGGTTCTCTCCAGTTTCCTCCCACATTCCAAAAGCATGTATGTTAAGTTAATTGGCGACTCTAAATTGACTATGAACGCGAGTGTGAAGGTTTGTCTATATGTGACGGATTTAAGAGCACATTATATTAGGCATACTCACTAGCTGCTGACCTCCACGTGAACTGCGAAATGAACGTATAGGTATGTAAAGCACCGGTCAATATTGACTTACGAGTTAGTTCTTGAAATGCTTGGAAAAATAGTACCGACCGGAACGACCCATGCAAATGTATTCTTGGGTGTTTTGCTGCGGTTAGATTGCGGTTTACCCGTCGAAGGTCTTAAATGCTCAAATATTTGTGTGTTTGGAGACGGAAAGCAACCGTTTTTGATGTAATGAATAGCCTGTCAACATCAGCTGTCTGCTTATTAATACAATAATGACCAACCACAGGAAACGAGAAGAGGAAGCTTTGCTTGGAATTCCATAGAGCCGAGCGCTAATGGGATTTTGAGCAGTAATGAGATTTTCTTGCTTGTCTTGGTTTGTACTGAGTCATTTGCGTGGTCCGTTTGTTTGTCATGGCGTACACCTTCCCCTTGCATTGCAATGGAATACAGAAGTAACATTGAATTTTGGTTGAGGAGCCGGTTTCTGTTTAGCTATTGGTTGTGCATGTGCAAATGCCGGTTGAACTCATGCATTCAGACATGGCGTTGCTCCCCCTTGATAATGAATATGTGGCTGTTATACCACCTCTTGTTGCTGATATCTGTCCATGAACAAATCATTTGCAGCAGACATGCTGCTTTTGTTTTTGCCCTCTTGGTGTGTTTGTGTGCACAGGTGGTCCTCGTTTTACATTTCGTGGTTACGAACGCAGTCCTATAACTTATTAACTCATTCAATCGCAGCCATTTTTCAAAATTCAACCCCTTCAGTACCAGCCATTCTTTCTATTCTTTCTAATTCACTTTGTCACTTTAACCTCCGGTATGTCTGCCAAGGCAGACTCTTCTGGGTGCAGTGCGTCAAAGAAAATGGAGGAGTGAAATTAGACATAAAAACTCAGAAAGTGGAGAAATCAACAAAACATGTCTCTCCCTTCCTTGCAACGCCCCTTCCAGCATGCAAGACAACCACAGGGATAAAAGTTAGATGTTTTTGTCTTTTTTTTTTCCTATTACTGTTTCACATACTGTAATTCTTGCATTTAATCTTTTTTAACACTGTATCGTATATGTCCTTCATGTGTTCTGTGTACACTGGACTCACATCGCAAGTCGTAAGAATGGAAGTCATTCGTAGATGCTTGGAAGATTTGCGTTTGTTTGTTTGCATGCATCACAGACATGGCTGTGACATCATGACAGCAGTCTGATCTCAGCAGCCTGGATAACCAGCTTAGCTTCAGTCAGGCAGCCAGGTGAAGCAGAGCGAAGCAAAGCCAAGGCCGAGGACCACCATCACCACCGCCGTTCTGTGTACATGCACCTAAGGTGCCGCAGGCCTCGTAACCTAGCTTGCATAAGCCGATGTGTAGTCATGCATCTGTGTGTATACATGCCTTTTCGCTATCTCCTCTTCACACCTTGCCCCATTGACAGCTTGACAAGACCTGGCATTGGGGGACGATGCAGCAAGATAGAGTTGGAGGAGAACACAGGGGTTAAGGGTAAAAGGGGAGACAGAGAGAGAGGTGTTTTGGGGGGCGGGGCAGGTGAGTGGGCAGGAGAGCGGGAGCGTTGGAGGCCAGAGCGAGGTGAGCATCGCCAGGGGATTATCTGTGTTTTCATGTTCTTCTGTCTTTCACCTGCTCACCCAACTCTGACTGGCTGGCTGGCTTACAGAGGCACTGGCAAGCCAGGCATGCCAAAACAATAACAGAGAAGCACAAAGTCCCACCTCATCCATCTCTTGCCTTGGATTCCCAGCGACTCAAAGTGGTGCTGGGCTAGACCGTGAAATCACATTTTCAAGTGAGGAAATCGGTATCTCACGGGTCATACTGCGATCTTACAATATCACTTCAAAGTAGATTGTAGAATAAAACAAGAACGACGACATGCGCTTGCCTGGAAAGTGACACTTACGTGGCCAAAAGTGGGTTACTACTACAGATGGCTATTGGGAATGTAATGGTTGGTTCATTTCCAACATGCCTCTCAGTTACATTTAGGCACAGTAATCCGTCCCCACGTCGTACTTCACGCTGCTTCCTGAATATGGCCTGTTAATAGTCAGACATATACATATTTAAGCAGATTTGACATACTGTATTAAGCGTTTTCAAACATAAAAATGACTAAATAGTAGAGGTAGTCGCAGTATTCTACACTGGTCACTAGGTGTCAGTAATGTTACTGTAATGTTCAAGACATGAAACACAGACACCAGACTTAATCGCCGGAACAACAGGCTTTTATTGCAGGTTTGAATGAACTCATGACAGGCACAAAAATCCCAAGTAAAACTCCCTAATAAGAACACGGGCTATTCTGAACCCCGATGTCACTTCCTGTCCACCCCTCACTCAGCTCCCGGACCACCGGAACACATTTACAGCAACGCACACAATTTTTATTTATGTCTTCAATTGCTTATTTTCTGTTCTTGTCTCTACTATGCTGGGTAATACGAGTGTAAAAGTGACTGTAGGGGTGTTAGTTCATGTCTAGAGGGCTCCAGTGATGTTAAAAAACATATTTAGAATGTTGTAAACACGTTTTTTATGCTCTAACTACAAAAATCTTCCATTTATAAATGAGGAATCACTTATCACAGTTGGGTCTGGAACCAATTAACCACGATAAATGAGGGATTACTTTACATCGCGTGTTTACACTTGCACAATTCAGCATGTCTGAAAAGGAGTAGGAAGAAGCAGAGTTTATTTAACCTTACCTTCTGCGTATGTCTCAGCAGTCATTGGTATTCAGTTTAACATGTACCAGGTTACCACATTCTAATAAGGATAAAGAATGTGTAGACTGACTGATCTGGCATTTATATCAACAGAGTTATGTAGTAGCTTAACATTTCAGAGAACTTTTAAGCTATAAAAACGGCAACAAGGTGACATAATTGCATTTGATAAGCGCTCGGCAAGGATCATTTCAATGAAAGAATCACACCCGACAGGAAGGAGGAAGTGAGAGCGTGGAGGAGTTTAGCGTGCAGCGGGTTGCGCATTGTACGGAAATTTTAACGCATGCCTATGTGCGCATGCGCATGTGCACTCGTGTGTGCACACGGAGTTCGGTTGCAAATGTGAAAATTTAAAATAATTCAAATAGTTCCATTTGAGCTGTCACAAAATCCAAAAATATTTTGTGTCGAAGTGAAAGTTATGCTTCAAATCTTTTTTTTTTTTTTTTAAAAAAGGCTCTTTTTCTCCCTTTTCTATTTGGAAACTGATATTTTCCTGAAACGTACCTATGTTCTACTGCTGATTACTACAGAACGGAAAAAGGCAGAAACTTTTTTTTTTTCCTAATGAATGACGAGAGTCTAATCTTTCTTTTGGTAGGTTCCATGTTTATATAGCCATAGAACACAATATTTTGTGTGCCTTGAAAGATCAGTCAAAATAGTCTAAAATGGCCGCTACTGAAAGGATTGTTGAATGTAATGGATGCTACAAGTAGAAGCGTCATGGATTTTGTGCACTGGTACAAAGACCGAAGAAGAGCAGGTTGTCCTTCCAGATTTTTAGAAGCTGCAAACTCTTCCTATACCTCCAACATCAAAAGGATATACAGCCACACACAACCATGTTTTAGAAGAAAAATTAACTCTGGAGTTATTAGAGTAAATTAATTCTTCATAGTTTTCCAAATGCTCTATAAAACCCGCGCAAATACACAGCAAAGAAGGGTGGTCTTTTTTGTATATACTGATAACAGAACTGGAGGGAAAGGAATGGAGTGTGGCTCCCCAGGCTGGCAATTTAGCGTATTGTCTGCTATGGAAAGCGTGGTGGTTTTAGTTTATCTATAAAAAGTAGGCAGTAGACTGAAGTTTCTTAATTTTTTTCCAACTGACTTGAACATTTGAATGTAAAGAGGTTTCGCCTGGAGCTGCTTTTTAATGTTTAAACAGGCAATTTATGTTTATTTGATCAGTGTATTGTTTTGTCCTCTTCTAAAAACATTTCACTGTTGCAAAGCATGCTTTCTTTCGCACTTTCTGCCGTTGGAATGCGGTAAATAAATAGAACATTTTGCAGATAATCAAATAAGATTTCTTCAAATGCCTATCCCTCGTCGCTGCCCGTAAAAACAAATTGTTATAAGGTGAAATTGAAATCGATCCCATTACCCTCCTTTGCAGGACCGTGTCAATATAGCAAATAAATGGCTTGTCCTGCAAATCAAACAGCTGTGACTTGAAATCAATCAAATCTAATGGAAGAAACCATAGCAAACAGAAGTAATAGTCTTTATATTACGATAACTGTATTTTACACCTCTGACCGTATTAACACACTTGACTAATTGCAGTCTGCTAATTGAACATGGACAAATAGTGCAACAATTGGCCATAGGAGTGTATGATAGGATGAGCGAAGAGGTGGTACGGGGAGGGGGGGGGGACGTTTCTCTCTTATCAAAATATTATTTCAGCGGATTAATCCGTTTTTAATGTGTGCCTTTAGTGAGACGCAGCAGCAAAAAACTCCTCCTCTGTCTGCTCTGCCAGCCTCTCTATCCTATCTCTGTCTCTCCTCGCGCTCGCAGCTCTTAGCCCCTCGAGTCTCTCATGCATTATGTAGTGATGATTATTACTTAATTACACATTAATAAATCCGCTTCATTTGCAGGACATTAAACTGGAGTTGAGCACATATGACAGGGAGATGGAGGAAAGCAGGAGACCGGAGAGGGGGGTGAAACAGGGAGCACTTACTGAGTGTCTATTCGGTTTGTTTAGACTGTTGCTTTTCGTCAGCCAAATGAGCCTTTTGACCAGAAGAGCAAAAGAGAGCGAGTGAGTGAGTTCCTCCAGGCTAATGGCATCATTTCCACTCAATCTCCTCCTTTCAGCATCTTCCTCCAGTTTACACCCTTTCTCATTTTCTCTTTCACGGTGTGCACTGGGTACTGTGTAAACAGATTTTTTGTTGAATTATTAAGAACTTTGCCAGGACCCACTTCACACACTTCTTCCTGTTCCGACGCCATTGCCCCCATTTGCAGTCGTTTGCATACAGACACAATTCGCACTTGTCCGTTTCAATGTGTTTGGCTCTGCTGCTTACTCTTTAAAATCAATTAGGATCGAGTGAAATGTTATGTCACTTTGCAATCCAAATGTAAGGAGACTCGGCGACAATAATTATTCATTGCCTGGAGTGAATGTTATCGACGATTAAGTGTTTAAGACATTAAATTAACTAGCACTGAGCTGCCAAAATAGGTAAAAATTAATTGTGGCTGGGAAATGTCCTTAAGTAGCAATCTAGTTTAGAGCGTACATTGTTATGATACTCAGCTGAGGTGCGTATCGACACACACAACAGCCAGACGTCTCACTCGTCTTTTACAACCTTTGAGCGATTCCTCACTGTTAGGGTAGTCCAGTGCAACTTACTGTATATCTGTTCTCTTGTCTGCTCTCCCCCCGCCTATTTTTCTGTCTGTCTGCTTTTCTCCGACCACATCTGGATTGACCATTTTATAGTAGCTTTAATGTCATCTTTTGGCAGCGCTCACTGAATTTCACTGGCCGACTGGCGCTTATAAAAGTCACAGTGCCTACACACACGCCTCTGTGTTCTTGTAGGATCAGGATGTCGCTGAGAATTTAGTGGCCACAATTAGTACCCACGTGAAATCACAGGGCTGCAATGTACATGTGGCATTGGGTTATGGCGGAGCGGCTAGACTTAGACAGACTTTATTGATCCACGAGGGAAATTGCTTGGTTACAGTAGCGCAATTACAGAAGACAAAGACAAACTTAAATAAAATGCAATGCAATATGAATAAAATATAATAAAATCCAAAGAATATAAGAAACAAGATTTGTATGTTTACAAACTGGGTGTAAAAATATGGTAAATACAAGTAAATTTACACTTTACACAGACAGTAAATTTACACAATTCTGTGAATTATCTTTTACAGACAGGAGAGGTATTGTAGAGCTGGATGGTGAGTGGAATGAATGAAGTCCTGTAGCGTTCACTGTGGGAACGGAGCTGGAGGAGTCTGTTGTAGAATGAGTTCCGCGGCCCCTCTATTGTCCGATGGAGTGCGTGGGTGGGGTCGCCCATGATGGAGAGCAGTTTGTCCAGTGATGATGACGCCGTCGTATAGTTTGCATAACTGACTGTGACACAAAATTCAGTGTTTGTGTGTAGACGGGCAGAAAAAAAGTGGAGCTTTTTGGTTTGTGTCATCAGAAATGTCTGACATTATCTCATGGTTTCAAACTTTATTGAACAACAGAACATAAAGTCATTGACTGAGTGTTTCATTTTGTGCACAAAAGAATATTAATTCAAACACATCAGTGTACATGTATTATCTCAATACACTAAGTCCCCAACTTATGAAAATCCGACATGCGAACTTTCGGAGATAAGAACAAAGCCGACAAGTCTATATTTTCATGTGTTTTGCCTTATAAGTCCACATTTATACTGCTACATGCTTGACCAGCAGAGGGCACTGTGACACCGCTAATGGGACCAACAGCGTGAGAACAAGAGGATGAGGGAGAAAGCTACATTGTAGCTGTATGATACAACCCGGACACAGCGTGTGATTAAAGTTTATGAAGAGTTAATAGGCCTGCTTAATTCTACACCACCCACAGAACACTACCTCTTTTAGAAGAGTCTAACCACGACGACGATTTGTCCTTTTTTTCAATAACTCCTCCTCCACCACAACCAAGGACGTATGCTCGACCACTCCTCTTCAAAGGTAAATAACATTTATCATTACGTATTATTATATCATTTTTATTATTGTTTTTTGTTAATTATCCTGGTTTAATATTACTACTACATCCAAACTCATATTTACATACATATGCATATACTGTATATGTATACACGTACATGTAGTACCTATATCACTGGTAATATTACCTTTTCTCCGACTTAAGAACAATTCGACTTAAGAACCGTCGTCTGGAACCAATTGTGTTCGTTAGTTGGGGACTTGGTGTACTGTAATCTCTCGTTTATCGGGGTTACTTAGTTCCATATCTGACGGTGATAACTGAAGTAGGATTCCTTATTTATAAATCTGTTTACCGCCTTCTAAATATATAATTTTTATGTAATTAGAGCCCTGCAGGAATAAAATAGCACCCCTATAGTCACCTTTACACTCGTATTACCCAACATAGTGGACATAATAACAGAAAATAAGCCATTTAAGACATAAATAAAACTTGTGCTCGTGTGTGTTGCTGTAAATACGTTCCGGTGCGAAGGGAGTTGACTGGGGCGGGGGGACAAGAAGTGACAGTGGGGTTTCAGAGTTGAGTTTTAATTTAGCGAGGGTTATGACCACAACAGTAGCTCGTGTTAGGGATTATTGTGCGTGCTGTGAGATAATTCAAACCTACACTAAAAGCCTGTTGTTCGGGCGATGAAGTCTGGTGCTCGTGTGTCTCACTGAACATCACTGACACCTAGTGACCAGTGTAGAAACCCACATATCATCGCAACATCTTTGAATGCGTCTTGTGATTCCCTTATTTACTGTAATTTACTTTATTTAGCCATTTTTATGCTTAAAAATGCTTAATTTAGGCATATGCCTGTTTGTGTTACTCAGATAGAATGGTGATTCATTGTTGCTGTGCGTTAACTTACCTGTGCGTGTTGTGCTGTTTATTTTTGCGTTTGTGCCATGAGTGATACCGTGGATGTTTTTGATGACCGCCTGTCCATTGGCACTGTGTTGTGTAAAGACAAGCCACACAGACAGCCATGTGATAATGTGTTTGTGAGCAACGGTCAGCAGATATTGCCAAATTTTTCTGTGGCGCGGGTTTTTTTCATGATAATGAAAACCGATCTTTTTAAAAATTCTGTATAGACGTTTTAATGTTCACATGGCCAGGATGACGCCACCGTTTGTTCACATACAGTGCAAGCCCACCTCCTTTACGCTTTCCACAGGCTCTTGTCCGCTCCGACTGTGCTGAAGTCCGCTAGCGCCACGTTAGCACCTGGGAGGCTAGCTGTTAGCAATGTTTCCGTGAAGCACAATAAGCTACACTCCCTGAAGGTCTTGACATTCTTTGTCAGGGCAGCCAGGTCGTCGACCTTGTTTGGTCGTGAAATCACGTTTCCCGTTGATAATAGAAGGTACCGAAGGTTTGAATCTCCACCTCCTTGCTAGCCGCTTGGCTTTCATCTTAGCCCCGGCTCTGCTGCCTCGATACGGTTTCTTTCCTTAGTGGGTCAACGGGTAATCACACGGATGCGGGACCTCGCTGTCATGGCATGTAGGAAATCCATAGTATAGAATATATTACTTAAAAGGTGAGAATAGAGGGAGAACAAAAAAAGCTGCTTGGAAAAAAAATGTGTATCTATGTTACATACTGTATATCGATATCAGTATCGGTAGATATCTGAATTGCAAATTGAGAGTTGGATATTGGCAAAAAAGCCAATGTCGGATATCCCTCGTTAAAACATTGGGTCACGTGACATGACTCAGGCTCTAATATCAGCCAACCTGTATGAGTCAAATCAACTATGAAATAGTCCTAAAAATAAGCTCTTATGCGTTGGAATTACTGCGGTGTCAGCTCAATGTGTATGAACAAATGCCTGCCATCCTACATACTGTATTTATTTGAAATCAGCTCCACTCGATCATCTTTTTTCAAATAATACAGGATTCTAGCTTGTCACACTAAAATAAATCATTTTTATTGTAATTTGACTTATCAAGGGCGACTTGTGTCATGTTTTCTTTGTGGTGTGCCAGATGCTTTTGACAATAGTGCAGCCATTGTGCTCATACTGTGTTAGTCCCGAGTTAAAGGTTGCATCGGCTTTGCATAAAAGCTCGCCGAACCATTAAATGGGTTTCTGAAAGCTTTGTTTGAAGTTCTATTGACTACTCAGTTGGGAATTGATTAGATTTTTCATTTTTATTTAATGGGACCAAACAAGCTAATAGAATTGGTGACCGGTGGAACCCGGTGGCACTTTGCATCGAACGTAATGGGGGCTCACGTTGATCTACACTCAATTAAGACCAAATTACTTGAAGGTTTGAGTGAAGCCTCAGTTTGAAACGCTGCTTTAGGAGCGGCACTGTTGCAAATGACAACATAACGGATGGCTGAATTCATTTAGCAGCTTCAGTTTCGCATCCATGGTGGGGTGCATGCTGACTACGTGTCACGTTGTCGCGTGATGCTGAATAGGCCAGAGTTCTTATTGTTGTTGTTAGAAGCAGGCTGCAATGTTGGCATTAAGATTTCATGGAAAAGGAATAGTATTTATTTTTTCAGTGCCTCCACTGGGGAGGTTCTGTTTCTATCAGCGTTTATGCGTTTGTTTGGCAGGATCATGCAAGAAATACTTGAAGAACACATACCCTTCAGGAGGGGTGGGGCACTATAGGGAAGGACCTATTACTTTCTGGTGTGGATCAGGGATTTCTAAGAAATCAGATTTTTCTGATTTGCATGAATCTTGTCGACAAAATTCATACAAATGCAGCATGTGTCTATATCTGAGGTGCACAGGTTGGTGCTGACACTTTTTTTTAACATTGACATGGTCATGGTTTATCATCTGTTAACTGAATTTTTGATTTTTCCTCCATGATTTATTGATTACATTAGAGCCGCCTGCGAAATGCGAAAATATGCTAATACAAGACAGACCCATAAAAAAGCCTAAAGAAGCCTGTTTTTATATTCACTATAATACTGTATATCAGTCTGACTCACCGTTTCAGCTTATAAACAACATTAAACTCATCACATAGCATATTAACACTCAAAAGTTATACCTCAGAAATATACAAACATGTACCAATACCCAAAATGCATTTCATTTGAGAAAACCAATTCATTGAAGGAGCATAGAAAGCATAGAACACGGTGGATAGCGTTGCAATGCTGCCTCTGTCCACCAGAGGGAGCCAGAGGACCTGGAGCCCAAAGCCCAGAGGGAGGCTGACGTCACTGCAACGCCCCAATGAATGCGTTGTTCAGACGCAATGCCTTATGGGAAAACTTAAAAATGTTTTTTTTTCTTCATTTTTTTATATTTCTGAGGTACTTCTGTGGAGTATTAAGTTGCTGTGTGATGAATTGAGTGTCAGTAAAGTGTTCTCATTAAGATGACCCCGTGAGTCAGACTGTTATGTTATACTGTTATACATAAAGACACCCTGCGTTTACCAATGGGGTGACAAGCTCGTTGTGAGTGCACTGATAGCTTGTGATTGGCTGCTGCCAAAGAAAGAGCTACGGTTTCCTCACTGACTCGCGAGTGACAAAGTATTTAAACAATTAGTAGTAATTCTGAAGTAAAGGAGATGTCACAAGAGTAGAATTTAGCCATAAAGCAGCCGCAGCGCTGTATCAGCCGTAGGGTTCAAAGTTTAAGAAAAAAGTAGCGGCTTGTACACCGGAATTTACGGCCCTCAATAAATGAATGAAATGTCTATTCTTTACACTATGATATGAAATACACTACCCTTTACATTTTCCAGACACATTAGGTGGATTTGCACAAAGTATCGGTATCAGATTGGCATCGCCGATACCAGCCTGAATTTCTCTCAGTATTATATCGGAAACTAAATCAGTGGTATCACACATCACTAGCTGGAAAATGTGAAGGAATCAACTTGTGATAGTGACAGTCCAAATTACAATAAAAAACAAATGACTTACAATTGTAAAGAGAGAAAAGAAATGTGTCAGTATGCCGGGAGAACTGTTTGTGAATTGGTAGCGTAGTGTGGGCCACAACTAACGATTATTTTCTTAGTCGATTAATCTGCAGTTTGTATCTTAGATTAACCAAGTCATCGGTTTGGCTCTCGGTTGCCAATGTGGGTTACGTGTAATCCCTGGGGTACACCGATTGTAAAGGGGGGGACATGTGAATAAAACTGAAAAACAATTTGATATACTGGCAACCAGACCAGCATCTGGCTTTCAACTTAGCTTTTTATTGTATGGCATTGTGAGCGTATCCAGAAACAGGTATTGGAATGCTAGCATTAACTCCTTATCAGCAACTGACCTGGTGTGGTGGTGCATCAATGCGTGTGGGGAAACCAGGCGTCACGGACGAGGTCTGCGCCATTGTTGCAGCTTAGCTAGCCTTGTTTATCTGCTGCTAACTCACTGGACCTTAACACTCACACCTCTGGAGTCCACCACACTCTCACACAAATATGGCTGGCAACACAAAGGTGACGCTGGTGTGTGCTGTACATAACCACACACGCTCAGTCCACCCCGATTTGGCCTGCCAAGTTTTTATCGAGCCAACACTAGATAGTCTTATTGGATATGAACCTGACTGAGTTACTGTACATCTTCATTGCTGTGAAATTTGAATTGTGATTTTTTTCACAATTTTTTGATACATCCTATGTTGTCGTCACACTTGACAAGGGAAGAATTGCTTGGATTGATTTGTGCTAAGATGAACTATATCCAATAGGCTGCTTGCGGACTTGGCTGTCAGTCCATTTGCAGACTGGAAAAGCTTCAGACTTGAGCTAAAATGTGAGTTCATGCTTCTTCAATCTTCCGTCCACCCTTATTCCTTCACTCAGTCAATTGCATGTCTCACGTGACTCCTTCCTCCACTCCCCTCCCTTGTCTAATGATACCTGCTGCCCCCCAATTCTCCTCTTCTTTTGTACATTAAAAATTAGTGCTGGGGGCAATTATTAGCACCCCCCTGCACTGTTACTGTTTCATGATAAATGAATGAATGATGAATGATAATAGACTGTCTTCTTTTTGTCAGACACACGATTCTATTCAAGTCGATTAATCTGAAGCGTGTTGTTTCAATTAATCGATTAATCGGTTAGGGCCCTGAGGGGCCAGAGTTAATATGAACATTCAGTGCTTTAGTCCCCAACATATCAGAAAAGAGGCAAACATGTCACTGTTTTCCAAAAGTCAAAGCTGATGTGTGTGAATGTTGTGGTTTGCCTACAGCACAAAGGTAATAAGCCTGCTTTCATGGTTGACAAAGGAAATGTAAAAACTAAGCTGAAATCAGAGGATATTTACATTTTGAAATAAAAAAGAAAAGATTAATCTAAGACCAAAATAGCTGTCGATTAATTGGATAATTGATTAATCATTGATTCATCAATTAATTATTGTTCCACGCCTACCGGTGACTGATGTAAATCCTCTTATAATTGATACGCCTATAAAATTGTCTATTTGTAACACACGGCTCAGCCCCCTTCCCCCTTCAAACCCTCGTGCTAGCTTGACAGCGGCTACGTTTAAATGCAGTTAAAAAACCCTATCATAACCTGAATATTAGCAATAACCCGGTTGCACATGTAAACACCAATAACCCTTTAGAAAAACCCGAATATCACCCCTGGGTTGCTCCTTTTCTAACTGGAAAATCAGGACGTGTGTTTGCCTATCGGGATATCCTGATCAAAAGGAACATTATCTCTGTTCTATTGGAAAAGAATCTTGTGTCTTCGGCAGGAACTACTTGTAAACATGACGACACGCAAAACCACCCACTTTTGGAGCGTTAATGCAGGAATTATGTCTTTTATTGACGGTAGAAAGTACCGCAACAACGAAATCTATCAGAAGGTGAGCAAGCAGTTACGCGAAGCAGGGTTTCTACGAATGCATCTTCAAAAGTCTCCGGGGGGCCTCTGGGGATATAGCATGGATGTGGATGGCACAGCGCCGGCTCCATTTCCTATTTCTTCACGTTCTCGCCTTCCATTAGTGAAGAAAGTGAGACAGAATAGTGTAAGTACTGGTAGTGGGTCGGTACCAGCACCAAAACGCAAACAAAGGCGTTCATTATCCGCCGTGCCGGTGTTGTTGCTTTTGGAAACAGGAAGAAGAAGCAGAAATGACGCGCATGGCGTCAGGACGTTTTCCTTGCGTTGAGACTTTGTTCGTGTGAGGTTTTTTTTGTTGATTTTCACGTTGCGCATGTAAACGGGCTATTCCGAATGTTTCAGAAACAGGAATATTGACTGCATGTAATCGTAGTCATTGATATTCTCCTACGACTTTGGATCAACCTTTGCAATAAAACTGTTACTAATTCAGCTAGCGACGGAAGCTAACAAGCTAAATGCCTAATCCATGTTTAAGCCCTAAATATACCTCACACACTCATTAAATGATAAAATGTATTGATACTTACCACTAATGAATGATCATGAGCATGGAATTGGAGTCACACACACAACTATGGTGCGTTCAAAGACCCGCCGAACGAAGTGCAACATCTTAGCGCCAAAAAATATCAGAAGTATCTAAAAATAGTGGGCGTTTTTGTAGGTTTCACTTGTATTATCATATATAATATAAATTGTTATCTAATTATGGTCAATGAGATGTGTATTGTGCAAAAAAAAGACCAAAATTCTGCGTATTTAAGGATCCCCTGTACCTTTTCGTTTGCCCCCCTCACATAAGCACCCACAATACCCAGTGTGACGCAGGCTAGTGTGTATTGTTCTCAGAGTGTGGAGTCTTGAACAGGACAAGCTGTCCTTTTTTTATTGGACACTTTGACTGGCCTTTGTAGCGCACGCCTCCATAGAGCTACCAATGCCTCTTGTTCGTGCCGGAGCCTTTAGTTGGTTTTTCTAAGTCCTTTCCATTCACCTTCCAGTCAAAAGGCAAGTGGGCCCCGCTGTGAGACATACAATAGAACGAGTGGGGGTGACAGCGAAAGGGAGCGTGAAAGCAACAGTGAGAGCTAATGGGGGGGTGGGGGGGCAGAATAGAGGTGTGAGAGAAAATAAGACATTTTAATATTTCTTATGGAGTGCAATGTCATTATAGCACACCCAATTATTTTAAGATGAGTTTGAATGGTTTTAATTCTAGAAAGTACTTTTACCCATTGACCATGGATTTATAGAAGTACAGGTGCTACTATTGCTGTTGTGCTATTATTATTATTATACTATTACTATCGAACTAGTCGATTGCTCGGTTATGAATTACGCTGGGAACTCCTTGTAATTCAAGGTAATTATTAGATTAGTTTAATTTCCAAATATTTACCCTTCTCTCTTTAATTGCCATTGTTCACTTGTGACATAATCCAGGTTTTACACCTAAATATGCCTCACCCGCTTATTGCATTAAAAGTATAACATGCACAGGCACTCACCACTCATGAATTGAAGTCGCAGTGTAGCCTTTAGCCTGCTCGTCAGGCTGGCGCTCGAGGCTGGCAGGCTGGAAAAGGCGTTTGACCAGGCTGCGACTTGTCTGATGTAATTCCACAATTTACCATCGTACATTAACTTGTGCTCAGCTCGTTGCAACTTGTGCTTCCGTAGCCAATGAAACTTTTGTGTTTCAACACAGAACTATGGTGTGTTAATGTACCGCTGACCAAAGTACGAAATCTCAGTGCTTGATAAAAAAATATAATCAGTGAAGCATAAAGACATGTACAAATAGTGGGTCTTTGTAGCTGTGGTACAGGTATGCTGTCCGTTTTGCCTGTATTGTCACATATTTATGATTTTTTTCAACTTAGGTGTGTTTTCTGTGGCCTACTTTTGGAGAGAAACAAATGTAAACAATATTTTATTGACCCAAAGTCCGCTCTATAGTGCGTATTTTCTTTTTCAGTCTCAACAGAAACGTGAACTGTGAGTTCATTTGTCTGCCAGCCATGCACCATGACACAAATCTGTTTCATTGTAGTTCTTTCTCTCCTGCTCTCTGTCTCTCTCCCTCCTGATCAAGTTTGTATCAAGCTAAATGACGCCTTACTGTGAAATTGGTGTCTTCAGTCAGGAAGCGCTCCCCAGACTGTACTACATGGGAAGACAATTACGAAGCCTAGCCCTGCTCTCCACCCTCCCGCTTGTTCTCCGCTACGTCTTTGCACGTGAGCGCTGTCTGCTCTTCTTCACCGCGTGTCTCCATGCAGCTCATGTTTGCGCTCCGTCTCACAAATGTTGAACTTGCGACAGTGTTTGACTTGCGCGTGTCCCGGGCTGAGTGGAGGCTGTTGGGGGAACTTGTAGTTTAGTTATTTTTGGAGTGCCTCCCCAGAGCACAGGGCACTCCAGAGGAATGTTTCCCTCTTCTCCTCCTGGCCACTCCTTGTCTTGCACTCCTTAGCTCTCTCCTCCTCACCTCTCATGTCTCCCCCTTGGCAACTTCCTCTCAGTCTTCCTCTCTGCTCCTCTTTCTCATCACTGTGTCTTCTACTATTGCCTCTGTGCCACAGTCTTTCTGACAGAAAAAAACAAATGTCAGATCAGAGAGGCTCTTTAATCTCACGCTGAGCTGTTTAGCCCAGAACATCAACCCCGTGTGTGTGCGTGCGCGTATGATGCGTGTTCTTTTAGAGGAGCCTTTGTGCTCCTGAATGTGTTCCTGCAGAATAAAATATTCCAAGCAGTTAATTCCATTCAATACCAAAACATTATTTCCTTATTTCTTGGATAATGATGCAGTTATTCACTCAAATTCGCATAAACAATGACTTTTTTGCTGGCGCGTGCGTGCGTGCGTGCATGCGTGCGTGCGTGTGTGTGTGCGAGCGCGCGCGCGCGAGCGAGAGAGAGGGTTGAAGAAATGGTGTCATTGTGGTTTGACGATGAGGAGGTTGCATAGCAACTCAGCTGGATAGCACAGTGTGATGTAAAACCACAATCACTTGATGTACAGTAAGAATCTAACTCAACTGAATTGACCACAACTGGACTGTTCAAGTTGTCTTACAAGACATTTCAGCTCTCATCTGAGCAGGTTTCATCAGTTCATGCTCAAAGACTCGACAGGACTGCCTCTAGTCTAGAGTAGTCTAGTCTATCTAGTCGTGTTCAAAGGCTCGATAGTTCATCCATAGCGTAGACTTCAGTCCTTTCTAGTTATCGGTTGTTGGTGTCAACATTTCAGCTTTTTCTCCTTTGCTCTATTTTTTTTTACCATTAATTAATTAATGTTAATTAAAAACAAATCTTTCTGCAGAGTTCCTCAGGCCAATGACAAACGAGCCACAAGCCGCAAATGGCACCTGGGCCGCACTTTGGGCACCCCTTCTTTTGTGGCTCTTTGTCGGGGTTGGACGCGTGGCGCCAGCTCTTTAAGCAGGCTTGATGGCTTCCCTTGAGTGGGGGGAGGAGTTGCGGGGGCAGTTTTGTTGCTGCTGGAGCTGGTCGATGCCTTACAAGTCAACCCGAACGATCCGTCGCCGAAGATTTTTTTTTTTTGGGAGGTGCACGTCACGCAACGCTTTGTTGCTTGGGGGGTAGACGAGCTGGTGTGGTGTGCACTGGCACCTCCGTCTGAGTTTTGGAAGCTGGGCACCGGCCTGGGGCTGGTGGTGTGCCTGCCTGGAGAGCGGTGAGGCCTACGGACCTGTTCAGTGGTCAAACTGCATGCTTGTTGGTCGCTCTTAGCCGCAAGGGATGGCACTGATGTGATAATGCATTTATTTGTCCTAATATTTTTGGGGACAACCGACAAAGTCCCAAAGATGGACTGGTCTCATTCATCCAAAACCTGGATGAATGAGAATATTCACAGGCAAACCAATACACCAAGGCGGCGCAAAAGGATGACCAGGTTTTAGTCAGAAGAGTTTAAAAAGAAAGTGGTAGAATAAAATTGTCAGGTTAAGACCAGAATGAGAGATGAAGAAAATAAGGGAAGGAAGAGAGAAGAGGCAAGAAGAAGTGGGAATAAACATGGACAGTGCAATGAAGCTTGTCCGTCAGGCTTTGTGGTGATGTTCCTTCCCTACCAGTCATCTAAGCCCGCTGCACCCTCTGTCCCTTTGCACACACTCAAACAAAAGCACACACACACAACACAAAGTGTCTCAAACCTCTGACGGGTCTGGCGCTCTGGATGTGCATGGTTTTGTATTTTAAGGCTGTTTTTGTTCCGAATGCAGGCAGACACAGAGAGCGGTTTTAGTGCTGATAAAAGTATTTGGGTAATCAGCTTCTGGCCTTGTCCCCCGACTAGAGAGCCTTGTATATGTGCATGTGTGTTTGACACAGGCAGTTGAAGTTGGGGAGGCTCCCGGGGGCACAAGCTGGGGATAAAGATTGGCATCAACTGTCTGCCAATAGTGTCATAAAGTCGTTCCAGGGGGATGGGAAGGGCAGCCAATGAGAGGATCCTTTCGAAGCTGTTGGGACATGACAGGTTGGGGAGGGGAGGTGAGGAACAGGAAGTAGGTTGAGAGGGGAGGCAGCAGAGCACACAGGAGCAAGAGGAGAATGAAGAGAAAAGGAGTGTCTGGGATAAGAAGGAGAGCCAGAATAGAGCGAGCGAGAGAGAGAGAGAGAGAGAGAGAGAGAAGGATGACAATTACCCTCTTGACTCCTGTCCAGCATCAGTTGTCAATCACCGGCCTCTTGTGGGGAAAAAGCAGCCTATCATTGGCTGCACTGACCCACATCCCGCCCCTCTGGGCCTCCTGGCCTGCGCGTGATTGGCCACTGTGACCCGTTCATCAACAGGATCTGGGAACACCAAAGCCTTGGGCTGCCTTGGGAATGAGTGGCCCTGATACAGTGTGTGTGTCTGTGTGTGTGTGTGTGTGTGTGTGTGTGTGTGTGTGTGTGTGTGTGCGTACGCACGTGTTGTTTTGGAACAAAAAAAAAAGGACAAAAGCTTTTCTTGTTGAGGATGTTAACTGCTTTCGTGGGGCAGGAAGACACAAAGACAAGGGGATCAAGAGGGACTGCTGAGGGATATGTGGAAGACGTGTGAGCTAATGGGACAAAAAGAGGATGATGGAATAAGACAGAGCATGACAGCAAACAGTGGTCAGGGAACACTGACAACAATAGCGGAGGACTGAGCTAAAGATGGAGAGGGCAGCGGATCAAAGTAACTCACGTAGGACCAAACACGGGGAGCAGACCTCTGCCAAGGCATTTGTCACCTGCTGTACGTCAGACGTCAGTTTTTACTTTTTGCTACCATAGACAGATGATGCTAAATGTTCAATCTAGATCATATTTGACTGAGATTTTTGCTTCCAACACTGCATACTCACAGCCAATTGCCATCCAATCCATGCATGATGAATACCACTTGTCCTCATTAGGGTTATGGGTGAGCTGGAGCCTACCCCAGCTGATTTCATGCGAGAGGCCGGGTACACTTTGGACTGGTCACCAGTCAGTTGTAGGGCACATTTTGGCAAACATTCGTACTCGCATTCACTCCTGTGGACAAGTTAGAGTTCGCCCAACATGCATGTATGCAGAATGTGCGAGGAAGCCGGAGAAAAGTCATGCATGATGGCAAGATCGTGCAAACTTGAGATGTTCCAACGCTGATGCAGATTTCCGCATTGTGACGCTAATGTGCTTGTCAGTTGGCCATCGTGTGGCCACCGTCTATTACCTTCATGCCTGGAAGTGATATATTGTTTTACAATTATTATTGTTATCACTGTGAAGATAGAAAATAAATAATAAACATGTGGTAAACTATTGCCAGGAAGTTGTACCCAAATAAATAATTGGACAAAGCCACAACATTTGAGGTGACGATGCCAGCAATCTAGTAAAAGGGGAGTGTTTCTATTGTCATAAGCTGGAAAAATGCCTGAGGATACTGCTGTTTGTATACAGCCT
Organism: Dunckerocampus dactyliophorus; assembly: GCF_027744805.1. Taxonomy (NCBI): domain Eukaryota; kingdom Metazoa; phylum Chordata; class Actinopteri; order Syngnathiformes; family Syngnathidae; genus Dunckerocampus; species Dunckerocampus dactyliophorus. The sequence goes on from NC_072823.1 coordinate 2,647,263, forward strand.
TCCATTAGCGTACGCCCTGGTTGGCGTGTTTTTCGGTTAATCTTGAAAATTTGATGTACATTTATGTACATTTTCCGGTTGGCGAACATGTGGCACGCTTCTTGTCGTGTTATTCATATACTGTGTGAGTGCGACTGTGTTCTTGATGTACTTTTTTTTAAATCACAAAACGTCCTTGTTGTCAGCCTATTAGCTTGCTAATACATGAAAACGGGAACCGGAAGTCAGCTCTGCAATTTTCCGTGGCAAAGCGTGCCATTTGGCTGGAACGCCTAAAAAGCGTGAAGACTAGTTTGCATATTGTTTGCCGTCTGTTTATGTTTAAGTTGTACATGACCGAAAATGATGCGCGTTGGCACGAAATCAAGTACTGCTTACATCCAGTGTACGACATGGGTGCGACCCAAACATTTGTTTAACTCATTCAATACCAGCCATTTTTCAAAATTGAACCCTTCACTACCGGCCGGCCATTTTAGACGATTTTGACTGATTTTTCAAGGCAAACAGAATATTGTGTTCTATGGTTATATAAACATGAACCCTACCACAAGAAAGATTAGACTCTTGTCTTTCATCAGAAAAAAAAGTTGGTTTCTACCTTTTTCCGTTCTTTGGCAATCAGCAGTAGAACATAGGTAAGTTTCAGGAAAATATCAGTTCCTGACAAAAAAAAGGGAGAAAAACAGCTGTTTGTGAAAAGATACATTTCAAGCATACTTTGACACATTTTGTTTTGCTTTTGTGACAGCTCAAATATCTAAACAACTGCACCGCTAAATAAACAACACAAAAAGGCTTGTTTTTACTCAAAATAACTATTTACAAAATAACACCGTTAACTATTTACAATTTTCACATTTGGAACTAAACTGTGTGTGTGTGCGTGCGTGTGTGCGTGGGCATGCGTTAAAATTTCCCTACAATGCGTAACCTTCTGCACGCTGGACTCCTCCAGGCTCTCCCAGTTAATACATGCAAATGATCCATGCCGGACTCTCATCAAATGCACGTCTTCCAACTTGTTGCCGTTTTTATGGCTTAAAACTGCTTGAAAAGTGAACTTTTTCATTGTGCACTTGCATCATCACCTCTTTTTGCCTCTCGTGCAAAAAAACGTAAAAGACACATAAAGACGTATAAGCGTCTTTTGGAGCGAGTGTTCGGGTTTTAAAAATCCGATAAGTACGTCTTTGGTCTTGAATGCACTAGGGTCACATGATGGGGTATTCTTATGTCGTTACGGTTGACCTTGCCAGTGATTGGATTATGACAAAGCAACAGCAGCACTAATGTTATCAACTCAATTGCTTAGTGTGTATGTACAGTACATCACTGGGATTTACTGACCTATTTTAAATATGTATGTAAATGTGTTCTCCTCGTACACACAAAAGTATTCTCAGGTCATGCTTTTTAAAACCCTAAATACTTGAACACTCCCTCATTTTTGTTACTTGTGGTGTATAACTTTTGGCCTTACCACAATCATACACCCACCCCCCAGTGTGTGCAGCATTCACACCTACGGTGCGTGTCTCTGAGGAGGATATAAGAATCTAAATAAAGCTTTGTGCGCATGGCTAATGAAACACCGTATTCCCCACAGTCTCATCAAGAAACTATTTTATCAGCCATAGAGCTTCCGGTACTTTTAGATTTGTCGCCTAAACTTTTCCGAAGGAGTAAAGTAAAATATTACATCAGAGTAACTCTGCTGCCAAAAGGTGGGGTCAACTGGTAGGCGGATTTTAATTAGGTTCATTGGGGAGCATCCCTGGAGCTTGTGCAGGTGCGGCGATGTCCATGTTGCTTGAAAATAGTCCAGTTTGCAGGTCACCTTTTGCTCAACCTTTTTTTATGGGTTCCTACAAAAAATATTGGTCAAGTCCTCACTTGGGTCCTACTTTGATGTACTGTACCACAGTATATCATTTGATGCCGTGAGCATGATGTGGTTTGCCGAGAACACTTATTATTTCAGTTTCCCACAGGACCACAATGTAACTGTGGCTTCGGGTGGGTGGGGATGCTAGGTGATGTCATCGTCTAATTTGCATAATTGACCAAAAACTCTGGGTTTGGTTTAGTTTGGTTTGGTTTGGTTTGGTTTATTTGAACATGAAGGTTACAATGGAATACATCTCATGAATCATCCTTTCACAATTCCACATGTCCAAAAGGACGCGTTTGTGTGTGGATAGGTTTGCGTCATAAGAAATGTGTGTCGTTAGCGCATGTTTTGAAACTTTATTTAACAACAGAACATGAAGTTATTGACTCACAAGCGTTGGTTTCATTTCACGCCTTTGAAGGGCATTTCACGAAAAACATTCTTGATGCGTCCGGGGCTCCATGTAAGTGTGCGCTGATCTCACGACATTGTAGTGCTAAGGGGAGTTGCTGCTGGACTACCCAACATGCCTTGTTGGAACTTTGTAAATAACAGTTTTTGTGTTGTTAAGGTAGTTTTTTGTCATCGCTTGGACACTTGGGATCCTATGTCCTCCCATGAGCGTGTTGAAGTGTCCTTGGGCAAGATAGTGAACCCCCAGGTGCTCCTGATGTCATCAGTAGGTAAAATGTGCTAGCAGTGCAAAAGCGCTCTAGATGCCTTAGAGGCTTTCCCTGGTGGTCAAAATTGAATTGTGGCGGGTAGCCACAAGTATGTCCGCACTGGTTAGCACGTTTTTCGGTTGCGAACAAAAATTTTGCCTTGGCTTGCATTCGCCCGCTTGTTTTGCGTCCAAAATACCGTCCGGTTTGTTTGCGCGGCCATCTTGGATAACGCGCACAAGACGGAATCTCGTGATTCTTGTACGTGACCGTGCGATGCATTGTCGGCATCCACGGAGGTTGACTCTCGGTGTACCTGTAGCATATTCACGGTATCCACAGTCAAATAGTTTTTTTCCATTTTTTATACAAAGTACATGTTATTGGTTCGAGACGCTGATATTTATAGTTTGACAAATTATTATTTTTTTACATTTTTGCAAATTGTGGTTGCAGCAGAATAACATGTTTTTTGTCTTATTTTGTTACTGGATGGCTTTGTGGGTTTTTTTTCCAACCAAAGTGTAAAAGTGATGTTAAATGTTCAGGTCTCCATTCATTTGTCATTTTGTAATTATTTTTTTGCATATTTTCTGCATGGGCGTCTGGAACAGATTAATTGGATTTACATTATTTTCTATGGAAAAAATAGCTTTGGTTAGAGTCCGTATTGGTTTGAGTCGGACCTTCTACAACGTTAACCAAGTCACCACTGCACTTTCATCCTCCAAGGCCACACTTGGTGGGAGAACTGGTAGACTTTGGATATCAGCCAAATCAATGAGCACAGGGGCCCAGCTTTGTTTTTATTCCAGAAGGAACCCTTCACTGATTTATAACTTCTTGTTTTGATTTTCTTGTGAGGGTGGCATCCGGCCAACAGGGAGCTGACACGGATAGAGTGAGGAATATGAGATGTATAAAAAGTTGGATGGGTGGGGGTCACGGGAGAAAAAGGAGATCAGAGGTGAGAAATGAAGAATCATGTGTCAGGGATGGGGGTGCACAGGAAACCCCATTGTGTGGTGGCTCCAGCCATTTCCTGTTTGTGTGCCAGTTGTACTTCCCTCCTTCCTGTTGTACCCAGGAAGTCTGTGTCACATTCCAGCTCTGATCAGACTTCTGAGTGCGTCCAATGGCTCTCAAGACATAGTCATCCCAGAATTCCATTTTCTATTGTCTATTTTCAGAAGAGTCAAAGACTGTAACTTATTACCCCACCAAAGCCCAAAGTATGGAAGATGAATACTAATACATACAGTACATGGAATGGACACACACAAACAGTATTATTAATTAATAAATAATTTTGTAAATAAATTATTTATATGCGTTATGCTATGATATGAAATACAATAAAAGAAATTATTGGAAAATTTGCTAGACACATCAGGTATCAGTATCGGCTTGGTATCGCCGATACCAGCCGGAATTTTACTCAGTATCTGATCAGGAACGAAATCAGTGGGATCACACATCACTACAGTATAGTAGTAATGGTGTCTGCAGACTAATGGTGCTGTTTCTACCGCTGCAATAATGACTCGATGAATTGATGATTAATCGATTATCCAATTAATCAACAGCTGAATAGTTGTTTGTCTATATGTGCCCTGCGATTGGCTGGCGACCAGTCCAGGGTGTACCCTGCCTGTCGCCCGAAGTCAGCTGGGATAGGCTCCAGCATGCCCCTGCGACCCTAAAGAGGAGAAGTGGTATAGAAGATGGATGGATGGATGGATGGATGGATGGATGCATGGATGTTGTGCCTGTTGTGAGGTAATTGAAACCTGAAATAAAAGCCTGTTGTTTCATCAGCCAAGTCTGGTACTTGTGTGTCTCACCTAACATTACTGACTCCTTCTGAACAGTGTAGAGTACTGCATACTGTCACGTCCTCGATTGTGTCTTCTGAATGCCTTATTGGTATTTTAGTTCATTTAGCCATTTGTATGCCTGAAAATGCTTAGTTTAAGCAAAAATTACCTACAATTTGCTTAAATATGCATTTTTTTTTTTACTAATAATAGGCCACATTCAACCACTAAACACCATGATTTATTAATTATTATATTTTTGAACAACCGCGACAGAGTAAAGCCATGAAATTTGTGGCGAGGGATTAGTGTAATAATTTTCTGATTATTACACTCAGTTAGTGGTTCTGACAAACCACTAACTTTATGTGTTTGCTTCATATTGACTTGGTCCATCTGGGGCAGGGGTGGGCAAACTTTTTGACTAGCGGGCCACATTGGGTTAAAAAATTTGGTGGAGGGACCGTGTATATATAGGTGGCATCAAACACAACGACATACTTGCTCACGGTGCAATGAAACGAAAACACAACACATCCACAGCATGTTAACATCACATAAATCAACAACTAAGCGCTAAACATACCACGTAACGTAAAACTGTTAGTTCCAAATGCCTGCAAGGCATGCTGGGTAGTCCAGCTGCAACAACGATATGAACTATGAACAATACAACGTTGGATATCAAGAGTACTGTATGCTAATTCCTCCTTATTTACTTATCTGACGACTTCATCACTATATTTTGCAATCAAGCAAAAATGTGACAAACACGGCAAAATGTTGGGAGAAACAGTACCACAAGTTACCCAGCATGCCTTGCGGCAGGAATATATGAATGTTTTTTTTTTTTTTGCATATTGCATGTAGGTACTGTATTTGTTTGTATGCCCACATGGTGCAGTTGGTAGGTTACTTTGTGCATCTTGTGTTGACGTGTTGTGTTGTTTGGATCGCTTTTTTTGTATAAGCTACAGATTGACTGCCAGATGACTATTTTGGCGACTCGAGTGTGCCACAGTAGCACTGCAGGTCGTGTTGCCAGCTACAGTTTCCATGTTAAATGTTTAAAAAAAGGAATTTGGGAATGCCCGGTGGGCCGGAGTAAGACGCTTGGCGGTCCTCAGTTTGCCCACTTCTGGTCTTGGGCCTAAGCGTTGACTCGACTAATTTAAACAAGTTTCAGATTAATTGACTCAGAAAATAATAATTAGTTGCAGCTAGCTGTTACACTTATTCTTATTTCCATGAACTGTAGTTGATTTGTACCTTTTGGTACAATTTGAACCTGCCCAAATGAACATCATGATATCATGGTGAGGAAGCAGTGCAATCTGAGGCCGTTTAACTGGGAAAAATGACACAACAGATCAACAAACAGACGAAACTGGTGACTTACTGAACAGGTCTTTGGTTTAACATGTACTGCTTGCGGTCGCCGTCTTCTTGTTTTGCACCATTTTACATTTAGGAGTACTCTTTTAGTCATTCGACCATCTTCTGGTTGACAGTCGTGCACTTGCTGCTGACCAATAAAACAGGGAAGCAATGTCACGTGGTTTGTCATGGTTCTGACCCTACTGGCAGAGTCTTTATTTTTTTGTTCCAACCTAAGAATGCAGTCTGTGTCATTATTTGAGACTCACGACACACTATTTTACATTTATGTTATCCATCTAACCATTCTAACTTATTTCCCTCTCAGCGGTGGAAGAAGGGGAAGCTTCAGAGTGTGGACGGACCTGGGATGAATCAACTGTCCAGACAGGTTAGTGTATACACACGTACACAGTCCAACTACACACAAGAGACTGTAGTGTAGATACCTCGCACACACAACCTGCATGTCATTTGTAATTTCAATTCCATATGGTTTATACAGACCTGCGCCATGGGATGTGGAGCAATGCAATGAATATAGGAGGAATTAGGATGGAGGGATTGGTGAAACTATTTACAGGAGTGGGGGAAAAAAAACATAAAGTCTGGAGAAATGAGGAGATTTGGAAGAAGGAACGCGAGCGAGATGTGGAAAGAGACTGTGAACTCGCTGGTCTCAGGAGGAAGACTGAATGGAAAGAGAGATGACAAAGGGGATGTGGAGAGCAAGATTTGTGTGCTTTTTCACTGCTCTTTGTTGTCTGCTGACATCCTGGGAGGAAGTCGGAGAGATGGTTGGCTTTTTATTGTCTCTTATGTTATACTGGATTTAGTTTTTCTTTGTTTTCTAACTCTGCCCACATCGATTAAACCAGGGGTGTCCAAACTTTTTCCTCCGAGGGCCACATGAAAAATGAAAGGATGCAAAGGCCGCTTTGATATTTTGTAAACTAACCCATGTGCTGTACATACACTAAGAAGTTACTGTATATGTGTGTGTGTGTATGTGTATATATATACACTGTATATATATATATACATACATACATACATACATACATACACACACATATACATATATATATATATATATATATATATATATATATATATATATATACTGTATATATACAGTATATATAATTTCAAGACGAAACTGCATCTCAGCTTTGCGATTTAGTTGAAAAAAAAAACCTTTGCTCTTTTTTCCATTTTTCCTGCTATTTTTTTTTTCATTTTCCAAATATTTCAACTTTCTTCTTCAATAATCTTTGTCATTATTTCTATAATATTATAACTTCTCCACCCAACCAAATTTTCCAAAAATTCCAACTTTATTTTGTTTTGTTTGTTTGTATTAATATTATGGCTTTATTCTTGTAAAATTACAGCAGTTTTTTTTTTCAATTTCTGCTGTTGTTTTTTTTTTGTAGTTTCACAGCAATTTCAACCGTCTTTTTATAATTTTTCTTTTCATAATTATGACTTTATTCCCATGATATTATTACTTTATTCTCATAACATTATATATTATTTATCTATTTACATTATATATTATTATATACTCGGTTAACATAATCAACTGCTTAGTTGTGAGCGTGCAAAAGGGGTCTGACGAGTAGTTCCCTAAAGTATTGAAAGTCGGACAATACTGACTATAATATGAAAATGAGGACTTCCCCCTCTTTGTTGTAGTTTGTGCTTAGTAAAGATGAAATCCCAAATTTCCCCACACACCGGGGGAAAAAAAAAAAACCAAACAGTTGGACTACCGTAGGTGTTTGCCAGCTGTGGCTACTTTTTACAGCCTATCAGAGAACAGTTAAAACACTTCCTCTGACTGCATCCCAGCAGGGAAATAAGATACTGCTGAATGTGGTAAATATGGAGTTAGCGCTCTCCCAGCTTCTCCTCATGCCCTGTCTCCTGTTCTGCTCCTCTGGGATACAAGCATAGGAAAGTTTCACCCCTGGGGGGGGTTCTATGACGTACTGAAGCCGCCAATCCTTGTGCACAGACCCCTCCCTCCCCCTCACTCAGACCTGAGCTAACGCTCCTCTAGGGGCAGCTATACGGGTCCATGTTTGTGTGTGTGTGTGTGTGTGTGTGTGTGTGTGTGTGTTTCAGGGGGTGCTGACTGAGGTCCTGGGTGGCTCACAAGAACTGCTGTGTGTGTCAGTTCCTGCAGGAAGCTCGAGTCCCATGATACACACATGCACATACACACCACACACACCTCTGTGCTATCTCAAAAACAACATACTGTCCCATTTTTCCTTATTCAGCCACTTTAGTTCCGATTATATGGACGGTTCCCCCTCATATCTTTTCTATCACTTGTTGTACTGTGGCTGTATGCTCGCCCCTTTTTGCCACGCTCACACTTTACCTTTTGGAGCTGATTTTTAATTTTCATGGATGTCAGAGAGATATTCAACAGAAAGTTGACCCATAAATGTGGCGACCTGTTTGAGCGAACCAGAAAGCGAGGAAAAACAAGACGGATTGAAGAAGTACAGTATACCGCCCCATCCTGCTATTAAATTTACAAGCGCCCCCCACCGTTTCTTCCTTGCTTTCCCTGGAAAATGTGTGTTGAGTTTGGAAAGACCCACGGGAGGGAAGGCAGAGGGAGGTGGGAGAGTGACTCGGAAGGGAATTGCTTTTCTCCCCCCAACTCCTACATTTCCTTCTTTCCTTTGTTCTGTTTCCTCATCTTCCTCCTCCTCCTCCCTGGCCTTTCTGCCCCCCAGTCGACCAATCTAAGGCTAAAGGTGCCCCGCCACCACCCTTCTTTCCTTTGCTGCGCCCTTGCTCCTCTCTCAGGGGGACAAAATAGCAACTTGGCGCCTCTTCCTCCCTTGTTTCCCCTCTTGTTCGCTCGCTTTGCAGAGTTGAGAAGTTAGACGTTGACGTTCGTTCTTCTTTGACTTTTGTCTGTCACATGCAGTCACCACACACTTAATATTTCTCTTGGAGAACACTGATGCCAAAGAGTCGCATGCGGAAGCAGCCAGTGAGTCATAGTGGAAAAGGTTTGTCAGCTCCCCAAGCTGAACGTGAGAGCCTTTTGGTCACAGTTTGAGTACAGCGTGCATACACATTGTTGGGAAACCTGCACAAACCGGGGCTCAATAATCGGATCGTATTTAACCTTTTTAGCATCTATTTAGTGAAAACACGCCTGATGCAGTGAATGGTACAAATCAGGGATGGGTGGGATGGCCTCAAATCCATTTTTTCATGACGTTCTTTGGCCTATCAAGTATATTAGAATCATTTCGAAATCACTTCAGTTGGCCCCTAGTAAAGCCAAATTGTTCAAACATTTTTTCATTCTCTCCACGTGACCGCAAGATGCATTCGCTGACATGCCAAACATCTTTGTGTGGTCTAAATGAACAGAAAAAACAAACGGTCAGTGATTTATTAAAAAAAATGAGGCAAAAGTGTTGATCACTGTTTTCTTGCTCACACGTATGAATATCTTTTTTTTGCCTAAAACACAAAGATAATGGGTCTGCGTTGGAAATTAAAAAAAATATTAAAATATATATATATATATTTCCAATATATTGAAATGTTTAAATCAAAAAAGGATTAATCAAATACCAAAATAGTTGTCGATTAACTGGATAATCGATTAATAATTGATTCATTGAGTGTCGCAGCTCTACCATCCAGTATAACTCACACATAGTACTACTAAAGAAAAATATTTCAAGTTTAAAAGTTTGTTTCCAATACTCTGAGCGTTGAATTGATCGCTACTGGACTGTTGAGGTTGTCTTAGAAGACGTTTCGCCCCTCGTCGTTGAGGGTGAACTGATGAAGCCTGCTCGGATGAGAGGAGAAACGTCTTCAAAGACGACCTGAACAGTCTAGTCGCGATCGAGAATACAATGACCCGGATGAATGAGAACATTCACAGGCATCTTTTCCAGTAGTGCCATGCCGCAGACCAGGGGTGCACATTACGTTGATCGCGATGGTGAAGGTACTTTTGGTTGATCGCATAAACGTCACTTTGTTGATGGGATAAAAAGGGATCATTCGGTGTTGTTGTCACACAACTTCATGTCAAAAAATCCTAACTCGCCCTTTAAGGTCGGCAATAAAGTCTAAAAAGAGGGTCAGACTCACTTATATTACATTATCGCGATAGAATTAAAATCTCTCTTGTAGACCAGATTGATATCATCTCCCACCCATTCCTATTACTGTGGATGGTGAGTATGTGTTTGCGTGTAATATCGAGACAGAAATGAAACAAATATCAAGTCCAAGATTGAGAGAGGGAGAGAGAGTACATTCACATGGGGATGGATGGAGGAAGCAGGGCCAATATTAATGAGGTAAGGCAAAGCGAATGGAGTACAGTGAGACAGTAAATAAAGATTAAAGGTACTAATAACACTGCATCCTGCGGCTTGTGATGGTTAAAAAAACAGGACACTGGCCTTTCTCCCTCTTTTTCTATCTTCCTCAGCCTTCTTTCCTCTTCCTCCATCCCTCTCTCGCCGTCTCTCTCTGGAGGTCCATAATGTAGTTTTAATTTCCCCAAGGCTATACCACAGGAAAACAGTTCCTGTGTGTGTGCTGTGTGTCAACGATTATTGCCTTGCGACAATGCACAGGCTTTTCGTCTGTATTGCAGCGTTTGAGTCTTTTGTTTGAGGGTGTTTGTAAATTGTCGATATGTGTACGTGCGCCAACATTCCAATAGGTGAGCGGCTGTCAACTTGTTTGCCAGGATGCTTTTTTGATCATCTTAGTGTTTGTGTTTATATACAGCGTGTCCTTGTGTGTCTATTTTCTGCTTACTTCCATGACGCGAACGCCTCTTTCATCATCTTGTTTCCAGACTTGGGTGTTGGGTGCTGCAGGTCTCCCTTGCGGCGGCATTTCCCACGGGCCTGGCAGCGTGTGCATTTGTATGTGTGTTTTCTTGCGCATGTGACTGCAGCTCCGTGGCTCAGTAGCGCTCCTCCCGGCAAGGTGGGGTGGGGGTACGCTTGTATTGTGAAAACACAGAGAGACAAGCATTGCTGAGGGAAACTAGACGAGGTGGGATGCTGGGGGGAAGAGGTGAGGAGAGATGGCTTCTTAATATAGCCACCTGACATACACCCATGCTTTCTCCACACAACAAACACACACACACACATTTACACTTGGACTAACAACCGGAGCACAACAGAGGGTGGGGGGGCATTCCCCAGAGAGACAGTGAGCGAGAGCAAGGGGCCTGTGTTGTTGTGTCCAGCTGCACCTGCTCGGCTTGTGTGTGTCAGTGTGCATTTAAGTGCTCTCAGGGTGGCCAAATGTTGTATTTTACCGCTTCTTGACAGGTCGAGTTCAAACTGATGATTCATTGCAGAACACACAACACAGTTCATCACGACAGCGCATGTGTAATATTTCTGTGAATATTCCCATGCATCCAAGTAGGCATTGGCCGGTATGATAACCTTGGGCAAAAAGATCACGGTTTCACTGTACTATAATTACAGCTGTTATTTTGAAATGTCTTTATTGAATAAGGAATTATATTTTGCAGAAAGACACTTTTCATGGTCGCGTCTGGGACCAATTAACAGCGAGAAACGAGGGTTTACTGTATATTAAATATATGTACAGTAATTGAAAGTAATTGAATACAGAGTTCTGATTCTGTAAACAAACTGTAAACTTGCGTTTGTCGTTTTTGGAGTAATTTCTGCAGCACGGGTGAGGCGAATTCCACCGACCAACAAAATGCATGCGCAAAAAAACTCCTCTATAAGAAAAAAAAAATGCACAAAAGCATAGCCGATGTCGTAGTTGGGTCACCACATTTTTTTTCATATAAAAACGGCAGTGCCCTTTTTTGTATTTTTGTAGCGGGCCTTAGGAAGAGAATTGGAAAAGCACATACTGTATGTAAGCTGTTCTGGTGTTGTGTGTTGTGTGTGGACAAAATGTGACAATCCAATGTAAGAGAGCCAGGGTTAAGCCTCTGCTGTGGGCAGCTTATGTGTGATAAATACCGTGTGACACTGGTTGCATGTGTGTGAAGACACATCAATAAAGTTGCTGGGCTTCGTGGTGCAGTTTTGATTTGAACATCACAGCTTGTTGTTGGTGGCCCCGCTGAAGGTGCTTGCTGCAGCCAGGTGCCTGTGAATTCGACTACAGTGATGATGTGGAGCAGAATGAAAGCCTTGTGTCGGAGCTGTTTGCTTTCGAAACATTCTGCTGGAAGCTCCACACACACTTTTCCACACCTTTTGATGCCTCTTTAAGGTTAGCGCAGACATGTGCATGTGTGTGTAGGTGTTTTATGTACACTTGGCCGGCAGATATCCGTCTCCCTGAGCAGCTGTGTGTGACTCAGGCCAAAGTCGTACTCGGTGGTTGCCAAATCTAACACTTAAATAAGCCCTTTACCCTTGCAGTAATATTCTATGTTTTATTCCCATTGAAATCTTAACGCTTTGAGACTGTCTTGCCGGTTAGTTCTATCACTAAGGAACAGTTCAGGAACATTTCCCAGTTCATTAGTTCCCCAGGTTTTGCCCCCTCAGGCTATTAAAACATGTCACAGGCATACTGACCGTTGAGCCATCCACCACTTGAATATAAAACATTACAATTAGGCCTGTCACGATAATCGATTAATCGATTAATTGAACGATAAAAACAACAGGTCGATAATCATGATGCTGTCGATAAATTGACACGTGCATGTACGTGTGTGTTTCATCTGCTCGTCTCTCTGTGCCACACAGGCTGGATGACAAGAGGGTTCGCTCTGCATGCGTCTGTGTGCATTGGTTCTTTAGTGGAATGAACGGAGAGAGTGGGCCCTCATGTCATTCATCCTCTTTGTGGAGGCCGGGCTACCAGTGAGTGGAGTACCGAGGGTTTTAGCAGTTAGCTTTGTGAGGCAGCATACGCTAACATGAAGAAGGTTGATGGTTTCTGAGGCGAATGCCACAGCTGACAGCCGCAGTGTGGGAATATTTTGCTTTTAAACAGAATGAACATGGTGAGCACATGAACACAGATGACCGACAGAGACAGTTTTCTCAGCTGGGAAAAAAATACCGATGTAGGTGCCTCGGGCAGCAGAGCCTTCGTCCCCACAGTCAACGCTTACTGAGACGTTTGGTCTGCAAATATAAACAAAACAGTGCAAAATGGTGCGCGCTCACAACTAGTGTCGCTGGCTGCATTGCAAAAACATACATGCAGGCAACTTCTGTGTCAAGCTAATGTCTCACACAGGTACACCATGCACTATACATGAGTACCATCTAGTGGTTCAAACGTGAAGTACACTTCACATGACAAATAATGAAAAAATGGTCTTAAAAAATGTTGTAGATAAAATCGATTATCAACGATAATTTGTAGCACAATTACCGACCAGCAAACTTTATTGTGACAGGCCTAATTAGAATGAACAAATCCATGAAATAAACTATAAATAAAATAAAAATGAATAAATGGCTAGAATTTATGTGTGTGTGTTTGTACAAATAAAATGTGAAACTATAAAATTTTGTTTGCATTTCCGGAAGATTTGTTTGTGAATCTTACTTTTGATTGTGTTTCCACGTCACTCTTATGGGCGGGGCCTCCTTTGACCGATCTTTTTATTTGTCGGTCTCGAATGCTGGGCTGAGAACTACCGCCCTCACGAGATAACTGGAAATTGTTCACTCATCTTGTCAGGGAGGAGGCCCCACCCGCAAGAGTGAGGCTGAAACGCAATCAAAATGCAAACAAAATGTATAGTTTCATGAGTACAATTTTCTGGAAGCCCCCGAGGGGGACATGGAGAAAGAAAAATGATGGGTAAAAAAAAAAAAAAGACGTATTTTTGCGAGAGAACGCAAAAGTACGTGAAGCTACGGGACACACTTCCAGTCATAGCTTGCCTCCACATTGCAGAAATCTGGTGGAAATGCATCATTTAATTTCCATCTTCATCATTTCCGCTTCCCTTACTGCACAAATGTAGAGCTATAAAGTGAAACAGTAACTATAGCAACAAGTAGTTTTGTGTCATTCGGCTTGTCTTTTGAAAATAAAATGGAAAGAAAAACATCCAGTCTAAGCTAGTTTTGCTGGAAGCACATATGTTTGAGTACTGTATCTTGTTATCTCGCAGAAAAAATTCAGAGCTCTCGAAAAATATTTTATTTTTTTTTTGCCCGTCATTTTTTCCCCTCTATGTCCCCTCCGTGGCTCCGTACAATTCAAAATTATTATTATTATTTTTATTTTTGGATAAAATGGCACAAATTTCTTTTCATATACAGTAGTTGGTGTCGGCCGCATGGTGGCCTAGTGGTTAGCATGTTGGCCACACAGTCAGGAGATCAGCAAGATCTGGGTTCCAATCTCCGTTGGGCATCTCTGTGTTGAGTTTGCATGTTCTCCCTGTGAAATGTGGGCGTATCACCTTCTATCGATCAGGTTTGATAGGGTATTTTATCATTTTATTCACTACAAACCTCAGTAAACTCATTTAATCTTATAATGAGACACACACACACACGCACACACACACACACACACACACACACACACATTCTCATGCTCTGAACACAAGTTCCTCCTATGAGCCTAACGAGTGGTGATTAGTGGGTCTCAGCTGGGCGGGGTTAGGATGCGTAACATCACTCTGCGCTGTGGACTCTGCTAATTCACTTCTCTTTATCTAATTACCCAGGGTGTACACATGCGCGCACACACACACACGTACACACATGCACACACATGCACATATCAGTAATACTCCACACACACACACACACACACACACACAGACACACAGTGCATATATCATTCCTGCAGACATGCAACGTGAGCTCATTATTCCTGAGGTATTATTTTGTATATTTATCTCTATACCTGTCCAAGAACAGTCATTATCCTCAAATGACCCAGGTTGATGACTACACCATGAAAAAAAAAAAAAACACAAGACAAGCATCTTTTCTACTCATCCAAAGCCAAGGTTGCATGCTGTCAATCTTTTTTTTGTGCTAAATATAAGTACTTCATCACCGTCCCACCTTGACATTTGATGTGTATTTCATTAAGTGCATGTGGTGAAAAAAAAGCTACAAATAGCCAGTTTACAGCACACCATAAGCCCACACAAAGATTTACGTCATATTTACTCGAACCTCGCTGTTGATTTTCTGTTCTACTGTCATTCCGTCGCTTCACTTTTGCATCTCAGACGTGACTCAGACTATCATTAGATGGCTAGAATGAGAATCCGCATGACTCACACTGTGGAAAAAATATGGGCCATTTTTGTGTCAAAATTAGTACTCTTCATGCTCATGTTTTATGATGATTTTTGTGAATAAAACACTGTCTGCGCTTGTGTTTTCAATGTGTGTGTGTGTGTGTGTGTGTGTGTGTGAGTGTAATTGAATGTGTAGTTATTCCTGGCATAGAGACAGTCTGTGACTCAGAGATAATGGTTCTCTGTAGAGCGAATGTGTGCATGTGCATGTCTACCGCTGCAGTATATCCTGCTAACGTGTGTATGTTAAATAAACGACAAGTTGACCGTGCGGCACGTGCGTCACAGTACATCCCAGCTTTTTGCGGGGTTACTTTAAGGTACACCAGTGGATGGTGAGAAAAACAGGAGTGATTCATCCGCTCGTGAAATGTCTTTATTTGACACAAACTTGCATCTCAGCACATACTACTGTGGTGTGTTCAATAGCCGCCCAACAAAGTCCGAAATCTCAATGCTTGACAAATAAGCATTATCCGTGATGCATAAGGACATAAACATGTAACAATTGTGGGGGGGTTTGTTATATGCTGTACAGTTTACCTGTATTACCACATATGTATACATTATTACCAGTTTAGGACAATCGGCATATTTGCAGGCCTGCGAATATATGAATATCGTGAATATGCATGTCTCCACTGCAGCAAGCTTGTTTTGCATCTCTGCTTTGTAAATTGGTAATCCGTATCGTTGTTGTCAATACGGTGACAATGTTGTTCGGACCAGCCCTTTTACAGGTCAAAAGTCCCCCCAGATTATTTTAATCTAACAGCGGTTAAAGTCTCAAAAGACAGCGTACATTGTAATTCAAGCAGGAGTAGATACAACCAGTTGTAATGCCAGCACTGGAGAGAGGGATTAGAGGCCAATGAAGGTTTGGCGCAGTCCAATCGATCTCCGAACAGGAACCCTGTTCTGCTGTCTTTTAAAACCTCTGTTATAGAGGTGGAACAAAAAAACCACAGAGTATAACTGTGCAACTGGTACAACTGTGGTGTGTTCAAGGGTCGCCGAACAAAGTCAACGCTTGACAAAAAAAAGCATTGTGCGTGATGCATAAAAACATAAGCATGTAACAGTTGCGGGGGTGGTATTAACAGTGGTACATGTATGCTGTACATTTTCCCTGCATTATTATGTATTCATAAATTATCACAGACTTATGGTGAATTAAGTGTGTTCTCTGTGAAAAAACCCTAGGCTGTTTTCAAAGAAAAATAAATTAATTCATCTTTTTTTTCACCAAAAACCTGCAAATTTGCAGGGATCCATGGTATTTCAATTGAGTCAATATGCTGGTGTGCTTGGACGAACATACTCACGCACCCACATCCGCCTGTGTCCCCACACCTTCAGGATGACTTTCAGTAGTTGTCGTTTCTTTTTTAGGTTGAATTTAAAAGAGGTTTGTCTGTTGGACTAAAGAAAGCAATAATCAGTGTGCAGTAAAGATTGGAAACCCATAAAAATACACCCACTTGCATGTTGCAGTTGTGGCTCCTGACCTTTATCTACAGCGAACTTCCACGACATCGGCGGGCATCCTGAAGCCCCGGTAACATTGGCATGAGACAGATGCCCTTTATTGTTTGACTTCCCTGATTTTGACTGCTCAGAGGAAGTCCGACATAGCGCGCCAAAGACGGGGCACTCTCTATTTCTACACCATGAATCTCGAGGTTTTTAATCATTCTTATTTAGAAGTGAGGCCAAACTTTGTAGGTGCTCGCCTGCCTCTTCTTTGTTGGTGCTCACTGCGGCTGTTTCTTCCGGTTGGCGGACTGGGTGATCGAAACTAGGAATTGAAAAAAAAAAAAAATGAACGATCCCGGGAGAATCGGAATGTTGGTCCCGGTTCCCATTGAAGCTTGTATCTTACAGTATAAGAGGACACGTCATTCTAGCAGTCCACAATCTTGTGTATGGAGACAGGTACGTATATGAACGGGAGCGATGGTGGTGCTCCTCTCTCATCCCTTTTATTATTTTCTCTCTCATCCATTTGTAGTGATTGTTTTTTTTTTTAAAGTGCATCCAAAGGAACATGCCAAAGGAAAAGATGAGGAGATGAAAGAAAAAGGGATTCAAAATGGTGCAAAAACTCACACACACACAAACATTAAGTTTCTTCTGAGGTGTGAGGGCGATGGTTTCATCTGGCTCATCCCGCTGTTGCCATGACAGCAGGTTGTGTTGGCATGCACTGGATTTGGCACTGCCCTCACCTCTGGCATCACAACCTCCTGCTGTGTGTGTGTGTGTGTGTGTGTGTGTTTACCAAAGTGTGAAAACATAGCCTTTTCTCTACTGCATGTACACCACAAAACATACAGTATCTATATGTCCACAATATGCTCATTTGATGCAAGCATTTAATGCGGTACATCTGATATTACACATCCAACACAGCTACTTATTTTTCCACTCGAGGATGACCACATATCCAGTTACTGGTACGCCTCCACCATTTAAAGAACTCTATTAGAACATCTGCATACAAAGGTGTATCTTTGTAAAAGGTAATATGTTAATTATCTGCCTCATGTTGAGACTGTGAATTTGTGCGGCTGTTTATTTATTGAAGTCCTCTACTGTGTGTTCAATAGTGTGTTTTATGTGCACTTATGTGTGTTTTTGTGTCCATGTGAACATCCATGTCTCTGTGTGTGTGTGTGTGTGTGTGTGTGTGTGTGTGTGTGTGTGTGTGTGTATATTTTGTCAGCAAGAGTCCAGTTCCTCTCCCTGGCCAGACGGTGCTCTCACCACTGGACAGATGGCCAACACCCTCCTTCTCTTCATCCCCATCTCTTCATCTAGCACTCTTTCTATCCTTCCATCACTAATTTCCTCTCCCACTGTACCCCATCACCGCAGTCCCTCGTTCCCCACCTCCCAGCATCCCTGCTTCCCATCACACCACTCCATAATGAAATATTCTGAAATAGATGTGCCGTAGTTAGACCGTGCAGTGATTTAGCTTCTCGTGTTGGGTTTTGCTTACACTCTGATA
The DNA here is from genome assembly GCF_027744805.1 of Dunckerocampus dactyliophorus. Taxonomy (NCBI): domain Eukaryota; kingdom Metazoa; phylum Chordata; class Actinopteri; order Syngnathiformes; family Syngnathidae; genus Dunckerocampus; species Dunckerocampus dactyliophorus. Next base: position 2,665,339 of record NC_072823.1, read on the forward strand.
GACATATCTAAAATACTTCTTGACTTAGAGACGTGAAATGGCCTCCGTATTGGGTGGGGTGGAAACCTCAGTATCAATTAATAAATCAGCCAGTGGTTAATATAGATCCCATTGTTGTCCTTGAATCTCAAATCCTCATCTCACCAAGACGTTTGGGAGATCTTCCACAGAGCTGCCAACTCTTCCGGATTCTGCAGGAGACTCCCGGAAATTGCTCAAGTGAAATGAAATGTCTCTGGAATGTTTTTGTGTGGTTATAAAATACGAACTTTGAAAGGATGATGAGGAGGTGGTTGGTCAAAAATTCTCTTCATAGGAAACAAACGGGTTACTGTCTGCAAACTTCTTCTCAACATACAGACGTCTCTCTCACACCGCTCTCCCTCCCGTTTCCTTGCCTTCTTCTCGCTCACCCAGTCACCTGTCAGGACTCAGCCTGTAGAGGAACACGGCCTCACAGACAGTCGGAAATGACAGATTACTTAAGGCAGTGTCCACACAAACATGGATGTTTTCAAAAAGGTGCATTTCCATACAAGTGGAGTTAAACAATAAAAATAAAATGTCTTGTTTGTCAACATGAAAACACATTCACGAGCTCTCATGCACATGTAGTCCAATCAGAAGCCTGAAAAAGCAACCACAGCTGACTTGGTCGCTCATGAAAACAACCCTGTTCAGAAGAGTATAAGAGAACACGACGTCTCGGGTTGCAAACACCAAATGTTGGCAGCTCTGTTTCCAGCTTTGTGGGAACACTTTGGGAAAAGGCCATTTTCTGTTTTCCAGCATTATGCATCCCAAAGTCCATAAATGTGACTTAAATGAGACTTAAATCGATCTCTGGTTAGTCTCTACCCCATAGTTAACTTAGATTTTTTAACCTGTGATCTTCCTGAGCCATTTTGGACAATTGTATGCTTCCAACTTTGTGGGGACGGTCTTGGAGAAGATCCTTTTCTGTTCCAGCATGCTTGCGCCCCAATGCACAAAAGCAAAGTCTATGACTGCTTATAAATAATTCATTTTCATACGATTTGTGGTCTGCTATCCCAATACAGGCAGGGTGCCTTTTTCTCCAGCATTAACTCAATCTAGCACAGCCGCCTTGCAAATAATTCCCTTTTCTTTTTGTCCTTTTTTTTTACATCAAGAAAAAGGTAGATTTTTTTGTCTCTCCTCCCTGTGTCATCAGTGTCGGTCCTACTGGAATCTCAGCGTTTATAATGTGATAATAAGGTGTGAAAATGGAGACACAATAGAGCAGAGTGCATTGGGCCGACACAACCCTCCGCTGGTCGCCTCTCACATGGCTACACACACACACGCACACACGCAGGCGTTAACACTCTATGTCACGTGTTGAGTGCCATGCAAATATGTTATTTGTAATTCGGTCAGCTTGCACAAATCGTAGGAAGCCGTACGGTAGAGCGGTGAAAGTAGAATTTATTTATACCTCTCAACGCAAACCAATTCAAAATGACACAGCCGAAATTAAAGCAAATGACGCGTCAACGTGCCAGACAGGAAAGGGAATGACAGAATTTAGGAGGAGAGGTTAATTTTGAAAAGACAAACGGCACAATTTGTGGAATGTTCGAACCTGTATTACCTCTATTACAGAAGAGCCAGACTTTTTGTGGGGTTACATTGCCGGAACACCAACAAATGGCGATACGCCAAAAAATGTCTATCCCCATCAAACCCTCCAGCCGGCTTGACGTTGACATTCTTGCCCAATTTGGGATCAACATTTGCAATAAGAATGTGGATCAGATTCACAGTGAAGAAGTTATATGTATGTTTCATGTTTGCAACTATGCTCAAGGGCCGCTGAACAAAGTGGGAAATCTCAACGCTTGATGAAAGAACATCACGGGTATAAAGACATCAACATATAAAAATTGTGGGCTTTTTTTTAGATTCATTTCATCCCAGCCATATTCCTAAGACAACCCCTTTAATAAACAATTTTCACTGGTCTTTCAAGGCACACACAATATTGTGTTCTATGGCTATTTAAACATGGAACCTACCAAAAGAAATATTTTATCAGAAAAAAAAGGTTGTCTCTACCTTTTTCCGTTCTTTAGTAGTCAGCACTAGAACATAGGTAAGTTTCAGGAATCAAAAGATACATTTCAAGCATAACTTTCACTTTGATACAAATATTTTTTGTGATGGCGTAAGTATCTAAACTCTCTAACTATACCACAACATAAACAACACAAAAGTTGTTTTTTAACATCAAAATAACAATTTATTTACAAATATAACACCTTGAGCTAGTTAGCCATGAGCTAGAACTGAATTATGTGTGTAGATGTGTGTACACGTGCGTGTGTGCGTGCGTGCATGCGTTAAAATTTTCCCTACAATGCGTAACCTTTTGCATGCTACACTACTCCACGCTCTCCCACTTCCTCTTCCTGTCATGCGTTTCCTCTCCTGGTCCCTGCCAGCTGTTATCAAATGCACTTCTGCCACCTAGTGGCAGTTTTTATGGCATTAAAGTTGCTCTGAAGCATAATACATTGTGGGGGAGTTGCATCATCACCTCCGTCAGCCTCTCGCGCAAAAAAACGTAAAAGACAGATAAATACATTGTCGGAATTGGGCATTTGGGTTTACAAAAACATAAAACTACGTCTTTAGTATTGAATGAGTTAACAGTGGTACATTTTCCCTGTATTATCAAGTATTTATACATTATTACCCGCTTAGGATGAATAAGATGTGCTTTTTCTCTTTAGTTTGTAAAAAAAAAACTAAAAAACATTTTTTTTTACCAAAAAGAATCGCGAATATGCAAAGCTCCACTGTAGCCTGCTTGTTTTGCTGTCCGAAAAAAGGAAATGCATCTTTTTTGCTGTTTATCTGTAATCACTATCGTAGTTGTCAATACGGATGATAATGTAGTTCGAACTGGCCCTTTTACAGGTCGAAATTCCCCCCAGACTATTTTATTGTAACAACTGTTTAGAAAGGAGTCTAGAAGTCTGAAGGACAGCGGACAATGTAATTCACATGTGTCAAACTCGTGCCCTGGAGGGCCGAGACGCTGCAGGTTTTCTCTCCAACCAGTTTCTTCAGCAGGTGATTTAATTGATGAGCTCCTTCCCTCAAACTGAAGGTGTTGATCATTAAAATCACCTGCTTTAGTGGCTGGCTGGAAAGAAAACCTGCAGTGTCTCGGCCCTCCATGGCACCAGTTTGACACTCCTGATGTAATTCAAACTGGAGTAGATGCAATGTCAGCGCTGGAGAGCGCGATTAGTGGCCGACGACGGTTTAGCCAAGTCACGTCGATCTCCGAAGAGGAACCCGGTTCTGCTTTCTGTTAAAACATCTGTTTTAGAGGTGGTACAATGGATGTAAACTTGTTAGAATGTTAGGCACCAGCCCGCCAGAGATAAAAAAAGGGGCATATCTAGAAACTACGTGTGTAGAAAAACAAGAGGATGCATCTTTTCCAAGTGAAAGGTCCTCTGAATGTGTTATGTCTCTGTGGTCGATAAGCACGTTGCTGTACTCGGTCTAAAACGGGGTGGAAAATGTTCCAGTCCTAACAATGTGTATTATCTATCCTCAGAAGTACCAGCTTCTGACAAAGCGACCAAGCTTAAAGTGAGCCAAGGAGCTGCGACTGAGGACGGAGATCAAGAAGAACATGGCGACCGTGAAGACGACGAGCTCGATGATGACTCCATCTTCACGTGCGACAACTGTCAGCAGGACTTTGACTGTCTGGCCGAGCTCACCGAACACAGAACCAACCACTGTCCAGCAGGTTAGATTTGTTTTTTATTCCGTCCATCAAACCAGTGAATAAAGTGTCAGGTGTGACTCTCATATTTACAATACTTATTGCACCTGCACTTTTTTCACATCTTTGTACCTCAAGGTTTAGTGAAACATTTTCAATGTATGGATCAAAAAAGGTCCAACAACACTATCATGTTTCCCCCCTCAACTGGGATTTTGCAGATAGTACACCTAATTTAGTACTTGAATAGCCCCAGTTATAGCACACACACACATATACACACATGAGTTGTTATTAGTACTGCTGTAATTAATGGAGGGACTGAAAGGAACGCGGCGGGGGCATCTGGTTCCTACAGATTAATCCAAATGCTCACTTAACAAGCCAACACACACTTAAGCGTACATCCATGCACACACTTCTCACAGGCTGCAAGGCAGTCTGCTGCCTCCAAGCGCCTGAGAGTGTGTGTTTACTTTGATATAAGGATGAAGAAATGTGAAGGTGGGGGGAGGGCTTTGTTTAAACTGGTAAAGATGGCGTTTTTACAGAGAGTGTGTTATAAAGTAAGACCCCTCAGCAACCTCGTATTCACCTGCTGCTTCAACAACCAGTCCTAGGAGATAGAAGCATGTGTTGCGCATTCAACCAAGGAAGATAGTCGGATGCTTTGCTTTTCCAAATGTTTATGTCATAATAAGCAATAGAAAGTGTGTGTGTGTGTTTCGGGGGGGTATGGATTTCAATATTCCACTTTTGTAAGTATGGTAACCTGAATGCATTACTAATTTGAAGATCCTTCGTTCATCACCGCTAATTGTTTCCAGACCCGACCGTGATTTCGCCGAAGTTTGATTTTTTATTTATAAATCGGATATTTTCATAGTTAGAGCATAGAAACCCTGTTTATGACTTTCTGAATATGGTTTTTAACATTATTAGAGCCCTCTAGACATGAAGTAACGCCCATAGTGGCACCTTTACATTTGTACTACCAAGCCATTTAAGACATAAATAAGACTTGTGCTCGTGTGTGTTGCTGTAAATGTATTCCGGTGCTATGGGAGCTGAGCGGTGGGCGGATAGGAAGTGATGTCGGGGGTTCACAGTTGAGTTTGGGCTCGGCGTGGGCTGAGGCCGCAACAGTAGCTTGTGTTTTTGTAAGGGATTTTTAGGAGGGATTATTGTGCCTGTGCCTGCGAGATGATTCAAACCTGCAATAAAAGCCTCCAGCAATCAAGTCTGGCGCTTGTGTGTTTCACCGAACATTACAGTAACGTTACTGACACCTTGTGACCAGTGTAGAATACTACATAGCTTCACAGCATCTTTTAATGAGTTTTCTGAATGCCTTATATTCGATTTTTAGTGCATTTAGTCATTTTATACATGAAAATGATTAATAGAATTTTGAAATATTTGAAGCGCAAGGTGGTGAGTGATTGCTGTATACTACAGGTCACCCCTCTTTGTCGACCAACTCAAGTCTTATTACTAAAAAGTCTGTTGACATACACGGTGGACAGCCTTCGTTTACATTCACATTGAGACCCAAAGGTGTCGTTTCTATGAAAACGTCATCGTTATCGCCGAGCAACGTGAAGTGAAGTGGCTCAGACCCCTTGGTAGAAGGGGCAGAAGAGTGGCAAGGGGCAACAGGAAAATAACTGCCACTCTACTTCAAAGTGTCGGAACAGCACCCAAGGTCGGACGTCGTTCCTTCATCCCTCGTTCCGCACCAGTCGCGTGCGGGCACGTACAACTCAGCGCCTTTTACTTGCGCTCTCACATGAGGAACAGTTATAAAGCATTCAAATGTGCACACCGTGACTTCCCGTTCCGTGCAGTCGAAGCTTCAAAATAAAAGCATGGCAGTTTAGATTGGGGAGGGCTGTTCGGCCACCACAAAAAAGATTTGCGCGTGTACGAAAGCATGGTCAACGTGCTCAAAGCTATTTTCGGTTGTGTCGACAACTGCTTGTGGCGATGTGAGCCAGCCAATCTGATGGGTGTCGATTTACAGGTTCTGCTGCGTGCTCCTAGTAAGATGACAAAGGTCTCGCTGTAGCATTTGGGACCAAAGTAAACATTATCACCATACCCGTTAGTATTTGCTTTTGAAAATAAGGGAAACGCAAGGTCTTTCCGCCAGAGTTATCAAGATTTTTTATTGCCTTTTTCTTTGCTGATTCACACAAAGCCGAAATTCTGTGAAATTCTATTCCGGGTATTTTCCAAAGCCTGCTGCTAGAATCGCAGCGCCACACATGTGCTATATGCAGTGTCTCTGTCAGAGCCTCGGATGTGGCCTATGATTTTCAGCACAGGAGTCTGGGGAAGGCGACGTGTTGCTGAGCGAGAGAGCGCAGCGAGGGCAAGAGGATGAACAGGAGAAAGGAAAGAAATAAAAATGATGAAACATCTCCCCGGAGAAAAAGTGGTTGAGATTACAGAGTAATCCCACAGCTCAGCAGGATGTGTGCTCGCATGTGGTGGTTTGCGTATATGTACGGTATGTGGGTCCATCTGTGTGGTGTGTTGTTGTGTGCGTGTGAAGCTGTCCATGTTGCTGTGGGGCCATTGCAGTCTGGTTATTGTTGTGGAGAAGCCTAAATTAAAAGGCTAAAGGATGCTTTTAAGTTACCTCGTTCATGCTCCTGGGAAGTCAGTGTCGTGGGACGTCTGGAATACATGCACACACACACCCACTGCGCCTTCTAGGGATAAACACAATACCCAAATTTAAAAAGGTTCTCTTCCTCCTTAGTGGCATCCATATTTACTTCAGATTACAATGTGGCGCATGCACAATGTCTTCTTCTTATGTGGGTCATGACCAGTTTACAGATTCTTATACAGTCGTCCCTCACTACACTGCAGTTTGAACATTGCACCCTCACTCTGTTGCGTTTTCAAACGTTAATTAATTCATTAATAATTCCAAAATCTATTTACAAAATGTATTTATTCTTGGCCTAAATTAAGCATTTTCAAGCACGAAAGCAAGAAATGGCTAAATGAACTAAAGTACAAATACAAGGCAGAAGAAGCATTGGAATAGTGAGTGTGGTATTCTACATTGCCCACTGGGTGCCAGTAATTGTTTGGTGAGACAAGTACCAGACGTGCTCATCACAACAGGTATTTATTCCGGGTTTAAATGATCTATTATAACAACAACATGTGCAGTAACCCACGACGAGCTGAAACTCAACTCTGAACCTCCGACGTCACTTCCTGTCCTCCACAGATCTGTTCGACCGCCACATAAATGTGATCCCTTGGGAACACATTTATTGTGACACACACAAGCAGGAGTTTTATTTACGTCTTAAATTACTCTTATTATGTCTACTATATTGGGTAATACGAGTTTAAAGCCATTTAAAGCTGCCGTTACAATACATTGATGAGACAATAGCCTCTGCAGGAAGTATACTGTACAGAAAAACAAACAAAAAACAAGGAACTATATTGGGTAATGCAAATGTCAAGATGACTATTTGGGTGTTATGTCATGTCTAGAGGGTTCTAATAATGTTAAAAACCACATTTAGAAGTCCATAGTCAGGTTTTCAATGCCATAACTACAAAATATTAATTTACTAATACTGAATCCTACTTTGCGGAAATTCACTTTCGGTCGGGCTCGGGGCCAATTAACCACCAAAAACGAGGGATGACTCTCATGGCTTTTTTGAGTGGATGCTGTGGTGTCAGCTCAGAATTCCCAGCCAAAATAAGCATAGTTGTACCAGTTAATAGATGGAGAGAGAAGATGTAGCTGGTAGACGACACAGTAGATCCGATTTCGGATCAACATTTGCAATAAGGGTGACTATTCATCAACTATGGTGCATTCAAAGCCTGCCAAACAAAGGGCGAAGTTTCAAAGACATAAATGTACACATTGTGGGCTTTTTTAACAGTGGTACCACGATGCCTTATGTTTTACCTGTATTATCACCTGCTTATAAAATATTACCGACTTTGGGTGAAAGAGATGTTTTTCAAACAGGCTATGTTCAGATAAAAAATATCTTAGGACCATAAATCTGCAGAATTGCGGTGCTGGAGATCCACTGTATATTGTTATTGAGTTACAGGTATGCTATAATACTATAAATGCTATAAAACCAACAGAAAACATTGATGTCCTCCCATTTTGCATCAGGTTTTGCTAATTAGTGGTCTTATTGTGGCGAGGAAATGACGTTACGGCATACCTTGTATACTCTCGCGGCGAATGAGTCCCGGGTTAGCATGGAGCTACAGCTATAACACTGAATGGGTCCCAGGTGCCGCCGTGAAGCACCAAGTAATTCAGTGGCACTCTAGCAGAAGGCCTATAAAGAGGCACCATTAATTTGAGAACAAATTGGACAAACACACTCGTACACACACTGTGGCGCAGATAAATGTGTGTACACCCAATCAGGCATGCACGTGACCCCGAACAGAGCATCGGGTTAATGTACTGTATTGTGCTTGAGCCTGGCTGGGCTGTTTGTTGGTGTGCAGCTTAAAAGATGGCTAATTCAAAAAATCGCTCTTGCTGTTTTCATCGCTGTGACTTCTAAACGAACACCATGTTCTAAAGCTACATGTGTGTGCTGCTTTTTGCGCTTTCCAATGTGGGCCTACGTCCTTTGGGTGTGCTGTGCGTGCAAGAGAAAGCGAGAGCAAGAGAGTGTGAGTCGCGGGATTGTCGATGGGTCTCGGTAGGAGTCAGAATGTGGAGCATCGGCTCCCAGAGGAGAGGAGGAACGGGGAAAAAAAACCTCCCACAGATCAAATGGAGAACATTTTCTGGCCCTTCTGTGCTGCAGCGCACGCTCACATTAACCTAACCTTAATCTAACCTGAACGGAACCTCATGTCTTTATGGTCAGATTGAACGATTTCAACACTTCATTTTGAAGGGAAGTGGGTGCCCTTAAATTGAATGTGTAAGGTGGCCATAACATGCCAAATTGGTGTCAGCTTGATATCTATACAGCATCAAATATTAACATATTTTGCATTTGAAAGATGCCTGTAGAGGCCCCTTCCATGTGTTTTCACTCACTGGTTATTTAAGGTAAGCTCAGCCTGAAATGATCCATATAGTCCTTACAGTACTTTTATCCCTGCGGTTGTCTTGCAGCCTTTTTTACCTTCTTAAGATATTGTCTCAGGCTAGTCTGGAGGATAACCTCCTCCTCTACTCCCAGATCTCCTTGAGAACTCCTAACAGCGCACAGAATCTATTACCCCTCCAGCATTCATTAGCATTCAATAATCTTCATCATTAATGATGATCGTGACAGTCGATCGTTTGAGACCAAAAGAGCATCCGATTTCGGTGGGCGAGTCTCCTGAGTTTTTTATGTTCATTTTCACTTCCATGTTGATGGCTTTCCTTTTCTTTGGCTCATTGCTGCTCGGGAGACATACCGACATACAAAAACAACGACAAAAGAAAAAGTTCACTAAAGAGCGATGTGATCCTCCTTTGGTGTGGCAGAGCAGGTACGCGCTGCATTCTTATGCTGCGCGCTGAGCGTATTTTTGCGCTGGTGTGCGTTGTGACTCGTTCTCAAGCGAGCAAAATTATGTTTTTAACTAATTTATGAGAGTAACACCGAACACTGTGAACCGAGGGCCACTTGGAGCACTTGGAACATGGAAACCAATAATGGATCATTTTCAAAAGCACACAAACACCAAATGGTTCTTGTGCAAGACCCCCCTTTTTTTTTATATACCGTACACGCACAAATACAGTGTCCCAGCTCCCATAAGAAGTGTTTGCTTTGCTCTGACACAACAATGTGAGTAATGTCTGTACGAGAGAAGGCGTGAGTGGAAATGAGTTAAACATTGTCCCTGTCTGTCAAAGCAGGAGGGCCCAAACTGGTGTTGTCAGTGACAAATAGCAAGTCGTTAACCCAGCTAGTTGCATCTTAGATGGTGTGTGTTGAACAGGGACAGCATATGTGTGTGTGTGTGTGTGTGTGTGTGTGTGTGTTTGTATCTGTCAGCTGCATATTCAGTAACTTCCGAAGCTATTTGTGAAGTCTTTGTTAATTGAGCATATCCAAGTGTGCGCTGTTTTTGCTGCTTACTTTTTTGGAAATTGTCGGGCAGCTTAAAAATCAAAGGCAAAGTAGAGGAAGAAAGTATAAGAGGGGAGACAGGTGACCAGGAAGGGAGAGGAGGGGGCAACCACAGGGAGGAAAAACATGGTGGAAATGGAGAGCATTGTGAGGAGAGCAGGGCTGTTAGTGCAGGGGCCCTTGGGTGACTGGTTCGTCCCCTGCGGGGCATCTCCCCTCTGCTAAGCCCCTACCGTCTGTTGCAACCCGCTGCCTCTCTCTCTCACACACACACACACACACACACACACGACACACACACTCTGAAACACAAGCACGCACCTCGCTGTGTCTGTCGACAGGATAGCAGCTGAGTCCTGTGAGGCCAAGACTCTTATTAAAACCACAGATCACTTTCTACTAGAAGGAAATGTAGGAGGGGCTTGATGTGAAACAAAATTACAGACAGCCTCCTGCACTCTGGCATGACACTTTCTCTGCGTGTGTGCGTGCGTGTGTGTGTGTGTGTGTGTGTGTGTGTGTTGTCCAGTAGCTGCATGTGACTGACAAAATAAATGTTATGCCTTTTTTTCTAGTCACGCCTCCTTTTTCAGTGTCTTTTTGTTATTTTCCCAGTTGGCTTGCATGCTCTTCGCCTTCCCCCCACTGCATTGCCCTCCATGCTCCAAGTGTGTGTGTGTGTGTGCGCGCGCGCGCGCGTGTGTGTGGGTACCCGGGGGTGGCCTGAAGATTCCTGTGCTAAGCCCTTGGCATACATACAAGTGCGCACACACAGTAACGGCGCGCAGACACAGCTGGCTGCTGCTCAGGTTTTCCAGGGAGAGAGAAGGAGCGCGGCACCAGAGGAGAAGAGAGAGAGCGGTGGAAGACGCAGAAGAAGAAGGCGAGGGGAGGGGGGTGGTCATAGCATGCTGTGAGGGAGAAGGGTTGTTGTGGAGTCATTTTTCATCACAGGGTTCATTTTTCACCGCACTTCTTCCACTGACTTCATCGCTCTATTTCTCTTTATCTGTCCTCTCCTCCTGCTCCCCTCCCTTGATCCCGCTTTGTCTCTGTTTATCTTCCCTTTTTCCTGTCACCCCCTCCCGGCCATTCCCTTTCTCTCTTGCACCCAAACTCTTTCCATCCTCCGTCTCTCGCCATCTCCCTCTCTTTCAGCCTAGTTTCTCCTTTATGAAATATGGATGGCAGCAGTTTTGGGTGCGCTGAGAGGTTTGCAGTTTCCGGGGGCTGGGGGGGAGAAACGAGAGGGAGGTAGCTGGCGTCTCAGCAGACGTGCCTTGTGCATGCACCTAAACACCTCGCTGAGCAATCTGTCAACATGTCAGCAACACATGTTTGGTAAAAAAAGAGAGAGCGTTTGGAAGGAGAGAGGAGAGCGTGAAAAAGATCTCTCCTCCTCCAGTGGGAGTAATGGCTCCCACCAGGGCTCTGGAAATGCTTTGAATTCAGCAGATTTCTATTGCGGGGTTCTCCCCCGGGGGCATCTTTTTACAATGCCTGCATCTCAGAAATTTGAGCCCGAGGACCCCTAGGGGCGTCCTTTCATAATGCCTGAAAATGTAGGGTTATATTGTGCGCTCTTCCCCATGAGGCTTTTATTAATACCTGTATTCACTGCCGCTGGAAATTACACAGGCGGCGCTGCAGGGGCCCGCACTCGCTCCAGGAAGGGAGAAAGACTCTGTGGGGACATTTTCTCTCTTCTTTCTCTCCCCTTCCTCACCTCTTCCTCTGCTACTTCAGCTCTCTTTTCTTTCTTCTTACTTAATGCAATAGCGAAACGAAGAATTTGCCAAAGGACACAAGAAATGTGTGTGTGTGTGTGTGTGTGTGTGTGTGTGTGTGTGTGTGTGTGTGTGTGTGTTGGCACCAGCTCGCCCCCTTGTATTCAGCCCCACTTTGCTCAGAGGAAAAGAAGCACTCAATTAAAAATGTAACTTCCCCTCTTGTTTCCCTCTCATCTTGCCTTTCTTACTCAGTGTCCTTGTGTGCCTTGTGTGTAGATCTAGCTGAGGGTAAATATTTGTGCCTGCACGTGGATGTAGACAGCTAATCGCTAATGTCAGTGGTCCAGCGCTGTGTGTGTGTGTGTGTGTGTGTGTGTGTGTGTGTGTGTGTGTGTGTGAACGACAGTACGTCAGCTCCTGTTTCCAAACATTCATTAGTATTTTTCAGCCAAAGGGTTTTGCAGCTTTTCTATGTTTTCTGTCTCTGGGTTTGTGTTTATTGATCAAATATTTACACAGTCAGATTAAGGAGATATACATTTACATATCTTTGAATAAATAAATTGCCTGCTCTCCGCAGCCAGATTTTCTGTTTAGTTTTCAGATTTGTGTGTTTTGCTCGCACTGTTCCAGTCGTGACGGAACACTTGACGAGATACGACATTTGAGGGAGGAATTGCTTTGAGTCTGTTGTGTCTTTCATACTGTTGTGTTATCATTAGAGATGTCTGGGTCGATTTTTGCATTTTTTTTGTTGATCGGAGATCAGCCCACACGATTTTTAAGGCAGCCTCCGTAAAGTGCTTTGGTTTTGCAACAAGCCGGAAAGTAAGGCCATGTCAGCCATGTGGAAATACGTCTCCATTGTAAAGCCACTTGCAATGTCTACAAAATGACAATTGTGTGGTACTAGCAGAGCTGCATGCAATACCGCACAATTAATCCGTCATCTGAGGACCAAGGCCACGGACAGAAAGGCTGCTATGGCATAGCAACAATTTCTGGACAAATATCCAAAAGAAAGCGAAAAGGAAAAGCGTATCACTGAAAAGATAATCAAATTGATTGCGTCTGACAACCAGCCCATCTCCGTCGTGGATTGTTGGGTTTTATATGGATCCACGCTACACCGCTGACCTTTTATCACAGAAAATAGCACACGCAAAAACACACAATGTTAAAACACAACCCCATGTCATTACTATCATTACATTTTTCAGAAATATTCAAGTGAGACAGTTTTTTTTATATATAAAAATGTGTTATTGTCTTTACTTTCATTTTCAGTTCCATAATCTAGAATGTGCCCTGCGATTGGCTGGTGACCAGTCCAGGGAGTACCCCGCCTACCGCCCAAAGTCAGCTTGGATAGGCTCCAGTATACCCCCAGTATACCCCCCCCCGGGGGGGGGGGGGGGGTGCTGATGGGGATGTCATACAACTTCATGTCAAAAAATCCAAACTATCCTTTTAGACAGGCTCATTCGGTTTCATTGTCATTTGTTCTGTTTATTGTTCTGACCGTGGACCGTAAGAGTTTGTAACTATTGTTTGTAAATGAAAGATGTTTTCAAAGGTGCTTATATACACAAAAAACACAAACGCACAAACACTGTTGTTTTTGCTCCCAACTTTTTTTTTCTATGTACACAAAAGGCCTATTTTTTTTCTATTTTTCATAAATCTGTCTAAATCTGTTAGTAATCATTGTATGATAAAACATTCGGAGTGGCCTTTTACTGTGGCCAGCCTAAGACACACCTGTGGAATAATCATGCTGTGTAATCGGTATCTTCGTACTCCACACCTGTGACATGGATGGGTTACCTCGGCAAAGGACATTTGTGAACATTTTTTGAGAGAAATAGGCCTTTTGTGTCTTTGAGGTCAGCTTGTGAAAGATGGGAGCGAAAACAAAAGTGTTTAGAACTTTGTTGAGTGAATTCATATGTTGGTTATTAATAACCCAAATAACTCCAATCAAAACATTGGTGGCTGTCTGCTAAACTGCAAAATGGAATGTGAAGAAGCCGCCAGATGAAGACCGGGACTTCTTTGTGATCTTGCCCGCTCCTTTTCACTGTGCGCCACTTCTTAGCCTCACGCCGTGCGCAGCCTCACACTTGTTGTTACCACCTGTAGCAGCAGGTGTCACCAAATCAACCAGAAATTGCATTTTAAGGACATATTCCACTTTTTTGTCTGAAAATACAGGGCACACTAGTATCAGCATCAGTTTCATGTGTTCTTGTTTTTAATATTGTTTTGGGAACATCATATAGATGTTGTATGTCTGGATTCATGGCTATACGTCTGCGTGTTTTATGTCTCCGTCAGTGTGTTTGAAAGGGCCGGGATAAAGTTGTCATGGGGCCATGAGGGGCCTCTGTATGTGTGTGTGTAGGGGGTGTCTGGATAATGAGGAACAGGCCATTCTCTTGGATTCCTGCACCCCTGCCAACAACCAAGACCCCCAGAACCTCAAACCCCCGTCATCCCCCACCAACCCACCCCGCTGACACCTGGGACTTTTTTTTCCTCCTTTTTTCTTCTCCCTCCCGGCTTCTTTTTTTCCTCTCCCTCTCAAGTGGAACACATGTCCCCCCCATATTATACATTCTTTCTTTCTACCTTCCTCCCCATTCTTTGCTCACGTCCTTCATCCCTCATACTCATCTTTGGGTCACGAGTCACATGTCATTCTCCTCTCCGTCTCCACCAAGCACTTTGGCCCCATGTGTCTGCATCCTTTCCTCCCTGCCTGTAGCTCCCTGCTGGGTTCTCAAACCCAGAACTGACCACATCCCCTCCACTCACCCCTTGACTCCCTTCCCCCCTTTGGCCTCCCTCCGTTCTCTCCCAATCTCCTCTGTTCCCCACTGAGCTGGCCCCAAAGCTCTGATCCTTTCCTTCATGCCCCAAAGCCCCCCCACCGTGCCCTCCCAAGACACACACACACACACACGCACACCCTGTGGCAACTGGCCCCAAAGCAGCCCCTGTTTGTCTCCCCCCCTCTGTTTTTTCACCCCCCCCAATCTCTCTTCACCTCTGTCGCCCATACCCAGTTTGAGGCATTACATTTGTTATGCCCTTGATTTCAGTTCTATCAAAACTCCTATAATTCTGCACATGTTGCCACTTTTTTGGAAAGGCATTTAAATGTCCGTGTAGCCAGGCCTCTCTATATCCATGTTTTTATGGCGGTACAGACAGAGTAAAAGGTACGCCCGAATTCAGAACTTAGGTTCTTCCAACCCATAAAAAAAACATCGACTTTGTTTTCAGTCTCTTTATTCCCAGTTTCCTTTGGACAGACTGCAGGGTTTTTATATGTTGACATAGTTTTCCATTCAGGATGCTCTGGTTCTCAGTCTTTTATGCACTAAAGTTTGTCTACCTTGTGCTTATGCACACTCGGGATTCAGCATTCACGGCCCTGCAAATTTAACGATTTTTGGTCCAAAAATAATTTTTTAATATATTTTTTTCTCTCGAAAATAAGCCACTTTTCCGCAGAAAACACATCTCATTTTACCGATTTACAACACAAAGATCTTTTCTTTTTTTGTTTTTTCTTTTGCTTTAGTGAATTCCTGCAAATGCGCAATTCAGCGTTCACGGCAAATTTGTGAATTTTTGCTCAATTTTTTTTTTGTTCTGCAGAAAACACATCTCATTCACCATAAGTCCATCCATCCATCCATTTTATATGCCGCTTATCCTCATTAGGGTCGCAGGGGTATGCTGGAACCTATCACCATATGTCCGTAGTACTTATAAATGTCTATATAAATACACGATACTACAATTAAAATGTACAGCATACACATACCACTGTTAAATATACTCCCAGTTTTGACACATTCATGTTTTTATATTCACTGATGATGTTTTTCATCAAGTGTTGAAATGGTCCACTTTTTTGGTGGTCCTTGAACCCGCCATAGTTGCTGTGAGATGCAAAAGTTAACCTTGTACTGTATATAAGTTCTACCAGTGGTGTGCAGTCAGGGTAAAGCCTTCTCTGCTAGCCTAACCACCACCCGAAGCGCTGACCTACACTTCAAACTTAAATGGAAGTGTTTGTTCCATTAAATTACACTATTAAATTAAATTATATTATATTCCCAACAGTCTATTATCTTCATTTTGCAGTGTGTTTTGTGGCTGCAGTGCTTCCATTAGTGTACGTATAACATTTATAACATTTAACAAGATTTTTTGTCCAATCAGATTTCTGCTTCTATGTGTTGCCATATCAATCTGCAACCTATGTAATCTGCCCAGGATTCTAACCCTTGACATCAAACTCCCTGACATCCTGGCGAGGTCGCTGCCACATAGAGAGTAGCAATGGCGCTGTTTTTTTTTTTTAGCTAATCAGACTTCCGATTCGACTCAAAGCCAGCTTGCAAGCCCCCAGTTCTGATTGGTTGAGCACAGCAAAACTGTTCTGCACGATAAATTATACCCACTATGGCTGACTGAGGCGAAATCTCTGGTAAGTAGATGTATTTTACTTAAAAGGTCATATTTTCACCACGTTAATAGATACATTTGGATTGTGAACTGCCTCAGCTGATGTTGTAGCTTAGATGTTAGGAGTTGTCTGAGGGGGCCGTGTGTCAAAAATAGATTACGGGCACATCAATTACTCACGTCTTTACGTCAGAAAGTAACCCCCACGAAAAGCGGGGCTCTACTCTGCTCCTGTTCATTTGCTGCAATGGCATACATTTTGCAATGAATCTGTCAAGGGTACATTTTCTGCTGGCGTCAAAATAGGCGAGGCAAGACAAGTTCTTTTGAGAATAATGAGGTACAATTTAATAAAACTTGCACGCGAGGAGACAAATCAATCCAACCTGAACATACGGCATGAACATTTTGAAGAAAATGTCTAACTTCTACCAAGTATAATGTCATTATATGGAGTGCGCACATGCGAGGGGAGGGATATTCTAAAATGAGAGGCTAAAGCTATCTTAAAATGCCTAGAAGCCCAGGGGTGTTGAATCTGAGCATGTGAAGGACTTGTTTTGGAGACAAGAGACATCTAGCCTCGAGCAGATAGCAAGTCTGTGTGACATTAATGTGTGTCATAGCAGAAATACATTAGTATGTTAGTGCATAATTATAAGTATTAGTAAAATCTGCTGGAACAATGGACACAAAACATTATACAAGTGCAGTAGCAAACCATATTTTCCTGACATAGTCTTAGATCAGTTTCCAATTGTATAAAATGGCACGTCTACACGTGCCTACAGTGACACAAAGCGAGAATTTAACATAAAAGTCAGTGTATGCTAAGTTTCTTCCCCCCAAGTGTACATGCAGTCATGCACATGCACAGTTTCAGTCATAGACAGTCGTGGCAAAGGCCAGCGTACCACAGGGAGAGGGCTTATAATAGTTTTAACCCAGCGCTCAGGTGTGACTCGCCTTTGTCCAGCCAAATGTCAGTGAAAAGCGCAACTCTGGGGAGAGGGAGAGGAAACCGGATGGGGAGGAGGATAAAGAGAAATGGACAAAGTGGAAACGATGAAACTGTAACGTGATGGGCTGTTGTCAGGGACGGATTGACCTTCTGCAAGACCAAAACAACAGCACACACGATTACTGATCGGTCTCTCGATGGAAAGGCTAACTTGTCATGTTAAGTCATAAATAATCGACATCTTTGTCGACAATCAAGTCAGGGTTTCATCTAGTGCATGAGCTGCGTCTGCCAGGCTGTTTGTCTGGGCACCTGGCAATGTGGGGGCTGGGAGTCCTGCTCAGTACTGTTCTCTTCCTGCCTCAAGAGCTCCCTGGGGGGTGACAGGCCAACTCTGCCAGCCTCCCACTCCCATTTCCCCCCACTTCAATGCCAAACACACATTCACACACACTGACGTCAGCTGCTCTAGGCCTTCTCCCCTGGGTGCTACCAGAACCTTTTGTTTCCATCCCCTCTGTTCACTCCCTGCCTCTCCTTCCACCCCTTCTCACTTTTCTCCCTGTCCTTTGTCCCCTGAAATAGCTGTCCTTCTTATTGCCTGATTGGAATTCACTGCACAGTAGGGTGTCTTCAGGGAGGGCCATCATCAAGTGTATTTTTTTTTTATGTAAGGCGGTCATAGTATGGATGCATATTTTCTGAGTGCAAGAGACTTGTGGCCAAATTAGTTAGTTGCAAAACAATTTAGCATGACGCTGTAGAAAAAATTACCAGATATACTCGGTTATTGCGGTTAATTGGTTCCAGGTCCGACTGTGATTAGTGAATTTCCGCCAGGCGTGATTCCTTTTTTATCAGTGGAATATTTTTGTAGTTAGACTATAAAAAAAGCCTGTTTATGACCTTGTAAGTATGTTTTTTTTAACATTATTGGAGTCCTCCAGATATGAAATAACACCCCATAGTCACCTTTGCACTCGTAGTACCCAATAGAATAGACACAATAGCTGCAATAAGCAATAAGAGCTTCTGTTTCATAATAGTCAAACAGATGCAGGAGCCAATCACGAGCTATCAGCGACAACGAGCTTGTCAAACCATTGGAAATCACAGGAGGTCATTACATGTAACAGTTTAACAACATAACAGTCTGACTCACGGTGTCACGGTGTCATCTTTCAAAGAACACGTGACTAACAGTAAATTCATCACACAGCAACTTAACACACAAAAGGTGTACCTGGAAAATATACAAACATGTACCGATATGAGTTTAAAATAAAAAAAAGGTCATTTTAAAGTTTTCTCATAAGGCATTGCATCTGAGCATCATTCGTGGGGGCGTTGCAATGACATCAGCCTCCATCTGGGCTTCGGGCTCTCGGTCCTCTGGTTCCCTCTGGTGGACAGAGGCAGCATTGTAGCGCCATCCACATTTGTCTATGCTTTCTATACTCCTCCAATGAAATGGTTTTCTCAAACAAAATGCATTATGGGAAAACTCTTGAATCTTGAATCTTTAAAATGTCGGGTTGTTTTCATTTTAAAATCGCATTGGTACATGTTTGTATATTTCCGAGTTATAACTTTTGAGTGTTAAGTTACTGTGTGATGAGTTTAATGTTGTTTGTGAGATGAAACTGTGGGTCAGACTGACTGATTTGAAACAACAAGCTTCAGATTAATCGATTTAGAAAATATTTGCTAGTTGCAGCCTAACTTTCTTATTATGCAAACGTTGCAGAAGGTCCTTTGAAAGACTGTTGTGGAAAGTTCTCCACATTGTTTGTAACCTGATAATTACTGAGGCACTTAGCATCACAGAAAGGTGGTTGTCACATAGCCGTCCTTTGACATCCATTTTTAATGTCGCCTTATGGAAGGTATGTGTTTTTCAGGGTTCTAACTATTGTGTTCACTGGATGCACTGTGTAAAATGTGTGCGTGCGTGTGGTTATGTATGTTTCTGTTCCCATCTTCTGGAATTGGGGTTAACAAACAAGAGAATTCCTCCCTCGTCTCCCCTCCTTTCTTTTCCCCTCGCCCCCTCTCTCTTTGTCTCTCTCTCCAGCGCAAGCGGGATGTCTTGAAATATTAACCAAACTGCTCTTCATTTTTCAAATATGATCGAAAACATACTGTTAAATAAGTAAGGAGTGCGGTCTGCTGGGGTGTGCAGTAAGATGGGACTTTCAAATAAACAACAAAACAACACAAACAACAACGATATTGGAATGGAAAGATAGAAGGGGCGGGTTCAGTGTTTGGGAAACTCTATCAATGACTGATGATGATCGATTTCATCAAATCAATACATCCATCCAGAAGCACCATATCTATCGATATACTGTAGCGGAACCTCGAACATTTGCGATTCAGCATTCATGACCCATTAAATTAACAAATTTATGGTCGATTTTTTTTCACAAATAGGCAGTTTTTTTCTACGACACATCTCATTCACCCTCGGTCGGTCATAATTCATAAATACGTGATAATGCAGGCAAAATGTGCAGCATGTTGTTGTTGTTGTTGTTCCAAAACCCCACCATTTTTACACGTTTATGTCTTTATACATCACTGATAATGATTTTCGTTGTTGAGCGTTGAGATTTTGCACATTGTCGGCGGTCCTTGAACGCACCATAGTTGTGTGCTGTGACTGGCTACTCCGTGACTTCCATTCCATCTGTTCGTCGATCATCGAACACTGTCAGTCGTTAGTGGTGAGTACCTATACTGTACATTTTGCGCTTGAAATGTGTTTAACAAGTTTGTTAAGACATATTTAGGTGACAAACCTGGATTGCGACGCGAGTGAACAGTGGCACTTGACAATTGATTGATAATTCCAACAAAATAGTCACTTTTATTGCAAATGGTGATCAGAAATCAGAGGTGAACCTCAACATCAAGCTAGAAGGAAGATTTGGAGGCGTATGAGCGAGCTGCGTGTTAAGATCAATTACTGTCGCTGGTAGGCGTGAGACATAACCCTGCTGTATTTTCACACTTTCACATGGTCTTTCTGTAGTTCTCATCCTTGGGCTTTTACCTTTGTTTCTTCCCAGCTCCAATGAGAGCAGTTCAACTGGAGAATGGCACAGCATTGCGCTTTGTGTTTTGGGAGCAAGTGCACGCGCACATGACATGGCGCGGGTGTTGAGGGATGAGGGTCGAAATGTTTGATGCGTTGTTTCGTGGCTATTTGAGCCTTCGTCACCTCAAGAGTGCTGCAAGTGGCTGGATAGAACGTCCAACTTCCTCCATCGTCTGCTCGCTCCTTTCTTTAGGTAGATTTGAGGCCAGTGCTGATTGTAGTGGGGGTGTGCATGATGGCGGACTTTAGGGGTTTTGGGTGGGAGGCTAAGTGGGTACCCCCACTCCCCCTTGTCAGCTGCCAAAACATGCGGTCTGTGAATAAGCAGATAAAATTGTGTGCAAATATGAGTAAAGAACTCTTCAGTCTTGGGTACAGAGATACGCGTCTGTGTTTGTTATACATTTTGAGTAGATGGGGGTATTTGTCCTCTGTTGGGGAGTTTGTCCTCTGAGAATACGGTTTGTGGTGAATGCTGCAGTGACAGCTGCAAGAAGGGATGCGGGGGGCTGACTGCACGCCGACTGATAAGGGTGGGGGTTTCATATTAGAGGCACGAAGAGACGGTTAATAGTTTAGCAATGCATAACACAAATGCTGAGCGCTCGCTCTCTGAGCCAGGTTGACTAAAAGTTGGGGAAAGCTTGACAAGGCTGTTTTCAAAGCCCGGTAGGAAATTGACTTACGTTCTGTAAATTTGTATGTATCAGCCAGTACTTTTTTCTTTAAACTTCGAACCTTGCGGCGTATACAGCAGTGTGGCTAATTTTATGGTTAAATTCTAATCTCATGACATCTCCTTTTCTTCAGAACTACTATTAATTGTTAAAATACTGTGCCGCTTGCGAGTCAGTGAGGAAACAGTAGCTCTTTCTTTGGTGATTTATAATTAAAATAAATAAAATTGAAATTTTTTAAAATGATGATTTTCGGAGGCGAAAAAAAATACTTTTGACCAAAAATCTGTGAATTGGTGAGGTTGCAAATACTGAATCGAGAATATGCGGGTTTCCACTGACAAATATACAAAAATGTTATGTTAAAATGCCTTCCATTTTACTCTCTTAATTGTATAGCCCGCATGCTGTTTTCTGTCCATGTCGGCATGTTCGGATGTGTTGCCGTGGAAGAACTCGGACCTCAATCCATCAAACACTTTTTGTATGAAGTAGAACAGAGTTTGTCCGCCAGGGCCTCTCTCAGGTCTAACATCAGCGACCGCTGACCTCACAAATCAAAAATTCCACTAGACACTCTCCAAAATCTTGTAGAATGTCCTCACAGACAGTGGAAACTATATCTGCAAACAAGGAACTGACTCCAAATGTTCTTATTTTATTTCCTATGGGTATGATGGGCCGGTATCCCAACACTGCTGTCTTGAAAGTGTAGGTGCACCGTGCACTTGTGACATACCATACCCATACCGTCCTGTCCATGCAAGCGCTGTGTACTGGAAAATGCACAGCAGCTCTCTTATTAGCTAAGCAGGTATACCTGAGCAAACAAGGGCTTCTTAATGACGCAATCTTATAAACCCATTCACCGTCAAATCTACCCACACAGTCATCGGGTAATGTACACTGTTTTGCTAATGTCCCTTCTGCTTGCTTCCTACCTCCCCAACCCACACATCCAAAGACTAATACATCCGCTGAAGTCGCGTAATGCGATTGTCTTTCCTGATATAATAATAGCCCCCATTAGTCTTTAATTATTCATGTTTTAGTCATACAATCCAAGTTAACGGTTCAAACATTAGTACATAATAAAACTCCAGAGGCTATGCTTTTAATTTAATTCCACCGTTTAAATTAATTTTGGGGCATGCTTGTGCTTTTCACGCGCTCCTCCACAGAGAGGAGGGGGCCGAAAGAGGGAGAGAGAGCGATGCTGGTGGATGGAGGAAGAGAGTGAAACACTCACAGATGAGAATTAATAAAAAAAAACAAAAACACACACATTTCGGAAGTGAAAGAAAAAAAATGTCTGTTATTTTCCATACTCAAAAACTAAAGTTAGCAAGCAAATATATCAAAATATATATATATATGCATATATACTGTGTATATATATCTATATTTGGGCCAGCTGATGTGTATGTATACCGCATATAGTCAAACATGCTCAAATAAAGATGCTTACATGCGGACATTAATCAAGGTACTGCTTGTTTTTTCCACACTTCTCGGCCACTGGTGTATTAGATGTTTGATCAAACTACTCCATGGCCGCCTCCGCAGCACTAGGTGGCAGTGATGCTCCTATCAGCACGTTCAACTGTGGGGATTTTTCAGCAAGTAAGTTGTGGGGCGCCAGTCTTTTAAAAGTGTGTTTGCATCTCAAGGTGGTCAGACACTGCCATCTACGGTGGCCAACAAGGGCAAACGTGCAGCGACGTCCAAGCGCTCCAAAGACAGAAAGGATGCACACAGCACTTGCAGTTTGTTTTATAGTGTTTGTGTGTTTTGGATTGTTTCTGTGTTTGGTGTTTGTAGAAACCCCTTTCTTCCAATGACTCGGTGCAACAAAGATGGAGTTCTTTCTTTGTTCTGTCAATTTGCAGAGGCCATTAAGCCAAGTCGTGTGTGTGGTGTGTTAATTTGTGGACATGCTTAAGAATTTACCCACCCTTTAGTTTGTGTTTGAAGCCAGTGTTAACAGTTTGGGTCCCACCACAATCAGCTTTTCTGCTGCGGCGACCAACCAGTCAGCGGTCTCCATTGATGTGCGCCCGTCGGCCATAGACCCTCCCAACCCCACTGTGTTTGTGTCTTGATGTGTTCACTCCATTGTGCCTGCTTCGGAGCCACATGCATGTGGGACTAGACCACATCTACCCAGCGTCTTTTCATATTTCACTTGGAATCATTTTAATTCCTACGTTATTTGTTACTATTTTCAACATTGCCTGTGTACATGTCTCACTTGACGTTATCAACTGGCGTGCATGTGGATTTAACCACGCACACATGCACTTCAACTTGGCAGATGTAGTTTGCAATTATGGGACCCCCTGTCCTCCCTCTCCTTCTCTGCCCTGCTGACCTTTCCGCACTTTGATCTGTTTCATGTCACCAGCTCACGCACACCCACTTCCACACAACACACACACACACTTAAGTCCTAAACCCATCTTTGTTTCTGTCCATACATCCCTCCCTGTGTGTGTCTGAGCACTGGTCTTTGTTGCAGCCAGTGTGTGGTCTTTCATTCACCCAGGAGCCTTTTTTTCCAGACAGTTGTTTTTAAACGTCTCCGTCTCCAACGTCACATTGGACTTGATACTTGGGGATTATTCCCTTCCCAACCCGCCTTGATGGCATATGTTGGCCTCCTAGTCTCCAAAACAGTAAATGATGTCAACTGCTTTTCAAGGAGTTAGCATGCGGAGCGTGTGAAAGTAGCATACATATATTATACGCTTAGCTGCATTCTGTACAGCTCACATAACCACAACACTATTTTTTTTGTTGTTTTTTTAGTTGTGCATGTGAGATACTCGGTACTGATGATGAGGGATTGTCCTGAGTATTGACGCAGTACTTTATAACGAGATTAAGTGTATCTAATAGAGATGTGCGAGTCATGAATGAGTTGTTCAAAACTCGTGAATTGTTCACTGAAACGGGACTCACAGGTGCTCGTCTCTGTGAACTTGTTCAGTTGCTCACCCCTGCTGCTGCTAGCTTTTACCCTAACTGTATTTGTCTGAATGTGTTAGCCTCCACGGAAAAAGCAAAAGGTGCTTGAAAAAGACTCGAGTTCAGCTGACTAACGGGTGGTCGACAAACGGTCAAATTTCACAGACTCACACATCACCGAAGACTTGAAAATGAAGACTTGAGTTTCGCTGACTCACGGGAGCTCGACAGAGACTCGAGTTCACTGACTAATGAGTGCTTGATGACGACTCGAATTTCTCTGTCTCACGGGTGCTCGATGAAGACTCGAGCTTTGCAACAAGGACTCAGATTTTGCTGACTCACGGGTGCTTCACGAAGACTTGAGTTCACTGACTAATGAGTGCGCGTCAAAGACTTGAATTTCACAGGCTAACAAGTGGTTGACAGAGACTTGAGTTTCTTCTCTGACTCAACCAGTGGTCGGTCGATGAAGGTTTGACTCACGGGTGCTCAACAAAGACTCAAGTGTCATTGACTCACGGAAACTCAAGTTTAAGTGATTTGCATTTAGTACAAATCAAGACAAAAATCAAAACATGTAATGAATAGTTTGTCATGCTAGCTACTTTTTTGGTCTAGATTCCTTCAGACAACTTGCCTTTGTTTTTTAATTCTTTCCGTTTTCCCGCCACCGCCTTTCTGTTTGTCATTACTCCGCCTTCATCTCTCTTCCTTTTTTCTCCTTTTAATCTCCCGACGTCCTTGACCCTCAGCTGGTAATGTCAGCTCTCTCGCGGGAGCAAAAGGTTTATTGCATGAGTAATTATTCTACACAGCGCACTGTCCAGGTGGCAGAAAAGCAACACAAGTGACTCCCTCGTGCAATTGGTGGGTGTGAACATGAGCTCGCAAACCAGAACGTCTTAGAACATGTGGTTGTAGTTTTGGAGTAGAACTGCACTACATTTCTAATATTTTGCTTCCATTATTTTGCTGCATGTAAAATCATGATGTATCATATTTACACACAGAGTGCACTAGCATTTCCAAGCGAAAAATACTCTTATTTTGCTATCTGTGTTGGAAGTGCATGTGCATTATGTGCCGTATACGCTTGTGAATGTTTATTATTTATTACTTTCAGCCTATAGCCTATGAGCGCCAATCCCAGTGTGCATTCTCTCTTGCCGTCTGTGCCCCTAATCCCTGAATGTGCCACTAATGGCAGGTCCAGGTGTTCTGCTCTGTTTCTCCGTTCCCCTGGGGACCACTCTTTAGTGTGTGTGTGTGTGTGTGTGCGTGCATGAATTCCACTCATGGGGGGTTTACGAGTTGTGACTAGGGGGCTGTCCAGGCTCCTATCCTCCAGAAGGGAAGGGAGGGGAGAGGAATGGCAAGCTGGAGGTACCCGCCTCTCGCAGCTTGCTTTCTGGGTTCCCCTGAGCACAAGACCCCCCTCTGTCATGCTCCCCTGGGTCTTCTGAGCCTCATTGCCTTACTGTCTGTCTCTCATTCCCACTCATTTTTTATTCTCATCACTCTCAGCAGCCTCATCATGGGAGTTTATGTTCCTGCACTGCATCAGGCGGAGGCTCGAGGAGAAAGCCTTCCTTTGCATGTTGGTTGTATTTATTCAGCCAAAAATGGGTTTGTTTATTTACCTGTGCGCATATGTGTGTAACTGCATGTTTATGTTTTTGAAAGGCGAGCTCCAGCTGCCTGCATCACTTATTTATAGGTCCCATTTACACGTAGGTTAATGAGGAAGGGCTGGTGTTTGCGTCTGTGTAATCCATTCAAATAACCAGGTCCATTTCTAGTAGATGAATACACAAATTGATCTATAGGATGATCTTCCTCAATGCTCATGATGTATTACTATTCACAAGGTAGCACTTCAGATGTAACACGGCTGGTATTATTCATCAACCTGTGCATTATTACAGCCAAGCCAGTCCATCTGTGACTACTTGTGTAAACATCCAAGGGCCTCCTTGTGTGCAACTGTGTGTTTTCTGCGCATGCATGACTCAGGTGAGCGTGTTTCTAGGTTAGCGAGCGGTCTGTCATTCCACCAAACCTCATTCTTATAAATAGACGATATAGCCGACAGCAATCGTAGCGCACAATGTGACCACGTCATTGTGTGTGTGTGTGTGTGTGTGTGTTTACCTTCATACAGGCCTGTGTCCATATGTGGTGTTTATGTGTGCGTTGGCATGGTGTTGTTGTTTATCTAACACTCTGCCTGACAGCTGGTTCTCATTTATGAGCGAACAAACAGCAGACAAAGATGGACAGAAAGTGGGACAGAGAGAGGGAGTGATGAGGAATTTGTCATCAAGGGAATAGAGCCACTGACCCTTTTTAGGTGCTTTTCGCTTGCTGCCCTGACCGCTGGCGATCACAGGAAATAAGTCCACATCACGCTAAAGGGTTGATGAGTAAGAGTTGGAAGGGAAAATGAGGACATTGTGGCTAAGGGTCGTATGGAACGGAACCTCTTAAAACAGTTTTTACCATAGAAAATAATAGAAGTACAAATAGCTTGGGTTTGGGATCTCAACTGTCGTCATCAAAAACCGTCACCATAAAGCAGTTTCTCAAACTGTGGGGGCGCGTGGAAAATTTCACAGGGGAGGACAAGATCCCTCCTGTTTTTTTCTTTTTTCTTCATCTATAACAGAGGTTTTGGCGTCACAGTTTCACATAATATTCCCATAAAAATGTTTTCGAAACACAGTACAACACCCCCCCGTCCCCTTTTGCTTTCGGATCAGCATTTGCAATACAAGTGACTCTTGCAATTATTAGACTCGCTCAAGCTCCAGAAGCTTCCCCTCCGCCTTCTCTCCCTCTCGCTCCATTATTCCCTCGTAACACAAATCGGGTTTAAGCCATAAATATGCCGAACACACTTACTAAACGCATTTAAAGCATAAAAATTATAGATACACACCGATATATTGTATGACGGTCGGATGGAATCAGATCCACGGTCTAGCCTTTAGCCAGGTCGTCAGGCTAGCGCTAGTGTAGGTCTGCGCGATATGGGCCAGAAGTGATATGCCGATACATTTAGGCTGAATATCGATATGCCATATATAGCCCGATATTTTTTTCCACAAAGTGAGGTTAGACAAAGTCAAATCTAAATATGTTTTACTAAAATGTAAAAAAGTCCATTCTCTTTCTGAAATAAATTTAGAAAAAAGTGAAATATTATCTTCATTCTTAATCACGGTAGCCCGTCTGCAGCCGGGTCAGCGCCACTCGCTCTTCCATCTCGTTGGGGAGAGATCTCACGTTCCCCCTGATGACAGATGATCAACGTGGTTTATACCGTCTTTCCCGCTGTCGGCGCTTCACTCCCGCTATGCGGCCTCGGTATCTCCGCGGGGATCTCTGGTCACTCGGCTTAGCGAAGGGGTGTGTGGCTCAAAGCTAACAGCTGCTCCGAGTGAAACCAACGAAGCCGTGAATGAATGCGTCTCCCGCAACAAGGCAAGAGGCAAGCTACAAACGTAACAAGATGAACATCCGTAGCTGCACACTTGCTTAAGGTGTCGCTATGGCGCAAAACAATAACAAAGTACGAAAAAAGCACTTTCAAACACTAAAAACGTGGGGGGGGAGTACAGAGCTGCTGGAACTCGCTGACACTCGGGCGGCGCCGTCTTGAAACGTGAGACCTCCGCATCACGTCCAGTCTATATCGATGTGAACGATATGCTTGTTTTTGATATTGTGCTTAAAAGAAATATTGATATTTTCAAAATATTGATATATCACCAAGCCCTTCGCTAGTACCTAGCAGACGAAAGAAGGCGTTTCTCCGAGCCGCGTCTGCATAACCCCAACTGTTTGCTTGTTGTAATTCCAGTACCAATTTCTGATCATATATTAAAGTGTGTGCACCACCGTGCAAGCATTGAGGCTGTGTTTTGCCTGCCTGATGCTAGTGCTAACGTAGCCAAACAAACTATGGTGCATTCAAGGTCTGCTGAACAAGTATAAATGCTCCACAAAAAAAAACAAAAAACTAATGAAAATTGTGGGCTTTTTAAACAGTGGTACATCTTTGCTGTACCTTTAACTGTGTTATCGCGTATTTATAAATTATTACCAAATTATGGTGGAGAACAAGAATTACCAAAAATCGGCAAAGTTGCGGGGCTGTGGATGCTGAATCTCCAGTGTGCGGGGACCCCCTGTGTATGCAACATTTTGCAGTAGGTAATGGACAAAGTAAACTGTCCGCCCACCCCCATTCTTAGCCCCCTGCCCATAACCTTCTGCCCTCAAACACACTGGCACGAACACACACACGCACACTGCCCATATGGAGCAGTTGGCACCCAAAAGCATCCAAAGCAGCCGGACCCTTTCCCAGGGCAGAAGGTGAGGGTCCCCACTGCCTGCATAGTGTGTGTTTGTGTGTTTGTTTGTCCATCCATAGCATCCTCAAGGGTTCAAGCCCCGGACAGACTGTGTTACCATTCTTCTGGTCTGCGCTCTTTGCAACACGTATGTAGTGTTCCTCCCAACAGACTGCACCCCATGTGACCTACAAGGACGACAGCAATACGTAAATACGTATGCGTACGTAATATACTGTAAAAGAACGCTGGAATGAAAATCTCCTAATTGTTTGCACTTTGCTTGTCAGTCAGGCCGCAGCCATGTTGTTGCCATGCAATCGAAGTGTCTCGGCGGAAAAAAAAAAACACGAATAGCAAAATGTGTCATTCATTCATTCATTTTCGATGCCGCTTAATCCTTAATGGGGTCGCGGGGGTGTGCTAAAGCCTGTCCCAGCTGACTTTGGGCGACAGGCAGGGTACGCCCTGGACTCCCATTCGTAGCTGTGGACAAATTGGAGTCACCTCCTGACCTAACATGCATATTTTTGGAATGCGGGGGGACACCGGAGTGCCCGGAGAAAACCCACGCACGCACCAGGAGAACATGCAAACTCCACACGGAGATGTCCAACAGGAGATTCGAACCCACATCTTCCACATCTCCCGCCTGTGACTCCATGTTCTTTTTCAGGAATATAAGGCCCTTTTTACAGTTCCATCATACTTTACGCAACAGGTCGTTTCAAGCAAACAATCAGACTGGTCAAATAAACCTTCCTGCTGCGCAATTCTCATGACGCATGGCAACCAATAAGCTGTGCGTGGCTGATCAGTTGCCATGCCAACTCACAAGATAACCACGGAGCCAGGTAGGGCTCTTTCTTCCGTTATTTCAGTCACGTCAACTCTTTTGAACCCCCATCAGCCTCACTACTGTGATTTTGGATTCACCGTGCAGATGAACGTCCGTTTTTTTTTTGTTTTTTTTTTCAGAAAGTAAGAATGATGAGTGTGTTCATGTCTGCCCAGAGTGATCAGTTGTTGTCTGCACTCGCCAAGAGCAGCCTGGGGCAATCGCAGGAGGCCTGGGGAGCAGTGGCAGGTAGAGGGTGAAGGATGGAGGGGTAGGAGGTCAGCAGGGGACTCGTGGATGAAGGCAATGTTCTGGTTAGTGGCCTGACGACAAGGTGGAGCGACTCGGGAGGAGGAACGGTTGTGTCGAAATAGGTAAATGTGAAGCTGAATCCATTTGAGATGATGATTCTCGATAACGCATCATCACCAATAATTGATTGAAAAGCAATAAATTATAAAACCTGATAAAAAAAAAACCTTGGCCCGCCTATTTTTTCGTGTTCCGTGTGCAGTGTATGTCATTGGAAAGCTTGGAGGTTCCACACACATGCAGCATTCCAGTATACAGTGACAGTCGCCCCTCGCCACTTTGCATTGGACTTGCACAGCGTCACGCTATCACGCCTTTTCCAAATATAGTCATTAAAAAAAGATGGCATTTACTGACTGTTTCACGGTTAACGACAGCCTAATATTTGTCAAAAATATGCATATTTAAGCCAATTGTACGTGGGGTTTTTTTTGCCCAGTTTAAGAATTTTCAAGCATAAAAAAAGGATAAATGAACTAAAATACAAATATAAGGCACTCAGAAGACATACTGAACTCATGCATTCAAAGACAAAAGCCTGGGTACGCATATCCTCCTGGTATCATTGTGGCAAGGTGTCAGTACACCAGTAACCTAGTTTGATTGGCATAGCCATGTTAATAATAATAATAATAATAATGTCGCTGTAGCTCGGTCACACATGCAGGTCACATTATGGAGCAAAATGGAGCTTTTTTTTTCCAGAAAGCTTTATAGGCGGAATAAGTTACGTGCATTCTTAGCCGCGTCTTTTTATCTGTTTTTATCGCTCTTGAACGCACAGAAAAGAGAAACACGTGTTCATGTCTCACATGTCTCACAATGATCACATTGTGGATGATGGGCACAATTCCCCCCCCAAAAAAGAGCAGTTTATGGAAATGAATAAAGTCATGAAAAATGACAAACATGGCACCATTTGAAAGCTCTTTCGTGATGTTTGCATGCGTGGGGGGATACAGTATAGGAGCGATGCAAGTACCCTGTCTTCCACCATGACCATTTCTACTTCTTGGACACTTAGCACTCATACAAGGGTGCATGCTTTTATTTTTGCATTTAGACAAAAGTGATAACATTATTGTCTCCCTACGATGGAGTTGCTGTCTTTTCACATTCAATATGTCGCCCCCCCCACCAGCCTCCTTGCTGTCCAGCCTGAGACACCGAGGTGAAGGCCAGCAGCAGTAGGGGAGACTGTTGGAGACGGAGGGATGGATGGAGTACTATAATGAGTAACAACATGAAAGCTGACAGAGGGAGGGAGGCAGGGAGGTAGTCGGAGAGGGACTGCTGGGGACAGAGGGAGGGATGACGTGCAAGGAGACTGCAGAGTGAGAGATAAAGCGGGAACAGAACACTTGGGGCCCCGCGGTCCTCCACTTTGCTTCTCTCCTCGATTTCGTTAGCAAGAGAAGAAGACAATAAGAAAGGAGGGGAAGGGGGGTGTATTAACAACATGCATCAACCAACCCCCCCATGCACCTTTTTTAAAACTACAGTTTCTTTTTTTCCCCCAAAGCGCCCCTGCAAAAAAAGATACAGCATCCATCCACCCTTAATGTCCCCCCTCTCGAGGTTTCTTCTAGAATTTAACTTTTCACCGAAATTTCCTCTGCTCCCGCCCCCTCTTCTCCTTCCCTCCCCATCTCCCAACTTCTTCTCCCGGTTTGCCATTCGGCCTTGTCTTGCCGGGTCCCCTCGTGGCCGACTGACAAAGGCGCCGTTAAAAAGCCGTGTGATCCTCCAT
Source organism: Dunckerocampus dactyliophorus (assembly GCF_027744805.1). Lineage (NCBI taxonomy): Eukaryota > Metazoa > Chordata > Actinopteri > Syngnathiformes > Syngnathidae > Dunckerocampus > Dunckerocampus dactyliophorus. The sequence goes on from NC_072823.1 coordinate 2,696,387, forward strand.
TTTAGCGCCAGCCACGCTAGTCAGAGGATTAGGGCTCTTTAATGACGCTAATCTCTCCTCCCATTCTTTCTCAACATCCCTCCGCCCCACCCTTTAAAAAGTGATTTCTCCCTCTTGCTCTGACCCAATCTCCCTAGTTCAGTCCCTCTCGTTCTTCACATCTTACTTCCTCTGACTTTCCCAGCTCACAAACATGAAATCCTCACTGAGTCACTCCTTGCGTCGTGTTTAAAGGAGTTGATTTTCTCCATCTGCTTTGCTTTTGCTTTTTGTGTCTTTATTTTTTTCGGCGTCCTGAGCAAATATCAAATTCAAAACTGATCGAAACATAACTGTCAACATTTGCATCACCGGAGGTTTGGCAGATATTGATTAAATATGTCAAATTAAGGTGAAAAGTGTTTATTTTTTGACTAAAAAGACCATTTCTTGCTTATTTTTCCCAATACTGTATATATGTCAGATGCCAGTATAAATATTACTTACGTCAAGTATCTTGTTGGAACATAGAAACTGTCTATCAACTAAAAAGGTTTTGGGGTTTTTTTTGTTGTCAAAAATGGACATTTTGACCTTAATTTCAGATATTTAATCTTTCTTACATTTTCACCTTTTGTATTGAAAACCATTCGATGCAATCTCGCTGTCTTGTTCTCAAGTATAGAGCAGTTTTTCACATTTTGACATCCCCAAATGTCACTAAAACCAAAGCATTCCAAAACGAAACAAAATCTGACGTTTTTCTTTGTTTTTTTTTTCTTGAGTGGGCCAAACAAGCCTCAAATGAATTGTACCTGCTACCTGAATGCCAGCCTTGTGTTGTATGTGACGAAGCACATTTTTAGCACGCTTTTTAGGTTGAGTTTTTTAGTACTGTTTGGCAGTTGACATGATATTCAACTTGTACTTTTTCTGCTAACATCACGACCTTTTGTCTCCTAACCTGTTAAGTTTTGTAGTGTTTTGATGTGGGCCGTATTTCATTGTATTTTTACAACACGGCCACGGCCATTAAAAACAGGCTCAGGAATATGTGGCGTGGACGAATGCAGACGCAAACCAGCAGGAGGTCAGCAAACCAAATACCACTCTCGTTCACGGTGCAACCAAAAACACAATCTAACTGCACCACATGGACTCTCTGGGGAAATAAACACTTGCACACTAATATACGGGAACCCCTCGTTAATAGTGGTTAATTGGTTCCACACCCGACTGTGATAAGTGAATTTACTCGCAGTAGGATTCCTAGGAAGTTCTGCTAGTGCTTAAAATAACCAAAGTACGGCAAAATACTGTAAGTATTACATGTTATCAGGAATATGTAAAACCATAAAACCTTGTTGGAGGCTTTTTAATAGCGGGCTTTGTAGACAGCATAGGTGTGTCCCATTGCATGCATTCATTCCCTGCCTCTTTTTAAGCAAAGCAAGTTTATTTATAACAATATAACACAATTCATAAACAATGTAAGTCAAAGTGCTTAACAGAAAGGATAAAATCACTTCATACAATCATAAAGTTCCATTAATCATTCCATAAAACCCCCCAAAAAAACAAATACGAGTACTTTCAGTTGTCATATGCACAGTTGAATAAAAGTGTTTTCAGCTTGGATTTAAACACCGCCAAGGTTGAGGATTGTCGCGCATCTTCTGGAAGGTTGTTCCAGATTTTGGCAGCATAAAACTGAAACGCAGCCCCACCGTGTTTCGTCCTGACTCTTGGCACCCGCAGGAGACCAGTCCCTGAGCCTCTCAGAGCTCGAGATGGTTTATGTGGCGCACGTTTACATTTTAGCTGTTTTTATTTCTTTACAACGCACAGAGAAGACAAATACCATGTGTGCCCGTGTCTCACATAAGGATCGTGGACGATGGGCAACATTACAAAAGTGTATTTTTGACTACAGAATGTATTCAGCCACGAAACGGCATGATGTGTCCATGAATAAGATCAGCGAAGCTGTGAAATCTGAAGTGCAAAGGAGCGAGTGATGACTGTATAGTCATTTATAACCTGCAAGGCCTGCTGGGTAACTTCCTGTTGGGGTAGTGTGTGTGTGGGCTTCCCCGCATGCCCTGCGGGTTATAAATGAGTACAAATTAGTATTATTTTTATAGTAAGCACTCACAGTGTCCTTAGAATAGTTTGTTGGTGACCTGCCTTGATCAGTTGTTTTGGGTGGCTGCAAAGCATGGCCAGTTTATTTAATGGTTAAAAAAACAAGACTGAAATTCATTCTGTGCAGCATTTGACATGTTCTGCATTCTTGTTTGTTTGAGTGAGAGTTATAGTGAATGCTTTTATGGTTCCTTTTTCTTTTTTTAACCAAGACCCCCTGCAGAGTTGTATTTGCTGGTCACTATACCTACATTTTTCCTACAAATCTATTTATGACAAGAATCTGTTGCAGGTCACTCTGTCATGTAGTATACAGTAGAGTACACACACACACACACACACACACGCACACACACACGTAAGATGCTTGGAGTGTAGCGGTGCATGCTTCAGTTAGAGTTGTCAAATTATCAGGAGAAAGTTCCCAGTGTCACCCATGTGGGTGCTCATGTGGCCCGGCGTTTGCGTTGCTGTAATATTGGACCCCCCCCAAGCTAACGACCTCTGCTTTCTCCGTTTTGCAAACGCAAAACAGCCGCGCTCTTCCACGGCGCACCGGAGCAAACAGAACAATGTCGGGCATTTTTTCAGTCCCCTCTTTGTCCTTTCAAAGCTTTTCTTACGTGTCTTCTAAAGCAGTTGTGGCCTTTCTTTTACCCCGTGTCAGACTACACAGGATTTAACCTCTCGCATAGTCAAGGGAGCAAAGAAAAAAGTGCAACGTGAGCATGTTAAAGGCATATAGGGAGCGAGTACAGCAGTCTCGCACAGCCCTGCATATCTCCTAATCGCTATTCAGACGTTTCAATCTGCCAAGGCCCTAATGAAAATATGATGAGGCGGATCTCTGGTCCTCAGGGATGAGGGGAGGGATGGGAGGGAGGGATGGAATGAAGGATGGCTGCAGAGGGAGGATAAAGGGAGAGAAAATACACTCTGTCCTTATTTCTGGGCCCAGTAGGGGATACATAGTTCTTGGAGCCTTCTATTTAGATGTTGCTGCTGCTGGAGTATGTCTCTTTCTTCTGTTTCATTCTCTTTATCTCTGCCACCCTCATTTGCCTTCTGTGTTTGCATGTGAGTGTGTAACCAGGATAAATGTGTTTATTTTTTTGTTTATACACTCTCTTTCTCATTTGAGAACTCCCACAGGCTGTCTCTTGCCTTCCAAGAAAGATGTAACTTGGTATTAATCATTCTAATGCTCCCTGTTTTACCCCTTCTCTGTCTGTGCTCTAATTGCAATTTTCTTTTTTTTTTTTGGTAGGGGGAGGGACAACTCCTGTGGCTATGTACTTTTTCTCTTTAGCAGGCAATACATCTGAAGTACTGTGAAACAACAACACTGTCTGCCCCCTTTTTCTGGCCAGACGGTGATGACGATCCAGCTGGGCTGTCCTGGGTGCCGTCCTCACCCTCCAGTAAAGACGTGGCGTCGCCTTCGCAGATGCCCGACGGCTGCTGCGACCTGGGCACGGCCACGGGTGGCGAGGAAGAAGGAGGCGCGGGTCTGCCGTACCCGTGTCAGTTCTGCGACAAGTCCTTCAGGTATCACACTGGACACATTTTGAAAATTTAAGAGGTGATTGGAGTGTTGACGTTTAGCGTTATTTTAACTCATTCAATAGCAAAGACGTATCGTTTTTATAAACCCAAACACCTGACCCCAACAACGTATTTATACATGTCTTTTCCATTTTTTTGCTCGAGAGGCAAAAAGGGGGTGATGACGCAACTCTCCATTAATGCATTTCACTTCAGAGCAATTTTAAACCATAAAAACGGCAGAAGTGCATGTGCATAAGAGCTCGGCAGGGATGATGGAAGAATCACACATGACAGGAAGGAGGAAGTCAACGAGCGTGGAGGAGTGTAGCTTGCAGAAGGTTACGAATTGCAGGGAAATTTTGACGAATGCATGTGCACGCACGCACACACACACACACACACGCACATAGTTCAGCTCCAAATGTGAAAATTGTAAATAGTTCATGGTGTTATATTTGTAAATAAATAGTTATTTTGATGTAAGACAACCCCTTTCTTGTGTTGCTTATGTTGGTAGAGTTGTTTAGATATTTGAGCTGTCACAAAAGCCCCCCCACCCAAAAAAAAGGTGTCAAAGTGAAATGTATCTTTTCAGAAAAAGCTGGTCTTCTCCCTTTTCTAGTCAGGAACTGATATTTTCCTGAAACTTACCTATGTTCCACTGCCGATTTACTAAAGAACGGAAAAAGGTAGAAACAAACTTTTTTTTCTGATGAAAGACGGGATTTGAATCTTTCTTGTGGTAGGTTCCATGTTTATTTAGCCGTAGGACTAAATATTGTATGTGCCTTGAAAGATCAGTCAAAATCGTCTAAAATAGCCGGTACTGACGGGGTTGCCCTTTGGAAAAATGGAGTTAAAGGTTGTAAAAAAAATAATAATAAATTAAAGATGACCTTTGCAGATTAGGAGTTATAGCTATTTTATGCTCACACAAAGTGAAATCATTTTAAGTATAATCCTAACTTAAATACACTACTTACAAAAAGTTAGAACTCTAGTGGATTGCTGCAAATTAAGAAAAAACATTGTTTTGAAAATAGGCATTTTTGTCCACAGAAAACACATTTCGTTCAACCTACTGTAAGTGCCACCCTGACCAATCACAACACAGTAGGCGTGGTTGGGGAGGGATGAGGCTGCCAAATCCGAGCATGTCAGCCACGGGAAGAATGCATATCTACCGATTTACCATGCATGTACACAACATGACCTTTATGGAGTATTTATTTAAAATAAATGTACTCTAGCGTCCCACTTGGACCCAATGTCCTTTTAAAAGCCCCTGAAATGAGCAGGATGGCGCCTCTTTAAGCAGCAAACGACTTGGGCCATAATTGAGCCATTTGCATCATAAGCAAACAATCATAAGTATTTCACTTCCACATCTCCTGTTCTCTAATTCCCATTTCCAGCCGCCTCAGCTACCTGAAGCGCCACGAGCAGATACACAGTGACAAGCTGCCTTTCAAGTGCACCTTCTGCAGTCGTCTCTTCAAGCACAAGAGGAGCAGAGACCGCCATGTCAAACTCCACACGGGTCAGCTCCGAAATCATCACAAAGTGGAATTCATTTTTTATTCCTTCTGCTAGTAGGTGTAGCGGTCGGTAACAACACACCAATTCCACACCGGCTTATATCCGCTCTCTTCTCAATCTGTCAACCAATCCAGGGGATAAGAAGTACAGTTGTCAGGAGTGTGAAGCTGCATTTTCTCGCTCTGATCATCTAAAGATCCATCTCAAGACACACAGGTAAACCCTCTCTTAGACGTCATGCGTACTAAATGTCTGCTTTTAAATGAAAGTGGTTGCTTTTGATTGATCCTGGGTGTGATTTTTTTTTTCAATTCACACATACAGCTCCAGCAAACCATTTAAGTGCAGCGTGTGCAAACGAGGCTTCTCCTCCACTTCGTCCCTGCAGAGCCACATGCAGGTATACTTACTGCCCAACTGTATGATTTAAAGCAAAACTGCACTTTCTGTGGAAATTTGCCCATCATCCACAATCCTTATGTGAGACACGAACGCACGTCTTTCTCTTTTCTGTGTGTTCTAAAGATATGAAAACAGATAAAAAGAGGCAACTCATCAATGCTACTCATGGGACAAACCCATTCCACCTAGAAAGCCCGCTATTAAAACACCTCCAAAAACGTTTTATCATTTCATATCCATGTAGTAACCAGCGCATTCGTGATAACATGTAATACTTACAGTCTTTGGGTCGTTTTCAGCATTCCCGGAACTTTTTTCCTGGGCACACTTGATTTCACATAGCAACATAGAAAGGAGCGCTACACCTAGCGTTGACTTTTCCAAACTCAAAACCAAAAACACAGTGGCCGCAGCTCCAATATGTAGCCTTACCTTTCGGGAGTGGCCTGACGTGTTGTGAACACGGCGCTGACAAGCTCTGAGTGAGCGTGTGGTGTGGTAAGGTGTCACTCGGCCAGTAAAGTAGTTCTTTGGCGTAACAATGTTAATGACAATAAGTGTTGTTGGCGCTTTTTGAAATTTTTTTTCAAAACACTTCATAGGCGGAATAGTATAGACGGAAAAGTGAACCTTTCATTCACTCGTCTGTCACACGCTGGTGATGGTAATCTATATCTGTTACCACAACTGCCGTGGGGTAGTCTGACCCCCCCCCATGGATTTTCGGTCAAAAAAAAAAAATTGTTTTTATTTTTTTCAAATTTTGCATTTTATGTTGTGTTATTATTTTTTGTGTCAAAATAGATAAAAATAGAAAACCCTCATATGATTACAGTGGATTCCCACATCGAGATATTTCATTATTATACATTTTTGCATATTATATTACATTTTAATTTTTGTGTCAAAAATAGACATTTTTATTGGCCTATCAATTGCGCGTTTTTCACCGTTCGCTGGTGTTTCAGGAATGTAACACAATAGTTCACACTTTTATGAAGATATCTCTCTGCGGCAGGCTCACCGAAAGAACAGAGAGCACCTTGCACTGAGGAGCGAGAAGGATGGAGGGAAGAAGGCAGCTGGAGGAGAGGTTGACCTGGAACAGGACCTGTACATGTGTGATTACTGTGAGGAGACCTTCAGCCAGACCGATGAGCTGGAGAAACACGTCCTGACCAGGCACCCTCAACTGTCTGACCGTGCCGACTTGCAGTGCATCCACTGTCCTGAGATCTTTCTCGACGAGGCCTCACTCATCACTCATATTGAAACGCAGCATGCCAACCGCAAACACAAGTAACTAGCAACCTTTTTCATCAACTTCGCTAAGTAAGCAATACAAGACTTGTTGATGTTTTGTTATTGTTTGTTTTTTTTTGTGTATCTGCAGATGTCCTGTTTGTTCGGAGCAATTCCCCTCTGTTGAGGATGTCTACTGCCACCTAGACAGCCACCGCCAACCTGACTCTTCCAATCATAGTGCTGCCAGTCCCGACCCTGCACTGGGGAGCGTTGCTTCAATGAGTTCGGCTACTCCAGACTCCAGCGCCAGCCTGGAGAGAGGATCCACACCTGACTCAACCCTGAAGCCCGGCCAGGGCAGCGAACGAGGACGCAGAAGAGGCAACGACAGCGGAGAAGAGATAGGGATAAGCTTGGGGCATCCAGGTGGAGGTGCGCTATTGATATTGTTTTGACTTGCACTGATTTACATTCCTCATACTTCAGCAGCCATTTTTATTCTTCTCAAGGGACAATACTGTAGAACTGAAAGGTGGATAAACTTCAGAGTTGTCAGTGTACAGCTTGTATAGCAGTATAGATTTATCCACTGCCATTATTATCGAAATACTCATAGCTGGCAATACAAGCAAGTACCAAGATAATTGGATATTGCCTGTAGTCAAGCACAGTAGTGGTAGTGTTGTCCCTGGAGAAGACGTATGTGAGATGCTGTTTATTTATTTAACTGACCCATTGTGCGTCCACCTCTGTAGGTGGAAGAGGAAGCTGGGGTAAAGTGACGTACTCTTGCCCCTACTGCTCGAAGAGAGACTTCAATAGCCTCGCTGTGTTGGAGATCCATTTAAAGACCATCCATGCTGATAAGCCACAGCAGAGCCATACATGTCAGCTCTGCCTGGACACATTACCGACTCTCTACAATCTCAATGAACATGTGCGCAAAGCCCACCGTTCCAGCGGAGGAGCCACAAGCCCAGCAGCGGCAGCTTTTCCCCTGCTGCAGTTCACTAATGTGACAGCGTTCCATTGCAACTACTGTCCAGACATGTTTGGAGACATCAACTCACTGCAAGAACATATCAGAGTTTCCCACTGTCTACCTGGTGGGATTATGGCAGGCTCCACCACATTAGGTGAGAAAAATGCTTGCATTAACATATGGAATGACCATTAAACGTAATGTCAAGTAAAGTAAAATGGTTTATACGGTGGATTTGTACGGTGGAACCTTTTCATGGGAGTATCAATCGGAATGTTTCCCCATTAATTAAAAGCAAGGCATGGAATGGGATGATTTGCATGTGTGATAGGATGTGTGTGATAGGATACATACTCTAAATATTGTATTTGTTAGTAACATTGTGGTCCTCCACCACAGAAGGGAACCATGCCTTCTTCTGCAACCAGTGCTCTATGGGATTTCTGACGGAGTCTTCATTGACGGAACATATTCAACAGACTCACTGCACATCAGCCATGGGGGGCGGGGCTCCGCCTGGTGGCGGTGTGGCCAAACTGGAGTCTCCGGTGCTGCAGTCCGCATCCCAATCCTTCATGGAGGTAAGCAGGAAGGACATATTCGCGCCTACAAAGTTTGTAGTGCAGTGGTGTGAAAAAGTGTTTGCCCCCTTCCTGATTTCCTATTTCTTGGCATGTTTTGTCACACTTAAATGTTTCATATCATCAAACAAATTTAAATATTAGTCATTGACAACACAACCGAACACAAAATGGCATTTTTGAATGAAACTTTTTATTATTAATGGAGAAAAAAAAATCCGAAGCTACATGGTCCTGTGTGAAAAAGTGATTGCCCACTAAACCTAATAAGTGGTTGGGCCCCGCTTAGCAGCAACAACTGCAATCAAGCCTTTGTGATAACTTGCAATGAGTCTCTTACAGCGCTGGGGAGGAATTTTGCCCCACTCATCTTTGCAGAATTGTTGTCATTCAGTCACATTGGAGGGTTTTCCAGCATGAAGCGCCTTTTTAAGGTCATGCCACAGCATCTCAATAGGATTCAGGTCAGGACTCGGAAAAGGCCACTCCAAAGTCTTCATTTTGTTTTTCTTCAGCCATTCAGAGGTGGACTTGCTGGTGTGTTTTGGATCATTGTCCTGCTGCAGAATCCAAATTGGTTTCAGTTTGAGGTCACCACGATATTTTACTCTTGGTATGATGATGTTTTTCTGACATGCGACATTACTTTTACGCAAGACGTAATGTGACACACACCTTCCAAAAAGTGTAACTTTTGTCTCATCAGACCAGAGTATTTTCCCAAAGGTCTTGGGGATCATCACATTTTTTTCTGGCAGAATTGAGACGAGCCTTAATGTTCTTCTTGTTCAGCAGTGGTTTTGGTCTTGGAACTCTGCCATGCAGGCCTCTTTTGCCCAGTGTCTTGGTCATGGTGGAGTCATGAACGCTGACCTTAACTGCGGCAAGTGAGGCCTGCAGCTCTTTGGTTGTTGTTGTGGGGTCTTTTGTGACCTCTTAGATGAAAAATCAGGAAGGGGGCAAACACTTTTTCGCACCGCTGTTTATGGCAGCGTTGTCTGTTTATCTCCCTATTTTCCCTCTTGGGATTAAAAAATAAAAAAAATCTAGTAGCAAGCCTGCAAATACGTTCTGTGACAGTAACCCTTGTACTCGCAAAAGACATTTAAATTCTATTCCATGCTCAGGTGTACTCCTGTCCGTACTGCACCAATTCTCCCATCTTCGGCTCACTCCTGAAGCTCACCAAGCACATAAAGGAGAACCACAAGAACATTCCATTGGCTAACAACAAGAGGCAAGCGAAGATGGCCGACCTAAGCCCCGCCTCTTCTGATGTCGAGATCTCCTCCCCGAAACGCCACAGACTGGGAGGAGACTCCACCCCTTCCATAGGGAGCAACGGGGACTACCCCTGTAACCAGTGCGATCTGCGATTTGCCAGCTTTGAGGGTTTCCAAGCGCACTTGAAGTCGCACCTGGAGATGCTGCTGAGGCGGCAGTCATGCCCACAGTGTAACAAGGAGGACTTTGAATCTCAGGAGGCGTTGTTGCAACACCTGACTGTGCACTACACAACCACGTCCACTCAGTATGTGTGTGAGAGCTGCGATAAGCAGTTCTCCTCGGTGGATGACCTGCAGAAACACCTGCTGGATATGCACACATTTGTCCTGTACCATTGCACACTTTGCCAGGAGGTCTTCGACTCTAAGGTCTCCATACAGGTGAGTATTTTGTTTTAATTTGACTCATTGCTTGTGTCAAGTTTGTAAAAGAACACTATTTCTGTTTGTCATTCAGGTTCATTTAGCAGTGAAACACAGCAATGAGAAGAAGCTGTTTCGCTGCACAGCCTGCGCCTGGGACTTCAGGAAGGAGACAGAACTTCAGCTCCATGTTAAGCATAATCACCTGGGCCAGAGGTCAGGCCTCCCTGGAGGGCTTGGAGCAGGTACACATGCCAGTAAAGTAAAAGAGGGAAAGCCTGTCCTCATTGCGCAATGATGACGACTGGGATCAAACATTTTAAAGATGAAAAGTTGCATTGGTTGAACCTGGTTCTTGTCTCACAGGTCTCAAGCCCAGGAAGTGCATCTTCTGCGGAGAGACGTTTGGAACGGAAGTGGAGCTGCAATGTCACATCACCACTCACAGCAAGAAGTTCACGTGTCGCTTCTGTGGCAAAACCTTCCATGCAATCTCGCTGTTGGAGAGACACCTCAGGGAGAAGCACTGCATCTTCGATGGGGGCAACATCACCGGCAATGGAGGTGGCACAGGGAGCAGCAGCAGCCAGAACGGCACGCCAAATGGCCTGACTCAGTCGTCCAAGAGAGGAGGGAGCGGAGGTAGCGGCGGTGCGAGTGCCACAGAAAGAACGACGGTGGCGGTCGCGGAGCAAGCCGACCTCCAGAACATGCTGCTGAAGAACAGCGTTGCTGGGGCAGCAGGCGGCCAGGGTGGAGATGCAACCAACAGCCACGAAGCAAGTGGGGGCGAGGAGGAGCTGGACAATTCTGAGCCGATGTACGCCTGTGACATCTGTGGAGCAGCCTACACCATGGAGTCCCTGCTTCAAAACCACCGGCTGCGTGACCATAACATCCGGCCAGGAGATGATGATGCGGGTGACTTCATCTTTAGTTTACCTGATTCTTTACTTGAATTCTGCTGAGCAGTTTTATTATTACTTTACCTCTAATAACCCGTTGTGTCATGTAATTACCAGGTTCTCGAAAAAAGAAAGCAGACTTCATTAAGGGGAACCACAAGTGCAACATATGTTCCAGAACATTCTTTTCTGAGACCGGGCTTCGCGAGCACGCTCAGACGCATCGCGGCCCCGCCAAACACTACATGTGTCCAATATGTGGTGAACGATTCCCCTCTTTGTTAACCCTCACAGAACACAAGGTACAGTGATGATCATTGCATCATCTATGCGATGATGTGCATGCATTTTGACCACATCTCAGCATCGTTACTTTGTGCTCTGCTAATACAGTATATCCCCGCTTTTCACGGGGGTTGCATCCCAGGACCCCCCGTGAATGGCACAAAACTGACAGAAAATAGCTACAGTATTTTTGACACACGTCTCGCCCTCCAAACCGTTACGAGCTCGACATTGACGCATACTTCTACAAATTAATTTGCAGTAAAAGTGACTAATAATTATTACATTTCATTCAGCGCTAGAACCTTCTCTTTCTCTCTTCAATTGTCATTGTTCACTCGTGATACAATCCACGTTTGAGCCGTAATTATGCCTCACACAGTTATGAAACACATTTAAAAAAACAAAATGTATAACTACTGACCGCTAACACTGCAGTTTGTCTTCTATTGGGTGGATTTGTTAAGCTGTGTAAGTTTAACTTTTTGGTCTCAGCACACACCTATGGCGTGTTCAAGGACCGCCGAACAAACTGCAAAACCTCAACGCTTGACAGAAAAAACATTATCAGTGAAGCATAAAGATGTAAATATGCAATAATTGTGGGCTTTTTTGACAGTGGCACATGCGTGCTGTACATTGCACCTGTATTATCATGCATTCATAAATTATTACTGTCTTATGTTTAACCAAAAAAAACAAAAAAACCAGCCTTTTTGCCAAATTGGCGAATGCTGAATTGCAAATATGCGGGGATCCACTGTAATGACATATCTTTGGTCACTGTTTACTCTCTATCTTTCACAGGTGACCCACAGTAAGAGCCTGGATACAGGAACATGTCGAATCTGTAAGATGCCCCTGCACAGTGAGGAAGAGTTTATAGAGCACTGCCAGATGCACCCTGACCTCCGAAACTCCCTCACGGGCTTCCGCTGTGTAGTCTGCATGCAGACCGTCACTTCCACCCTGGAGCTAAAGATCCACGGCACTTTCCACATGCAGAAACTCTCCACTGGTTCCGCTCTTGGAGGAACCGGAGGGGGATCTGGGAATGGAGCAGGAAACGGCTCTGCATCTTCCTCCCCCAACGGGCAGCTGCAGCAGCACAAGCTGTATAAGTGCGCTTTTTGTCTCAAAGAGTTTAAGAACAAAGGGGAGCTGGTGAAGCTGGATGTGAATGGCTTGCCTTATGGCCTTTGTGCCAACTGCATGAGCAGGTAACACACTTCAACAATATTATCCTTCATATAGCTACACTTGGCAAAAATAGAATGGCAACACTTTTGTTTTCACTCCCATCACTCAAAGATCTAAACCTTTTACTATGTACACAAAAGGCCTCTCTTAAATATTGTTCACAAATCTTGAGCACTTCTCCTCGGCTGAGATAATCCATCCACGTCACAGGTGTCGCATGATTATTGCCTTGGGCTGGCCACAATAAAAGGCCACTCCAAAATGTGCAGTTTTATCACACAGCACAATGCCACAAATGATTTGCAATAGACGAGTGTGCAATAGGCAGGCTGACTGCAGGAATGTCCGCCAGAGCCTTTGCCTGTGTATTGAAATTTTCTACCATAAACATTCTCCAAAGGCGTTTCAGGGAATACGTCCAAACCAGCCTCAGACAATGTGTGATCTTATATATTTGATTTGAGTCTATCATAGGCTCTGTTATCTAAGATTGTCAAAGTTGCAGGGTCGTACCACATGCAGTAAGATTTAATGCATATATGCATGCATATTAAAACAAAAACAAAAAACAAACCCACAATATTCAATACCCTCAGGGGCACTAATGGCCAGAGCCCCAACCAAGGAGGAGCTCTCACACCAGGAGACACGCAGGGGGAGAAACCTGTGTCCGGGCTCAGGTGTCCCGAGTGTGGAGTGAAGTTTGAAAGCCTGGAGGACTTGGAGAGTCATGTCCAGACGGATCATCCCGAGGTCAGCCCTGAAAGCTCAGTTGGGAAGAAGGCAGAGGCTTCACCTGCTCCAAAGGTGAGATCAAATGAGATAAAAAGTGTTATTTCTGGCAACTCGGTTGCCTCATGTAAAAACATCCAACTTAAAAATGGAGACGATGTCTAAACATTTGCAACTGCTGCTGCTCTTCTATGCATCTTGCGTACATGTGTGATGGGGTGGGGGGGTTACCCATTGGGTCCTGCGGCTGGGGTGTGCTGTGGCATGAAGGGAGCTGTGCGCGCTACTTGATATTGACAGTCAGGCTCCCTGGGACCTGCCGCGTGTTTGTGTTTGAGTGTGTAATTCATTGTGTGTGTGTGTGTTGGAGGCAGTTTTCAGGGACCCTCTATCTTACGCGTACCTTTTGTTTCTACTAGTTTGACAGCACAGTGACGACCATCTAGGATTTGTCCCTGTGTGTTTGTGTGTGTGTTTGTGTGTGTGTGTGTGCGTGTGTGCGTGTGTGTGTGTGTGTGTGTGCATGCGTGCGTATGTGCGCATGCAAGGTGTAACAGCAAAGAGACAGCGGTATTTGGGCCTTTGTGTATTTATGTGTTTGTGCTTGAGTGATCACTGTGTGCAATGAATGAATAAACAGGCCCTTTGCTTCTTTTTGCCTTTGTTTCTCTCACTTTTTAATGTATATTTACGGCTCTGTCAGATGACGGGATGTTTAACATTCATTGCTTTAACCTTTAATATTTTATTATGTGTGAGTAAATTACTCTTGCAAATGAAAGGCATAACACGTTCAATTCATTCTGTTATGCTACCACTTATTGTAGGCCTACAGTGGATCCCCCCCCATATTTGTGTTTTTGATCAAAACGCTATTTTTTTTTTTAATTGTGGGAAAACCATTTTGAGCTTATAATCGCCATAATTCCGCCATTTATTGGTAGAACACCCATCTCATTTACCCTGCATTGTAAAGCTTGAAAGAGTAGTCAGAGGCAAAGGTCAGTTTGCTTGAGGAGGTGTTCTTTATATGCAATGAATCAGCTTGATGTGTACACCCTTACTCACTCATCACAAGCCAACAGGAGTCTCACTATGCGGGTATCATAATAGACGCTTACACACAAATATACAGTACATGCGAAACGGGACTATTTCATACTAATTTATACCTGCAAGGCATGCTGGGAAGGGTGTTTGCGTGGGCTTTCCAGCATGCCTTGCGGGTTTAAATCAGTATGAAATGGTATTCTTTTTGCACTGCTGTGAATATTCTCATTCATCCAAGTCATGGTATTCTCCGGGCTTTGAATTGCTCGCAACTGGACTGTTCAGCTTGTCTTAGAATATGTTTTGCCTCTCATCCGAGCATCAGTTTCTTGGTCAAAGACTAGGTGGGACACACAGCAGTCAGACTAGACTAGACTTCCATTCAGATGTAATGATGGTGATGGACCCACCTGAAACCAAGGTGGCTGTTCCCTGTTAATTTGTTCGAGGCTAAATGACAGAATCTTTTAGGAAGGGATGAAAGGACAGCATTGGGAGGGAGGTGGTGTCCTTTAGAGGATAAATAGATTGGATCTTGTGCCAAGTTCTCAGACTAGAGCTGTCCTATCTAGTGTGACTGGTGTGTGTCCCAGCTAGTCATTGAGCGTGAGCTGATGAAACCTGCTCGGATGAGAGGTGACAACCCGAACAGTCCGCTTGCGATCGATTCAATGCCCTGAGAATTATTGTGCACGTATACTAGTGTGTAAGTCCGTGTGTGTTCCACATGTTACTTGTGTTATTTTTGGTTGCACTGTGAGCGAGGGAGGCGTTTGGTTTGATGACCTCCTCTTGGTTTGTGTGAGAGTGCCAAAATAGACATTTTTATGAGCATCTCAAGTACTTCATTTTTCACCGTTTGCGTGTGTTGTCTGAAAACACCAGCCCATGGCTGATAGTGTGGCTTTTACTGTTTAATTTTATTTACATACTAGACTTTGCATTTTGAACTATTTACCCAAATTCACCTGAAAACGTTGTTTCCGTCTCTCACAGAAAAAGACCTACCAATGTATTAAGTGCCAAATGACGTTTGAGACTGAGCGGGAGATCCAGATTCATGTTGCGAATCACATGATTGGTGAGTGAGCCACAGCCACTTCTCTCTCTGTCAAGGTTATTTTGAGTGTGTGTGTTTGCGTGCATGCTCAAAGGTGTCTATTTCTACGTATTATCAGTCCCTCCTAATGACGATGAAATGCCTACCTTCCTGTTGTGGTCAAAAAGGATCCCCACTCATTCAGCAGCTACACACACACACACACACACACGCACGCACGCACACACGCGGCTCAGTGCTTCAGTGTAGCTTTAGAGTTATTTGAATTTGTGTGTTACTGAAAGCCATCAGTGTATTAAAGACAGCTATCTTTTGCATTAACGAACATCTGATGTGGTAAGGGAAGCTCAATACATTAATGAAGCACAATGAGTGCTTGTGTTGATGTGAAAACTTCCTGTGTAGGCAAGTCTATCTTTTTAAGAACTTACCCTTACTGATGAAGACAGTTTTCCTCTCTTGCTGCTACTTTGCTGCCTCAGCTTCTCTGTCGTCTTGGAGATTAACGAGGTGGACTTACAGAGAAGTCTGTGAGAAGGCGCGAGAAAGAAACAGTTTGTTTGTATGCGGCATCGCTCAACTTTTACACTATTAAATATATTAAATATATCACATTTCTGTGGGGAGCACTCCGGGAGTATGGGGTGTCGGACCAGTTAATTTAGGCTGTTTGTTCCCTGTATGATCGGTATCAGTGTTTGGTTCGCATTGCCGGCAATAAGTCAGACCCGTTTCCAGGGAGGGTTGGACTCCGGCAGGGCTGCGCTTTGTCACCGATTCAGTTTTTTTTTACTTTTATGGACAGAATTTGTAGGCACAGCCAGAGATTTGATTGGATCCAGTTTGGTGGCTGCAGGATTGGGTCTCTGCTTTTTGCAGATGATGTGGTCCTGCTGGCTTCATCGAGCCGTGACCTCCAACTCTCACTGAAGCGTCCAGGATGAGAATCAGCACCTCCAAGTCCGAGTCCATGGTTCTCGCCCTGATAAGGGTGGAGTGCCATCTCCGGGTCGGGGATGAGATCCTGCCCCAAAGTTTAAGTAGCTTGGGGTCTTGTTCACGAGTGAGGGAAGGATGGAAGGCGAGGTCGACAGGCGGCTTGGTGCGGTGTCTGCAGTGATGCGGACTCTGGATCGGTCCATTGTGGTGAAGAAGCAGAAGGCAAAGCTCTCAATTTACCGATGGATCTATGTTCCTACCTATGATCATGTGCTTTGGATAGTGACCGAAAGGACAAGTAGCCAAAATGAGTTTTCCTTAGAGGTAAGGTGAGAAGCACTGTCATCCAGGAGAAACTCTGAGTAGAAGCGCTGCTCCTTCGCATTGAGAGGAGCCAGATGAGGTGGCTTGGGCATCTGGTCAGGATGCCTCCCGTACGCCTCCCTGGGGAGGTGTTCAGGGCACGTCCGACTAGTAGAAGACCTCGGGGGAATCCCTGGACACATTGGAGGGACTCTGTCTCTAAACTGGCCTGGGAACACCTCGGGATCCGCTGGGCAGAGCTGGACGAGAGAGAAGTCTGGGCTTCCCTGCTTAGGCTGCTGTCTCTGCGACCCGACGTCGGACAAGCGGTGGAAGATGGATGGCTAGATGGATGGAAATCTATCAAATATGTTTGACACTTTACTTTAGAGCAAAGTTTCCCCACTTTGATCCTATGACACTTTCCTTATCTTACCATCCTGGGCAGTTATCATGCACTTTTCCTTCCTATTTGATCCACTTTCATTAAAGTCCCGCATTTTTACACACACACGCGCACACACGCACACACACACACACGCACACACGGGCATAGCAGTTTTGGGTTAATTAACATGCTAATTGTGTGAAAGCCTTGCACAGAGTAATTATGAAATTGAGGCAGATTATTTTTGAAAGCGTGCCCTCTTCCTATTATTACATTCCATAGAAGATCAAAAGATGTTCATATTATTTTCCGTCTTTCATTTTTTCCTCGTTGACACCCTTGTTTTTTTGTTTTTTTTGTTCCCTTCTCCCTGCTCGCTGTCACTTACATTTATATACTGTAAGTGAAGTGGATGTAATTCAAAGAATCCTAATTGTGTATTTAAATGCTCTACATTATAAAGGCTAATAAGAAACAGATGAACGCTATCTCTTGGAGTCTGAGGGAAACTTCATGGAGGATGTATGCTTTCCCTCTCACAAGATGAGCAAAGCCAGATTGTTATTGTCTAAAAGTGTGAAACTCATGAATGTACACACTTTTTTAAAAGTTATATAGCCTTGTTGTCATTGTCATTTATCGCAGAACAGGTCTGACTTGCTGTGGAGAGAAGACGATCAAGTCCCGTAAATGTGACTGTCACATTGCTCCTTGGGTAATACATGATGCCCCCCACGGCCTTGTTAATTACGCTGTCAGATAACGAGAAGGAGAGACAGCATTCGGGCCGATAGAGGAAGAAAGGGCCAGCGTGCCTTGTCTTGAGAGGAATGTTTACAGCAACAAGTGTGACTTGTATGGCAGCTTTTGGGCTCAAGCCAGCAGCAGGCAAATACGTGGACATGAATAGAACATATTCTCTCAAGGTAATTTCAAATTAAATCCAGAAAAATAATTAACTCAATTAAGTTTTGTTGTTTAAAAGCCCTGTGTTGTTACTTGAAACTCTTGCTTTATCCTGTTCACCAGTGAGGCTTTTATTAGGTTGTTTATTTGTTTGCTACTTAGGATAACTGCACGGCCACCTGTGAAAAACCTCCAGGTGGTCCTCAGGTTATGAGAGTTGCGTTCCAAGATTGTGATGGAAATCGAGGACTTACACCTAAATGATGCGTGAATGAACTCCTACGTCGCTCACACTGTACAGAGCACACGCCAAGGACATATAAAGGACATATAAAATGCAGTATTGAAAAGATCCAATACGAGAATTAAATGACATTGTAATAAAAAACAACAACTCGTCACTTTTCGTCTTGCAGGCCTTCTACCTTCATCCTAGGCTAGCCTGGAAGGATAACCTCCTTGTAACAGCGCACAGAATCCATGACCCCCGAGCATTCCTAAGCATTCAGTCATCTTCAATGATAGTCGCGACAGTCAAACGTTTGGGAGCACAAGATGTGAATTTTCATTTCCATGGTGATTTTCCTTCTCTTTAGCGCACTACAGCTTGGAGACACAATGCAGTGTAAAATGTTAACTAATAAAAGGGCTGTCAAATTATTAAAACGTGATGTCATGATTAATCACCAATTGCAACTATGCCAGTTTTTACTGTATTTTATGAACAAAAAGATAAATGACAGGACACAATTATATATATTTGTATATTATATTTCTATTACCAGCTCCAAATGAAAACTCAAGCTAAAAGAAACCACGCACGTCTGAAAATGTGTTTGCCTAACACCAGCCTCTTTGAAGGTAGCAGAACATTTGAATCACACTTTTAACCGAGCCATGAGGAGTTGCGTTCAAAGACACCAAGTAATTTAGGTTGAATTCACATGTTCTGAGTGTAGATGTATTTTCTGGGATTTCTGAGCATACTTAAATGCAGCACCTTGACTTCAGCAGCAAGAGTTACGTTGGTGAGTGAAAAGAATATCCACTTGTTGTTTTGCTCTGTCTTTGTTTATTTAGACCACACATACGTGCATAAAAAAGACGTTGTGATTTTCGGAGTGTCCCTGAATGCGCGTCGCGGTGGTCTAGTGACGATGAGGAAGCGTGGTTCCGAGGAGGACTAGAGACTTGTTTGTGAGTTGCAGATACATACAGTATATGGCGCTGGAATTGGAACTCTGTTGATGTGTTGAGGTCAGGATAAAGTTCTAAAAGAGCGTCAGACTGTGGGGACACTACACTATGCCTGCGTCTGCCATCATAACAGAGGTGTGGGTTGACATGATGCACAAAAAAATGTAACGTAATTAATGAAATGCAGTAACTTAGTCACCACTGTTAACGTGCTATTTTTGACAGCCCTGGGAATAAGCAATGACACACACTGTATTCCTCCGCCCAGCACGATGCACTCTTGTGCCGTGACGTTAGTTCTCACGTGAGTCTTGTATTCACAGACCAAAATTACATTTACATTACAGTCGAGGAGGACCGCCTGTATTTCCTTGTAGATGTCTTAAAATGTGCATATCCAGGATACGACCATATTTTTTAAATCTTGGGAAATAATGAACATTTTGTCATATAAGCAGGAACTACGTAGCAATCATGGAGCTTTAAAATAGTGGGTTCATCACTGAGTGTGGGTTTTTCTAGTGTTTGTGATATTTGAACTTTTTTTTGACACATACCCACACACACACAAACCACCACCGTATTCAGAGTGTTGCATGCGGCCATTAGTGTCTCACTAATCACCTCAGTCTAAATTTCACAGCAGGAGGCCTGACCTCACAAACACATGTAGACACACACTCGTAATATTTGCTCCTCCTCTCTCTCTTTCTCTCTGATAAACAAGCTGAACATGTCGTCATATCTGCTCCAAGCATGCACTCTGTGACCACATACTGAGCAACATGCGTTCTCACCCTTCCGCCGGCTGTAGTCAGCACGAGTCACCAATTAGAATATACTGTTTGTGGTCAGTAGTGTGCTTTTTTTCTTTCTGGTTGAAAGCGCAAGTAACCCCTTCAGTGTCGGCCATTGTGAACGATTTTGACTGATCTTTCAAAGCACGCAGAATATTGAGTTCTACGGATGTATAAACAGGAAAAAAAAGGTTTGTTTCTACCCTTTTCTGGTCTTTAGTAATCAGTGGGAGAACATACGTAAGTTTCAAGAAAATGGCAGTTCTCCACTAGAAAAGCTTTTTGCGAAAAGATAAATTTCAAGCATAACTTTCACTTTGACTATACCACAACATAAACACAAAAAAAGTTTTTTTTTTTTACGTCAAGATCATTCATTTGCAAATGCAATGCCATGAACTATTTACAATTTTCACATTTGGACCTAAACTGTGTGTGCACATTTGTGAGCACACGTCCATGCATGCGCAAAAGTGTTTGCGTGTGCATGCGTTCAAATTTCCCTACAATGTGCAACCTTGTGCACGCTACACTCCTCCACGCTCTTCCACTTCCTCCTTGCTGTCGAGTGTGTTTTTACATGCAAATGATCCATGCCGAGCTCTTATCAAATGCACTTCTGCCACCTTGTGGCCATTTTTATGGCTTAAAACTGCTCTAAAAGAGACATCCATTAGTGTGCAGTTGTGTCATCGCCTCTTTTTGCCTCTTGTGCAAAAAACATGAAAGATGTATAAATACGTCTTTGAGATCGGGCGTTCGGGTTTATAAAAGTTGATTAATACATCTTTGATATTGAATGAGTTAAGAAGGGGTGCAGTAGCGATGCATATCAAAACGCATGCAAACGGTAGTAATCGGACCAAAAAATTAAAAGCTATCGGTGCCTCATTTTGGTGCTAAATGAATGCAGACTCAGCCACCTGCAACAAGTGCTTGAAGGTGCTCTTGTCGTGCAAGTAAGGCAGCGTCCCCACAGAGGCACACAGAGTCGGACGCTGTTTTTAAACTATGTTGGCGACCTTAACACGCTAACAGCAGCGCTCAGTTCCAACACGGTAAACTCCACACCAACACACATTATCCATCAGTCACACTGACAGCGAGCAAGGTGCATTCACGAACACTGTAATTCTGAACGTCCACACAAGCGGGTCGGCAGAATTGGGTATCAATGATCAATTTCTGCTTCTTCTTGAAGTACGGTAAAATCTTTGGAACTTTTTTGCACCTTCTCTGTGACTGTGAGTATTGCTGCTGGTTTTGCCGTGATATGAATTTGTTGTGGATTTTATTTCATATTGGTGAATTTATTACTTAGTTGTCATTTTATTTATATTATTGAAGTATTTACATGACTATTATGTTCACCTTGCATGTCACAAAATTCCCTAAAAAGAAAAAAGACATTATTTTTGGACAGCATTTGCACGTTTTCCATTTTTAAAGTGCTGGTTCGGTTCGATTTAAGCGCTGGCACTGTTTCAAAAGTACCGATTTGACACCTGTACTGGATAATATGTAAAGGATACTCAAATAGGTGGGAAGGGCAGCAGGGAGGGAACTTTCCACATTTAAATGTTGCACAAATGGGGGGAAAAGGATGTCAGGAAACTGCCAAAGATTGAAAAATACTTTGTCCCTGGTGAAAGTCACAAGTAAATATGGTTACGTCGACAACCTCTTATGTTGACGCGAGTGAGCCAAATTGAGTCATGTCATAAAAGGGTTCCACTGTATTGGTTTTTGTTGTTGTTATTTTTGTCTAAAATGTAGATGACAGTGTGTAAATGTTCCCGTCATGTAGGTGGAAGACCAGGCCTTAAAACACACATCGTGATTAAAAACCTGTGTCTCCACCCCCCACTGACACACACGACCTTCCCAATGCGTATTACTAACCGTACCCATTCTCTCCTCCGCTCTCCCCAACCCCACCTGCCATCGGGACGGCCTGTAGAAGAGCCCACCTGTCGGCAAGGTTTGTCCCCTTTCTGTCTCACCCTCTGAGCAAGGCAGCAAGCACGCTGTCTCACTGCCCGCCCATCCGCATCCCATTGAAACCACATATTTTATGACTTGTTATGCACAGTTACAGTATGGTACACCGACCACACTGCATGATGTGGGAAACAATCTGGAAAGTCGAGCATTGCAGCGAGACTGAATTTTCTCCATAAGAGACAATGTGTCATTAAAAACATCAACACATGGAGAGGGGTTATGCTACATAGACGCCTTATGGCCACATTTTGGCACAATTAATCCTCCACTGTTCACTCTCCCGATCCCAGCTGCATGCTTCATTGTTCCTCCCACTTCATGCACCCAACCACACACTCGCACAGACACATATGTTGTGTGTGTCCACTCACCTGGATCGAAATGAGTGAAAAGAGACAGCTAACGATGTGTCTTCACGATGAGCGTTTTCGTTCATATCGTCCACTGGCATTCTCTAATCACATCGTGTTGATGTGCTGTTGTGGCCCGGAACGAACTGGCTACTTTCAGTGTGATGCCACATTTGGCCTTAAACCGAAAAAGCCTTGCCTTTGTTTGAGTAAGTCCTCAAATTGTCAGGTCCCATAAAAAACAAAGCAATTTTCTCCCACAAGAAATCATGTAAATCCAATTAAGGTGTTCTAGACACTCAACAGTGCAGAGCAAAAAAAAACACCGCATAGAGAATCATTATAATTTTACGTGTAGAAACAGGTGATGCGCCGATCGATCGGCCACCGGTCAAAATCGGCCGATTTCCGTGAAAAAGCACATGATCGGCATATGCCGATAAACGCCTTTCAACGCCGATCATCTGTGGCTCGCACTACTGCAGCATGCAGCCTGTGGCGAGCGTATCCCTCCACTTTCCCTCTCACTGCGCAGGCGTGCCAAACCCAACGCAATCATTTCTGCCGTGTGGGACTTGTGGGACACTTTGTGAGAGTGATATAAGATTTGCACCCTGCAAAACATGCCACACAAAATGCACTTGGGGTGTGGTGAGTTTTCGAGGCTTGCGATGGGATCATCGGTCGGGCGACAGTTAATGACAGTTAACGCTGGACACTCGCCCGTATGTGCGTGGCAGTCGGAGGTCTAAGGCGGATGACCCGAAAAGTGGTTGGATTTGTGGCCGGCCTTTGTCGGTGGCGGAGGACACTGAGTTTCAAGCTGTGTGAATGAAGGTGATTTTGTGGCTCCTTTTTTCATATCATGTAGCCAATAGTATGTTTAAAAATGCACACTTAATCTGTGTGATCGGTATCGCACAATTTCACTCATGGATGATCGGTATCGGAGTTGGCAGCGTAAAACCCTGATCGGAGCATCCCTAGTAGAAACTATGCAAAATAATAATAAATGATAATAAAAATAATTTTGACATTTACTGAAGGCTCTTGTTGGCGAAGAAACAACTTTTCAACATCCTCCATTTTTGTATGATCCCTGTTTCGTTAACATCGTTACCTCTCGCACAACATTAGCGTCCTTTGTTTCTTTTTTCTTCGCCAGGATGGAGCTTCCCGTACATCCTGGCTAGATCGGCCAGGCGGACGCCATCTTCATACGTTGCGATTAGTTTTTTCAAGAATACGCATTCTTTATCACATTGCTGGTACTCGCAAGTGAGTACTTCCATGGAATGATACGGTACGGGGCAAACAGACTAGTTTATCACGCGCAATATTGTATGGCATCCCAAGATTTTTGGCGAAAACCCCGAAAACTGCGGCATTCGAAAACCGTGGTCCATTAACATCGGCTAATCCTGTTCCGCTGATGCGCCTAATGACTCGTAACTCTGGGGTTTGTTCATGACTGACTGCTTTCAGTAGGATGCCACCTTTGGCCTTCAACCCAAAACAAACTTACCTTTTTTCGAGTGAGCCCTCAAATAAACCAAGCAGGTTATTCTCCGCCTGCGGTGAAGTGACTGCACTCGTCAGGCAGTCTAAGCGGCTGTCTCTAAGGGTCAGGCTGAGCTGGTGTGCTTCGCTGTCCCCTGCACATCACCTTACTTTGACAATCGTGCATGAATACTCTCCACACTATATTCTTCTGAGTGTCCTGATAGGCAAGGTCTGGCCTGCTTACTTTGTGTCGCTGAAGACTTAATGAGGCGAATAAGAAGCTTTTAGAGTGAAAGGAGGTGGATAATGTGGTGCACGAGCCATTTGTGTATGTGTGTGTGTGTGTGTGTGTGTCTTTGCCACAGGATAGCAACAATGCTGTTTTCTTCTGCCCTGCTGCACCTGAACTAATAAGCCCCAGACTAATCTGGCCCTTTTTCCTCTTGGTGTGTGACTTCACTAATGCTCTCTACTTAAGAAAACACTTTGGCTCACCCGTCTTAGTCGAAATTGATATCACAACAAGCATGGGGGAGATTTCCAATGTTGCCCTCAACAGCAAGTGTGTCAAAGCTTACCGAAGTCTTATGAAACTGGGAGGAAAAAAAGGTACTTAAGGAACATGAATAATCCCATCATAGGCATAAGCGTCCAGTCTGAGGGAGTTTGGGGCACCACAGGAAATGACTTGTAGTCTCTGTGGGGTCCGTTTAAATCAGTTGTTGTTTCTATAAAGATGGGCATTAAAAGCTTTTTTTTTTTTTTTTTTTTTTTTTACACACAGTGACCCCCAATTGCACTCGCTGCTGCACTCAATACCACACACTGCTAGCTGTGGTGTTTGCATTCATTTTCAGTGGCATCGGAACTTTGAACACATCCAAGTTTTTACATGTACAAAATTTACAGAAAAGGAAATTGCACTTTTTGGGATTCATCATCCAAAATCCTTATGTGACACATGAACACATATGTCTTTCTCTTTGCATTATAAAAATATAAAAACAAATAAGATTTAGCTGAGAATGCACGTAATAGGAAGTAACTATTCCACCTATAAAGCCTTCTGAAAAAAAACCTACAAAAAGAGCCAATAATGCTCCATCTACATATCATGTGACGTATTAACCATTAACATATTAACCAAGCTATGACTACATTATTATTATTATTATTATTATTAACGTTGTTACGCTGAAGAACTATGTTACTGGCATAGTGACACCTCGCCACACCACACCAGCTAGCTACTAGCCGGCTAGTGACTAGCTTCGCCACACACTCACTGAAGCGCCGCGCTCACAATGCCTCAAGCCACTACCAACGCTAGTAACGCTACATATTGGAGCTGTCGCTACTGCTGCTGTGATTTTGTTTTCGGAAAAGTTAACGCTAGGTGATGCGTTACTTTCTATGTTGCTATTTGAAATCAATGCACTCAGGAAGGAAGTTCCGGTAATGCTGAAGAACTGTGCCGTCAACATTGTTGAAGGTTTTTGGAGGTGTTTTAATCGCGGGCTGTGTAGGCAGCATAGGTTTGTCCCATTACGTTCATTAGTTACCTGTTTCTTTTTATCTGTTTTTATATCTTTAGAGCGCACAGAAAAGAGAAAGACGTCTCACATAATGATTGTGGTTGATGGGCAAAAGTCCAAAAAACGAGCAGTTTTCCTTTAAAGTTCTCAGGAATTGGAACGCCAAACCGTAAACAGACATGATTAACTCAGTAAGTGTGTTGCCGTTTTTCTTCGGCTTTTTTCAGCATGTCTGGGGGGTTGTGCATTTGTGTGAAATGGTGGTGTATCAGAGTGGTGCAGTTATATTGCACGCTCCACATGTGCTATTGCACTGTGAGCGAGGGAAGCGTTGCTTTGTGTTGCGTGAGCATCATTTAGGGCCGCCAACAATGACTGTTTTCTTAGCCGATTCATCAGAAGCTTATTTTTTTTATGAATCGAGTAATCGACCAAGTCAATGTGAACCAAACACAAACAGTTAGCTGTTTGGTTCGCAGCACAACAGAAACGAGTGGATCGTAGGTCCACTGCAATGGATGACGAAGGAAATAAAAAATATTCCCATTTGAAATGCTGAAATCAGAGGATATTTATATTTTTAAATCCAAAAATAATTAATCGAATGCTGCGATAGTTGCTGATTAATTGGATAATGGATGAATTGCTGCAGCTCTAAATTCATGTGATGATATGTACAGTGGTGTCATACATCAGGCAAGCGGGGATGGATGAGGACAAAACATGCTTTTTTTCTTCAGGGATGTCGTGTGCTGGTCTGTACTGTCATGGTTTGAACTTGGGAACATATGACAGCCCACCCCCCCTTCACTGTGTCTTTCATCCCTCCCTCCATCATCTATCCTTCCTTCCCAACGTCCCTTCCTCCCTCCTTCCCTCGCCACCTGGAGCCACCGAGCCGTGACACCAAAGGGAGGGAGGGAGCGGTGATGGAGGGGCGAGGGACCGGAAGGAAAGGATCACAGAGGGCTAGATGAAGGAGAGAATTGTAAAAGACATTCAGAAAAATCAGAGGTTTGCTGCGATGGACTTGGCCATACGTGGAGTATCAGTGTGTGAAATGAAAGCCAGTGCAATTCCTTTGGAACGTCTATATTGAGATGGAAATGTGAACCATGTGTTAACACCTATGCTGAATTGTAATCGTGCGGTTTATGTGTGTGTGCGCTATTGTGTTTTTGAAAACTGGGAGCATGGAGGGCCCCCTCCACTCCCACCCCCACCCCCGAGAGCTCATTTTGTCATCTTCTCGCTTGATTTACTTCTTTCTTCTTCTGTTTATTAGCAGTCATTACAAGCTGTTTGGAAACCTAATAGGACACACTGACAAATAGACAGGAGAGACACAAGCAGTGCAGTCAGCGGAGTACACGGCCGTGTGTCACGTGCGAAGGAACGGGAGTGTGCGCATGTTCCACCTGAGAGGATATTTGTACAAATAGCCCCGTTTTACTTGCATGTAGAAGTGTTGTGCCTTGTGTGAGTGATGTCTTTGTTTGCGCTGTGTGTGTGTTTGCGTAGCTACAGTATACTTTACTGTACTCACGGTGCAGCCTGCTGTACCTGCAGTCCTCCTTTGCATCCTCGCTGTTTACTCAACCCGTCCAGGTGTGGCTGCAACAGCTGCGAACAACAACTGCACACACGCACTGACGCTGTTATCCTCCTCTGCTTGCTAATTGTCACATGACAAACACGGCGTTTTGCCTTTCTGCGCTTCATAAACAGAGGCCAAGCAACAATTAACTCGCTGCTTAATTCGCTAACTATTTTGAGTTCATTTTCTCATGTGACAGGCACATCTGTCCCAGTTGGTGGTGAGCAAGTGTGCGTGCGTGTGTGTGCAAGAGAATCTGCCTCTGTGCGATTGCACATTTAGGCTCTGCCTTTTAAAGGAACATGCGCTTGTTATGATGGGAAAACGCCATCCGGTCTCAATTCTCTGTGTACAGTCGTCCCTTGCTACATCGCAGCTACTCCCTCGATCTATTGTGGGTTTTTAAAAAATAGTTAATTCATCAATGATGATGTGGTTGACTATGGCTTATTATTAGTCAAAAAACATTGAAAGACGAGTCATATGCCGTGTAAAGGTGACTATAGGGGTGTTACCTCATGTCTACAGGGCTCTAATATGGTTCAAACAGGTTTAAATGGCCTGGTCATCGGGCGGCAGTAATGTTACATTGACGAGCCATTTCTTTACATTACTTTACCTTAACTTGCAGCCATTGAATTGATCCTTGATCCGTTTTTGGCTTCTTACTGTGTCCTCCTTCCCCAATCAGTATCAAAACATAGTTTTAAGTTCCTGATAAATAAATTGGAGGCTAACTAGTTAGCTCGGTAGCGGCCGTCTCGTGTTTCACTTCAGAGATCCCGTATCCTGCGCATAAGCAGTGCACGATGTGGTGTAAAGCAGGCGTGCAGTATTGTCGGAGTGTGTGTATTGTGTCTGTGTATGGCAGATGCATTTTAGACTGGCTGTTTTGCATATCAAGTGAGTGACAAACCCCATAGTGAGGATGGATAGCAGGCTGATGGTTTTAATGCCACGCGATCGACCCACATTACGTTTGCGATACTACAGCAAGTTGCTGTTCCAATGCTAACAGTGACTTATGTTTATCATGTCTACTATATTAGGTAACATGACTATACAGGTGACTATAGTTATTTCATGTCTACAGGGCTCTAACTGCGATCATATTCTATTTGTTAATATCGAATCCTACTTCGCAAAAATTCACCGATCGTGGTTGGGGCTGGAACCAGTTAAACGAGATAAACGAGGGACGGCTGTAACATTGAAATGCATTTTAGGTTTTGTTTTATTGAAAGAAAGGACTGCGTGGTGCTGCCATGTTGTTTAGCATTACTGGACTATTTGTGGGACTGACGGAATTGGATTATTGGCTATGACACATAAAAGCAAATATGTTTCCTACTACCTGTCCAAATGTACTTAATTCTGTTACTCTTTTTGATGTTGAGTTTTTTGTCAACAAAATGGAGCCACTTTGCATACTTTTTTAGATGGGGGGGCAAGGGACCACAGTGGCACCTGCTGCTCGTTGCGAAAAGCGATGTTTGCTTTCAAAAGTCTTACTTTATTTAAATACATGAAACTTCTTAGCATATCTACATGTGTTGCTTTCCAAAATATCAAAGTGGCCCATGCATGCTTCCATTTTTCGCTATGTGGCCCTCAGTGGAAAAAGTCTGGACACCCCTGATATAGAGTATGCATCGGCACATGTGCCACCGCCCCCTGAGGTTTTGTGCTTGTTCTGTAACTTACAGATGAACGAACAAGCCCACAAACTACAATTTGACATAAACACTAAAATAAGTGACTTATCCAATCAAAGAAGAAGAGAAGCGTCTTCAAGCACGTGAAGCTGAACGAGGAGGGGCGAGATGGATAGCACAGACATAGGAGGAGAGTGATTTGTGGCAGATTTTGGCTGGCACTCCACTCTTGCTGAGCAGCTGGACTTCATTAAATGGCTGGTGTTAATTACAGGGATTGTGCACACATGCACACACACACACATGCAAGCCTGTAACTGCAGACCCACAACTAGACATGCACACTCACACCGGCCGGGGTCACCTTGCTAGCTAGCCGTGGTCGAACCAACAGAGTGATGGCTGGGTAGTGCCAGACCGACAGAAATGGAGCGAACAAACATCCGCACATTCATTCTTGTTTTTATAGCACTCATCCTCATTAGGGTGAGCTGCCTGTGAGCTGGAGCCTATCCCAGCTGACTTTGCTTGAGAGGCGAGGTACACCCTAGACTGATGGCCATCCAATCACAGGGCACGTGCACCGTTTTCCAACAACCATTCGAAAGTGGATGGATTAACAGATACTCGAGTGAGCTAGAGTAATGATTAGATGCAAACAAACTGTTGATTCAAAACAGTCCCTTTCAGAATTAGGCTCAAGGCAAGCTACATAAAATACTGTCGTTCCCATAAAGAGAGGAAGAAGAAAAGAGCGGCACCGGCACAGCAGGAAGTGGAATGCAGTGCCATGCTGGGAGCGGTTGAAGGGGGTCTTCTTTGGTTCTTAATTACACAGCAGCGTGCAGGAGATTGCAGGATGGAGTCGGTGGGAAAAAGAAAAACAGTATACATTGATGCTCTTATCTGTTGTCTCTAAGCAGATGTCGACCAGGCTGTTCCCTTTATTGCCGTTCAGGCCTTGTGTAACACACACACAGACACACACACACACGCACACACCATCCAGGATAAATCAATGCGTTCTGGTTTCAGTAATTTCCCAAGGTGCTTTGCTCTTGGCCCCTCGGGTGAGCGAGGTGACAAAGCCAACCAAAGAAGAAAATCTCTTACTTTCTCTTCTGCTCTTCCAAGCTGATGTTTGCTGTTTCTCTTTTCTTTCTTTTCTTTCAGCTTCCGTTGTGTGGTTGCTTTAATGCAGGTGACTTTCCTGAATACATCCATGTATGCAATCTCCCTTTTATGACATTTTACATGTAAAGTCTTTGTTTTCTTATAACCATTAGCTAGTGGTGGTTGGGGCTTCTTATTTGACCGAATCACTTTCAGGGTGGGGTGGCTCTAGATCACTGGTCCCCAACCTTTTTTGATACACGGACCGGCTCGTGTTCCCACAAATCTCCTGCGGACCGGAGCGGGGGTTCGTACATTACAGCGATGTAATTTATCTTATTTATTATGTATTGTGTAAAACTAAGACATGAATGAGATCAAATTAAAAGCACAAAATGAATGCAGACCCACCATCCACCAGTTCAAGTTCCAGCCAAGTGTTTCCAGAGAGATGATTACATGGCAGTTTGACGTGTGTGGGAAAAGGCAGTGTGCTAGCATGAATTAACTTCAGACAAATGTGCACATTAGCAGTCAATAAGTCATCAAAACTTACGTTTATGCATTCCCACATAGTATCAGCATTTGACACCAAATATGAGGTGAAAGAAAAATGGTAAAAATACAGTAGTAGTCTATCTGTGCAGCGAGAGAAAGTTAGCACACCCACAATGGACATGGTCAAGTGAGACGGATGTAACAGAGAGAATCCGGCCACTTTTCAAAATAAAACATAAAAAAAATGAAATAATGGAAATTATTTTTTCTTTCTGAGTGGCCCGGTACCAAATGAACCACGGGGGTTGGGGACCACCGCTCTAGATGACACAGTCGCGTAATGCTTAATTTAGTAACAGCAACGTACAGTAAAATGTGCTTAAATATGCATGCTGCATGTTTTGACTAACAATAGACTTTATTCAACCATAAAACAGCATGATTTATTAACTTATTTTTGAAAAAACCTAATAGAGTGGAGCCGTGGAATTCCAGTCACGGAAACTTTGCCAATGGTCACGGGGGCAGTCACGCTGGAATGAGGACAAACAGTCATCAAACCCATTTGGAATCACACACGTGACCAATGTCTTGGTGTGTTGAAGAATTTAGATTCAGGCAGGGACGAAGGAGTCTAGTCCATCCCAGGACTGATTAATTAGTTTTGTAAGAGCTCCGTCCCGAGACTTAAGTCCAGATCTCTTTTACCAGCAACCAATTTCCCGTCTCATGTTGTCTATCCCCTTTCATCCTTGCATTTGTCCAGGATGAGAGATCCTCATTTGTGACAGATCCAGCATGCTAATGGTGGATGGCAAGAAACAAAAGTGTCCATGCCAGCAGACATGCACACGCTCATCACTCGTGCATTAGTGTGTACAAACATGGACATCCATCTGGAAATACACACGCTGGGATGCTCTCTTATGCACACATAATGCTGCGAGTCTTTCCCAGCTAGACACACACGGACACACGTCAGTGCATTGCAACACAACGTGTGTACACATGTATTCACGTAACACTCTGTACGCTCCCTGCTGCATCGCCCCTGGTGCTGGTTCCCTCTTCTCCTCCTCCTCCTTCGCTCTCCTCCCCCACCTCCTCCGTCTCCCAGTACATCTGGCACGCTCAGCTGCCGAGGAGCACCATAATTATCCCGCCGGAGACGCACACTCGCGCGAAACGTACACACACATTGTGACGAAGGCTCATGCACACTTGTCTTCGGCGATCCGCGCTGCTCCCTGCTGCTCTTCGTCACTACCGGGGCTTCATTAGAGTGTGTGTGAGTGTGTGTTGATGCATGGTGCTTTTGGATGCCATCCAGATGTTTTTTTCTTTATAGTTGAGGAGTGTCCTAGATGCAACTGTCCTGCACACATGTAATTCCTCTTTGCCATGTGTGTTGTCACTGGCTTGGTTTGGGTCAAGCAGCATATTCACCCCTCAGCGCTGTACCTTTGCACTCTGGCAACCAAACTGCGGTGGCTCTAAAAAGCTAAACGAATCTTAAAATCAGATCTGTACCTTGTCCTGCATTCTGTGCATGTGCCTCCCAAAGGCTGCGTCCTTACGTCGTTTTCGTGGCTAAACTCTTTCATTGATTTAATGCAGACAGCGAGAGGCCAGAATTGTTCACGGTCAAATGATCAGACAATGAAACACATTTCACTGTGTGGATGATAAGGAGACACAAGACAGAAAATCACAGCCAACTACGGAATATACGTACTATACAATACAAGTGGTTAGCATGTTGGCCACACAGTTGGGAGAGCTGGAAGATGTGGGTTTGAATCCCCTTTGGGAATCTCCGTGTGGAGTTTGCATGTTCTCCCCCGTGTGTGCGTGGGTTTCCTCCGGTACTCCGGTTTCCTCCCACATGTCCAACAACATGCATTGGCGACTGTAAATTGTCCACAGGTATGAATGTGAGTGTGAATGATCGTTTGTCTACATGTGGCCTGCGATTGAGTCCAGGGTGTACCCCGCCTCTCGCCCAAAGTGACCTGGGATAGGCTCCAGCATACCCCCGCGACCGAATGAATGAATGACTATTCAATATACTAATATAATTTTCAGCCTTTGTTCTGTGTGCTATTGGGTAGATCAGGGGTCTTCAATGAAAATCGAGGTCCGTTGATGCAATTGTTTTAACAGCGAAGGTACAAATCTCATTTTTCTTTAAATTGCGTCAAAGAGACGAGAGCCTATGAATATAAAATGTCATGAAACCCTGCACATCACCCTACAACACTATTATTTTGGCACCTAAATTGCATAAAAAAAAAAAACAGGACAAATTTCACATAAATAAAAAAGGTTTGACGGTACAAACAATGAATGAAGACAACAGGCTTATTTTTAACTTAAATTAAACTGCACCGGTTTCTCTGGAAAAAATGATATTAAAAAAAAAATCATAAGGGTCTCTTTAACAGAAAAGCTGCAAAAGTACATTCTCTTAGGTTTCACATTTTCTTGTTATTGTTGTAGCTGGAATTTGCCTGAATGTTTTACACGGTTCCTCATTTTGTTGACCTTTGAGTAAGATCTCTGCAGCAGAAGCACGCCACACTCTCCCGTCAGTGAAAGATGTTCTATTTTACTCCAGTGTGAAGATTTCCGCCTTTGACCACCCCTACAGTTTCAGACCGTAGGAGACACAGCGGTTTGCCAGTGCATTCTGTAAGAATGAACATATATCGGTCCGTCCATTCACTTTTCGCCATTCATTCGTCCATTCAAATGTTCGCTTTTCTTGATCAACTGTACTTACGTTTGAGCAAGCCACGGTTCTCATTCACTCGACAAGTAAACTAACTATTTCATTGGCTCATTTTGAGTGACGTCACCGCATTTGCTGTCATTCAACCGTAATAACTGAAGTAATTACGCCCGCAAACTGCCGCTGCGATCGGTCCGCGAGCATGATTATATGTTATTATATTTCCCATTCACTTTATTTGGCCACAGGACCGGAAATGGCCATGACCGGGTCCGGACCCGGAACGAGGTCCGCCATTTGCCGATGACTGGTGTAGATGAATAACGAATACCTTTCCAGATTAAATATCTGTTCTTCGTCCTGAATTGTGTGAAATAAATGTCAAAAAAATGATTTACGGTCCAGCGTGACTTAGATTTTGACTGATGCCAATTATACTCCGGAGCGACTTCCTCTGGAAAATAATTTAAAAATAAGAAATAAATCCTTTAATTTGATTTAAATGTCCGTTTTGCCGAAAGAATGATTGGAAATACTGTGGAACTGTTTTAACGTCATAGGGTTGGCTGGCTGACGTCGACATAGCTCATGCCAAAATGGTCCTTGCTTGCACATTTACTTGTGACATATTATGTGGTAATAATAAATTATTTTCAACCCTGTTGACATAGTTTTCCTCCATTAAAAGGGGGATGAAAGAACGTCTGATAAGAAAATAGGACTTTTGTTCCTCTGCCAAAGCTTCGAAGCTTTTTCCCGTTGCCCCTCCCACACTTCTTTGTGAAAATGATGAAGTTAACAATACTGCAACACATGTTGACATAAACGGACCGAGTTTTCATAGAAATTAGCCCTTCGGCTCTCCATGCATGCATGTCGGCTTCAGTGACTTACTTTAGTAATAAGAAAAACGCAGTAGACATGTCTAAGTGTGTCGACATTCACGGGGTCGACTTAAAGGGGTCCCACTTCTTGTCTTTTCCAAAGGTTGAGCTTTTGCCAGTAAAATTTAGCAAGATAAGGCCAAGCAGGAGCTTTCTTTCAGCTTCTTTGCCACCGAGGATTACTCGTATGGTATTTTTGGCTGCCTTTTTTCACCGGATGCCTTTCTTAAAGCACCCCATGCCCCGACTCCATTTATCAGGGCTTGGAATCGGCACGGGCCAGGAATACTACCTGCACCAACTGCATGGAGGACAGCAACATGTACTACACACTGCATGTTCACAAGTGTTTTAGTTCTTTCAGCTGGTCGTTAAATGTAACGCAAGTGGAGGCTGTTGGAGAAGAACGTCTATATTTAAATTAAAAGACCTTCTTCTGTTGCTTTTCAGAGTCAAGATTTGTCACTCAGCCGCCTATGTATACGGTAATGAGTCCTATCATAGCTCGGAGTGCTTAATTGATACCCCCCTCACTGCCACAAGGAGGCATGTGCCAGTGTTTCCCTAATTATACCGAGCCTTGCACTGCGCCTTCATAGTCTGATTGGTTTTCAGGTACACGTGTGGGTGTGAGTGTCAGGCTCTCATACACCCTGCGGTGGTGGCTCACTATAGTGTCGCATGTTTGACTCCCAAAGCCATTATGTGTCAGACTTACCACAGCGCCAAAATCAACTGGGCTTTGTGAAAGGTGACTGGGAACACCTACCATTTTTGAAAATACACGGTCATGCTTTTAGTACCGCAGGAAGCAAACACACAGCGGCAGTCGCATGAGTGGGTGCCTGATCATTGAAGCAACAGAGACCTTTAAGACCTGTTGTATGCATTTTTTGGTTGCATTTTAAAAACATTTCGTTGTTGAGCCTTTGCCTGTTACACTGTGCAGCCGTACCTCGCTTTTCCTTCCTGATTCGTTCGTGAAAATTGAAATGTATGAAAACCAAAGCAATTTTTCCCAAAGTAAATCATGTAAACTCATTGAATCCGTTCCAGACACCAAAAAAATATGAACAATATACATTTTATGGAGAACAATGACAGCTTAAATACAGAAAACAATGCAAAATGAACATTGAACATCACTTTTAGCTTTAGTGAAGATTCTTGTTGGAGAAGATGGCGAAGGGCGGAGAGGAAGGAGGTTACTTCATGAACTTAATAGTGTTTCTCACCTTCTTTATCAACTTGCTGGCACTCAAACCTTTCTTTGGCTCCACACTCAATGTAAAAATGCATTCCGCGGAACAATACAGTGCATGCAAACAGACTTGTTTTTTATGCGCAGTGCGATAACCGAGGCAGTGTATGACAAGTGAGGCAGAATTTTGGCAAAAATGTTCATCGAAAACCGAATGATATGAAAACAAACGGAGGTTTGACTGTACTTGCGAGCCAAAATCACCTCTCATTCAGAGCTTTGCGCATGTGAAGGGGAGTCCAAGTTAACCTTTTTTTTTTTTTTACAATTGACCTACTTTGTAAAAAAAAAAAAAAAGAACTGAATTTAAAATAATAATGAATATATGAATTATTTCATGAACCATAATGGAAGCTTTTATCAGTTGTTTTTTTCAATAGCAAGATTATACACAACTTGATCAGATGTACATACAACAAACTGATGTCAACTGCTCATCAGCATTCTTAATACGGTGCTCATGTGCTCGTCTGTCTTTCCATCAGTGTGTCTGCGTAAAGAGTGTTTGAGCTCTGATTTCCTGACTAAAGTTTGGACAAATGGCTGTTGGATCAATAGCTTCCCACCAGCGATATTTGGTATCATTGCATGTCCTCCTCATTACCGCGGCAGGCTGCCGTCTCCCTGGACCTGAATTATTCATAACACCAAACCATCACAAATATGTACACACAGCTACACGCAAATACACACGTATGCAATCTGAGTAGAAACACCCCATTTTGTTTTTTTCAGTCTACCTCCAACTTATTGGCCTCTCAAGCTGACACGATAAACCTGTTTGACTAAGAGAGCCATGAAAGCCACATTTTTTTAAATGTATTTCCGTGAGAGCCACATCATATTTTTTAAACACTGAATACAAATAAATGCGTGCATTTTTAGGCAAGACCAACAATTTTAGAACAGTAAGTCTCAACATGTGTTCTTTTGAATAATGTTGTTATACTCATCGAAAGCGAGGGAAAAGTATTCCGCTGCAGTTACGCCCTTCACTTGTGTTTCCTCCGCTTGGGTTGCCATCAGGATGGCGCGATCGTGAACAAAAATTGGCACCAATACAACTGCCTCCGACCACCCAAGAACAGTTTAGCGACGAGCAGGGCCTGTTCCAAAGGCAAACGTGATAACTAAGTGGCTCGGGGAACGAAACGGTGACATCTGACAAAAAGATCTAAAAACACTGAAGCAGCAAACTTTGTGAAAACCAATACTTGCGTCATTCTCAAAACTTTAGGCCCGGACTGCACTGCTCACTAGGCGTTAATGTAATGTTCAGTGAGACACACAAGGATCAAATTTGATTGCCGGAACAACAGGACTTTATTGCAGGTTTGCATTACCTCACAACAGGCACAATCATAGAAATCCCTAATAAAAAGACAAGCTACTTTTAGTTAGCCTGAACCGGCAACATCACTCCCTGTCTGCCTCTCTTTCAGGTCCCCTAGGGAGCACATTTATTGCAACACGCACGAGCTCAGGTCTTATTTATGTTTTAAACGGCTTATTTTGTCTCCTATAGTGGGTGATACAAGTGTGAAGGTGACTACAGGGGTGTTAGTTCATATCTACAGGGTTCTGATAATTAAAAAAACAGGTATTTAGAAGCTCATAAACACAACTCCAAAAACATTCCATTTATACATAAGGAGTCCTACTGTCGGATCTGGAACCAATTAACTGCGATAAACGAGGGATTACGGTATTTTCCGAGAAATAAATAAAAAAATATATTTTTGACCAAAAATGTAAAACTTTGCCAGGTCGCAATGCTGAATCGCGAATATGCGGGCATCCAATGTACACATTATCCACGCCAAATACGCCCGTCAAATTGCACTGATTGTACAAACTTGAACGTGTCATGCTATGTGCATACTGTGCAGTATATTCTTGCTTTCGTGTTTTCCATCCATAAAACCGTCTATCATTGAGTTTAACAACAACGTCTATTCGCATGTGCGGATGTTCTACACTTCATCAAGTGCTGCTCCTGCTGCGTGCTTTTGCTGTGGCAAAGTGTTCTACTTGCTCTACATCAACTCCATGCTGCAGCTGGCGTTGCTATCATACCCTCGTAAGTCAGTTGGAGATATGCCACACTATAATTCATCTGTTGTTGCTCTGGTCTGTCCAGTAATGATGAACAAGTGCTTGTTTAGTATGTGACACAGTGTTAGAGCCTTACACTCTGGCTGAATCCAGATGAGATAGCCATGTGCTTGCCTGAATGTTTGTGTGTGTGTGTGTAGGCGGGGGGTGGTGGGTGGGGCAGTGTGCCCCGAGGCACTTAGTCCTTAGTGTTTGGCTAAGGGGGTGCAGAGCGACCCTCATCCTTGCCCTGATCAATGTGGTGTGTGGGTGTGCGGAGATGTGTATGTATCTCGTTAGCACGAAGCAGGAGAGAGTCCAGGGACGGATGCTTTCCTTGCCAAGGGATATGCTTAGGTCCCAGCACCTGGACCAATCATATACATACATATTAACACACACGCACACACACATGTGCACACACACTGACCCTGTGTCTCATCATTTCATTTTCTCTGACTCCCTCTCTCTCGCTTTCTCTCACACGCACGCACGCACGCACGCACACACGCACTCACTCACTCACGCACACACGCACGCACTCACGCACTCACTCACACACCATGCATACAGATTTCACAGCAATCCCAGTCTGCTGCAGTAAAACTAAACTTCAAGTACAGGCCAGGCCACACTTATTGGCAAATGCAGTGCTTCCATTTTTGTCTATTTTGTATGAATATATTTAAATCACATCCAAAATTATTGGAGGAAAAAAAGTATTCAAGAAATGTTGTTACATATTCACACCTTATAACAGCGACCCACTTGGACCATGCAAAAACTAATGCGGGAACTTATAGTGGGCATAAGATTGTTCGAATCTGTGTGTGTGAGTGTGTGTGTGCGTGTGTGTTTGTGGGTGTGCACTTACATGTGTGTTTAAATCAGACATCATTCGAAGGTGCAAGAGTGTGAAAGTGGCCTGTCTCATTACCAAGGACACATTTAATTACAACAGCAGGTGGTGTGTGCGCGTGTGTGTGTGATTTTAAATGATGCGTGTGTATTGCTGAACACAGTGGATCCCCACACATTTGACATTCAGCATTCACGGCCTCTGCATTAGAAGATTTTTGGTAAATATGTATACTGTATACAGGTAAAATATACAGCACACATGTACCACTGTTAGAAAGCCCACCATTTTTACATATTTGGCTTCATTGATCATGTTTTTATTTGTTAAGTGTGAACATTTATGTTAATTTTCTGGCTGTCTGCACTTTGATTGAGTCTAATATGAGACTAGTTGAGGGTTGTATGGTATTTAGTTAAAAACAAAAAGTTAAATGGCAAATGAATGTCACACATGTGGATCGTTTGCCCGCGTAATCATGTCACACAAGCGTTCGGTCGTTCTTTCGTCCATCACTCCAAGGCTCCATCTTCTCTTTGACCCACTCCTCCCATTTTCGCCCGCTCTCCTCCTTCTAGAAATGGGGTGGGGTGGGGTTAGGAGTTGGCAGTCTAACCAGTGAAACCATGGACACCAACAGGGACACATGCACACACACAATGCACACTGATATAGACTGTAACATACACACAAGGCGGTCCCTAGAGCCAGAGTCTAGGGACCGTGTGTGCAGAGAGCAGCTGTAAGGCCAGTGGACTCTTACTGTACTTCTTTGTTCGGCTCTGGCTCTGCTCCGCTGCACCTCTCCTGCTCTCTTTGTTTCTTCTTTCACTTTGTCTCGTTCGCTGCTGTGGTTGACCCACGCGCCACGCTGTATTACATTTTTTTCCTGATTGAAGAGAAGTAATAGTGAGCATGCACACACACCCAGTCATTGTATTGTTCTCACCGGACATATTCCCTCTTTCTTGCAGAAATGCTTCTGATTATACAGCAGCGAACTGAAATGAGCTGTGTTGTCAATTAGCAAAGGGGTAGCGTAGGGTGATCACCGCGTCATCAAAAGGCATGGATCATCCATTAATTGATTGTTGAAAATATTGTATTTTTGTGCAACACACATAATAACCTAATATAGGTGGTCCTCGGGTCGAGTGGGAACTTACACCTGAATGAACCCTGAGGTCACTCACACTGTGCACACAACACATGAAGGACCTATAAAATACAGTCGTAGAAAGATTGCATACAAGAATGAATTGAAAGTGTAATCAAAAGAACAACTCCTTAATTTTATCCCTGTGGTTGTCTTGCAGGCCTTTCTACCGTCTTGAAATATTGTGCCAGGCTAGTCTGGAAGGTTAATCTCCTCTTCTCCTCCCAGATCTCCTTGTAACGCCGCACAGAATCCGTGACCCCGCTCGCATTCATTAGCATTCAATAACCTTATTGGTGGCCATGTCTTCTCTCTCTGAGCTCTTTTACGATGTTCATTTTCACTTCCATGTTGATGGCTTTCCTTTTCTTTGGCACACTGTCGCATAATGTAGTTTAATATGTTAAGTAATGAGTGTGCTATTAAGGTGTGCACGTCCTGTTTGACCCTCAAACCGCACCGCAGTTTGAGGAAGTAGCGGTGACTCTGGAGCCACAAGCGGGAACAAATTTTGAGCATGGACCAAAGTTATTAGTATCTACCTTCGCTGGGATTGGAATTGTCACGGAGTATGTCGACTAGCCAGAGAGAAGAGAGAAGGTCCTGAAGCAGTGCCGGCGTTTTTTTAAATTGTCATTTATACAGATGTACCTTCAAATACAAGTGTCCCAAATAACGGGTGCTTTTTTTTTTTTTTAGATGCATGTCATCTCTTGGCTGATTTTTTTTGCTTTGAACTGCAAATTAAAATTTGGGTAACGGCAGGCATAGCTGAGGACAGCTATTTGGGGGGCTTATGTCAATGTGACCATGGCTGAAGAGCTAGCAGCGCTTGGCTTAGCAGCGCAGTAGCTCATCATCAACACATCAGTGAAACAGACGTACATTGTAGCGATCGAACTCATCTTTTTTATGATGTATTATCTCAAACTATGACAGGAACAATATTAAATGTATATCAGTTTTCTCCGCTCGACATTCGGCACTCAACCAAGATCAAGCTGCTCTTTTGTCTGCTTGTCACTCTTCTGCCTGCTTCGCTGTCTGCCTGTGCAGGCATGTTAGTGTGGACCGCTTGCACCCCTCAGGCTCCGTTCCTGGTTTAACACACACATCAGCCGTGCACGGGTATTTGTGTTGTGTCGGTGCGTCTGAGTGCGTCATGCCAGTTTGTGAAGTAAGGGGATGAAAGGAAGGATCTTTGGTCGCCACAGTGATCAGGCTAATTACAGCAGCTTAAGTGCTTCGCCCATGGTTATCACACACTGTCACAATACTCCGCTGAGCACTTGAGCTTGTGTGTGTTCACTTTTAAAGAGCATGAAAGCTTGCTTTTAAGCCGCTCAGCTGTAGCGTGGTGCTACTTCACTGTAATGCACAGGCACATTTGTGGGTAATTAGATCCTAATCTACCATCTTTCCTCATTGTCATGCATAATATTGTGCAGAATGGTGTTACAATGTGCGCTTGTTTGCCACTTGGTTTTAATTAGGCATGTTAGAACAGGAAATGCAGTAAGGTTGTGTCTATTGTGTACCTTCTGCTGTATTTGAGACAGTGCATGGACAGATTATGGTTTGATTATTGTGCAAGTGTCTGATCATGTGACTTACACAAACCCGCAATATATTCCTCCTTCATTCCTAATCCTTATTATATAGTTAATTGTATTTGTTTTATTGCTTATTTCATTCACAAAGTTGTCTTATTTAGGGTTCGCTTTTGAGCTGCAAGGTTCCGTCA
Organism: Dunckerocampus dactyliophorus; assembly: GCF_027744805.1. Taxonomy (NCBI): domain Eukaryota; kingdom Metazoa; phylum Chordata; class Actinopteri; order Syngnathiformes; family Syngnathidae; genus Dunckerocampus; species Dunckerocampus dactyliophorus. The sequence continues at coordinate 2,737,203 of NC_072823.1, forward strand.
AGTTTACTAACTGAACATGTGTTTCACTCATTCAATCCCAGCCATTTGTCAAAAGACAACCCCTTCAGTCCCGGACATCTTACTGTAGACCATTTTGACTGATTTTTCAAGGCACACAGAATATTGTGTTCGATGGCGATTATAAACATGGAACCTACCAAAAGAAAGATTAGACTCCCGTCTTTCGTCAGAAAAAAAGTTTGTTTGTACCTTTTTCCGTTCTTTAGTAGCTTTAGTAGCAGTGGCACATGGGTAATAAACATAAACATGAACAACACGAAAAAACGATTTGTTTTACATCAAAATAACAGTTTATTTACAGATACCCTGTAGAACACCGTGAACTACTTGCAATTTTCACATTTGGAACTGAACTATGTGTGTGCACGCGTGTGCGCCTGCGTGTGCATGTGGTAACATTTCCCAACAATGCGTAACCTTCTGCACGCTACACTCCTCAACGTTCTCTCACTTTCTCCTTCCTGTCATGTGTGAGTCACTTGATCTCTGCCAAACTCGTATCAAATCCACTTCTTCCACCTTAGTGGCCGTTTTTACGGCTTGAAAGTGCTCTGAAGTGAAATGCATTAGTGGAGAGTTGCATCATCACCTCTTTTTGCCTCTCGCACAAAAATAAATACGTTGTTGGGATCTGGTGTTGGCGTTTATAAAAACGTATAAATACGCCTTTGGTATCAAATGAGTTCATCACGGTGCATGTTTAAAGACAGATTGTAGAGCATACATATGCACGTTTATATTAGGGACCTTATTGGCCGATATGAACATAAAAAGGAGATTTTTAAGCTTCCATTGATTTTTGACCTCGTCAAAATGCCTGTTTGTTCAGTATGTCCACAGTGCGGAATTATGTCCAAGTTTCGCCATTAAATTGTAAATGTGTCATTTGCAATGACAGCAATGCGCTGGCTCTGCGGGGCGGGGGGGTAAGGAGTCTTCCTGTCATACTTGTAATCTAATATCACACCTCAAGAACAAGCACTCGGAGTCGCATGCAGCACAACGCAGCAAAAATAATAAGAAGAAAAAAGTACCTTTGTAATTTTGGTGCTTGATGCTTTTACCACATAGAACGGTGCAGCTTTCCAAATTGTTGATAGTAGGAGAGCATATGTTTGCTGTTATTGTTGAGACAAAATGTTTCAAAATAAATATGGCGCTTGTTGTATAGCTTATTTTGCATATTGCAGTATTTGTCTTATTTTAAGCTCATTTGTGAAATGCATCCAATGGCATCACAGTCTGTGTGCTTTACACAACATAAGTAGGAGGGAAGAGCCGCTGCCGTTATCGCTATGGGTAATAATGTGCTGGTCGGTGTTGGCATTATGGGATGTTGGTAAGAAAGCCAACATCGAGCATCTCTAGTTGATTTTGATAGATGATTGTCATTCAAGTTAATCTAGTAAAACAACGATCATGTTAAAGGCAGCAGGATAGTAAATGAGCAGAAAAATACAGTATGTGTGCAGATTTTATTGTTATAGTGTAAACTCCATTGTGAGTAGGTAATTAATTACTCGGGGATGTGTGTGTGTGTGTGCGCGTGTGTGCGTGTGTGTGTGTGCGTGCGTACCTGCGTAACCAAGGTTTTGTGTTGCACATTGCTTGTGAAGCCCTAATGGGGTATGCCGTGTGCGTTTATGTGCTCCCAGGCTGCTGTTTATCGCTTAGCGAGCTGGAACTAATTTACTAATTGAGTTTTGTGATGGAATGGAGTGACGGGGGAAAGTGGGCTGGGGGAAGAAAAAAAAAATCAGCCCAAGTCTTGGTTGACTCCTTAAAATAAAAGAAAGAAAGAGAAAAGATGGCAAGCACTCGCATGCGGTTGTGGTGTGTCATGGCACTACTTGGCATCCTCTCAAATCCGTTGTGTAGCTACCAGGCAGTTCTGAAGCCTGCTGCCGCATTATAAAGACGGCTGTCATATCACAGAAGTCAGTCCAGCAGCTTACAAGATGGGTGGTGGGAGTATCATTGTGGTGTTTAATGCAAAAGCGAGGTTATAATTTGCACACTTTTTAACATTTACTGTATATACACCTGAATATTTTGTTACTATGTAGTCAATGATTTGCTGTGTGAGCCCCCAACTCCTTTCAAATATTTACTGCATGTGTATGAGGTTCTGTGATGAAAATAAAGGCTGATACCACACAGTAGCATCAGTGAAATCCTGAGCAGAAGGGTTGAGTGTGCAAAAAAAAATACAAATGAGATGATAGGAAGAGACGTGGACTAAAAGCAGGGAGTGCAGGGAAGACAAGACACTGAGAGAGTTCAGTTCAAGGAGGTGAGCAAGGGGCGGGGTTGTTGAGGGAGGTGCTGGGGAGGTGGTCTTGGCTGGAGTTGTAAAGAGAGTCATGTCAGTACCAGCTGCTTCCCTTCCCGTATTTCCCAGCATCCCTGAGGGCCATTGACCCAGAGATTTTACACAAAGTTGACTTTAAACATCACAAAGCAGAGAGGCATGGGACGTTCCCACAGAGTCTTACCTTTTGAAAAATGTAGTATTAAGTTTATATTAAGTGTATACAGTATGTACTTCTAACAACCTAAAGGTGGCGTCTGGGTCATCAACTGTACGCCACTCTTTTTAAAGTGTCCTAAAGGACTTTTGTACAACACAAATTGACATAACATTAACAATCCCAACAGCGGAACCTTCATGGTTGAACACGATTTGTTTTGGAACGCTGTTCAACCCCTAATTTGCTCAGATTTTGATTACAGTAGACGCCCCTACAACGTAAATAATCCGTTCCGAGAACCTTCATGTTCTAGGGATTTATGTTATACAAAGCGTAAAATACATGTAAATAGCCTAATCCGTTCCAAGATCTTCCCAAACTCACCCATTTTGGTCCTTCAAAATATCCAAAATATAATAAAGCAGCATAAACACAGTAGAGTAACATTCCAATATAAAATAAGGTAATAAATAAGATTACTGTAAATGAATAAAACTGAAAAACAATCATCAGCCAATGAGATGAGAGCGTAGGCGGTGTTCTGATAATCAGCCAATGAGATGAGAGCGTAGGCGGTGTTCTGATAATCAGCCAATGAGATGAGAGCGTAGGCGGTGTTCCGATAATCAGCCAATGAGATGAGAGCGTAGGCGGTGTTCCGATAATCAGCCAATGAGATGAGAGCGTAGGCGGTGTTCTGATAATCAGCCAATGAGATGAGAGCGTAGGCGGTGTTCCGATAATCAGCCAATGAGATGAGAGCGTAGGCGGTGTTCCGATAATCAGCCAATGAGATGAGAGCGTAGGCGGTGTTCCGATAATCAGCCAATGAGAGCATGAAGCGTCAGAATTTGTGGATAACTTCCTGCTTCGTTTCGATCGACAACTTTTTCTTATCCCTTCCACTTGGTTTTGGGCCCATGGCTACGCTCATTTTAACACAAAGAAAAGTAAAGAAATTAAGAAGAGATTTCAATGCGTGCAAACTAGTTGGAATTTCCGTAAAAGGAGGTTTACGTTATGCGAGGTACTACTGTATTTTCCATATGAAATGATACACGTTGTCCTCGGGTTACGCATGAGTTCTGTTGCTCAACTGTGATGTAAGTCGGGTTTTAGTGTAACTCGGAACTTAACCTAACCTAAATGACCTCCTAAGTTACCTAAGTTACTGTACACAGACCACAGGAAGGACATTCTTTCTACCTTTTCACCTTCTTAAAATATTGTCCCAGGCTAGTCTGGAAAGATGCTTTTCTCCCTGATCTCCTTGTAACAGTGCAAGGAATCCGTGACCCCTCTAGCCTTTATTAGCTTTTCAATCATATTTATCGTATTTCCAATGACGGTCGCGACAGTCCTTGTGGAGTTTGCATGTTGTCCCCATACGTCCGTGGGTTTTCTTCGGGTACTTCGGTTTCCTCCCACATTCCAAAAAACATGCATGTTATGTTAATTGTCTCTAAATTCTCCAAAGTCTCTCTAAATTGTCCATAGGTATGAATGTGAGTGTGAATGGTTGTTTGTCTATATGTGCCCTGCCATTGGCTGGCCACCAGTCCAGGGTGTACCCCGCCTCTCCCCCGAAGTCAGCTGGGATAGGCTCCAGTATATCCTTGTGACCCTAGTGAGGATAAGCGGCATAGAAAATGGATGGATGGTGTCTCCTCTCTTTCCTTTAGCTTTTGATGATATTCATTTTCACTTCCACGAAGAATATGTAATATGATCATGAATATGGGAGTGCGTTTGTAGCCACAAAATGTGCTAACACGGAATGTCGTAAACTGAGTACCACAAAATAACACTACGACTACACACTTTTGACATGAACCTAAGCTTAAAATTAGCATTGTCAGTGATTTTAGAACTACTTTTCATATCTACAATTTTTCAAGTTTAGATTTAACTGCAGTTTGTGCACATCTGGATGTCAGAACAACTCAATCAAAGCTGGATTTGACAAACCTTACCTGTAGATTTGTCCTAACCAAAAATAGCGACATCACTACTTAGCCCTTAGGTCATCTCTGGCAAACTTTGTTGCACTTTTCAGATCCCACGGCGATAAGAACAAGCCCCGGGCGTCGTAGCGATGCAGGAGCTTCAGGTGGCTGATGAGGTTTGATGTGTTGAAGCTCAGTGTTTTTTTTCCCCCTCATCGCACAGCGCTTGCAGAGCATTTGGAGCATTTATCCAAACATGTTCCCCTGAAACAGCGAGAAGTCCCACACGATCGACGCCATGTTTGTATACGAGCGAGCGCAGGGAAAGTTGCGACAGGCCGTTTGCAGCACGTCACAGAAAAAGAGCACTTGATTTGCTCACGCTAACCCACCTACAGCACACTACGAATAATCTCGCCTCATTGGATCTTTTTACTTATCGGGTACGACGTCATTCCTCATATCGGCCCGATAATTATCCTACACCTCATTGTTTATTTTAACCTAACACAAGCACTGAAGGCAACAGAATATTGGGTCCCAGGTATGCTGGTGCCTATCTCCCCTGTCTTTGGGAGAGAGGCGGGGTAGAGACGTGGACTGGTCGCCAGCCAATCGCGGGGCACATATCGACAACCAACCATTCAAAAACAAGAGTACGTTAAAGGGAATTATCTGACATAGTGTGGCAACGATGAACACTGTAAAGTACATTTGTGCTTATTGTAAGAAATGTATCCTGAATTAGCCACCATTGGAACGCCACATTAAAAGTCTCCTGGGTGACACAATGAAATTCATTAAAATTTCTCTCTTTTTTTTGCCTCTTGATCTTTTTGCCTTCATCCCCAGTCTCCCCCCGCCCTGCATAGCTCACCACAGACACCCCCACAACAGCCCCCCCCCCCCCCCCCCCCCAACCCCCAGCCCCCTCTCAGCGGTCCTCCTGCTCTGCTCATCTCTCCTCCCTCCATCTCTCCATCCCACCTAGGGAGAGCAAATCCCTCTTTTCCTAGGCAGGAGTGTAGGGAGGAGTGGTGTGGCTTAGATCTCAGCCCCCCTGCATCATCCCTTCATCAGGCCCCCCTCCCGTCAACCCCCCAATCCTTTTCCTCTATGTATTCTCATGTTAAATTATGTTTTTATACCTCGCTCTCTCCCACCCCTTTCCCTTTTACATGGCTTCCTCTTGACTTTCCATTACGAAGACATTGAGTTCTTGCATCGAGCAAGCAGGTGCACTTGTACAGTCTAATCAGATCCATTTGGAACAAATCCATAAATTATGCCTTAGAAACTTAATAATATTCACTTGTCATAACGCTTCACATTGGGGGTGTCTCTGTTTTGTTGGACACCCTTGTCACACATTTCATTCCTCACAATAAAACCTCTTCCTGGAGTGCAGGGTAGTTTTTAGCGTTTTTATGGACTTTGGTGTTAACCTTTATGCCCCACCTTTAAAAGTTTTTATCTTGCCTTGCTTGGTTTTCTTTTTTTTTTAGTGCAGCCTCACGTGTGTGACTGTACAGTTATTATTATTTTTTTTTTTTATTTTTCATTTTGACATAGTAACACATTGGGCCTAAAATCACACAAGAACCTAAAATCCAAAATAGGGAAAATGTCGCTTTTTTGTTTGTGTACAAATGAACCCTTCCCATAACGTAGAATATAAATGTAAAATGCACAATTTAAAAACGCAGGTACATATTTTGCAAAAGACAAATATAAATGCTGTAAATAGGTATTATGATCATTCTTTATCCTCAAAGCCAGGTGAGGCCTCAGGCAGCTGAATGCAAGGGTCTGTGAAAGCCCTCATGTGTGTCTTTGCGTCATTTGGCCACACTTCTGCAACCAAACAGCTGCTCATGCTTTGATCGATCAGCAACATGCTTTTTTTTCCGCCACTGCCTGGTTACTTTGGCTTTCCAAGCGGCTGCCTACCTGCGGCCAAAGCGCTTACAAATGAAAAATAAGGTGACGACACCATGACAAAAACATGGTGAACATTATCGGGTTTTACGTGATCGATTTTCAGCATTGAAAGACTCAAAGACACTTTGAAATCTGTGCTTCCGTACTGCTGATAGCTAATTTGATTGTTAGGTTGTCCTAAATGAACTTAGATGCCAACATTGTGTTACTATCTACCTTTTATTTGCAGACACAGTAAACAGCTTCTATGGTTTTTTCCTTCTTCCAGCCTCCTCCCTGTGTCATCTCCATTTGTCTTCCCTCTGTTCTGGCTGTTAAGCACAGATCAAGCATCATGTCTATTCCGCCACCTACTCACTTATTATTTTGCCTCCCCCCTCCACAGCATCAGTGCTGTACCTCCACTGTCTACATCATTCCAGTTGATCCCTTTTTTGTTTTAAGTGAGCGGGGGGTTCGACCAGTCATTAGGATGCATTTTCTCTGTTCTTTTGTTCCCTCTTTACATTATTTCTTGCTGTTCTCTGTCTCTGTGGCCCTGTTACCAGCCTCTGTTAAAGGGATGTTGCTTACCAGATGACTGCATCAACTGAGGGTAGGGCTGTTAAAATGAAAGGGAATAAGGAAAGAAGGAGACACGGGTGAAAGAGAGATCAGGACAGTCAGTCTGCACAGGGAGTTCTCAGAGAGGTGCGATACACTTTGTGTACTCACACAATTAGAATTTAGGTTCTGGCTTCCAGAAGACACAGTCCACGCTCGTGTTTTTTTCCTTATTAATTAATCAGCCAAATTGCAGGGCAATAAAAGGGGTGACATCATCATCCAATGTGCATAATTAGCCATGATGACATTTTGTTGTGTTTTTAAACCTTGGGTTGGGGGGGGCGGCTACATAAGTTTTATCTGTGCAGCATTAGAGAACCATTGAACAAAGTGAGAAGGGAAAACAGAATGAAACAAAACATAAACTAGCAGAAACTGGGTTTTCTAGCTGTATATTATTCTTTGAATAAAACAATAGCCCTTATTTTCATAACTGGCATGCATGTGCATGCGATTTGATGTAGCTATTTACAAAATAGAAGTGTCTTTTGACCGTTGACCAGGCCGAACCGGGCTGTGGCCTGGTGTTTGGGCACTGCTGACATGAAGGAGCCGAGTGCGTACAGGAAGCGAGGTCGGGGAGTTTTATTTCGGCGTAGATTGCAGCCACAACAATAGCCCATGTTTTAGGGATTATTTTGTATTATTGTGCGTTTTGTGAGATAATTCAAACCTGCAATAAGAGCGTGGTGCTTGTGTGTCTCACCGAACATACAGCATCAGTAGCATTACTGACACCTAGTGGCCAGTGTAGAGTACTGCATATCGTTCACAACGTCTGAATACATCTTCTGAATGCCTTATATTTGTTTTTCAGTTCATTTAGTCATTTTTATGCAAAAAAATAAAATAAAATGTGCTTCAATATGCATATTTTTTGACAAATAACAGCCCATACTCAACAATGAAACAGCATGTTTAATTAATTAATATATTTTTGAAAAACTGTGAAAGTGAAGCCGCAAAATTCAAACGGGACGACTGTATACCGATGATGCTCTGTCAGATTTCTGATTGTCTGCCACTTGGCTGCGATCACAAGCACTTCGTCACTTCCTGTTGTACGGAAAGGACGCTCACGGAAAAGCTCCGTCCACTATTACCGGAGTTTTAAACTTTTGCGACCTTGGTGAATACAGTTCGTGATCACAACTTGTGATTACAACTCTGCAAGTGAGTGCTGAGACTTCTGCCTCAACTTGGACCCGCGAGTGGACTAAACTCACCAAAAGAGACAATCAGGTGGAGCCGACAGCCGTTACAAGCAAGCTATCATGCTAGCCGCGGTTTGAAGCCTGATTTCAATAACAGGATAACATTTGGAGTTTTCCTGTGCAGCTTTTTCGGCCCACGAGGACTGGTGGGACTTTGGTGAGATACTGGTGAGAGATAAACTCGCCGTTATAACGAAGATTATTCACCGAAGGCATTGCACCACAAGTCAACGGCTAACTGACGGCGTTACCTAGCAACAGTAACAATGTCAAAGGCTCGAGGGAGAAGAAGCGCAACAAGCGGTGGCTCTAGTAGTTCTGGTCGAAGTACTCCAGATTCAGTCATATATACGGATGTTGAACAGATTCCTGAGACAACTGGAGGTGCTCACCTATTACCACAACCGCCGCCGAGACCTTACAAGGATGACACAGTTAACCAGTTGACACACCTGAGTGGAAATATAGACAAAGCAACAGCGACAGCCTTGCAGAAGGTTAAACACCGCGCAAACAAGCAAGAAAGAAGTTCAATGGAAAAGAGTGAGTATACTATGGCGAAAACCATGGAGGATTATGGAAAACAGATGCAGCAACTTGTGGAGAATTCCAACTCCCTGCATCAACTAATTTACAGTTTGATAGAGACTACCAACGCCATACAAAGAGAAATGCAAGGTCTGAGAGCGGAGAATAAAAAATTACAGGAAAGTTATGATGCACTGGGAGCCACTCTCAAAAAAGAACGTGAAGAAAAGGATAAAATCATTGAGAAGCTGAAAAACACCATAGATGATATGGATCAGAACACACGAATGAATGACGTGGTCGTGACGGGACTTCGAATTAAACCAAGGTCCTATGCCAGAGCAGTGGCGAATACTGAAGAACCAGACGAAAGGGATGTCGCCTCAACAGAGCAACAAGTTGTTGATTTTTTGCAATCGAAGGAGGTGGATGTAGACATCCAATCTATTGATACTTGCATCCCACTGTATGGGAGGAACCGCACTACACCCGTCATCATCGTCAAATTCACCAACAGGAAATACAAGGTTGCCCTGCTGAAACAGGGAAAGAAGCTGAAAGGAACAAATGTCTACATGAATGACCACCTGACCAAGCGCAACGCTGAGATTGCGAAGAAAGCACGTGATCTGAGGAAGCAAGGAAAGATTCAAGGAACATGGAGTGCAAACTGCAAAATCTTCATCAAAGCAAATGGAGGACCAGAGGCCAGAGTTCTTGCTGTCAAAGACATCAAGGACCTAGAAAGATATTGAGGTCTCCCAACATGGAGGAAAACAGCTTTAATATGCTACAAGAAGATCTACAATTGGACACTTTTCACTTTACAGATCACAAACAATTGGATATGGAAAAAGACATTGATCCAGACTCAAATTTTTTCTCTCACATTACAAACGACTGCCGTTATTATACGGAGGAGCAATACAACAACAGTTTCATCAACGACGACAAGTTATCCATCATACACATAAACAGCAGAAGCTTGAACGCAAACTTTACTAATATTAAACAATATTTGAATCAATTCAAAGAACCTTTCAAAGTTATAGCAATCTCAGAAACTTGGATTAATGCTAACAAAGGAATGGACTTTGAGCTGGAAGGATATGAAATGACGTGTGCAAACAGGAACAATGCAAATGGAGGAGGTGTGGCCTTATACGTGGACAAACATTTGAACTACAAAATGGTAAAGAATATGTCATTTGTCATTGATAACATTTTAGAATGTATAACAATTGAAATCTGTAAAGAAAAAAGCAAAAATGTGTTAATAAGTTGTGTGTACAGAACTCCAAAGTCAAAGATTGGAATGTTTGAGGATTGGATTAAGACAACGTTTACAGACACAGGTCAGAAAACTATTTTCATATGTGGAGACTTCAATATTGACCTCTTGAACTCACACAAGTGCAAGGAAACAGATGACTTTATAGATACAATGTATAGCTTGAGTTTATATCCTAAAATCATTAGACCAAGTAGAATAACAGACCACTGTGCCACCCTCATCGATAATATATTCACCAATGACTTTGATAACAACACCATCAGTGGCCTGCTAATTAGTGACATCAGTGATCATCTTCCAGTGTTTACAATCTACAATGAACATTATAAGAAAAAACAGGCGGAGGCAAAAAAGACTTTTCAAAGATTGCGTACAGAGGACAACATCCGTGCCTTCAAGATAGGTCTAGAAGAACAAAGTTGGGAGAGTGTCTACAGTGCAACAGATGTGGACGAGGCATATGACAGCTTCCTAGGTACTTATATGGAGCTCTACGATAAGAACTGTCCCTGGCAAGAAAAGCCCAAGAAGCAAAAGAAAAACCAGCAGCCATGGATGACAAAAGGACTAAAAAACGCCTGTAAGAAGAAGAACACATTATACAGGACATTTATCATTCAACAGACTAAAGAAGCAGAACAAAAGTATAAGACATACAAAAACAAGTTGACAACTATCTTGAGAGTGTGTAAGAGGGAATATTATAGTCACGTACTAAATAAGAACAAAAATAACATGAGAGCAACTTGGGGCATCTTAAATAGTATTATAAAGAACAACGTTAAGAAAGCAGACTATCCTCCCTATTTCATGGTTGGAAACACTTACAGGAATGACATGAATGCGGTAGCTGAAATGTTTAATGAATATTTTGTAAATATTGGACAAAAACTGGAAGAGGAAATTCCAAAACAAGACACAATTGATGAAGGGATTGATATTATCGATAGGAATCTTAATTCTATGTTTCTCACTGCTGTAACCAAAAAGGAGATCACTGACATTGTTAACCATTTTAAGGCAAAAACATCAACTGATTGTCATGGAATCGAAATGGAAACAATTAAAAGGGTCATCAATGAGATCGCAGACCCGTTAACATATATTAGTAACTTATCATTTCAGACTGGAATATTTCCAAGCAAAATGAAAACAGCCAAGGTGGTTCCAATTTTCAAAAAAGGAGACAAACACCAATTTACAAATTATCGACCAGTTTCCTTGTTACCACAATTCTCGAAAATTGTGGAGAAGCTATTTAATAATAGGTTGGACAAATTTATTAATAAGAATGAATTATTGGCAAGTAGTCAATATGGTTACAGAGCCAACATTTCAACTTCTATGGCACTGATGGAAATCACGGAGGAAATCACTACTGCCATAGACAACAGAAGATGCGCAGCTGCAGTATTCATGGATCTGACAAAAGCCTTCGATACAATTAATCACACTATTTTAATTTCAAAATTAGAAAGGTACGGAATTAGAGGTTTAGTCTTAAACTGGGTTAAAAGCTACCTAGCAAAGAGGAAACAATTTGTAAAGCTAGGAGAATATACATCTGGGAGTCTACACAATACGTGTGGAGTACCACAGGGGTCCATACTGGGACCAAAACTGTTTAACTTGTACATTAACGACATTTGCAAAGTAACTAACAACTTAAAATTGGTCTTATTCGCCGATGATACCACTGCTTTCTGTTCTGGTGAAAGCACACAAGAACTCATTAAAAAGGTCAAGGATGAAATGGTCATATTAAAGTCATGGTTTGACAAGAATAGATTATCTCTGAATTTAAGTAAAACTAAAATAATGCTATTTGGTAATAGTAGAAAGGACACGTACGACCAAATACAAATTAATGGAACGGATATTGAAAAAGTGGAAGAATATAAATTCCTTGGGGTTATAATAGATGAAAAAATGAGTTGGAAATCTCATATTAAATATATACAGCAAAAGGTGGCGAGAAATATCTCTATATTGAATAAAGCAAAATATGTTCTTGATCAAAAATCACTCCACACTCTGTACTGTTCCTTAGTATTTCCATATCTAACGTATTGTGTGGAGATATGGGGAAATAACTACAAAAGTAATCTTCACTCACTCACTGTACTGCAAAAAAGATCTGTGAGGATAATTCATAATGCCAAGTATAGAGAACATACAAACCCTTTATTTTTAAAATCACAGATATTAAAATTCGCAGATTTAGTACACTTTCAAACCGCTAGAATAATGTATAAAGTTAATAATAACTCGTTACCCAAAAACCTCATACAGTATTTCTCAATCAGAGAGGAGAAATATGATCTTAGAGGAAAATTAAACCTAAAACATTTATATGCGAGAACAACGCTGAAAACCCATAGCATTTCCGTGTGTGGAATTAAATTATGGAACGGATTGAGTAAAGAACTCAAACAATGTACAGAGATGAGCAAATTCAAAAAACAATACAAGCAGTTGATGTTTGCCAAATACAAGGCAGAAGAGTCTTGATTGTTCTGTCAGGTTTGTTATTTTATTTATTTATTTATTTTTTTATTTTCTATTTTATTTTATTTTATTTTATTTTTTATTTATTTAATTAAATTTTATTTGTTATTTATTTATTTCTATTTATTTATTTATTTTTTTTTTAATAATTTTCTTTGTTGTGTTTAAAAAAAAAAAAAAAAAAAAAAAGCTTTGTTCTTATTTATTTATTTATTTATTTAGTATTGTCATCATATTATCATTATTATGAATGTTCTCTCTTTTTTTGGGGGGACGGTTATCTCACCGTTATCTATTATGTGTTATCCTGACTATCACTGAAAACATGACATGGAATCCAGGAAGTGAACTACATGTACTGTACTAGATGTAGAATGGATGGGGGGTAGGATTAAATAAGCTTTGCTTCTTCCTACTCCTTTTGGACATGTGGAACTGTCAAAGAATGATTCACGAGATGTATTCCATTGTAACCTTCATGTTCAAATAAACTAAACTAAACCAAACCAAACCAAACCAAACCAAGCTAGCTAATAAGTAATCATTTGGACACTATGATTGTCGCATGTCTGGAAACAGCTGATGTTTCCTAGGGTGATTAAGCAACCTTCCCTCAACCCTTCATCATCTTTGGACCACCCGTTTATTTCTCTTGCTTCTTCCTCTCTCCTTTTACCATCGCTAATCATCATTCTATGGCTCCCTCCCTCAGCTGCACAACATTAGGAGATGAATGCATTAATAAAGCCCACACACTGACACAAGCGCACACCAGTGCTGACAGATTGGCCTGGTCGTTTGCTGTCATTAAGTGGGGAACACCAGCTCTCCATCATTAACTGTGTGAGTTATGGAGATCAGTTGTAGCTGGTGTCTGTTATGTTTATCTCTGTGTCACCCATGTGCATTGAATTGTGGCCATCAACTATTTCTTTTAGAATAGTAGACATATTTGTATCTTTGTACCCTGATTCATAGGTGTCATAGTTGTCCTTTGCTACAGTCCTGTATGCGCCACATCTGTTGTTTTTTGTCAGCAAAACGCAGATCACAATTGCACATGGTTTGCGTTAAAAACTCATGTGGTTGTAACAGTTTTTCAGATTTCAACATGGACAAAAAAGGGTGACTTGCTTAATTTTTGAAGACAACTTTTTTGTCTTCATGGATTTAGTGCAATTCAAAGACAGATTCGTGTGAGTTTCATTTGAGCTAAAAATTAGGACACATTGTTGCTGATTTTAGGATCGGAACCCGATTACAGGCGGTCATCTTGTTACGGCGTTCTGTGGTTACAAACGCACACCCGTCAATTTTTAACACTGTGCAAACTAGTTGTGTGTGTGCGGCGGAAGAATACGTAGGCAGAGTAATATGCAGCCGCGTGTCTCTGCACTGAGATAGGACGTCACTTTAGGGTTTTTGGGTTGTTGTTTTTTGTAGACTTGTTAACTTAAACATCCATTATAGATTCCTCTGGTGGCGACACACAAAGGAAAAGTGAAAGTGAAAAGTTAAGCTCCTCAAACGCTGCGACCGTCATCAAGGATGAAGATAGTGCTCGAACATGTGAAATGATTTTCTATTATTATTGAGACGTCCTCATCCCATTAAGCCTGTCCCTCCTTTTTTTGTAACGCCCCTTTCAGTGTGCAAGCCAACCACACGGCTAAACGTAATGAGTTGTTTTTAATTATTACGGTTTTGTTTAATAATTTCCGGTGTTGTTGTCATGTTCTAATCTCGTGGCGTCTCGTACACTTCAGAACAGTCATTTTGTGCTTCTTGCACACACCCTCATCATGGAAAACATGTAAAGAAATGCATAAGATGCAGCTTTCAAGTTAAAGGCGATCGATCTTGCAACTTTTGCTTAAGTGTGTCGGTGTCTGGCGAAGTGTGTGACAAAGGAATTATGAGGCTGTTCAATTCCAACACTGGAGAAAAGGGAGGTCGAAGAACGTGAAGACGGTGATGAATGACTTTTCTGGTAGGCTCCCAGCCATGTCACTTTTTCAGCACTCCTTGCACAAAAGTATTTATTGAATTTGAAAAGTTAAAAAAATTGTTCCCTGTAACATCGTTCTGTGGACTACTAAATATCCCATATTGCAACGTGGACACCTGCGGTTTATAGACAGGTGTGCCCTATCCATCCATTTACTATGCCACTTATCCTCGTTAGGGGAATTCACGAGGGTATGCAGGGGGTATGCTGGAGCCTATCCCAGCTGACTTCAGGCGAGAGGCGGGGCACACCCTGGACTATTTGCCAGCTAATCACAGGGCACATGTAGACATATAAAACATTCACACCTAAGGACAATTTAGAGTCTCCAATGAAGCTAACGTGCATGTTTTTGGAATGTGGGAAGAAGCCGGAGTACACGGAGAAAAGCCACGCACGCACGGGGAGAACATGCAAACGCCACACAGAGATACCCAAGCGGAGATTCGAACCCAGATCTTCCACATCTCCTGACTGTGTGGCCAACATGCTAACCACTTGTACATACAGTATGTAAATGTACAAATTGAGTGGGTGCGGCTCGTATTCCGGTGTGCTTAATAGTCCGTAAATAACAGAATTCTATTTATTACTCTATTTTATATATCCTTCCTGTGTTCTGTGAGTGACTTAAGTGTTCATTTCGATATCATTTAGGTATGTAAGTTCCGACTTTACTCTACTGTCTTACATCACAGTCTGAGGAGGGAAGCTTGTTGGTGGACCGAGGACCTCCTGTATGGTCTAAATAATCGTGGTGAGACCTGTAATCTTGTATTCATACAGTGTAACCCTGAAGTGGACCATAATCTGTTCCAGGACGCTGGTCAACATGTAATTTCTTCAAATTAATTGCCCAGTCGGGAAATAATGACGATAGAAGTAATCTGTTCCAGGGTCAAACACATCTTCAACACCATTAGACTTATACATCATTTGTGAAAAAGATATGCTATGGCGCCATGCATGATGGTGGGACGACATTTTCAAATTGTACGGCTTTTGAGGTTCCGCAATCCTGTATTCATGCACCTAGATGAGTATCACCTGTATACATAAAGACCCACAGATGCTCGCTAACATTAAGAGCCAACGACCGTTAGCCGTGAGCACAAAGCTGCATCCACACAGCTGTGTGTTGATGTGCGTGCTCGTGTGCAGGAGGAATGTGGGCCCATGTGGGGGAATATAGAGGGTAAGAGGAGCTCAATGAGAATTTCATTTTTGACAGCTGATTAAGGAGAGGCGTGAGGAGTAGGGAGCTCTGACAGGATGTCTCCATAGGCAGCATGGGAGGTGAGACCAGGAGAGGGCTGGGGGTTTTGTGGGGGATGGTGCGGAGGGAGTGAGGGAAGGGGGAGTCAGACACAGCAGTGGTGTTGGTGGGAGGTAGATTGAGCTGAGGAGTGAGGAAATAGACATTTCGAGAAGAATATTTCCTCTGATTAACTAGTGAGAAAAAAGGCGTACGAAAAACGGGCAACTTAGTTTGGAAAAGTGACTGCATGAACGCTCGTGATGAGACGGAAGGTGGACCAACACAGGAGGAACAAAGGAAACGAGGTGGGTTAGGAGATAGAAAGGTGGGCATGCATCCTGCTGCTTATCCTTGAACACTCTTAGGAGGT
The DNA here is from genome assembly GCF_027744805.1 of Dunckerocampus dactyliophorus. NCBI lineage: Eukaryota > Metazoa > Chordata > Actinopteri > Syngnathiformes > Syngnathidae > Dunckerocampus > Dunckerocampus dactyliophorus. Next base: position 2,753,368 of record NC_072823.1, read on the forward strand.
CTCTCCTTCCATCTCCCCCACGTCTCCATCACACACACACACACACACACACACACACACACACACACACACACACACACACACACACACAATGCCCCAACGAGCACACAAGGGTGCTGTTGCGATTAAACCAACACTGCATGGAACCCAGATTGAAAGGGGGAACGGGAGGAGAGGGAGCATGGACTCCATGCTGCAGAGGGATAAAAAAAGGTGATGACATGTGAAATGATGGAGTTTAGTAGTTTACAACAAGTGTATTGCACAACACAGCAACGACAGAACCAGTGTTGTAATACCAGTAAGGAGCAAAACGCTCGGTCAGCATTGATACCGCTGATGTGTACTTTATAAACAACAGCTGAGTAGAAAAAAACAGAACTTACAAGCGCATGTAGAGGTAGATTAAGCTAATAAAGCTTTTATTCAAAAAATAATAGTTAGAAATCCCACAGTTTTTGTTTAATGCGATTTGTCCCACTTTGTTTGACGGTCCTTGAACGTGCCTTCTAACTTTGTCCCACGCTGCACAGATAGACTACCCTACTGTATTTGTCCCCTTTTTCTTTCAACTCATATTTGGTCCCAAATGCTGATACTATGTGGGAATGCATAAAGGTAAGTTTTGGTTACCTTATTGAGTGCTAATGTTCATATTTGTTGGAGCATCTCTCTGAAAACAAAGTCCAGGCTCGTACTAGTGGAGAGTGCCTCTGTATTCATTTTGTGCTTTTAATTTGATATTTTTCCTGTCATAGTTTTACACGATACATGACAACTAAGATAAATTGCATCGCTATAATGTACGTTTGTTTGGCTTATGTGTTGACTTGCTAGTGTGCTGCTACAGGGTGCTGTCACATTGACACAAGCCTGCAAATAGCTGTCCTTGGCTATGCCTGCCAGTGAATAGCAGCTCGTAACTCAAATTTTAGCTCCCAGTTCAAAGCAAAAAAACAGCCTAGAGACGGCTCGCATCTAAAAAAACACTCGTTATTTGGAACACTCATATGCCAAGCTGCCACTGCATAAATGACAGGGAGGGTAGCGGAAATGTAAAAAAAACGTGGAAATAGCGGCATACGCAGTATGAGCCGCGGGGGACTCCTCGGCAAAAAATACACTGCTAATAGATATGACCTGAGAATACCATTGCCTGGATGAATGCCAATATTCACAGAGATGATAGACAGATGGATACATATTTTATATCTATCTATGTAATAATAGCAGTAATAATAGCCGTTGAGGCAGCAGTGGTGCTCAAGATCCCGCTGTAATTGACAATAACGATGGCTGGGTTTGCTTGAGAAATGAGGAATCACAAGTGGATCAGACATTTTGATGAGCCTGTGGATGAGGCGGTATCGTGGAGACAGGGATCTGAAAATTCTGAGCCCGGTGATATCATAATATGCACATTAAATGAGTAAATTTACTCCCATCACAAACTTTGGGTCATACTGATGATTTTTCTAATTGACAGCATGTCTTGATCGCTAACCATTGTCAAGCTACAACCTTTTGAAATAGTAATGTCAAAACTGAAAAAGGGTTCACTCACAACACAAAAAAAGCAAACTACCATTCTAACAACAAACACTTAACTTTAACTGTCATTACAAAGTACCCGCAAGGCATGCTTGGTAGTTTTGTAGCGGCAAGTCGCTCGGCACGATAATACGGTGCGATATGCAATGCTTACAATGCTTATATCCGCAGTGTCTATGGGGTGCATGCTTGGAATGCAGCTGCAATAAATGGCATTATGATGAGGACGAGACATCCTAATTGTTTCCTGTAAGCTCTCCCCCCTTCCATCCATGTCTATTGTCTCACAAAGAGCGCACAGGTAGAGGACACACTTACCTGAAGCCCCAGGAAAGGAAGGCAGAGCACCCTTCTAACGACTTAATTGAGCTCATTTACGCTCATAAGACATCCAATCAGTGTGCTCCCTTCCTGTAGGCCCTTGTTAGGAGCTAATTAAAGAACCAATCACAGCAGGCAGGGGGGATGGCGCTGCGTCGCAGTAACACAAGAAGATGAAACATACGATCATGGCTTAGTTGCACAGCCCTTTCAACGCAGAGATACATTTAACTTACCTGTTACGGGTGTTGTGCTGTTTATGTTTTGGTTCGTACCATACGCAAAAGTACCGTTTGACTGTTTGCACTGTCTTGTTGAGCTAGTTCCTGGCGATCGCTTGGAAATTGAACAGCGCCGATGCTGTCTACTGGACGGAGTTGTAACGACAAGCCGTTCAGACAGTCCCATTATAGAGTGATTGTGAGAGGGGTTGAGCAGAAAAAAAAATAAATATATAGCGCCAATTTCTTCTGTGGCTATCCATTGTTAATTCAAACTGTCTTTTGGTGAACGCTTGTTTCTTTTATGGCGGGCGTTGGTGGGGTGTCCAGGTGTGATCGAGTCTGTTGTGTTTGAAAACGCACATCTGGAACAGACAAATCGCTTCACATCCAGATGTGATCGAGCGTGATACATTACACATTAAAGCATACCTTTTCGCTCTAAAAGGTGTGTGTGTATCTGTTCCGTGTGTCCAGACGACAGATGTGTCTGTCAGGTTTGTTTGGACAAAAGTTGACAGATGTTATTTTGATCTGCATGAAGGTTGAGCCTGATAAAGGACAAAGGGAGTACAAGTATAAAATAATGACACACGTGCACGCACAGACGCACGTGCAGTATCTCTGCTATGAAGTCAGCCATGAGAAAATGTTTGGTCAAGCATGGTTGGCTGGAGAGGCAATTAGCAAAAGCTACATGTGTATGGGTGGCTAGACAGTGTTTCTCCAGCTGTTGTGTACCTACAAATGAGCCCATTATTTTCACGTGCTTGTATGCTTGCGCTCCAGTTAATGCAAACAAGTGTTGATATGCGCTTCACATGAGGCTTTTACTGTTCACACCAATGATGTTTTATTGTCTGCATCAGGCGCACAGATGTTGCGCTTCTCAGCCATATAACAAAATGACGTGATTGTACATTCTGTCAAGTTTGTGTTTCCTGTACACTAATTTATTTGTGGTGGCCCGCCACAAATGCATTTGGACTGCCACAGATAGATTTGTCCCTGCTTTTTTTCCCAAAGTGCCCGCAAGGCATGCTGGGTACTCCGGTGGCAGCTCCCATTGATGCAACACGAGCAGCATTTAACATTCACAATGGCAGAATTTCAATATTCAGGACCAAAACCTGTGATGCTTATTCAATTCCACCGTAAAACTGGGAAAAAACAAAAACCGAGCCCATGTATTTTTAAATGGCTGTGTTTCAACATCTTTTTGTAAATCATTTAAATTGCAGCACCAGCTGCCAAGAAGTAACTATGCATTTCATAAATAACAACAGTCAGCTATTTTATATTCAAAAACAACAGCAGTTCGTTTACTCTATGTAGAATTTGATATGCTTGAAGGCTGCCGCTACTGTTCTTTATTTTTCCTTTTCCATTTTTGGGTTAGCACTGTGATTGTAGTCAGTGTTCTGTCTAGTCACCCCCAGTGATAAGATCACTGGGAGTTCAGTGTTATCGCTTGCCCAATTGACGAGCTGCCTTCCTTTAACCAAGCTGAAGTGCCTCTCGCCAGCCTGTCTGTGCGTCTACAAGCATAGTAAGACGGCTCCCAAGCCCAGATAACGGAACGAGTATTTGGCTCATGTATAAGCGTACGCACCTTGAATTCTTTCGACAAGTCGGGGTGCCTGTCTTTCAGGTGTTTCGACAGGTTCGTAGTGTCTCCTCCTTTGGATTTGGAAACTTTGAAGACACCGTTTCCATGTCTGACTTGACTTTGGGACTTTATAATCGCACCACATTCATTGGTCTCAAATGCGAAGCATCGTGAATGGGACTGCAATATTTTCATATCTATTTTAGACAAAGTACTGCAGCGTGCTTATCTACAACAAAGACATACGGGTGGCCCAATCAGAGGAACTTTCACTTGGAAAAAAATGCAACCTGTTAAATTGTAAACTGTCCTTGAGACTCCTAGCTTCATTTCACAGCTGTTAGAATAAAATAACCCAGGGGTACTTTCACACTGTCTCCTAAGACAGCAGGCATTCTCCTGTGGCGCTGACTGCTCAGTTATGGTGTCAGACATGCAACAAAAGTCGAGAGGCACAATACAGTCGTCCCTCGCAATATCGCAGTTCGATCAGCGTTCCCTCACTATATTGCGTTTTTTCAGAAATTAATTAATAAATGGTTTCTGTGTCATGGTAGACTATGGTGTATTATAAGTGATATGTAGTATTTTGGTCACTAGGCGGCAGTAATGACTTCAAACATTGATGAGACATTAGCTTACGTTACATTACCTTAACTCTGTATGAAGTCACGAAGCCAGCCATGGCGTGTCCAACATGATAGAGTGGAAAACAAGCTCTCCTCCCATTCTGTGTGGAAGTGGAAGTTTTGGCTTCTTCACTTTATAAGAAATAAATTCGAGGCTTACTGGGTAACTTGCGCACTTGTTAGCTCATTAGCTTGCAAGCTAGAGGCCGTCTCAAGTCCCTGCAGTATAAGAGTTGGAATGTGATGTAAACAATGAATGATATGAGTGTAAAGGTGACTATAGGTGTGCCATGTCATGTCTATAATGCTCTCTATAATGTTAAAAAATGTATTTAGGCAGTCATAATCACGTTTTGTAGCTGTAACTACGAAAATATTCCATTTATTAACATTAAATCCTCTATTGCAGAAATTCATATATTTGGTCCGGACCCAATTCGCTGCTATAAACGAGGGGCGACTGCAAATGTGTGCAGATTGTTTCTATTCACGCATGAGTACAATACTCTCCATGCGCACTCTGCATTTACTGTTCCTCTCGACTTTTGTTGCATTTCTGACACATTCACTCGCCTCAGTTCTCATCGCGTGTACTGCCCACGTCAGTTCCGCCAAGAATCCATGTGGCTCGCCGAATATATTCCTTACTGACGATACCGAAAAAATCCGGCCTTGATGTATTGTTTGCTGGTTGGTATCGAGGTATCGGTTCTTGTGACAACACTAGCTGCATCACAGACTCAGCAAAACGAACGATTCGCTCGCTCAGCCGGCGACTTTCACTGAGTCATGGGTGCTCGACAAATGTCCACAATGTGTGTGAACCTGTGACACCAGGATCACACGTCGGCAGTGTTGTGCAATACCCGTGTACTGCATATCCACTTGCAAGTGCATATAGCAGTGAAGATGATTAGAATTAGACAGAGAAACATGGAGGAACAGCGGCGGAGACTGATGGAGAGGAAGGAGAGACAATGCAACAATGCCCTCTAACCACCACACTGACGTCTCTTTGTTGGAGGTGTGAGTACGCTTAACCGCGCTCGTGTGTGAGCATGTATTAATATTGATTTAGCATTCTGTCAGGGGGTCTTTGAACCTCGCTTTCCCTACTCAGCCCCCAGGGACATATTGTAGACACACAGACACATACACACGCCGAGCGGCGTCAAATGTAATTAATGATAAAAACCTGAAGCCTTGACAAAGAGACATAGTGGCTGAAACGTGTGAGACTGTCAGAGGCTTTGTGAATATAAATACATTTGTGTGTTCTTGCATCTCTGGGTGTTTGTGAGTCACAGGGACCGAGGCGATGAGAGAGAAAAGGGCTAAACTGTGATTCCCAGTAGTGGCGTTGCTCTACATGTGAACTCTCTTAAGTAGGCTGGAGAACTGTTTGACTGAGCGTTTGTATTTATGTGTGTGTGTGTGTCAAGCTGAATGTTTAATCCTCTATCATCTACTTTATGCTTTTTTAGCACAAGATATAGAGTATTTGTTGCAGTTTGAAGCCAAAGGAGTATGTGTCGATGCGTTGAATGGTTGAATGTCATTCGGCTGGTTTAAAGTATGCAAGGTTGTTGTTTTTTTTTAAACACGTTTCACGCCTCAATTTGGTGGCTGTTCAGCAATTTGGTGAATAAAATGTGAATAAAATTCCCTCAAGTGGCGAGAATGTAGTAGAAAGTGGAACCCGTGATACAGTGGAACCCGTGTCAATGCCCCTCAGACTGTGTGGTCTGAGGGGCAACATAAGTGGCTGCTGAAATCCAAACGGAAACTATCCGTTGCTTAGCAGTTTACGTGTGAGTTTGGCCACAGTCATACAGTCATCCCTCGCTACGTTGCATTTTTCAAAAATGAATTCATCAATAAAAGACGGATGTGTGGTGGTTGACTATGGCCCATTATTAGTCCAAAAATAGTCAAGTCATATGTGGTGTAAAGGTGACTATAGGGGTGTTACTTCATGTCCACAGGGCTCTAATAATGGTTTGAACAGGTTTTGTACTGCTCTAATTACGAAAATATTCACTTTATTAATATTGAATCGAATCATGCTTTGCGGAAATCCACTAATCGCGGATCCGGACCTGGATCCAATAAAGGAAGGATGACTGGAAGGAGAAGTGGTGACAACATAGGCACTTTTCTGACATATTTCTACATGTGTGCATATTTTTATTTAAATTATTCAGTTTTCATATGATATTTCATATTCATATTCATTCCATGCTTTTATTTTGAAGCTTACTTTGCACTGAATAGGACATTTACACTTGAACTCATTCAATCCCATCCATTTTTCAAAAGACAACCCCTTTTGTACCGGCCATTTTAGACAATTTTTACTGATTTTCAGGACACACAGATCATTGTGTTCTCTGGCTATACAAATATGGAACCTACTAAAAGAAAGATTAGACTCCCGACTTTCATCACACAAAAAAGTTTGTTCTACCTTTTTGTGTTCTTTAGTAATCAGCAGTAGAACATTTCAGGAAAATATCAGTTCCTGACTAAAACTGTGAGAAAACCAGGTTTTTGTGAAAAGATATATTTCAAGCATAACTTTCACTTTGACACAAATATTTCATTTGCTTTTGTGACAGCTCAAATATCGAAACAACTGTACATGAACAACATAAAAAGGGCGTTGTTTTACATCAAAATAACAGTTTATTTACAAATATAACCCCCTGAACTATTTCCAATTTTCAGATTTGGAACTGAAATATGTGTCTGCATGTGTGCGCATGTGCGTGTGCACGTGCGCATGCATTCAAATTCCCCTACACTGCGCAACCTTCTGCACGCTACGCTCCCCCACACCCTCTCACTTCCTCCTTCCTGTCATGTGTGTTTTTTTCGCCGACATGATCTCTGCCCAGCTCTTATCAAATGCAGTCATTTCTGAATCTTATTGTGCTTCCATCCACTCTTGTATCGGAAATGCATGAGAAATTCCACAGTCCAATACACGTGTCTACTTAACTTGCTACATATTCATTCATGTATGAAATGTATTTGATTGCTTATGCGTACCGTGTGAATTGCTTCCCTGTTTAATGAACAAATCACGTCTTCATGCGCAAACAGACCCGAATGCAACACAATTTGGGCATTTTCTCTTCTCAAATGCAACTGTTTACCTGACTGTTCTTCATTGCTCTGCTCTTATGTGTCAGTTGCTCTGCGGGGCCGCATTTCCATCTATCTTTGGGGATTCTCTTTCCAAGTTGCACTCGCACGCACACACACAAATCTCCCGGCACATGTATATTTGATTCCTGCCTCAGAATAATTAATAACTATGTGTTGATTTATTTATTTGTTTGTATTTGAAGCAGACAAAAGGAAAGCGTGCGTTTTGGTGTGCTGCTGCGCGAAAGCAAGAAAAGCAAACTGTTTATTATTTAAATGGATTGCATTGGCAATGTAAATTTGTTTGGCTGGGTTTCCTCTCTTGGAAATGGCAGCAAAATGATTCCTTTGTGTTTGGAAAATAACTCAGCTTGATCAGGTTTGCAAATGTGTCGACAAATTTGGACTTTTACCAGTCTGATGGTACACACATGACTTTTCATTTGATGAGGCACTATTACTTTTTATTCAATATGTATTGCCAGGGAGTTGTATGCACGATACGTTCCGAAACATTTTAAAATGATGTTGCAGCGCATCTCAGAGGAACTATGGCACACAATCTGATATTCACAATTTGTATGTTTTCCATGGCTTTTTCAGTACCCTCAAAATGCTTTAACTCCAGTGCACATTAGCAATTCAGCATCCACAACACGGAAAATGTGCAGATTTATTTTCTCTGAAAATAGGCTTTTTTTTTTGCAGAAAACAAGTCAGCATACATGCACTCCTGTTAAAAAAAGTGCACCATTTTTTTTCATGTTATGTCTTTATGCTTCACTGATAATGTCTTCTTGCCAAGTATTGAGAGTTGGCACTTTGGTCGATGGTCCTTGAACGCCTCATGGTTCGGCCTCAAAACTTCCAACAAGGTGAACTCAAGTTAATATTTGATGGTAAATCGATACTGGAATTACAACAGGGAAGCAATGTGGATTATCAATCATTGTTTCGTGAGGAGTATACGTTTTATACTTTAAATGTGTTTAAGTGTGGGAGGCATATTTAGACCTGCGTTGGAGCAATTGAAGAGCGAAGGGGAGAGTTTTGGAGCTAAAGCTAATGTAATCAGTACAACAATCACTTTTATGGCAAATGTTGATCCAAACTCAGAGAAGAACGTAGACGTCAAGCTTGTAGGAGGGTTTTGCGGGGGAGATTTGTGCGAGCCGTATCACAAAAATAGCCATTTTTATGAGTGTGTTATGAGTGTATTTACGTATTATTTATGTCAGTTATAAATTATTTTATATTATCAAAGAAGGGCATGTGCAAATAAAGCCCCACTCCCCCACCCACCACTCACCCACACATACACACACACACTCACACACTCATGTATGCCTCTAATAGACACCTGGTACTCTCTTCAGTTGAGTGAATAAATGCCACTGCCTGAAGAAATGCAGTATGAGTAAATGTATTTTTGTTATGGGAAAACTGTTTGGTACCCTAAATGCATAACCACAACCATTTGGTGGGAAACTTTCACATGAGTTAAACGTCTATAATCATATTATACCATGTGGCAAGGTCACTTTTTTTTTGTTTGTTTGTGATTGGCCACCCATGACTCCTGGCGATTTAGAGGTTATTGTGCTTTCCATAAGTGTGGTCATGACATGTTTTGCCTTTTTACATTAGAGTGGTGCCTTGATTAGCGTAACGCTCACATTTACGGCCACAAAGACTCTGCCGGTAGTAGCCTAGTGCTCATGCAAGTTGTTAGTTTAAGGGCCATGGGTAAATTGCGCTAAAATGTTGGAGTGATTTGGACCCGCTGTGCCTGAACACCTCATTTTAACATTTAACAGAGCTAATCACCTGATTCTGTATCCACAATATGAGGTGATTAGCTCTGTTAGATGTGGGTGTGTGCGCTATGTAACACGCACTGGCAATACAATAAATACAAAAAAAATCCATTATGTGTCCTTTCGTACATTTCCTATGCCGCTTATCCAAATTAGGGTCACGGGGGTATGCTGGAGCCTATCCCAGCTGACTTCAGGCGAGGGGTGGGGTCCACCCTGGACTGGTCACCAGTCAATCGCAGCCATAATGTGTCCTTTAAAGATAATGTACACAGTATTGTATGTTCAAAGCGCACCAAACATGGGACAATGGAATGTGCAAGATGGTTTAATGAGAAAAATGGAACCTTGACAGTCCTGATGCTTTCCAATGTTACTGGCATGACAAGGAGATCCCACCTGAGTTTTTGTTTTTGCACACGGCACACTGGAGGGGGCACCATCATGATCCTTCAATGGAGCAATGGAACTTCAGGTAGTGCAGGGGCGTCAAATGGCGGTTGGGTATGTGAAGATGTTGCAGGGGGCATCCCTCATGACTGAAGGCCCTCGTCTCTGTGGTAATGGCTGGCTTGTTCAGCAGGATAAAGCTGCAGTTCAACATGCTGGCCTGAGAGAGGAATAACCTTACTTTTGGACCATCCTGCATGTTCCCATGATCGAAGTCCATTTGAGAACTTTTTGCGATGGATGGAAAGGGAAGTTTACAAAAAATTGACATCAGTTCCAGACAGTGGATGACCTCCGTAAAGGGGGGGTTGAGCTTATGGTCTGAACTTTTGATCAGCTGATTAACAGCCTCTTTCACTTGAATGCTTATTTGCAATAAAACTATTACACAACATTTGTTTTGTTTCACTCCCGCTTCTTCTTTTTGAAGCTCCTCTTAGAACCTCCTTAAGAGCCAACAATGCAAAATGTAAACAGTTCTTCTGATCAGAAGTGCATAGCATATCATTGCTAATTGATATTGTTTACTTTCTTCTGTGGATTGGCTCGAAGGAGGCATGCTTGCCTCCAGCAGGCACCACACATGCCACACATGCCCCACATGCCACACATGCCCCGTGTGTGTCTGTGGGAGGTCTCCAGCCACGGTTGCAGGTATCTTGGCAGGCTTTTCCACACATGACCTAGTCATGATTTACTGTCTTCATTAGCATGCCATCACTGTGTGTGCATGTGCGGGTGGGTGGGGGTGTGTTGGTGCTTTTGTGCTTTAGGGAGGGTCAGAGTTGGCTCGCTGTCTGTCTTTTGTGTTGGTGTTTTCTGAGAGTCCCTCGTAAGGAATAGTTGCAGGAAGTGTTAGCTGGTTGTAAAAAAGCCCGTTTGTTGTTGTTTTTTGTACCACCACAGCGAGGTGCATCTTGGCATGGCCTGGCATTGCTAGGTTGGTGGGGGGTCATGGACAAAGGCAGTACGGCTTGGTGGGGGATGCGTAGGGCGAGGACAGGACGGACAGGCTGGAGCAAGGTCACTCCTAGTGTGTGTGTTTTTATGGCTCACAAGCATGTCCATGTGACCCCTTCTCTAGCGCAGAGGATGTGGCCTCCCTCCAACCAGTGATTAAGGATGAGCTTTTTTGTATTTCTAATATTTCTATCATTTTTTTCACCTTTAGGGTTAAAATGAAAAGATCTCCCCCTTCTGGTTGCATTTATCATCTTCACTCTCAGAAACTGCTATGTATTGTTTCTATTTAGACCAAATTAGCTGTCAAATTAGAGCAAAAACACTTTGGGCCTATCCGTTTTCTTCGACACCACACCTTTCTCTCTCTCTGGGTCCAGATGGGCAGCTTGCAGGTTAACCGGAACAGCTGGAACTGCATTATTAGCTTCCTGCTGTGAGCTCTTATTGGCCCTGCTCCTCTCCTCCTTCCTTCTCCCGTCTCCTCTCTCCCTCGTCTATCACTTTGAGGACTTGTGCTTCGAGATCCTGCTGATGTAAAGGGTCAGGAAAGTCATTGTGTATTGTGAATATCTGCTGATTGTGTATCGTCCGTGTTGCCAAATGTCATATAAAGTGTGCATGTTCCTTTTTTTGATTGGCACATTAATTCCATGCAGAGAAAATTAAGTTATTTTTTAGTTGTTGGTTAGCTACTGTATGTTGTTGTGGGATGGTATTTCAAAGATGTGCCTCGGATAAGCCAGCTAACTCCCTCTGAGCGCACAGATTAAAGAACCACACACACACACACAAAATAAATATACAGTACGATCCACACACTAGCTGCAGGACAGGATTATATAAATGTAGGTAAACATCTTCACTCACATCCCTTGCATACGTCCAGAAGGAATGTGCTTTGAATCACAAATGACCGCATCACATCTCCCGGGACACCTTTCCATCAATCACTTGCCTCCTGTTGCACACATTACAGTAATATTATGTGACAATGGAAAAGAAAGAAGAAAACATGAATGACCCGTTCTCCGTCACTTTGACAACGAGACCAGAGCCTTGATTCTGGTTGCCAAGACAATTAGCCCGAAATACCGTCATGAATGCTAACCTTAATCAATATTTACCCGGATTCTTGTTGGCGGGTGCAGTTTGCTTTGAGCTCGTTCTTGAATTCAATAATGTTTCTGACTTCTTTTTTTTTCCTCAAAGTGCTGGCACTCGCAACTTACTTTGGCCCCATGGTGGGCTATTTACAGTCATACTCAAACAAGTAAAGCGCCCAGTCACCAACGCGTGGGATGCTTTGTTTGTTCGATTCTGCGGAATGATACGCGGTTAAACTGACTAGTTTGTTATCATGGGGCAAAATCTTGGTGAAACATGTCTTGGAAAAGCTGATCATATGAAGAGTGGGACGTACGAAAACAAAAACGAGGATAGCCCTCGCATTTCAGAAACGGTTTGAGCTTATATTGTCAAGGGACATCACTATCAAAATGACAAACACTGGCTAAAGTGCCAATGTTTAGTGTGAGCGCTAGCGTTGCCTTGATCTCCTTGAACATGCAATTCACCAGAGCCGTACAGGGTGTTGGTAGAATCCTCTTCCCCCTCCTCCATGATGACATGAGAGCAGGTGGATGTTAGACACGGTGCACTCCTTGTGCTAAATTGGGTTCAGGTCTGGAGACATGTTTGGCCACTCCATCAGCAAGACACTTGTCACCTTGGAGGTGTGTTTGTGGACTTGTTTTGTTGGAAAGCCCAAAGAAGACGATCACACTGTGCTCCACGTCACAGTACATGCTGGCCTTCATGTTTCCACTCAATGAACCGCAGATGCCCAGTGCCGGCAGCACTCATGTAGCCCCGGACTGTGACGCTACCACCACAGCACACAGTTATCTTAGCCCGCGATATACAATAAAAGTGGTTGCTGAAATGTGAGCGGGTGGATATGCATGGGAGGGGGGTTGTTATCATTGTGGTGTAAATAAGCAGATGGGTAATCAATTCATTAAAGAAAAAGAGGTGGAGAGGGAAGCAAGAAAGAAACGTCGTCGGGCTCTCATTGCTATCATGCTACCATCGGAAGTGGCAAGCTTCTCCCGTGTTTGTGTGTGTGTGTGTGTGTGTGTGTGTGTGTGTGTGTGTGTGTGTTTACGGTTTATTCACACTAATTAAGCTTATTCCCTCCAGGCTACTTTCAAGCTTTCAATTAAGATTCTAAACAGAAATATACTCTGCATTCATTACCCTCATCGCTCCTAACAAGCTAAAAAGAGGTGTGTGCACGCATTTGTGCGTTTGGCTTTCTGTGTGTTTAGTCGCGGGGCGGGGGCGGGGGGTGTAATTCCCTCTTTTCCTGTGAAAATCCTGAGCGATGATTCCAAGGCGAGAGCAATAATGTGTACAGCTCGCCTTTACGAATGTTAATTGAAGTCTCATTATGTACGATGACACGAGATATGCACAGTAGCCGCTTTTGGTCGCGGTCAGGTGCGTTTAACAGTGTGATGATTCGGGATGCAAATCTCTGTTGTGATAGACGATTCGATTCAAATCCAGATCCACAGGTTACGGTGCCATTCAAAAACGATATGTTTTGAAACCACAACGATTCAATGTAGAGTGCAAGCGATTTGAAGCGATTTATTTAACAGCAAAGCATGAAGTTATAGACTCACATGAGTGCGCCTTATAACGTGCATGACGTGCCCTGGGCTCCGTCTCAGTGTGCACAGATTTTTTAAATGCTGTGCACATCATTGTACGTCTAATATCACTATATTGTAGCGTCAAGGGGAGTTTCCACTGGAGTACCCAGCATGCCTTGCGGGCACTTTCTAAATACCATTTGTAGTTCCGTGTTTGTTGGTAAGACGGTCCTCTTCTTTGACCTCTGATGACCGTCTGTCCACTTGCACAGTGTTGTCAAGCTAGTTGTTGGCTATTGCTTGCAAATTGAAGACCACCTTTTTTAGTCTACTGTACAGAGTTACGACAAGCCACACAGATTATTATATTGTGTTTGGGATTTGTCTGATTCCGGGTCACACCTCTAGTCAAACAAGTGTGTGTGGTAGTAGTGGCATGACCATGTGACGCATGTCTGCACGCTCTTGCATTTTTTGTAACTGGCATCGTTGGCTTTCACAGGACAGGATGATTCCACTGTTATGTAATCTCAGAGTGGGAAACCCAGGCTGCTAAACACACACATGCGCACACACACACACACACACACACACACACACATAACCCAGTCTCCTTCCAAGACACACATGCACTTGTGCACTACCCAGATATGCTCAATTTGTGCTCGCTTTCATTACACACAAGCACTGACTGGTAGTCGCCATATGCCTGCCTTGCTTGCCAATAGAGTGTGTATGTGTTGCTGTGTGTATCAGACTGTTTTTAATGGCATTTTTAGTTACAATTAAATGGAATAAAAGAATATTAGTTGCTGAATATTACAGACCTTTAAGTCTCAAGTGTCGTAGGAGGGGGCAATCAAGACAATGAGTATACTCTTGAGTGGGCGGACAATATGTCGAAATGCCCACTGTCAACCTGGTATGTTTCCTGTGGGTAGGGGTCAAACAAACAACTGTGTACAGTAGTGTGTGTTGCATGTATGCTGTGCATTTTACCTGCACCATCATGCATTTACAAATAATTATGACATCAGGTGAATGACGTGTTTTCTGTGGGAAAAAATAGCTTATTTTTGGATAAATAAAATTCAAAACTTTTTTTTTTGTTGTTTTTTTCTAATAAATTTGTTGAGACGTGAATGCTGACGTGTGTGAGGATCCGTTGTATAGTTCAGGGGTAACTTTTAAGCCTCCTTAAAAGGTGAGGGAATTTCGAATTGAGGCTGAAGCAATTTACTGCGCAGGAGCGCGAGCACAGCAGCATAGTTTTATGACGAGAAGCGTGCTCTAGCTACTGTATGTGCTAATTGCCGAGGTGGTGACTCCAGGCTAGGCAGAGTGTGCTGCGGCAGCTGACTGTGCACTCACCGCTCAGAACACTATTTTCTTTCCAAATACCCGAATTATCTCCCAACGACGTCAGGAAAAGTCCCTTCATTTGTCGCCGATTGGGTTTGGAAAGTCGCCGGATTTAGAGAGAAAACGGCCTAGTTGGCAACACTGAGATGGAAGGAGGGGGAAGCCATTCACAGATGGAGAATACATGAAAGAATCGTTCATTAAAATATTCGAGCATCTATTCTCAGAATTAAAAAACTGAACAGGAAATTCTTCAGAAAGTGAAAGAATGCCTCTCTTTGCAAAGACAGTCAAGCACTAAAGAAATGGTTTTGTGCAAACAACACTGATTTGCAGATAGGATGGACTTTTTTAACGTTAAAGTTGGCTACATGTTGTTTTAATTTTAAACAAATATGGGAACCACTCGGAAAGACCTCCAGACTTATGGATTGGAATTATTTCAGAGAAGGACTACACATCTGGTTGCTGAATTTTGTGTTTCTAAAAAGTAACATTTAAAAAAAAGATGAAAAAGTTTATAAGCAGTGTAATGTTTTGCAGCTCCAACCTTTTTTTTTTTTTTTAATGGTCGAGGAGGCAAAATGGTAAATGGTAAATGTTGCTGACCCCTGGTATAGTTGAAATCTAAATCGGGATGTTAGCAGACTAACATGACAACTGCCTTGAAACGAGTACACCTCTCTCGGTTGGAACTACAGTTGCGGTTTGAAACCTCTTAATGGGTGGCGACTCCCAATTAACCCCTGCCAATGACCGACTGCGCAGTCAAAGGTGTGATGCTCTCTCATTGTCATTCAGTGTAACATATAAAAACCCACAAAGAGATGAGGAGTATTCAGATGATGAAAATATTGACATTTAGAGAGTGATAGAATTAGAGGCGAGATGGAAAATAAGAAAGAAAGAGCGTGTGTGGGTGTAGGATACCCCAGGGAACTCCACACTGCAGCATTCTTTGTCTGCACACGTGTGTGTGTGTGTGTGTGTGTGTGTGTGTGTGTGTGTGTGTGTGTGTGTGTGAGAGACACAGAGAGAGAGAGGTTGAGTAAGGTGGGGGTACTCTTGGGACCCCTCCAGCACTGCAGTAGGTTTCGCATGTGCATTGTCCAGCCCCCACACTACCAATGGGTCAGTCTAACCCCCTGCACCCCCCTCCACTTGGTTGCTATGGAAACACACCTTGAGCGAACCCCCGAGAGAGGTCCATATTCCTCCGCCTACCGTCCACTGCTCTCCTCCCGGCTGCACTTTATCGCCCCCTCCCCTCCTCCTCTTCCATCCCATCGTCATTCCATCTCTCTCACTCCACCATGACTCCCTTTCCCTCCATGCTTGTCTTTTGCCCACCCCCCCCCATACACACACACCGCGCTTCCCTCACCATCTACTGCCTGGCATCCTTTACGGCCTCTGCGCCACGAGAGACAAAACACACGCATGCGCACACACTCCTACCACTCTTTCCCACACACACAGCATCACATAGTTTTGGGAAAGTGGGGGCTGACAAGAGCAAGGAGGGGCAGTAATGGAGGGTTGGCACCCCAGGGACCTCCAGCAGCCAGTGCGGAGATAGCAATGGAGGAGAAAGGGGGCAGGGTTTTTAGGGTTAGTGGGTGCCAGAATACCCTGAGGAGTTTGACACCTATGGTAAGAGTGTGTGTGTGTGTGTGTGTGTGTGTGTGTGTGTGTGTGTGTGTGTGGTATGTAATAGGGGAAGGCAGCCACCTTAGGGACCGAGTAGCTCATTTATGCTCTGCTGCATGTTTCACTGTGATGAGCCGTGTGTGTGTGTGTGTGTGTGTGTGTGTGTGTGTGTGTGTGTGTGTGTGTGTGTGTGTGTTTGCGTGCATGTGTGCACGTGTGTGTTTGTGTGGTGCCACCTGGTCCCTCTCCTCTGGTCAATTAGCAGGGAGAGTGGATGGTAACAGGAGAGAATTGAGCTCAGGCTGACCATGAGCAGTGTGTGTGTGTGTGTGTGTGTGTGTGTGTGTGTGTGTGTGTGTGTGTGCGTGTGTGTGTGTGTGTGTACACATAATACCTTTTTGTTTCCAGTATTGTTGTTTCCAGGTGAGACGTGGTGTTTCGACAGACACACACCACATGTGTTAATATGATGTTTGACTGCTGTTATTTGTGTGTGCGTGTGCTGCCATGCATGTCATGTTCATGTAGAGACGGCGTCCGTGGACGAGAGGCTTCACGCGGTCCAGAGTGCATCCTGCCACTGCACTTGCTTCTATCAAAGTGAAAAATCAAACTGCATTGGCTGTCAAAGGTGGCACATGCGTGTCACCCGGTCAACCACGTTCACGCTCTTATTTAAGGCAAACGACAACAGCCTGTTTGAAATAAGAGAGTGGATTAGAGTAGATACTAGATATGAAGTGTACCTCGCCTCTCGCCCAAGGCCAGGTGGGATGGGCTCCAGCATACCCCCGCGACCCTAATGAGGATAAACGGCATAGAAAATGGATGGATGGACTCGGCGGAGGTCTGCGCTGTCCGAGTGCTTCTCTAGTTCTTATTTTGTTTTGGATCGCTTGCTTTAAAGTTTACTAATACTATGTGAGCGCCAGTGATTCTCAACTGGTGGGTCGCGGATCCGTTTCCTTGGGTCACAGGGTATTTGCCAAACAAAACAAAAAATAGTGCAATGACCTGATGTCCGGTGCTATTCGCTCCCTACGCCGCCACGAGGTGTGTGCCGTGTTTATGGGCGACTTGGTCAAGCTTGTGTCATTTTCAAATTCCTTTTTTTAAACCTTTAACATGGAAACTGTAGTCAGCAACGTGACTTGCATTGCTATTGTGGCGCGCTTGAGTCATCAGAGTCGTCAGATGCAATCTGTAGCTTGTACAAAAAAAGCCATCCAAACGACACAACACGGCAACACACACGCTACGCAAAGTAACCTACCTACTGCACCTTGTGAGCGTGCAAAACATATCTAAGCGCAATACCCATGCCAAAAAAGCACCCATATATTCCCGCCACAAGGCATGCTGGGTAGCTTGTGGTACTCTTTCTACCAACAATTTGCTGTGTTTGTTGCAGCTGGACTACCCAGCATGCCTTGCGGGCATTTGGAAATAACAGTTTAAAGTTACGTGTTATGTTTATCACTTAGTTGTTGATTTATGTGATGCGGTAACTTGCTGTGGATGTGTTCTGTTTATGTTTCGTATGTCATTCTGTTTGATGCCACCAATGTATAGACGGCCCCTGCACCACATTTTTTAACCCAGTGTGGCCCGCGAGTCAAAAGGTTTGCCCACCACTGGACGGTAGAATCACGTGTAATAAATAGTGTTAAGTCTGTGTGAATATTTCTGGAGAAGGAAGTCGATAGCTTTCATAGGATCCTTGAAGGTCAAAAAAAGGTTAAGAACCACCGATACAGGCTGGGCTTGGACAGTAGCTCGCACTCTGAAACGGAGAGCAAACATCTTGGAATCTCCAAGTCTGTGGGAAGATGCCAGGGTCAGTAATTGTATTGCCTGTGGAGACAAGATGAAAAAAGTCTTCACTGGTGCTCTGCTTACTTCATAACAAACGGGAATCCTCAGCACACCTGGAACGTGCCCTCGACTAATCAGAGTGCGTCAGGTACTCATTGTGATCTCCATGAATGTATTTTAACACTTATCAAAGCGGAAAAAGAAACACTTGAACTTAAATCTTGTTTTTGTGTGTCCATGAAATTCCCTGGCCATTGTTTCTGTTACAAATCCCGAGAATTAACCTTCACCCCGCTTGTCCCTTTTTGTTTCTTCCTCATCCTTCTCTCCCTTGTGTTCTCTGCCTCTGCGTGGGCGTGTGCGTACACAACGCACGCTGTGAGACAAAGTGTAACGGCAGGATGCTCTACGACTTTGTCATCTCACTATGGCTCACATACACAAACGCTCACACACGGACTTGGTCTCAGAGGGGAGCAGCACACTGAGTGTACAACCCCCCCACACACTGATCAAAACAATGTATTTGTCAGAAAAGAAGAAGTCTTTCATGACACACAACCACGCGGTCTTTGGAGGCCTTGCCCTCCATGGCGTCTGGTAATCAGTGTCCTATCTCTCAAAAGATAACCACTTCATTCAGCCACCGTGGAAGTATGACTGATCATCAGTGGGTGGAAAGACAACATATAAGCAAGGTTCTCTTTAAGAAAAGGCAAAATAAATATCCATGAAAGATGACAATTGATTTAAATGCAGTGCAATGAACACCTCCCACCCCTCGCTCAATGTGTGCCGCCCACCATGTGACTCCCTCCTGCTGCCTCAATCTCCGAGTCGATGATAATGAACTTCTATCGGCCTCGCTATGCCTCGGACGCTCTGGCGCCCCGCACAACCCAGCAGCCTTTGAGGTGTGTGTGTGTGTGTGTATGTGTGCAAACAAGGAGATGTTGCCAACCATGGAGCATACCATTCATACACACACACACACACACACACACACACACACACACCTCCCCAGAGCCATTGAGACAGGATTAGGGCACCCTTTTGTCGGCCTTTGAGGCAAGAGGAGAGATGGGAATCTTTGTGTGTTGTACTTGTCAGTATGGGTGTCATGGATGTCTGACTGAAGACGTTATTAACCTCACAATCCCCTGCAGCTGGTTGTGCTGAACGGTGTGTGTGACTTGTACTTGTGTTCCTTACAGTATATTAGGCCCTATGACTTGCATAGACTTGATGGACGAAATCAATAATTCATTGATCAGGATAAGTGCGCTCTCCTGCAGAAAATTGGTGTAAGAAGATGATGGAAATAAATGTAATAGAATGAGAGTGAATGATTGTTTGTCTATATGTGCCCTGCGACCCCGCCTCTCGCCCGAACTCAGCTGGGATGGGCTTCAGCATCCCCCCGCGACTCTAGTGAGGATATCCATAGAAAATGGATGAATGGATAAATGTTCATGGTTCCGTTCCGAAACTGTGATGTAAATCCAGTTTAGGTTAAGTTTAGATAATTGATATTATTTGGGACCATTTTTTCATTCATTATTGTCCTGCTAAGTGTAATTCACATGTGAGCCACTAGATGGTACTCAAGTAATAGTTTACCTGCTTAGCCACATTAGCTTGACACAGAAGTTGCCTGCATGTGTGTTTTTGCAGTGTGGCGAGCGACACTGTCTGTGAGCGCGCACCGTTTGGCACTGTTTTGTTTATGTTTACTTTGCCGACCAAACGGCTCAGTAAGCGTTGACTGTCGGGACGAAGGCTCTGCTGCTCGAGGCACCTCCGTCGGTAGTCACCGACACGGTCGTCGGTGTTCATGTGCTGGCCTTGTTCATTCTGTTTAAAACCAAAATATTCCCACACTGTGGCTGTGGCATTCGCATTCATGTCAGCGTATGCTAGCTCACGAAGCTTACGTGCTCCTGCACAAGGTAGCCCCACTACCTTGTGAGGGGTGGAGTTGACAGGAGGGTTCACTCTCCACTTCGTTCTCTCCACTGTGGCACCAGCGTGCACAGAAAGCTGCAGAGTGAACCCTCTTGTCATCCAGCCTGAAAGAGAGACGAGGAACATGAACACACAAAATACACAAGTACCGTGTATCTATCATGATGTAGTATATTCTGTCGCTGCCTGACGGTGTCAGTAAGTGGCTGCACAAAACATCTGTCGTGAATGTTGTATTATTAAGTGTCAAATATGTTCCTGCTTTCATATCGCTCGATCCAACCTTCACACGCATATGTATATCTGTGTCCTATTTGCAGAGGAGGGCATCAATCACGAGTGCAAGCTGTGTAACCAGATGTTTGATTCACCTGCCAAGCTGCTCTGCCACCTGATAGAACACAGCTTCGAAGGCATGGGAGGTACCTTCAAGTGTCCCGTCTGCTTCACAGGTGAGAGGAAAAACACCTTCAAGGACAGTAGCAAAGGAGACTATTGCAGCAGTACGTGTTAACACGAGTCACTGTGCACTCCCCGTCTGTTTTTCAATACCCTGTGAGCTCCATAACTACTAAGCAGAACAAAAATACTTGCATTTTTACTGTCAAAGGGTGCAAGCGATTTTTGGCACCATGACACTGTGGTGTGGTGCCTGACTGGTGGGGCCTCACTTACCATGCACATCGGGGTGGCCAAAGTGGCCATTTTCAATGTGCAGAGCATTTTTTTAAATCAGCTCTCGGCACAGTTTGAAGTTAAAATGAATGCATTATTAACTCATTCAATACCAAAGATGTATTTATACGATTTTTTAACCCGAATGCTCGCTCCCAAAGATGTACATATGCGTCTTTTACGGGTTTTTTGCTCGAGAGGCAAAAAGAGGCGATGACGCAACTGCACAATAAAATAGGCCAAGCAGTTTTAAGCCATAAAAACGGCCAAAAGGTGGCAGAAGTGCAAATTTTAATGGATGCACACACGCGTGCACACACAGTTTAGTTTACATCCATCCATTTTCTATGCCGCTTATCCTCATTAGGGGGCTATGCTGGAGCCTATCGCAGCTGACTTGGGGCGAGAGGCGGGGTACACCCTGGACCTGGACATTCAACTCACATTTATACCTATGGACAATTTAGAGTCGATTAAAATGCATGTTTTTGGAATGTGGGAGGCGACATTCCAAAAACATGCATGCTAGAAAGTTTTTAAGTTGAGCTTCAAATTGCAAAAATAAGGCAGGAAGCGAGTTCACTCTGTGCATTGGTTTCGGCACTTTGGCGTGTTTGTTCCATTGTGAGCCCCTTTGTCATTCATCCATTCATCTCTTTGTCTTGGTGGGTGGAGTCGGGGCTGGTAGCATACACACAGAATGCCGACGAGTGTAGCCTCCTGAGGATCAATACAAGAATTACATTTAGTCGATTGCCTTATATTGTCATGGATTTTTCATATTTTTCATTGTACCTTTCTTAAAAGTAATGTTAAAATCGTGTCTCGTGTTCGTTCTCAAAGACATACTCTCGTGTACCGTCTCGTCTTGTCCCGTGACGCCGATGTAGAGCGTATTTCACTTTAACGGGCGTGTTCAATAAATTGCTTACCGCCCCAATTAATTGCTTAACCCCTTTGAGATGCAACAGTGTATAATGTAAATTCTTAAAATGGAGTGCATATATAGATATATATTTTTAGGTCTTCGCCCGCACGTCAAAAAGTTTGCACACCTCTGCTCATCGCCTCCCTCAGTTGAGTTTGGTCTTGTGTTGTGTGCCCACCCCCAGGTGCACAGCAATGCTTTAAACTTTAACTCTATTCCTTCGTGGCTTATGAATTAGTAAGATGGGCACCACTCCTATGGGGGGGCTTAATAATTCAACACACTCGGCGAAAACCAGAAGTTTACTGAAACAAAAGGGGCGCAAAAGAAAGAAAGGACTAAAAAAAAACGATGTAACACTGGAGCAGGAGTTAAAAAAGGAGATAATTTATTGATAAATATCACAAGGTCTGCTGAGGATAGCTACTCTTGTTTTTGCTGCTTATTTCCGTTGCTTCCTCCTCTTTTTCTGGTGTAACCCATACTCTTCACCCTTTTCTGATTTGCTTTACACATGTGATTACTTGTACAGCTATGCTGCTACAGTATTTATTGCCCTCGCAGGATACGTATTGTATTTTAGTACTAATATACAACACTGTATTGCAAATCTTGTTACTGCTGAAACGGTGGGGAAAAAAAGTTGGGATGTTTGATGGCACAAATATATGTTTAACATGTGTTCTTCCTTTCTTAGTGTTTGTACAGGCCAACAAGCTGCAGCAGCACATCTTTGCCGTCCACGGTCAAGAGGACAAGATCTACGACTGTTCACAGTGTCCTCAAAAGTTCTTCTTTCAGACGGAACTGCAGGTAGGTTGGGTGCGTTGCCGCGTTGCCTTAACCACGTGTCTTGCATCTGCCGATCTGGTCGGACTGACAGACATTTACATAAACGGTTGTCCACATAACGGAACGTAGCTATTGCTTGCACATTTACTGATGACTTTGGCCAGAGACATAAGGACAATGGGCAATAATAAAATGTTTTTGAACCGACCGCAGTTTGTTGACATCGTTTTCCTCCATTTGTGCATAATTTTGTTTGGATTCTTCTGTTTTATATATTTTTTTATAGGGGTGATCTCGCAAGATTAAAACATGGCGAGACTTTTTGTTCAAGAAAAAAAAAAGCAATAATAAATAAATAAATGACACGATAAATTAAAATGAACTTGATACTTTTGCCGGCCATGCGTGTCTTTTTTCCTCGTCTCTCGCCTCCGAACAGGCGGAAAGAGGCTTTGCTCTGTGCACTGGTTTCAGCAACTACGCGCTTTATAGAACGACGACAAAGAGATTGAGACCTCTTGTCGGCCATAAGAGCAGCGTCGTGAGGAGCAATGCAAGGTAACGTTGTACAAATTAGGAGGGAAAAAGATGCTTGCAAAGCCAAATGTCACAGCTCCTGCGTGGGAATATTAATGAGCAAGTTGAGCCCATCAACATGAACGAGCCAGTATGCCGAATTGATTTGAAAGTGGTGGCAACATAAAAGGCAACTAACCGAACTTGCGGGGGGGGGGGCTACACAGTGACATGCAGAGCCTTCGTTCTGACAGTCAACACTCACTGAGACGTTTGGCCGGCAAAGTAAATGCAAACGGAACAACGCAAAATGATGTGTGCTCACAAGAAAGTCATCGCCAAAGAAACACAGTTGAAAAGCCAACATTTCAAGAAATGCTGCAAACGTTTGACAGACAGTAGAAATTGCCTGTGAGAAAATACATGACACAACTTTACAGGGTAAAAGATGACATCTTCATCTTATTTGTTACTCGTGCCCTCTTGCAGTTTTTCTTGCGCTGGTCTGAGGAAGGTCCTTGCAAGTGTGATGTCATATAGGTGTGTGTGTGTGTGTGTGTGTGTGTGTGTGTGTGTGTGTGTGTGTGTGTTGAAATAGGAAGGGGGCACATACGGTCTTGGGCCAGCTGTAGCCTGGTCTGTGATGAAGTTAATCGTTCGTCTTTCATTTCTCCATGTCGTTATCTCCACGAGTCATCTCGCACCAGACCAGTGACCTGCTAAATCTGCTGGCCAAACACCAGTCAGCCAAACTTCTACCTGCTGCCCCTGTGGTGACCCGGGGTCATTTGGGGGACTCATTGGTACTTATTTGAGGAGTCCAATAAAACAGCAGAGAGATGATCTGCTGCTGCTATCATCTGTTCAGGTGCAGAAACGTGTTTTCATGCCACAGTAATGTTTTATTTGCAAACTATGATAAATACAGGCAGTGTGCACAGTGACACCACACAGATGAAAGTGTTAATAATTGATGCAGAATAACAAAACACTGCGGATTATTGTTATTAAGTCTGTAGCAGAGCCATGGCTGTCATTTTCTAAGCATAACAAACCTCAATCTGCTAAGTAGTTCATCTTGAACCTTTTCTTTGAAGCGCTAATTAGCCTTTTAGTAACATCATATCACTTCATGCACTTTCTTTAAAGGTACTGTTTTACGGAGCTGCTTGGAAGAACAGTCTTACCTTAATTCTGTCTCAGGAGAAATAACAGGTTGCATATACGAGTCTCAGGCATTGCTGAGCCAGTCGGATATTGACAGTGTTCATTTAAACAGATATTGAGAAACAACATTTACATGATTTGTTTGTGAGAAGACAAACCCGCAGGCAACAGACACAAAGTGACTGTGATGAAGGACTGGAGGTTGTGGGCATATGGCCGGCCAGTCCATTTAACAGCAGGCTAACTGTTGGACCCTGTCGGTTAATGTCCACACAGACACAACTCACACCTCACACACGTCCATCCTTCATCTTCATGCGGCGTCCCAGGTGACTTCTCACCTGTGAACATCGCACTGAATGATGAACCTTGAAATGATCTCATCACGGATCCATTGCAATATCTCCAAGAAATATTTGTTTTTTGTGGCGATTCCACAGTCCATCGTTTTTGACATACCGCATGGACCCCAACATAAGACGACCCTGGAGATATATATATATATATATATATATATATATATATATATATATATATATATATAGGTTTTTTTTTTTTATAATTTTAAAACAGCTGGTAGATATATTTCATAGCTGCTTGACAGTTGTTTGATGACATCATTGGCTTAAAATTAGCATAGCTCCTGCTCTTCTTTGCTAACTTCTGTGTTTAGGTGTATCTCACCAGGTCGCTGGTGTGTTGGCGCCACCTGTTGTACGTATACATTTCTAGACCCTGCATATAATTTATAAATGCTCGATAATGCAAGTACAATGTACAGCAAACATGTACCACTGATAAAAAAAAAGCCCACAGTTTTTGCATGTTTATGTCTTTAAGCTTCACTGATACAGTATTTTCCTCAAGCACATTGTCCACCATGTCCTTGAACGCACCATAGTTTTGTGCTATCTATCCATCCATTCATCTTCTTCCGCTTATCCGAGGTCGGGTCACGGCGGCAGCAGCCTAAGTTGAGAAACTCAGACTTCCAGCGGATCCTGAGGTGTTCCCAGACCAGCTGAGAGACATAGTCTCTCCAATGTGTTCTGGGTCTTCCCCAAGGCCTCCTACCGGTCGGATGTGCCCTGAACACCTCTCCAGGGAGGCATTCAGGAGGCATGCTAACCAGATGCCCGAGCCACCTCAAATTGGCTCCTCTCAATGTGGAGGTACAGCGGCTCTGCTTTGAGTTTCTCCCGGATGACAGTTCTTCTCACCGTATCTCTAAGGCTGAGCCCAGCCACCCTACGTAGGAAACTAATTTCGTCTGTTTGCACCCGGAATCTTTTCCTTTCGGTCATTACCCAAAGCTCATGACCATAGGTGAGGGTAGGAACATAAATCGTCCGGTGAACTTGAGAGCTTTGCCTTTTGGCTCAGCTCCATCTTCACCACAGCAGACTGCGTCTCTGTAGATGTCGCACCAATCTGCCTGTCGATCTCGCGTTCCATCCTTCCCTCTCTCGTGAACAAGACCCCGAGCTACTTAAACTCCTCCACTTGGGGCAGGATCCCATCCCTGACCCGGAGATGGCACTTCACCCTTTTCCAGGGGAGCACCATGGACTTGGACTTGGAAGTGCTGATCCCCATCCCAGCCGCTTCACACTCGGCTGCGAACCGAATCAGTGAGCTTTGAAGATCACGGCACGATGAAGCCAGCACAACCACATCATCTGCAAAAAGCAGACACCCGATCCTGCAACCACCAAACCGGATCCCCTCAACGCCCTGACTGCGCTTAGACATTCTGTCCATCAAGGTTATGAACAGAATCGATGAGAATGGGCAGCGCTGGTGGACGATCTGGACCAAGCTCTGACACGGACAAGGTGGCCCCCATATTTCTGGAGTACTCCCCACCAAACGCCCAGAGGAAGACGGTCGACTGCCTTCTCCAAATCCACAAAACACATGTACGACTGTTTGGGTAAATTCCCATACACTCTCAAGCACCCTTTTATACTTTAAAATGTGTTTGAGAAGGGGACGGTTCTGGAGCAGTATCGTAGGAGAGCATTAACGTCAAGCTAGTGGGAGGGTTTGGAGAGGTAGGAACGAGCCGTGTGGCAAAAAGAGGGATTTTTATGGCCGTTTAAATTACTCACGGACATTTGCCATTCCCTGATGGTCCCCCAACGTACTCTCTGTGAAACGTGAGGCTCTACTGTATCGGACTGCAAGTGTGAACGCCCACCATAGTGATACTTGACAGTGTGCTAACAAGTCAAGTGAAGTCATGTAATATTTTCATCCTGAATCGTCTTAAGGAGTGTATTCTTCCCTCGTACTTGTCCACCTTGTCGACTCTGTGGTCCCCTTCCAAGTGCGAGTGTACGCATGTGTGATAACTTGCAGCCTCAGTCTGACTTGCCACTGCTCCAATGTCCCACGGGACGCCTCTCTAAGTGGGCTGGACAGAAAGGCAGACAGGGGGAGATGGAGAGCAACTACCACGGAGGTTAATGCCACTGCTAGCATTTATCGTGTGTGTGTGTGTGTTTTAATGAGGTGCGGATGGATGAAGACGGCTGTTTGGCTAGCCGGAAAAGACTTTGGCCTCTTTCAATCCCTCAGAGGGTTTATGTGATGTCCTGCTCACGCTCTCTCCCTCTATCTCCGTCACACACACACACCCAGGGGTCATTGCAGCACGGACACATCGCTGCATCATCCCTTCTCCCTGCAGACGGATTCTTCACTCCTTCATTTCCTCTCTCCCCCTTTCTGCATATAAAGTTGTCCGTGCAAGACCACATTGTGAGTGGCTGGCCTTCCCTTGCCATGTTTTTACCTTACTGTTTTTACTCTTCCGGTCCTCTCTCCCGCCTCTTTTCTTCCTGCCACCCCCCACCCCCATCCGTCCCAGAAGAACCAGCCCCTATGCATATTTTAGCCCCTCTCCTCTCTTCCTCTCCTCTGTGCCACTCCCTGGTGCCACATAAATAGTGCAGACGTAAGCTGGTAAATAAGAGATGTTTTGCTGTGTGTCTTTGTGCTTGTGTGTGTGGGACTGAGGGAGGGTGTGTAAATAAGAAATGTTGTGGCCCTGATCAGCGAGGTCCTTCCAGATCTCATTTAGTCCCAGACTTCTGTCTTTCTTGCTCGCTGTCTCTCTGTCTTCTTCATCGCATTCTATTTCTAGCCTCCAGGGGGTGCTGTTGTACAGCTTCCACCCTGAAAGTTTCCCTTGATCCATCCATCCATCTCTAGTACCTCCTCCTCATTTTATTTCTCTGGATCCGCTGCTCTGCTTTAGCGCTAGTTAATATTGCATCAGCACGAGATGGGTGGATTGCTGGTCAGATGAATAAGTGAATGGATGGGGAGATAGTTTTGTTTTGGATGTGTATTGTTGTTTCTCCCCACCTGTTCTGTGTCCCTGCGGTGTTGAATATTATAGTTTGGCGTGCTCACAGCAATGCAGTGCTTTTAGATGCAATTAAAAAACATGTAGTGTATATACTGTACCGAGAGGAGAGCATTAGGTTCACCTGCACAATATAAGTACAATAGAGTGTAGTAAGATCCAGTACAAGACATGCATCAAACTCAGTTCAATACTTCAAGCAGTCACATATTTATTTGTGACTTATTTATTTATCACAGCGAGAACTTAAGGCAATCTGTTACAACCAGTCAGTTTAAATTGTAGTCTGCATTTTTTTTTTTTATTAAAATGAAAGTAATTATGTCTTTAAACAACTCGGTTTTAAAAGCATTTAGCTTATGGATTTTTAAAATTAAACATAAAAATAACTGTGATCTGCCAATTCTCCAAAAAAATACAATTCTCAACAAAAACTATTAAAATACTGATATGGCATACAAAAAATGCTAAAGATGCCGGGGGCCACTTTGATACCTTGTGATCTTTAACGATGCTAAAACCAATCCAGTGTAGGTAGGGTTGGTTGTCGAGTCTCGAGCATCGATGAGAACCGAGACTGACATTGCGATTCTCCCGGGATCGTTCATTTGGATTCCTAGTTTCAGTGCCCACTTCGCAAGACCGGAAGAAATAGCCGCGAACGCCAACGGAGACGAAGCCGGCGAGCATGGGGTAAGAAAAAGCGGCTAAAAAGTTTGGCTTAAGTTCATAAAAAAGAGCGGTCGGCCCGGTGCAACATTTGTAACACAATGATATCATACTCATTCATGGTGTAGAAATAACACGGTACCTCGCTTTAGACGCGCTACGTCGGACTTCCTCCAAGCAGTCAACAATAAATGACGTCTGTCTCATGCCAATGTAACCCAGGGTTTCAGGATGCTAGCTAATGTGGACGTTCGGTGTGAATAAAGGACGGGATATACGGCGAAAGACACGTATTAAAATCTGTTTTCTAAGCAATGGTAATCATATAGAGCACGTGATATAAATAAAAACGGTTGTCCAGCATAAATGATTATTTTCCTGTGTATGGAAACTTATGGTCCACCCTGTATTATAAGTGATGCAATATCAGATTTGTGTTCGAGGTGACAAAGCAAATTGGTCCAATATCTAATGATTACGGCTGCAACGATAAAGAAAATTCACAGCTCGGTTCGATTTGATACTTAAGTGTTACGGTCTGATATATTTTCAATGCCTTTTCATGCCTTTTATAACTTGTATTTTATTGACACGTTTGTTTCAATTCCAAAGTATAGTTTGTAAAGTATAGCTTCTGTTTGGATCGCTTGCACCGCATCGTAGCTAACGAGTGACATGGGGAAGAGCGAGTGGAGGTAGGATTGCTGGGTTTATAATGTATTCTTCTTTGTAGTGTGTTAAAAAATCCTCCATCACCAACAGGTGGCTCAACAGTTCAAGATAAAGTGCTATCTTTCCCCTACAAAAAAGTGACATCAAGAGCGACAGCGAAAGAGAGAGAGAGAGAGAGAGCCTGACAAAGTGTGTGATGAAGGAATGGAACTGTTCAATTCTGACGCTGAAGAAGATGACTTTAGTGGTTTTAGTTCCCAGGAGGAGGAGGAGGATGGCGACGAATTACTTTTCTGGTGGTAGTAGTAGTAGTAGGCGACTGTTTAACTAGCCGTATTACACACATTGTTCAGCGCTGTTTTTGAAAAAAGCATTTATTTAATCAAAAGTTTTTAAAAATCCGTGTAACATCTTTGTGTGTACTAGATATCCCATGTTACAACATGGACACTTGTGACTAATAGACCAGCGCGGCCTATATATGTACAAATCTTTCAGCTTATGTACCGGTGTGCTCTATAGTCCGGAAATTACGGTACACTTCCTGGCCCTCACTTGAAATGTGTACCATGTGAAAAATTGGTACGCAGCTGTGTACCTAACCGAAGGCGCCATACCAAAAAATCCAAATACATGTGCCGTCACGGCCTTGTTATTGGCTGAAGTGCAGCATTAAAAGTTCCAGCTTGTATCCCCGGTCCACATCTCTACTGAACATTGCCAGTGCACTGCCTTTGTCGGTTTATGTATTTAACGACAGAAGAGGTGTTTCCAAACTCTAGCTAAAAGCTGCACTGCATTAGGTTACGGAGTAACTCTGCGATGGGGCAGTTATACTTCCTACCCCTCACTTATCGGTGTACTCTCCTCCTACTTCCCTATTGTGACTGTGTAGGTCAATCTGGCTTTTATACGTGATCAATGGTGAGGTGTGCTGGTGTTAGTATCTGTGAATAATGTTGTTTTTGTCTTGTCTGAATCAAAGAGCCTCACCGTCTCCCTCAAACTGAATAATGGAAAAGTGTGTATGTGGCTGAACTGACAATAGGTTTCCGTCTTTGTGTGTGTGGGTTTTGCCAGTGTTTGGGTGTTGCTTTTGGCTGTGAATCTTATGTGAAGTCACAGTGCATACTCTCTGATCCTGTGTGCGTGTGTGTGTTTGTGCGTGTGTGTGTGTGTGTGTGTGCAATAGGGAGAATTTGATCTGAAGATCCTTTGGCGTTCCAAGGTAGAGTACTTGGTTGCCCCAGTGCTCTCTGGGAGACTGTGTTATTAGAATGGGGACCAGGCACACACATACACAACGCACACACACACACACTTACACACACACACAGTTTCCTTCTTGAATCCGTAGACTTGAGGGTATTTGCAACTTGGAAGAGAGAGAGGAAACAAAAGAGAGACTTATGGTAGCCAGCCAGCCGTACCTGATCACCATCACTTAAAGACACATTTTTACTGGAGATCTTTGGAAACCATCAGAAAATATGTATTGTTTTTTGGTGGTGACCCGTGCATACCTGGTAACGTAGCGAATGTAAATCCGTTCATGCAAAAAGAAGCAATGGCAAGACAGAGTGAGTTAAAAAGGGAGAAAGCGATAAACGCAGTGGGTGAAATCACAAAGGCGCAACACAATGAGTGCCAGCGCCTGGTGGCTTTGCAGCAACCTGGATTGTGTTAATATCACTTTGTGTGTCAGGTGCACTGAGGCGTTGTGTCATTGAACAGTGTTGTGTGCAGACGGCTTTCCTTTTCTTTGGCGCACTGCCGCTTGGAAGACATAATGAAGTGTGAAAAGTGAACTAATCAGCGATGTTATTCTTCCTCAGCGTGGCTGAGTAGCGACCGTTCTCGAGCGAGGCTCATGTTTACGGACCAAAATTATGTTTTTAATTAATTTATGGGAGCATGTTTGTAACCCACGCTGTGTCTCCACACTCGTCTACAGTACATCTGTGCTTTTCGCGGGGTTCAGTTCCAGACCCACCAGCGAATGGTGAAAAAAGCGAGTTATTGAGACGGCCGTAGAAGTGAACCCTCCTGCCACTCGCAACAGAAACCAGGTTTAAGCTGAAAATATGCCTCACACACTTATTAAACACATTTAAAGTATAAAACGTATCGGTACTCAGCACCAATGAATGATAATGTAAGATAATCGAGTCATTAAGCAGAGAAAGTTATATACAGACATGCCAGTTTGCCTTGGCGTGTGTGCAATATGGCACCCGTTGTGTTATTAATACACTGTGGGGGTCCAACCATGTTCATAATGTATTTTTATCACAAAATGTCATTGTTAGCAGCCTATTAGCTTACTAATACATGGAAACAGGAACCGGAGGTCAGCTCTGTCACCCGTCTACGATGTCACCAGCAGCCGACTCTGTAGTTCTTTGCTAACTAACACAGTTGCCGTGTACCACAACTCTCTGCTTTTCTTTCCATCGCGGCTGCAAAATAACCCACAATGGAGCCAAAGAAAGTGCTGGCATTTTGATAAGCGTAAGAAACACTCGGTTCGCCACCGATCTGCGTTCCTACCCTCACCTATGGTCATGAACTTCGGGTAGTGACGGAAAGGACAAGATGGTGGGTGCAAGCGGTTTCCTGGGAGGTGTTCACGGCACGTCCGACCAGTAGGGAAGACCCAGGACACATTGGAGGGACTATGTCTCTCAACTGGCCTGGGGACACCTCAGAATCCATCGGGGCTGGATGAAGTAGCTGGAGAGAAGGAAGTCTGTGCTTCCCTGCTTAGGCTGCTGCCCCCACGACCTGACCTTGGATAAGCGGAAGAAGATGGATGAATGGATGGATGGATGGATGGGAGAATCACTCTTGAATTCAATAAATAACTCATAGCAAAACGCGAAGGTGATGTCCGAGGTGATCCCACTGCCACATCGTCTTTGTCAATCACATCTTCAGTGAAGGTAAAAGTGATGTTAAATGTTCATTTATTCCTTTCATTCGTCATTTATATGCGTTTACATGCATTTACATGCATTTCAACGTGTTTTCTGCATGTAAATTTGCAATTTTAAACAAAAAAATGTGTTTTGTGTTAACATTTTTGACTTTCTGGAACGGATGAATTGTATTTACGCGATCTCTTCTGGGGAAAATTGACTGGGTACGTTTCAGTTAGAGTCGGACCATCTGGAACGGATGAGTGACACCAAGCAACATTTCACTGTGTAAGTTTCACATCCGCTTAGCCTCACATAACCATGGTGCATTCAAGGACTGCTGAACGAAATGTGACACGCTCGGCAATAAAACATTACTGTACAAGTGAATGATAAAGATGAAAACATGTACTGCATGCTGTACATTTTACCCGTATTATCCCATATGTACGTACAAATGATTACCATTTTGTGTGAATGAGATCTGTGGGGAAAAAAACATCATATTTTCGGAGAAAAAAACCATTAAAAAAGCAACAATTTTGACCAAAATCTGCAAATTTGCAGGGTCACAAATGTGCGGGGATCCACTGTATTCCATGCCACACCTTGTGTATTTGGTTGTGTTTTGGTTGTTACAGTATTTAGTCTTGTCACCCATGTCTGCAGGCTCCAGTCCTCACCTGGCACTGAGCCTCACCACAGTCTACACGGACGACATTCCTCCGAGTACATTTGTCTCCGTGTGTGTGCATGGGAAAGATCATCCCTTGTTGTGCCACATGCGTGCGCTTCTCTGTGTGAGCGGTGTGACTCAAACGTGTCACGCGGTGCTCGGGGGTGATTAGCTGTGTGTGCTGGAAGTGAGGTCACTTCCTCCTCTGTGTAACAGCTTGCAGCGGGGAGCTCGCACCTTCGCTGCTAATCAGTGTGTGCATTCGCCTCTCGCGTTGTGGTTTTGGGTGCGTGCCCTTCATGCTGTGAGTGTATTTTGGGTGTGTTTTCTGCTTCAGACATTTCTGTCTCCGGCCAGGAGAGGGGAAGTCCTGAATCAGCATCGTGACATGGTCGACAGCTTACGGGTGTTTTCGATGGGTCTGGGGCGGAAGGGGGTGTCATTTACTACTCGACATCAAGGGTGGAAGAGAGACATGTGGTCAAAGCTCACTGGGAGAGAAGGAAGTGTGTGAGGGGAGCAGGGAATGTGTGCCGGCGGGATGTGCAGGGCAGAGGGTGCGTTTATTTTCAAGCTGCTCCCGAGGCAGCATCCTGTCCTGGGCGGGTGGGGCTAAAGACAGCCATGGAGGACAGGAAGAGGGCTAGCCCATCTGCTCGTCCCAGACACACACACTCATGCACACAGAGAAGCACACATTGTTGGAGGAATGTCAAACTGAGCTATAAATACCTTGAACTCAAAGAAGACCGCAAGGCCGCTAAGGTGATTTTTCATTTGCTGTTAAAAATGGCAGCAAGAATGACACACACACACACACACACACACACACACGCACACGCACCCTGGTACACAGGATGTGGGCTTGCTCCAATTACCCCCACATATACTTACTTTTGATTCGCAGTGTTTCCCACAGGACCGCAATCT
The DNA here is from genome assembly GCF_027744805.1 of Dunckerocampus dactyliophorus. Lineage (NCBI taxonomy): Eukaryota > Metazoa > Chordata > Actinopteri > Syngnathiformes > Syngnathidae > Dunckerocampus > Dunckerocampus dactyliophorus. Next base: position 2,786,844 of record NC_072823.1, read on the forward strand.
ATCTGTGGCTCTGGACTGTGGTGGTGTCTAATTTGCATAATTGGTCATGGCACAAAAACCCGAGTCAGTGTTATTGAAATTATTAGTGAAATTATTGACTGATGTGTGTTGGTTTCATTTCATGCATTTGTGCCTTATAACGCGCACGGGCGATTGAATAAACAAAACATTCATGATGTGCCATGATGGGCTCCGTGTAAGTGTGTGCTGATTTTAACTAATGTACACACCATTGTACATCTAATGTATCATTATATTGTAGCGTTAAGGGGAGTTGCCTGTGGCGTACCAAGCATGCCTTGCGGGCACATTGTAAAGTTGCATGTTTGTTGTTAGTGTGCTTTGACACATGAGAGTCGTGTTCGCGGACATTCCCACACACTGTCTTCACCTAAAGCGTACATTATTCCAACATCTAATTCTGGGTCAAATGTGTATCACAGTGGTCTCTTGTTCATTGCTGTTAATTGGTTCCACACCCAACCGGGATAAGTGAATTTCCGCAAAGTAGGATTCAGTGTTAATAAACTGAATATTTTTGTAGTTAAGGCATAGAAAACCTATTTATGATTTTCTAAATACGAGTTTTAACATTATTAGAACCCTGTCCACATGAAATAACACCCCAATAGTCATGTTTGCACTCCTATTATTCGTTGTTTATGTCACGTTGCGCAGGCTACAGGATCGCTGGGACATAATAGACGAGAGTCGCTGACATAGCAAGCTAGACTTAGACTTAGACTTAGGCTCAGACAGACTTTAAAATTGCTTGGTTACAGTAGCTCAATTGCAGAAGAAAAAGAAAACGCTCTTAAATAAGATAAAAATAATATGATAAAAAAACATTTGCATATTTACAAATAGTATGTAAAAATATAAGTGAGTACAAGTACGTAAATCTACACTTTATACAAGGGAGGGCAGACGGCACAGACAGGTGAGGTATTGTAGAGCTGGATGGCATGTGGAATGAATGAAGTCCTGTAGCGTTCACTGTGGGAACGGAACTGGAGGAGCCACCAAGCTAACTAGTTAGCCTCTCTAATTTACTTATTCTAAACTTAAAGTGTTTCAAGCGGTGTGGGGAAGAAGGACAAAGAAGCCAAAAACTTACCACTTCCACACGGACAGAGAACATTTTTCCGCCTCAGCCATGGCATGTCGGCTCGGCTCTGCTGGCTCAGTAGCCATTCTCCGTGCAGTGTGAAAGGTAATGTAATCTAGCACGTCTCATATCATCACTGATGCCTAATGACCTCAATAATACATATAGTTTTTGACTAATAATAGGCCATAGTCGACCAGCGTTCATCTATTATTTTTATTTTTTTTTTTTCTAAACGCGATAGAGTGTGGGAGCCATATTCGAACCACAATATAGCGAGGGACGACTGTCGTGTCAAAACACTCTCCTAGCGGTCAACGTGATCAGTGCATGAACACACACTGTCAGCAGAAGAGACAAGAAGCTCCAAGCATCGCCAGCGTCGACATCAACACAAATGCACATGTACGCTTTTGGTGTGCAGCGCAAAGATAACGGCGAAGAGCGAGCTCAACAAAGCAGATTACATTTTCTCTTTATCTCTTCCTCTTCTCTCCCCCTGTTTTCCCCTTCTACCTTTCCACATGAGACTGTGTGTGCAAGTGTGTGTGTGTGTGTGTGTGTGCACATATTCAGTCTGCATAAATTATTGCGAATTGCACTTTTTTGTTTGCCTATGCATGTATGTGCTCTTAGCTATAAATGCTATGTCTTCCTGTGTGTGTGTAGGTGATGTGACAGGGCCATATTTCCCAGGGGGCCTGGGCTCTGCTGGTTTCCCACTCGCTCTCTCTAAGCAGTTTAGGAAAAACAATGACAGGCCTGGATATGGACTGGACTAGTCTGGCCTGGACAGCGGCTCTGCTGAGGAAGAGACACAATGAATTGCTTCTGACATTTATTGTCATTGCAGCAGCGTGCACGGCGTCAGTACACACAACACATAAGGAAATACACATCTGTAATCCGTACGCTTAAAGTGCACAACTCAATCATGTGAATCATGTAAATGTGAATAAGAGTTCTCGTTTAGCTGTTGTAGCTTCACCTGCTTCACATTATCACTGTTTCCAAGATGCGATCACATGACTTTGTAGGGTTTGATGATATAACAGCTGTAGATGAGCTGCATTGTTTGTTTGTTTTTTCAAAAATATTGGGACGCATGGCCGTTGCAGGAAGTGAGGTAAAGTAAATAGCCGAACCAACGAGAGATTATGGAATTAATGCTCGTGTCCCTCTACATTGCATGAGTTATTTTACAGACACACACGGGCACACCCTGCTGCATGATCAATGAGTCGTACATTTTTCTTGTACTATTATAATGCCATAAGCAATACATACTTAAATCTTTTTTATTAATTCATTCTCCTAATATTGTCTTTATTCTATTAAAATTACAATTAAATTAGTTATTAATTAAATAATTTATAAAATTATACTTTTTTTCCATTTTTGCTGTTTAATTGTATTTTTAGAATGTGCCGAGGGCCAGTAAAAAAACAGCCACATACCGTAAAAGGCCCCCCGAGCCACACTTTGGACATCGCTGATGTAGACATACTGAGCGTGCCTGTGAACATTTTTATTCATCCAGGTCATTGTATTCTCAGGGCAGTCCATCGATCGCAACTGGAATGTTCAGGTTGTGTTTTGCCTCTCATCCGAGCAGGCTTCATCAGTTCATGCTCAAAGACTAGGTGGGACACACACCAGTCAGACTAGATAGGACAGCTCTAGTGTAGTTCATGCTCAAAGACTAGGTAGGACACACACCAGTCAGACTAGATAGGACAGCTCTAGTGTAGTTCATGCTCAAAGACTAGGTGGGACACACACCAGTCAGACTAGATAGGACAGCTCTTGTGTAGTTCATGCTCAAAGACAGTCAGACTGGGGTGCTACGCCCATGTACATTTCCTAATTTTAAATGCGTTTTAAATCGCCTTGAAATGGTCATGAAAATATTGCTGGTGGACGGTGCCGACACAGGATGGGAGACGTAACTGGCACGTGTCCCACGGACATACAGTATGAGGATGTCATCCATGTTTTGTTACATTCTCATCCTGTTTGGTCATCTTCTTCCTCCTCCCCCTGCTGGCCTCAGCTGCTCTGCCTCGGGGGAGCATCCCTCCATGCCCTCCCTCCATCTCGCCCTCCTCCACTGCCCTTATGTTCCATCTACAAATCAATACAGCAGCCACACCCCCTCTCTCTCTCTCGCTTACCTTCATTTACCTTGCTGTAATTTGACTTCTTCCGTCATTTGAATTCCCTCTGCGGTCGTGTTGGAGGTGAAAATGTTGCACGAGAATCAAGTGTGTCACAAGCAGTGATGTGTTGGTGGGACTCTCCTCTTGCCTCCTAAAGAGGAACGAGCCTGACCTCTCCTGGTCGGGAGAGGAAGTGTCCCCATTGCGTGGTCGGTAGTTTCCCAGCGGCGTGTTGTGACCTCACTGGACACGCGCTGGCACCTTTTTATTATTGAATAATTTGTCCATTTGTAATGCTGTCTTTCTCTCACATGTATGTGTCACGTTGCGTTGCATGAATATGCTTTACGCTCCCCTGGACACGCTTGAACTCGAAACGCTCCAATAGACTCTCAATCCACACACACACACACACACACTCACACACTCACACACACACACACACACACACACACACCAAAGGGCTCAACAGAACATGCTCAGCAAGATAAGGAGCGTGGAATGACAAATAAGTATTATCAACCCAAAACCACCATATAATCCTTCACATTTGTGTCCCCAACCAGCGCTCCTCGCCTCTGTGTTGTGTTCACCCCCTTCTCTCTTTTCTTTTCTTTCTTCCTCCCATCCCTTCTTCTCTTCTTCTCAGCCCTTCATAATATCCCGTCTGTAGTGGGGCCTATCTGTGCGTGAGCCGGGGTGATTCATCGCAGAAAGCTGCTTTTTAGGGGTGCTGGTGGGAGCTGGGGGTGCAGGGTGGGCGTTGATTGGGAACACCTCACTGGGAATTGTGTACTTGTGTGTGTGTCTGTGTGTGTGTGTGTGTGTGTGAGAGAGAGAGAGAAAGAGAGTGAGCGATAAGGAACGTTTCGTGGGGACAAGCTGTACAGCCGAGGGAAAATGAGTAGAGGAGGAAATTTCTCTGTGATACACACACACACATGAATTCCCAGAGAAATCTTTGCAATCATCTTGCCATCACACACACACACACACACACGCACACACACAGTATTTCCCCTGCTTTAGATGTGATGGCTTTACGTTCCAAACCAACAAATCCAGATTATCAGTTCAGCTCCCTGTTGCAGCTGATATGCAGGAGCCACCGAGGACCGTGATGTTTGTGTGTTTGTGTGTGTTTGTGTGTAAGAGATCACGCATGATGTTTTGATGTTTTGCTTACATCCTGTGCACAACATAGGACGACTGGTCACCTTTTTTTTTTTTTTTTTCCCCCATAAGATTGATGAGTTTCAAGGCGACACTTAAGTCTTATCGAGCGATATCGAGACATTTGCTTCTGATTCATAGAAAGCAAAGCAGTAAAGTGGAACACGTTGAAGTCGAACCCGTTCACGTCAACGACGACATACAGTGGTGTGAAAAAGTGTTTGCCCCCTTCCCGATTTCTCTTTTTGCATGTTTGTCAGCTTAAATGTTTCAGATCATCAAACAAATTTAAATATGAGCCAATGACAACACACCTGAACACAAAATGCAGTTCTTCAATGAAACTTTTTATTACTAAGGAAGAAAAAAAAATCCAAACCTGTGTGGAAAAAGTGATTGTCCCCCCTGTTAGAGCATAACATAACTGAGATTAATTGACATCTATCAGTCTGGAAAAGGCTATAAAGCCATTTCTAAAGCTTTGGGACTCCAGCGAACCACAGTGAGAGCCATTACCCACAATTGGCGAAAACATGGAACAGTGGTGAACCTTCCCAGAGGTGGCCGGACAACCAAAATTACCCCAAGAGCGCAGTGACGACTCATGCAAGAGGTCACAAAAGACCCCACAACAACAGTTCCAAGACCAAAACCACTGCTGAACAAAAAGAACATTAAGGCTCATCTAAATGTTTGACCTTTGGGAAAATACTGCGTGGTCTGACAAGACAAAGGTGGAACTTTTTGGAAGGTGTGTGTCCCATTACACTTGGTAAATTAACACCACATTTCAGAAAAAGAACATCACACCAACAATAAACGGTGGTGGTGGTAGTGTGATGGTCTGGGGCTGTTTTGCTCCTTCAGGACCTGGAAGACTTTCTGTGATAAATGGGACCATGAATTCTGCTGTCTAATAAACAATCCTGAATGAGAATGATCGGCCATCTGTTACCTCGAAAAAAATTTATAGCAAAAACAAAGACATTCTATGTAAAAATGTATGCTCGGGAGCAGCCGTAGGTACCCCCATGTAGTCAGAATGGTGGAATAAAATACAATTGAACTGCAAGATTGACAGTCGAATCGGACTCCTCCAAATCGAATGGTCAACAAGACAAATATTCAAAGGCATCCCTAGTCTAGTATTGCTAACTTCATCGTTATCAGATTTGTGGTTATGTCAGAATCAATGAAAAGTTACCTCCAAAGCTTTCGGACCAAAGGTACCTTATTCTTTCATGGTAGGATCACAAATGGAGGAAAACGATGTCAAGAAACTGCCATTGCTTCAGAAATCTTGGATCGCCCATTCTCTTTATATTTCCGGCCAAAGTCACACGCAAATCGGGAAGAAATGGCCATTTTCAGGTAAATAACGACAACCACTTATGTTCGCGTGAGCCGCTCAACACAGACACCACCTTCATGTTTTGCCATGAGTTATTTCTTGAACGAATTGTCGCAAAACGTGAAGGTGTTATCTGTGTTGATCTTGCTGCCACCGCGTGTCTTTGTCAATGCATCATCACATTTTCAATGAAGGTAAAATGAAACTTAAATGTTCATTTATCCCTTTCATTCATCATTTATAAAAAAAATATATATAAAACTCAAAAAATATGTTGACATTTTTGGGTCTTGAGGCATTACTATGTTAGTTAGCAAAGAGCTACAGAGTCAACCGCTGATGACATCATAGGCGGGCGACGGAGCTGACTTCCGCTTCCTGTGTCCGTGTATTAGCAAGCTGCTAACGGGGATGAAAATACATTAAGAACACAGTTGTACTCACACAGTGTATTAATAACACAACAAGACGTGCACCACGTTCTACGCCAACCGGAAAATGTACGCAAACCGAGGCAAACTTTTGGTGGAAATGTTCAAATTTTCTATTTCCTTTGTTTAGTCCCTGTCTTTTGATGTTACATGTCATGAAATGAGGAGTTGTCGCTGTCTGTCTCAAACATTATTGTGCGGGGGGGGGACATCACAGTGCTCACGTAGCCCATTATTTCTCCCATCATGTGTTCTCACTTCTCCCCTCTCTCCCCCCGTCCCCTCCAGAACCACACACTGAGTCAGCACGCGCAGTGAGACCGAGGCCCGGCAGGAACTCTCGGCTCAGTCGGGGCCCCCGACCCGGAGCCGGCGGGGGAGCTACATCTCCACATCACAGCCAATCAAAGTGTCATTTGCCACTCACATGTAAAAGTGTAACGATCGCACCACTGGGTGTGGCTATTAGCAGCAGCGGGGGTAAGGAATATTAATGGGATATGCTATTAAATAAAGGAGACGAAGGGAAGGAAAGAGAGGAGGGAAACAAGGTATTGTATGTGCAGTATTTTTAATCGTCCCTGCCAAATTCTGTTACCATGGTCATGTGGATTGTTATTTTTTTAACAGATAAAATAAAAAAAAACAGAAAAACACCTTTGGTTTTGGACTATGTTAAATAGTTTCTAGAACATGGTCATTTTCTCTTCCCCTCAGTTTGGTTTCTGCCGTATGATTTTCTTCTTTCATTTTTCTACCTTTGAGTTCCCGCGTCGGTAGGTACTTGTGCTGTGTTGTGATTGTTTGCCAGTCGTAAGTTTCTTAAGTAAGTACGTTCCCAAATCTCCTTTCTATGATTATTGTTATATATTTTTTTCTTTGCTTTTTTGTAATTACTATGAAAGAAAGACAAAGGAACAAATTAAAAAGCAGAAAACCATGCAGACGTTTCCTTTTTTTTTCCCTCCCCAGGACTGGGTTTTTCAGTCTCTGTGATTATTGTAAAAAAAAAAAAAAAAAAAAAAAAAAAATGAATATCAGCAATTTCAGTGCGTCTGGTCAATGACTGATTTTTAAATGTGAATTAACCAGATTGCAATAATATAGTACAGACAAAAAAAAAGATAAAAACAAATAAATACATGACAAATGAAGATGCTTCTGTGTGGTGTTGTGAGTTTTTTCAAAGTGCTGACATACATCCATGCTTGTGGGTGCATGTTCATTCATTGACGTTTATGGAAATAACTAAAACTTACTTTTTGTTTTATGGCTTGATGACTGTTCAACTTTTATTATAATATAATCGTTCACATTTCTATATAACTCACCTGCCAACCTTATGGAAATTTTAGGAGTGAAAAATCAAAGAACGCAAGGAGCCACTTTGATGTTATTTTTTGTACTTTTGTAAAAAAGGCTACACATGTTTTACATGTCTAAGGACACGTTTGTTTTATTAGTAGTATCAAAAGATCAGATTTTTGTTGTTTTTGACACAATACATTTTTCTCTATTGTGCCCATTTTTGGTTAAATTGAGCCAAATTGCTAATAGCGTGTATGTGACATGGGCCAGCACTCCTGACTCTGAAGCCCACTGGGCAGATTACATTTACATGGCAACGCTACTGGCACTACACGCTACGAAATGAAGATAATACTGTTGGAAATAAATGAATACAAATACTACAATTTGAGTTGTAAATGTAGGTCAGTACATCCTGATAGTGTTTAGGCCAGCAGAGAAGGCTTTGCTGGCCCTGACGTCCCACCACTGATTTCTACAATGTGCCACGGGCCACAAATGGCCGCATTTTGGACACCCCTGCTCCTTTAGTTCTTTGTTACGATTGAGTAAGTGAAAGTAGTCAACTCTGTGAGCACCCACAACTCTTGCACATACGGTATTTGCAGGTGGAGAAGCAAGCCGGTGAAGCATACGCCGCTACCACAAAGCAGGGGCTTTATCCAGGTTTCAGAGATTGAACTGGAAACTGAAACCATCTAAATGCAACAGAATGTGTACATGGAGAGTAATAAAGTGTATTCAAGACTCAAAATGCATGCAGACTATGACTAAGGTCTGACAATTTAGTAGATTATGCTTCAAAATATTGTTCCTCAATGGCGTCATACTGTATTTCCCTTTATAGACATTTGATACATTTTCATTGTATTTCTGGAAATTGCCCCATGAATAGTTTGTAACTATATAATCCCAGGATAGTGCAACCCTAAAATATTTGTTAAATATTACAAACAAAATACACTGCAGGTCTTTGTATGAATACATTTATGCAACATGTCACGCATGATGTAGTTGTTTGCCATTTGGGAGTCATGCCAGCTTTATTGCTTCCTCAGTACAGTAATGCATTTTCCTTGTAGAAACGTTGTTACACTCGTCTACAAAATACCGGTACACTGCATACAGCGTGCATAGTTAATGTGTCAAGATTGGCGGGGCATACTGTAGATTTTACTCCTTCAGAAAGACTAAGACTGAAGTAACTTGGTTGCCATTCAAGCACATTTATTTCCCCCCCCACCAAAATTACTTAATGTTTTCTTGCTGCTTCCTATCATTTTCCATCATGCCGTCATTTCTAGGAAGTGTACAACGACAGGCCTCAATTTGGGCTGTCACTACACTGTCCAATATGTGTGCCTTCAGAAACTAAGTATGCAACATAGATGGCAGTGGCGGGCGGTGCATTTGGTACCCGGGCCTTCAGTGATGACTTAACCATATTTTTTCTCGGCGGACACTGTTGGGGCTGGTAAATAACATAAATCTATATACTCATGGCCAACAGTTTTGACAATGACACAAATATTAATTTTCCCAAAGTCTGCTGCCTCAGCTTTTATTATGGAAATGTTCATATGCTCCAGAATGTTATGAAGAGTGATAAAATGAATGGCAATTAATTCCAAAGTCCCTCTTTGTCATGAAAATGTATTTGCTCCCGGAAAACCATTTTCACTTCATTTCAGCCCTGCCAAAAAGGACCAGCTGACATCATGTTAGTGATTCTCTGGTTAACGTACTGTATGTTAGTGTTGACAAGTTGAAAACCTGGAGATGATTCTGTCATCCTGATTGAGTGAGAATAACAAATTGAAAGCTTTAAATAAGGGGCGGTGGTGAAATCTTTGTTTTTCCTCTTATAACCATGGCTACCTACAAGGAAACACTTGCAGTCATCATTGATTCGCACAAAAAGGGCTTCACAGCAAGGATATTGCTACTAGTGAGATTGCACCTCAACCAACCATTCATCAGATCATTAAGAACTTCAGGAGAGAGGTTCAATTAACAGTGTTAGCGAGAGCCTTGGATTTTTGCAAGTTTTTGGTGTTTCCTGTCCTTATTCCAAAAAGCACCTCTTCCTTGTGACTTCAACACTTTTTGGAGCTCCTGATAGCATCCCTCATAAATCCTTTTTAAGACAAGTTCACCTGTTCTGAAGAAAGCTTCAGGGTGCCGAAGAAAGTCCAGCAAACGTCAGGACTGTCTCCGAAAGATCGGCTGCACCACCGGTGCAGCGCTTGCTCAGGAATGGTAGCAGGCAGGCGTGAGTGCATCTGCTCGCACAGTGAGGCGAAGACTTTTGGAAGATGGCCTGGTGTCAAGAAGGTTGCATAGAAGACACTTCATCAGGGACAGACTGGTCTTCTGCAAAAGGGACAGGTATTGGACTCCTGAAGACCGGAGTAAAACCATTTTCTCTGATGAATCCCCTTTTCTGATTGCTTGGGGCATCCAGAAAAAAGCTTGTCCAAAGAAAAGGTGAGCGCAACCGTCAGTCCTGTGTCATGCCAACAGTAAAGCATCCTGAAGTCATTCATGTGTGGGGTTGCTTCTCAGCCAAGGGAGTGGGGCTCACTCACGATTTTGCCTGAGATAACCTCCGGAAACAACTTCTCCCAACTATCCGATAGCAGTTTCGTGATGAACAATGCCTTTTCCAAAGGCAAAAGTGATAACGAAGTGACTTGGGGAACGACATAGTAGCTTCTGACAGCAAGATCTAAAAACACTGATGCAGCAAACTTTGTGAACCAATGTTGGTGTCATCCTCAAATGTTTTGCCCACAACTGTACTCACCGGAGATGTGAGTTTCTCCTCATCAGTCAACCATTGTCGGCATAACTTGACTTGTCAAAACTGTTTTGCTCTGATCAACCGATCGGACGGAGGACGGAAAATGCTGATGTCACTGTGGGCCATCTAGCTGGCCTTATGAGGGGAGTCTGACATCTGAACTGAGTGTCTGGTGACACCCCTATTTATCACCTGTGCAAATTATTACTGGTGCTTCCAGAAGTGCAAATGGTCAAAGACAAAGCCTCAAATGCAAGAATTCACTTTTTAAATGGACACAAAGTTTAATCTTCTCAACAGAATGGATACTAAAAAAGCTATTAAAACGTCAGAAATTCTAACAAAAACATTGAATCTTCCTCTTTCAAGTTATTTATGATTTATATACACCTTACACGAAACACTATACCCCACCTTGTTTTTGTCTTATATTTATTCTATTTGTTTTTGTACACAATTGTTTTATTATATTGTCTTATATTTAGTTAGGGCTTATTCTTTTTGACTATTGTGTTCAATTAAAAAGAATAATCAAAAAATATACATTAAAAAAATCGTTATTTGGGGGGCGAGTTGAGTGCTCGCGCTGCATGTTGCCATACTTCTCATTGTGAACGCACCTATGCGCTCAAACTGCAAAATGTAAATTGCGAATTGAAACACAGCCCATATCTTCAGACCACTCATTACTAGCGTCATCGCTAATGACACAACCCTAATGCGACAGTCACACAATGTTGTGTAATTCTTCCTAGCCCTCATATCTGTGAATGAAAGCCTCAGAAGCAGCCTCACGTCGTGTCCATTAAAGAGCAGTCGTCGACGTTGTACGCATTTCAGCAAGCAGGCAAAATGCAGACCGTCCCTACTACCGTGACCGTTGAACTGGAAGTAGAAAGACGTTTTTGGAGTTAAATGGATGAACTTAAAGCCAATATTTGGTGAGTGGCGATAAACAGCTTTAGGACACAAACGTGTGAGGCTGTCACGCGTGACAGAGGTGCAGCTCCGTGAATCTATTTCCGGGCGCTCACCGCCGCCGGCCGCTACCTCTCCGCCGCCCACCACACGCTCATCCAGCAGAGGCCACTAAAAAAAACAACCACATTGACCCACACACGATGGCGTGTGCTAGCTGAAAGACGACACCAGGCCAACAGGGAGGACGGCCACGTTAGATGCTACTATGGCGGCGTCGCTGCTATCCGAGACCGACATCAGGCACCGGTCCATGGCGGAGGAGGATCCGAACGGAAATGAGCACGGGGCGGCTGCACGAAGCGCGGCACCCCGCTGGGGACCGCAGCATGCTGGAGCCCGGCAGCTGGCTCGGCTCTACTCTCCCGGTGAGCAGCATTGTGTTGCCTTTGTGATGTTGTGTCATCATTGATTCCATGTGAATATATAGGCCTCAGCACACTGCTGCACTAGCACTCAGCATCATGATGACGACAAATAGTTCTAAGTAGCAGGTGCATCTCCATTGTGGTTTTAAGTGGCAGGTGCACCTTCACTGTGGTTTTAACCTTCATTGTGCCAAGCTTGGTTCTAAACTTGTGTGTATTCATTCATATTTCATGACAGTTACACATAAGAGGACCACCACAGTGAAGACTGCACATGGGTTATACATTACATTGTTATACATTACAAAGAAGCTGTGTTTCCACCTTACAATAGATTCCCGCCTTTTAGGGGTGACATTCTGGGATGACCAGCGAATTGCGAAAGTATAAAATGTGTAGGTACCCTCCACTAATGAATGATCATGTAAGATGATCGACGGACAGATGGAATCGGAGTCGGGTGTAGAAGTTATGTACGAGTTTCACCTTTGCATCTCACAGCAACTATGGCACGTTCAAGAACCACCAAAGGGCGCAAAGATCCAACGCTTGTCAAAAAACAATATCTGTGAAGCATAAAGCCAAACGTAAAATGTGTGTGTGTTTTTTTAACACGTTGCATGTACTTTCATGTATTTAGGAACGATCGCGTTAGGGTGAATGAGATGTCTCCTGTGGAAATGTGTTCTATTTTTGGAGGAAAAAATTGCCAAGAATTTTTAGATATGGTGCATTCAAGAACTTCCAAACAATACAAAATCTCTAAGCTTGACAAAAAAAAAAACAATATCAGTGAAACATAAAGACAAAACCAGCAAAAATGGTGGGCTTTTGTAACCGTGCTACGTGTGCGTTGTACAATTAAAATGTAGTAGTGTTCCCTCGCTATAACGCGGTTCCCTTCACGCTGCCTCCCTATTACACTCTATTATTTGTGTGCAAGTTTATACAGTGTAGCTTTTTTATTTTATTTTTTTTACAGCGTATGAACGCATTGTGTTCTGTGTCCTGATTCGCGAAGGGAGAACCCGCATTTTCTTCCGCGTCCGGACTGGTGAAGGGACTGTAGACCATCAATCAATCTCCATGCCATGTGTCCTGTACAACAGGGGTCCCTAACCACCGGGCCGGGCCCAGTACCGGTCCGTCGGTGGGGCTGAACTGGGCAGAGGAAACCTTTCAGGCGCAATGAAAAAAAAAAAATACACACACCAAAAAAAATACTTTTTGTAAATAACTGAATACAATTTTAAGGAAATGCATATCGATTTTGGAAATATGGGCCATTATTTTATTAAAAAAATAATACAGTTAGAAGTTTTTGCATGTTTATGTTGTTTGTTGCAAGTGTCCCACTTTGTTTGACAGTCCTTGAACTCACCATTGTACGTGCGTGAGCCTTCTCCCAGTCTGCACAGATTGTCAACTATACTGTATTTTTATCGGGGGTTGTTTCACGTCATATATGCTCCCAAATGCTGATACTGTGGGAATGCATAAAGGTAAAGTTTGATGACGTTATTGAGTGCTAATGTGTATATTTGTTGTGTGCACAGCTTCAAGATAATTCATGCTAGCACACTTCCTGTTTGCGGCGGCGCTATAATCTTCTCCCTGAAAAATAAACTCTTAGCTTATGGTGGTGGATGGTGGGTCTGTATTCACTTTGTGCTTTTAATTTGATGTTGTTCCTGTCTTAGTTTTACGCAATACATACTAAATGAGATAAATTACATTGCTATACGACCCCCACCACCACCGCAGAGATTTGTGGGAACACGAGCCTGGCCGTGGGTCCAAAAAGGTTGCGGACCACTGCTGTACAGTACAGTATGTGTTCAGCTTGCCTTATTTACATAACTGTTCAATCGCTAGCAGTGTGGCTCTTTAGTGCAGTATGTTTGCAAGTTTTCTCCCAGACTCAGTGTCGACTAAACGCTCTGCACCGACAAAGCACCTGCAGTTGCACCCAAAAGGCAGAGGAAGATGCAAAAAAGTTGGAATACTGGACATGCCGAAGGAAGGTAGAAGTTACGCAGCTGTAGGGCGCCATTACGGAATAAATTTACCGTACCGCTGTTCGTACCAAGTTTTCAGTATGGATGAGACAGGCTTATTTTGGAAACACTACATTGCTGATTCAGCCCATGGACCAAGGCGTGATCCACGCTTTCAAGGCCCTCTATATGCGCAACATGTATATTTTCTCATGTCTGAGAAGTGTATAAAGTGTGTGGTGAGGGGTTTTCCAGCCTTAAGACATATATAATAAACGAAAAAACATAAAAAATGAAAAAAAATCTACTTCTACTACACGGATTTCACTTAACACTGATATTTTTTGGAACCTCACCCCCACGTTAAACAAAGGAACACTATATGAATTAATAGTGCATATGGGCGGAGAAAAAACAAAAACATAAATCAGCGAATTTGTGGGGCCATGAATGCTGAATTGCGAATGTGCGGGTTTCTATTTTGTTTCAATTCACTAAAGTGTAGCAACACCACCATAATGCCACCACTTTTGGTGGTGCCAGCACGATGATGTTGAATGATGTTCCAACAGTAGTGTGTACCCTTAGAGCTCGTTCATGCCCACAAAACATCTCCCTCACTGGTTTGGTCCACTTTTGAGAGTAAGGGCTCCTGCGTTGAATGTCTGTGTTTCTATGACATGAATGGAATAACCTCCTTCCTCGTGGACATGGTACTGCCTTTGACCCACCCCTAGCGAGATGCGCCCACCGTGTGGACCACCACTCAACCGAGAACAGCTCAGTTAAAAAGCAGGCTTTGCTACACGTCAAAACAATACCTGGAGTTGTGTCTGCTATTCCTTTGACAGCTACAAACGTGTTAGCTGTAAGTTTGATGATTTTTGTTTTTTTTTTCAGTGAGAAGGCTAACCTAGCTGTTAAAATGTGACGTTACGCCGTCCCCACTCTTCAGTGTTACATTGTCGCATGTCATAAATAGCATCTATCACGTCGGACAAGTGGAGAGGTACAGTGTACATGTAAAAAAGTGGATTAAGTGCACAATAGTGCTTCGTGGAGCCACACATTCTGTGAGAGACGGGCTGTATAAACACAATTACAACAAAGTCCAGAAAATACCGCACTGTGGGACATCTATTGTTTGACCATTGAGAGCGGTGGTCATGACACTGTCGGTAAAATATTGGCGCTAACAAGTGGTACCTGCACCTCACACTTGACTGGCTGATGAGCCAACATAAGCAAGCCCATGTTAGACAAATGAGTTCTTTAGTAATCAGCAGTTGAACATAGGTTTCAGGAAAATATCAGTTCCCGACTAGAAATGGGAGAAAACCAGCATTTTGTCAAAGGATACATTTCAACTTTCACTTTGACGCAAATATTTTTTGCTTTTGTGACAGCTGAAATATCTAAACAACTACACCAACATAAACAACACAAAAAGGAGTTCTTTTACATCAAAATAACAGTTTATCTACAAATATAACACCATGAACTATTTACAACTTTCTCATTTGTAACTGGATGTTAGTGCACGCGTGTGTTTGCGTGTGCATGCGTTAAAATTTCCCTGCAATGCTTAAGCTTCTGCACGCTACGCTCCTCCACGCTCTCTCATTCGCTCCTTCTTGTGTGATTTTCCCTTCACTTGATCCCTGCCGAGCTCTTATCAAATGCACTTCTGCCGCCTTGTGGCTGCTTTTGCGGCTTAAAATTGCTCTGAAGGGAAATGTTTTAGTGGAGAGTTGCATCATCACCTCTTTTGTCGCGCAAAAAAATGTAAAAGACGTATAAATACGTTTTTGGGATTGGGTGTTCAGGATTATAAAATCGTATAAATACATCAAACCCTGAATGTTGTCAACTAGAATTTAAAGCCTTGTGAGTATTGTCATCTCAAAATGCAGCTCCAAATCACATCCCTGTAATCGCACTTTGTTATCATTTGATGTGTTTGTGCACTTCTGCTTAACAGATGCCACCATACAGTATATTACGTGACCATCTGCCCTGCTTCGCCGTCCACTAAGCATTTGAAGTGCCCACCCCAGTTTGCAGCGGTCCAAATAGTGTGAGTGAATGGAAAAGAAGAGGGCATGAAGCTTTGCCACGTCATGTTAAGGTCATATGAAGGCACCCCCCCCCGCCTCCCAGCACTTGGCTGACCACTTGCTTGGCTCACTGAACTAAAAATGATCCTCTAATGACGTGACGGCTGACTCGTGACCTTTTAAAAGTTGATGTCATTGAACATCTGTCCCTGACAAAAACAAACTAAGCTGCTGAGACGACGCACCTTTCCTATTAGGAGAATTGGATCGTCCCCATTATTTCTCTTTGCAGAAGTTCTAATCTGGCCTGAAAATCGTGCATTAGTGCAGACACAGATGCAACAGCATGTCGTCATTTGACCTTAAAATAACTTCTGCATCATCATTTTAATGGCTTGATGTTTAAAGTGCTACAGTGCTAACATGTACGGCAATGTCCTAAAAAAACAGAGGGCCGTGTTTTGCTCTGATGCTTAAGAGGATCACACATGCATTTGGGGTCCCGACATTTTATCCCGTCCCACTTAGTGGCCGCTTAGTTAGCACACTGACCCCAAACACTAAAAATAGTCCAAAACCAGGCGGCCGGGTGGATCACTTCCTCACACAACATACACTCGTCATTAAACCGTGTTCTTTGGGAACATATTCAACTAAAATACAACATCCTGCGCTCTTTTGGAACACAGCTGTGAAATACTGTAACAGTATTAGGTCCATACAGTATTGAAAAATAAATTGCTAGATGATCATTTTGGAGGTGCTGTTAAAATGATTTTATAGTATATTATGCCATCAGTACACGTAGTATGGCGGATCCCCGCATACTGGTGATTCGGCATTTGCAACGCTGGATTTCTTAAACAAATTTTCTCCCAAGAATAGGGAGAAAATCTAACGCACCCCAAGTCTGTAGTCACTTATAAATCTGTGCTGGTACAGGTAAAATGCATACAATACATGTACCACTGTTAAACAAAAGACCACATTTTTTATGCTTCTCTAATGTTTTTTGTTCGGCGGCCCTTGAACACCCCCTGGATGCTGTAAGAAGTGAAGCAACTCCATTGTGACTCCGATTTCATCTGTTTATTGATCATCAACACAAATTAAAGAGTTGGTGGGGCACGGGAACACAACTTCGTATAATGGAACAAACACGTAAACAAGATGGCCGCGGCGCTCCGTCGCAGAAGAAGATGCGAGCTTCTTCGTCGCATACACAAGAACTTCATGTCAAAAAATCCCAAGTATCCTTTTTTCTAAACTGTATTTGTATTTTAGTTCATTTAGAACAGTTTTATGCTTGAAATGCTTAATTTAACCGAAGAAAATGTAACATTTGAATAAATATGCATTTTCTGGACTTAATAAGACTGTAGTCAACCACACAACAGTGATCATTTATGAATTAATGCCACGATAGAGTGAGGGAGCCACGTTCAAACTGCAATCGACGGCTGTAGTTTGAAATGTCTTTATTGAAAAGAAGAGAAAAAACTTTTCTGTTGAACAGTCATTTTATTGTAAAAATATAATAGAAAATGATGCAAGTTGAACACATCTAAGGCCTGTGGTTTCAGCACATCGAATGGAATGATACAGGACATGACAAGTATTTACACACAGTGGCCGCGCTGGACCTCCACGTTCTCTCATCGCAGAAAGACAATTTTAACTTTTTCATACTGTGGTATACCTTGAAACCAACCCATTCTTAGTTATCATTCAAACCTGCGATAAAAGCCTGTTGTTCCGGCTGGTTTTGTGTGTGTGTGTGTCGTGATAATGGTTTAATTCATCTTGAACACGCATACAAGTTACATTACAAAGTACAGTTCACAGTTCCACATGTCCAAAAAGGAGCAGGAAGAAGCAGAGCTTTTTTAATCCGACCTCTTATCTGTTTCACATCAGTCGCAATTCATTTGTTCACCTCCTGTTTTCCGAATGCAGTCTTTGCCAATTGTGAATACATATAGGAAAGCGTGTCTCACTGATCATTACACTACTGACAACTGGTGACCAATGTAAAAGACGACATATCATCTGTCTTTGAATGCGTCTTCTGAACGCCTCACATTTGTACTTTAATTCAGTTAGCCATTTTTATGCCTGAAAATACTTAATTTAGGCAAAAAACATGTAAAATTTGCTTCCAGATGCATATTTTGGACTAATAATAGGCTGTATTCAACCACAAAGCAGCATGAATTAATTATATATATTTTTTAAACCGTGCGAGTGAAGCCGGGATGACTGTAGTGCAGATACTGTGCAACATGGCTGTACCAAACGTGGCATCAGTAGAACTAATAGCTGTAATCACATGATCTGTTTAAACAATACTATGTCAATAAATACCTGTATAGTAGGGTAATCATGTTGCTCTCAGAATATTCAAAGACATATAAAAAACCTTTTCACCTTTTAAGATGTTGCTTTTTTGTATCGGCGTGTGTAAATGTTCATGTTTGGAGCAGGTAGAGTCAAAATGACTTACTTGTTTTGGTCCTTGCAGCCAAAGGGCCCAGCAGGCCTCGAGCAGAGGACACGCTCAGCCACGCTAACAATGCCACCAGGACATTTTAAGGCAAAGTTAAAAGTAAAAATGCTTGCCTCATGCTGACAAGTGTCTGTTAAAGACGGCTAAACAGCCCAAATTCCAAATGCCAAAGAGTCCATTTAAGGGAGCACCACACTGTTATGTGCTCAGATGTTTGGATCCGTCTCGGCGCTGGTGGGAGGTAAATCTAAATAGCAGTTTGGCTTGTTAGACTTTGGACAAGTTAGATGAGGCGGCGGAGATGCTCCATCGAGCCAAACGTGGGCTCATTACAGCACAGCCTGGATGGACAAACAGCTGGAGACGTCTCTGTCCGTCTCTGTCGCTTTGCTTCTACTCCCTCTCCTTCCCATAGCCCCTTCTCCATCCTCCCAAGGGCCTGAATAGATGCGATCGGCCCACCTCCTCTCACGTGCGCCCGCGGCCACCATGTCGCTCCGTGCTAACAACATATTGATAATAACAGTGGTATGTTTTGCAAAGTAAATATGGCTTTGTCTTGTCTCATTCTGACTGCTCACATCTTGCAGGAATGTAACAAAGATCTAAGACCATCTGAGAGGTGGGTCTCCGTCCACCCGCCCACCAGTGGACTGTAGTCCTGAGCGAGGCAAAGGTGAATGCCAGCCGCACCAACAGTGAGCATAACCGGGCGATGCTTAGCAGCATTCAACAACTGAGTGAAAATCCTTAAAAATAAGACTTACATAAGCCCCAAAGTGTAAATACAGTAGTGAAGCATACGAAAGGGTCGTGTTGCTGAATCCCAGGATTCCCCATAAATTCATTCAAAATCACTTTAACTGTCTGAATGGCTTGTTGGTCCCTCCATCCAGTAGGTGGCGTCATAACTCTGCATAGTCACAGCCAAAACAAAACCTTACATTTTTATTTCTTTTAGCGCTTATCTCAATATGGGTTGGCCACCTCAGCTCGAGTTAAAGAGTCAAAGGTCATATCTCTACAGTCATACCTCACCACTTAGCACTTCGAATTTCATGGCTTTGCTCTGTCACGGTTCTTCAAAAATATATGAAAGGGATTTTTCTCATTTTTTGACATGAAGTTGTATGACATCCCCATCAGCATAGTAGTCCAATAACAGAGACTTACTCCCCACTTGGTTTCCTAAGTCCAGTTCTGGTCAGATTTCCGTGATGAAGAACGTAGTTCCGCTTAGTTGCCTTAAATCAGGGGTGCCAAACTCGTGGCACGGAGGGCCGAGACACATTATCTGAAAACAATCACTAGGGCAGGGGTTACCGACCTATCGATCGCGAGCTACTGGTCGATCTTTGAGACTTTGCTGATCCGTCGCCAGAATATTCAATTTTTATTTTTACATCAGCGCACTTCCCTCTCGGAGAGTGACCAACAGGCACGCAACCCGCAAGCTCCAGCCAGGAGTCCCTAAAACTCGACCGGAGGTATCAACGTATGTACACCAAATCGCCTCGCCATGCAAGCATGCAGAGGTTAAGCGAGGGAGAGAGAGAGAGAGAGAGAGAGAGCGAGTGACAGAGCGCATCGATCATCAGCAGTTATTGCACGTTAATATGGCTCAAAGTCTGCCTTTGCGCAGACCACGGAGGAAACGACACACTACTGCCTCGTGTGTCATGTATCTAACGTGGATAGAATTGGCCTGAGCATCTTTCACAAAGCATCACTAGCATCACATGCACTTTACGTGCGCAGGAGGGAGGAACGACATAATGTTTGTATTTTGGGAGTCAATCTGGTCTGGTGAAGCTATATACACATAAGTGGGAGATTTCCACAGACAAAACAAGCCACAGTGGCTTTAGGGGATCCTTCTAGGCAGAATTCTTCTATTGACCTTGACCGTGTGTGTGTGTGTGTGTGTGTGTGTGTGTGTGTGTATGCAATTATTATGATGAGGGCCACAGATGAATATGGTGGAAGCTGAAAGCCCAGGAGATGACAGGATGGCATCCAACACACGCAAAGCACGCACGCACACACACACACACACACACACACACACACACGATGGGATCTGTCCATCCTTTTTTGTGTCTCCACAGGGGCGAGAGGCTGGGGCAGAGCCTACTTATACTGACTCTCATGTGGGTTACAAAGTGTGTGTGTGTGTGTGTGTGTGTTGTTAGTGAATCTCATTTGCCACATTCCTCTCTTTGTTGCTGTTGAATCTACAGGGTAATAGATGTATTAAGTTTGTCTGGCACGAGTGTGTGTGTGTGTGTGTGTATTGTTTCGTCTTCTCTTGTATGTGTACTTTGTATTCATGTTGGTTTTGTGCTCACGCCAGTAAGTGTGTGCGTGCATGTGTGTCCCAAGTTCTGTGGTCCGTGGAGATCACATGAAAGGAATGAGGCCTGTGACTGATCCACTCGTACTGAACAAGGGAATTTACCACCCCGACACCCCCACCCCACCCCCCACTCATCCTCTGTGCCCCTCTCACCCTGCTACTGTCTCTCTCCCCCATCTCCCTATGCCTCTTTCATTCTCTCCAAGCATGTGACCCACTTTTACCACCCACAACCCCCCCCCCCCCCCCCCGCTCGCTCCACGTCCCATCTGAAGACGGTCTACTGAGAACAAACTGGGGACACAAAGAGAGGCTGAGGAAAAAACAGTTGCACAGTTGTCTGTGTTGTATTCTATTGTCCTCACTTTGTACATCTCTATGAATTTGTGGTTTTGTTTTTGTATGTTTTTGATGAAGTGGGGGGAGATACCTGCTTGACACTTTTTTTCATCGGCAAAAGCAGGTACTACGAGGTACCATTTCTAGTACCCGATCATGCTGAGCATGTGTGGCGTAAACCACTGCTGGCCGCTCATTGGTCAAGCAGATTTGTCATTGTCGTGTCATTGTAGCATCTGAGGCGCCATGGCTGGCACGTAGTAACGACAACATTCATTCATTCATTCATTCATTCCACTTGTCCTCACTAGGGTCATGGGGAGAGGTACGCTGGAGCCTATCCCAGCTGACTTTGGGCGAGAGGCAGGGTACACCCTGGACTGGTCACCAGCCAATCGCAGGGCACACATAGACAACCAACCTATGGACAATTTAGAGTCTCCAATTAACCTAACATGCATATTTTTGGAATGTGGGAGGAAGCCGGAGTACACATAGGGCCCCTTTTAATCAATTTTATTGTTTCTCAAATTCCATTAAAAAAAAATTTAATTACTTTTTTTTACTTTTTACACTTATTTTATTCCCACAGATGGTGTTTTTTTGTATCTGTGAATATAATGACAGTTAAATAAATGCAAAAATCCTTACATTTATTGATGCAGTACATCATTGGACAATTTTGCCCAGTATTTCAGAAACGGACATAGCTTCGCTAACTTTCCATTGCTACAAAATCCTCAACAAACGATCATCTTCGTGCTTCTGGTTAAAGAAGACGTAGTTGCAGATGCAATTGTAATAGCTTTATTCATGTAAGCTATTTTTTTATGACACCCTTAGCTCACCATTAATTTCACAATTAGTTTAAAAAATGAACAATTGAAATAAAAGCTCAGTTAGCTAACAAGTACTGTAGGTCATTAGAATTCAGCACATGCAGGTGCTCCCCGTGTGTACAAAGACAAAATTTGAACTGGTTATGCACGCGTGACAGAAGACTATATAACAGGGCGCAACAGGTGTCGCTACACCGAGGAAGGACAATGTCACCTCTGTTCTTTGTTGTTACCTTTTTCTCTCCTTCATTATGTCGCCCAAGCATGAGGCAGACTTTTCTGAAGTCAAAGAAATGGAAAGTGAAAAGTGAAGTGAAATTAGACATTGCAAAAATGTTCACAAAGGGGAGAAATGCGACCATCATTGGCTTCATACTTGAACTCAGCTGTTTGACTGTGCCGACCATCATGAAGAATTAAGGTCATATCCTTGAACATGTGAAAGGATCTGCTCCTATGAAATTGAAAGTGATAAGCAAGCAGAGTAGTAGTCTCCATATTGAGGTTTCCCCCATAAGTTTCTCCCTGGCAGTGTGCGGGACAACCACAGGGATAAAAGTATGACTTTTTTTTTATTCTCACTATTTCATGTAATTCTTGTTTGTTTTTTTATTACTGTATTTCATATGACCTTCATGTAGTCTGTATAGTGTGTGTGACTTACTGCAGGTGTTAATTTAGGTATTTAAGTAAAAGTTCTGACTTACGTTAAAACTGGACTAGCATCGTAGTTGTTACTATTCTGCTTAATTCACCACAGACACATCAGGCAGTGTACTGCCCTCCTTTCTCCTAAAGCAGAATCACTGCTATACCAAATGTGTCCGTGCCTGACAATGAAGATTAGCAGCACAGTGATGGAGCCATGCCTTTAAGGAGTACAATGAAGATGTCTGTGTTGCATCTGTTATTTACCATGACCTATTGTGATTGTGAAATGTAATGACCCTGTTGTTCTTGGGCGTTATTACACTCTAAAGCATGGAATAAATCACATTAAAGCCAATAAAGCAGTTTTTTTACACGACAGACTTATTGATTGTGGTATAACAACACAAAAGCACACACAGTGTCCTACTTAAGGGACCGTGCGTAGCACAGGCCTCCACTAAAGGCTAAAAAGTGATTTTACACAATGTTTAATGAGTCTGCCCTCTCTTTCTTTGACCCAGACATAACCTTGCCTTCAAAAGTAATCTATTCTTCCTTCATACTTGTTACTTCCTTCATAATTCATACTGTTTTTAGAGAAAATATCTATAATGGCATGGCCAAAAACATTTGCAACCCTGTGCTTCTGTCAGTTCTTCTTCCAGAAAATTGTAGCGATTATAAATGTGTTTGTTTGTTTTGTTTGCATTGGAACAACACAAAAATGCAGAGACAAAGCCAAATCTGATCATTCCACACAGAACTCCAAAAATGGACAGGACTAAATTATTGACAACTTGTGAAAATTGGAAGAAATGAATTTGTAATTCAACTCTCCTGTGGCAAGTAACAAGGGTTTGTCAAATGTCGAAATCACACTTCAGCTAGTTTAAATGGGGAAAAGGTGACTCAACCTTTGTGTTGTGTGTGTATGCCACACTGAGCATGGAGAAAAGAAAAAAAGAATCGTCTGAGGAGTTGAAAACCATAATTGTGGAAAAGCATGGACAACCTCACAGCTACAAGTCCACCTCCAGAGATCTGGATGTTCCTGTGTCTACGGTGTGCAACACCATCAAAACCCATGCCACTGTAGCTAATCTCCATGGAAGTGGACGGAAGTGAGAAATTGATGAAAGATTGCCTTTGAATGGTGGATAAAAAACCTTGATCCACTTCCAAACAAATTCCAGCTCGCCTGCAGACACAGGGTACAATGGTGTCATCTTGCACTGGTAGGAGACCCAAGAAAACCCCACTGCTCATATGGACACATAAAAAAGGCAGGCTGGAGTTAGCCAAAACTTATCTGAAGAAGCCAAAATCCTTCTGGGAAAATATCCTATGGACAGATCCGACCAAAGTAGAGCTTTTTGTTCAACCATATCTGTAGTGTTTACCAAAAACAAAAAGAGGCCTTCAGAGAAAAGAACATGGTCCCTCCGGTCAAATATGGTGAAGGTTCACTGATGTTATGGGTGGGGATGCCCTGATACAACTTTGTAACTTCCGATCCGATCCCGATATTGCAGCCTTGAAGCACAGATCATACATACTTTTGTTACTTGTTTTGTAGGATTACTACTAGGATTACTCAGAGGATAATAGTCAGCAACAGTACTTGGAAAAACCTGACTCATTTACTTTCTTATGCATCAGGTGTACAGTTTTATCAACATTGGGCATAATGTAGCGAGGCTCGACGTGCTCAATGAAGCCTTTAAACCCGACATTACTCACCACTGACGGTCTGGCTCTTTTCTGTTACAGCCAATGACTTTTCGCCATCCCATGGAGTTTTTTCACGCTTTGCAAATGTTTCAAACAGCGGTGGATGTTTCACAAAGCCAGAAAATCGCCCTTCAAATGCACAGTGAACTTGTGTTAAATCTCCTCAGTTCTGTGCCACCAGAGGAAACTTGTGAATGACAAATCTTGCACTCAGCTGCAGCGTTTTCAGACTTTAATTAAAAAGTCACATGGCTGACATCACTCCTACTCCTTGTTAAACACACTTGCACACGCTGCTGTTGTGATCATGTGGGTTCTGCATGCTGAATAGAAGTGCAGAACCCACAAAAGCCGATATAATCCAATATTTTTTTTTCCAGATTATATCGGACTGATATCAATATGGAATCGGGAGTTTTTAGTTTTCTAGTTTTGGTACCAGATGCCTTGACGGTGTGCATGGCATCATGAAATTTGAAGACTCTTAAAGAATTGGCAATATGCAATGTAGGGCCTACTGTCAGGAAGCTGAGTCTATGCTAGAGGGCACTGGCCTATCTTACAGCAGGACAATAACCCAAAGCACCCAGAAGCACTGGAGAGTTCTGAAGTGGCCAGCAATGAGTGCAGATCTAAATCCCATAGAACACCTGTGGAGAGATCTCAAAACATCTGGGAGACCTGGAGTAGGTGGCAAAAGAAGAGGGCCAAGATTCCAGCAGACGTGTTGTGTGTTACAGGAAGCGATTGATTTTAGTTTATTTTTTTTTTTCCTCAAAGGGTGACACAAAAAAACGGGAAGTTTTTACCAATACAATAAAACCAAGAGTGATGGAAGACAAATATTTTATTCATAGTAATTGAAACCTTAACACAACGACGTAATTTTCATTTTTTTAAAATTACGTCCTGTAGATGGCGTCCTCCTGCTTGAATGCATTCTTCAAATCTGCTGTTTAGATTCCTCATTTACCAGCTGCAACATCTCAGCTGGGATGCTGTGAATTTCATCCTGAATTCCAGAGTTTAGAGTTCTTGTCGAGTCGTGTACACTTTACCCTTGAGATAGCCCCACAAGAAAATAATCACAGACAAATCTGGCGATATAGGGGGCCAAGGAACATTACCGAATCTTGAGATCACACGGTTACCGAACAATTCTTGCACAGCCTCCAATGATTGCCGTGCATTTTGTGATGTGGATCCATCCTGTTGAAACCAGGTTTCTTGAATGTGTGGAAAATTGTTCAATTCAGGTGTAAGGAAGGATTGTAACATCTCCACGTAACGATTCGCAGTGACAGTGAGGGAGATCCCCTGAATAAGGTGCGATGATTACATGTAATGAAACATCATACTGTCACCTTACTAGCGTGTAAAGGGCGCTCATGAACTTCATTAGGATTTGTCTGCATAGCAACGGTAGTTCTGCTTACTTACGTAATCTGTGAGATGAAAATGGTCCTCATCTGCCATCCATAACTTGCTTAGAAATTCATCGTCATTGTTTATCATTTGTTGACAGAATTCTGATCGCAGCTGGTAATCGTTTTCCCTCAGTTGTTGCACTATTTGCAGCTTGTATGGATGAAATTTCAAATCTAAAGTAAGAATTCTGCGAACACTCTCCCGGGACATTTCAACCACAGCTGCTTGCTTACAAATTGAACGCCGGGGGCTCCGTAAGACAGACTCGCGTTCATCAATGTTCTGTGGAGTAGGAGCACTTCTTGGTCGTCCTGTTGGTTTTTTCTTTAGGGCAGATCCAGTCTCTTCAAGGTTATTAGTCCAACATTTTATAGTGTGTTTTGATGGAACAGCGCCATGACGTCCTAAGTTGTAAAAATGTCGGAACGCCCTCTGCTTAGCTGTCAAACTATCACCGTTTTTATGGCTAACGCACGCTGTTGCCCGTTCCACTGATCCATGGGTACTAAAATGGCGGAGTGTTTACTTGCTCAAGGTCACTGCTGCCACTTGCTCATGTCTGCCAATACGCACTTCAAAAATTCCCATTTTTTGGGTCACTCTGTATTAAGTTGAGGCTGCCAATAAAATTTTGTCCAGGACATTTTTGGAGTTCTGTGTGGAATGATCAGATTTGGCAGTTTTTTCTGTGCTTCTTTTGTGTTGTTCCAATGCAAACAAAAGAAATAAACTTGAATACCAAAGCATTTCTCATTGCTGCTAGGAGAAGTGGTGCATTATCTGACAGAAGCACAGGGGAGTCTGTTTTTGTCCATGACTACTGTATATAAGCCATTTCATTCCAGTAGGTTGTAACTATTCTGTGTGTATAAGGATGCATGGTGAGTGTGCCGTCCATTAGTATTCAGCGTGTGTTGGCCGCCTGCTGGCCGCCACTCTTTCCCCAGCCAGCGAATCAGCTGCGTTGATTAATTTCAGCCAATTAGTGCCCCTCGTTCCCCTCCCCTGGCCCCGCCCTGGTTAAATCGCTGCGCACGCCCACGTGCACGCTCTCAGGCAGGGGGTGCTGCAGGGTGAGCGATGGCAGAGAGGGTTACCAGGGAGTGTTGTTGTCAGAATAATATTAATGAGGTCTTGCGTGCGTGTGCGTGTGTGTGTGTGTGTGTGTGTGTGTGTGTAGGCAGGCGGTAAATGTTTAGGTGTGGTTGTATTTGGAAATTGAATTGTGGTGTCTATGTGACAGCTGTAGTTGGCATTGAGTGTGTTCTATGAGAATGTGTATTATTATTTTGTTACATATGTGCTTTAAAAGACTGTCCATAGCTGTGTGAGATATCCAGCAATGCCACGGCCTGAGGGACAAGGGCTTGTGTGTGTGTGTGTGTGTGTGTGTGTGTGTGTGTGTGCACGCGCTCAGTGGAGGCCTGTCCTAGTTTCCTTCCCCTCACCAGGGAGCCAGAGGATCCAAGGACTGACGCACATCACCTGACAGCCGCCCCTCTGCTCCACGACCCTGCGCTGTGTGTGTGTGTGTCTGTGTGAGTGTTTGAACGTGTTTTGGTGTCACAAGACATGAGTGTGCTAAAGTGATGTGAGAGCGAGTTAGGAAATCTGTCTGTCGGAGTGTCATTGTGTGTGTGTGTGTGTGTGTGTGTGTTCGTGCGTGTGCATATGTGTGTTTGTGAGCATATTTATACAGCGGGAATTTTGTTTTTCTGATCCATTGCAGTATGTGAGCATGTGTGTGTGTCCAGTGTAGCTTGGATGACCCTAACTGTGCTCTACCCTCAGTATAGGTGGACTGAAGTTGTGTGGGTTTGGTCATCTTGGCGATGCAGTGCAGTGGATCCCCACATATTCGCAATACAGCATTCCCAACCCCTCACATTGGCGGATTTTTAATCACAACATTATTGGTAGAATGTATTGGAAAGTTGTCACTTGGGATGTAAGTCTCTTGTGACAGACGATTTGATTCTTCCAGTGATAAGACAATTACTTATACTGGTGTCAATGATCATCCATTCTATACCGCTTCTCCTCTTTAGGGTCGCAGGGGCATGCTTTAACCTATCCCAGCTGACTTCGGACGACAGGCGGGTACACCCTGGACTGGTCGCCATCCAATCGCAGGGCACATGTAGACAAACAACTATTCACACTCACATTCATACAATTAAGAGTCGCCAATTAACCTCACCTGCATGTTTTTGGAATGTGGGAGGAAACCGGAGTACCCGGAGAAAACTCACACGCACACGGGGAGAACATGCAAACTCCACACAGAAATGCCCAAGGTAGAATCGAACCCACGTCTTCCCGATCTCCTGACTGTTGCTGTGTTGGCCAACATGCTAACCACTAGACCGCGGCAAATGCCTGCTAACATCGCAAGCACAAACACAGAGTTGAGTACAAAGTGTGTCCTGAAGCGTGAGACAGTCAGCGAGCACGCCTACACTCACCCAGTCAAAAAATACAAAACGCTCTGCTCATGGCCTTTCTTCCGACAAGAAAAGTAGCGACTGTCGTATTATTTAGCCAAAGACATGATGCCGTTATACTCAGTTGAAAAGGACAATACAGGTATCTATTACTGTATAACTGTTTGGCAATTTGCAGTTGCTACTAAACTATACTTGAATTCTGAATACTTTGCACTGATCTAGTTTGGAGGACACTAAAAGCATTTGCTGTTTGTTACCACTAAATCAATAAATGTGATTTACAATTTGAGACAAGTGTATTTAATTTTATGGGACGAGGTTTGTAGCTTTGTATACAAGACTCTTCTGAATTTAATTATATCTTCATATCGTGATACAGCCCAAAAATATTGTGATACATGCTAAGGTCCATATCGCCCAACACTGGTTTGAATGAGGGCACGGGTAGCGCCAAACAACAACAAATGTATTTGTGGCGTTCCAAATGTATTTGTGGCGGAATGTATGGGGAACACCGCATACAGGCAAATTTGTACATATTTAAATAGAAAATATAACTGTAAATGTGGCAATAGTAAGTGAACTGGAATGATGCGCAGTAGAGGGCACACCTCCGCCAAATCCAAACAATACAAAGCACTGTCATCTGACTTGTTTGTGTGGCGTTCAACTTTGACATCCAAGTGGAACAGTGAAGGAGAGCTCAACTCTCTCAAACTTAAGATAGTATCTATTTCTACAAGGTCATGGGGTCAAGCTTTTCATAAAATTCATAAAATATCCATAAATCACATATTTGAAATCTCTGGTGACCACTTGGCTCCATCCTTTATGAGAGCATATTAATCGTCACACGGGTCTATAGGCGCTTTATTCAAAAGGTGCCATTAATATCTCATAGGCTGCTAATGCTGTCTTAAAGGAGGATCTGGGCACATTAAACTTTTACAAATTAGCAAGGGGCAAGAAGCAGATGGGGGAGATAAAAAAAGAAACTTTTCAGACAGATTTACTGTTTGTTTGGACGCTTTTGTGAAAGATGATTGGGGTGTGTCACCTGACCTGACGGCTTCATCGAGGCTAATATGGAAAGTCCGTGGTTAATGAGCTATAGATCAGCTGTGTGTGTGTGTTCGCATGTATTCAATAATTTACCGTTGCTAAATGTGTGTCCCCGTCGCTCATGAAACTGCTGATTAGCAAGTTTAAAATAAAATATATTTAAGTTGGTTCATCCTGTCGTTAAATGAATACTGCTGACCTCTGTGTGCGGGCTGCTCTCTAATGAGGCCGCCATCCCACCGGAACATGTGTGTGTGCATGTGCACGAGCGCGGGCTCAGTGCTGCATCAGCATTGGTGTTTTACATATGAGAGGTCGTGACCCCTCAGCCCAGAGTACACTTGTCTTCATCTAAGTGAGTACATCGCGCACACACACATTGTGACTTTTTGACCCTCGCTAGTTTCGGTGCACGTCACTGAAACCACAACATTCTACTGTCTCAGTGTTTATTCTTTTAACTATTTTTGTGCTTCCCCAGGTAAGCGTCTCCAGGAGTGGGTGTGTGTCATTCTGTGCCTCGTCCTCGTCGTCATCAACTTCACCTTGCTACTCCTGCACTTCTCCATCGTGCATGTCTACAAGATCGTCCTCGGCATCAGTGAGTCGGCCGTGTGTCGGTTAGCTGGGAAATTGCAGGTTTGCACACTGAACCCTGAAGTGCTCTCCTAGGTAGGGCCTCCCCACCTTTACTGTGTCATCATGTGGGGATAAATGAATTAGAGCAGGGATTCCCAACTGGTGGGTCATGACCCAAAAGAGGGTCCGTTTGCAGTGGGTCGCGATGCTTTGCCTGGAGGGGAAAATAAAACATTTATTGACCAGGTATCTGTGCTCTTTGCGTGCTTGGCCGCCATGAGGCGTGTGCCTGGGCAGCCGTGAAACCAATGCAAGCAGCCCCTACATTTTCTAAACCAACCCATGTAGCAGCCCAGCTTTGTGTTATCGATACTAAGCATACTAGTATGAACTTTTTCTCCTTAAATTTCACTTTTTTTATTTTTTTTGCTGGTTTTTCTTTTTTTTTTTTTTTTTTTTTTTTTACAAATATTTCAACTTCTCTTCTCGTACCTTTTTTCTTGGAATATAATGTCTTCATTTTCCTAATATTGTGTTTCTTGTCATGAAATTGCTGTTCTTTTTTTTCCAATATATGTATATATATTTTTTTTGTTTGTTTAAATGTATTTTTAGAATGTGCTCAGGGCCAATACAAAAAAAGGAGCTGCGTTCTGTAAATGGCCCCTTGTGCCCTCGCTGGATGAACCCAAACACAAACCGTTAGTGGGTTTGGTCCGCATCATATCAGCAAAGAGGCAAAAACTTTTGATCACTGTTTCCCAAAGTCAGTGCTGATGTGTGTGAATATCTTGTTTTGCATGAAAGATAATAGGTCTGCTTTCATGGATGACTGAGGAAAATTGAAAAAAATGTTCACATTTGAGATGCTGAAATCAGAAGATATTTACATTATGATCAATCAAATACCAAAATGGTTGTCGATTAATTGGAGAATGGATTAATCATTGATTCACTGCTTATTTGTTACAGCTCTAATGTTACACATCTCTTGACCCAGTCTGGAAAAATTCTGGAATTTTGAAATGTCAAATCCATAGTAACCCTGATTATGAGAACACAATCATATGAGAACACAATAATCCAAATATAAATATGGACAAATGAGGGAAAGCAATGTCAACAAACTGCCTTGGGTTCAAACATCCTTTATTATCACCCATTCTCCTTATGTCTAAAAGTTTCCCTGTACTTGCATGTGTAATGACAATAAATTGAATCCTATCCTATTTACAGTATCTGTGTTTGTGTTCCAGTGCTGGGAATATTGACGGCAGACTTTGCATCAGGGATGGTACACTGGGGGGCCGACACCTGGGGATCTGTAGACATCCCTGTTATTGGCAAGGTGAGCGCACACAAACACACACACGCACAAAGAGTGTGGAACAGTCGAAAATGCCTTAATCATCTATCAAAATCAAATAAAATCCAATGCAATTTCTCCTTTTGCGAACTGTATACACTAATCTGTTGGCCAAACACTGTGTGGCTTGAAGGACGATTTTGGTCATTTTAGCTCATTCAGCTATGCATTTCTTATCAACGGGAAAGTGATTGCGACATGCTATTAGCTAACTGTTATGGTAGAAGCTGGCTGGTCAAATGGATCTCCTACTTGCGGTCAGTAACATTTGAATGTGCGTTTAAATGACATCTGCTTTGGTTCTTGTGGTTGGAGTGATTTTATAACGTCTGCAATACTTCTGATACTACTTGCGGTCTTTCCCACAGGCCTGCAATCTATCTGTGGCATGAAAAGGTAATGCATGTTACATACATTGCCAAAGGCAAGAAAAATCCAACATTGATATATTGAATAATAATATATGATATAGGATGGAATACACTCCTGATCAAAGTTTTAACACCAGTTGAAAAATTGCAAGAATTTACATTTTGCACTTGATGGTTCTTAACTCATTCAATCCTAGCCATTTTTTTTTTAAATTCAACCCCTTCAGCACCGGCCATTTTAGACTTTAGAATGATCTTTCAAGGCACACAGAATATTGTGTTCTATGGCTATATAAACATGGAACCTACCAAAAGAAAGATTAGACTCGTATTTTCTTGTGTTTCCTTTCTTTTCTTGGGAGTATGAACAGAATAAGATTTTCATTGCATGGTATAACTGCTGTTTTACCATGCACATGACAATAAAACTCTTGAATCTTGAATCTTGAATCTTTATCAGAAAAAAAGTATGTTTCTACCTTTTTCTGTTCTTTAGTAATCAGCAGTAGAACATAGCTTTCAGGAAAATACCAGTTGCCAACAAATAAAAAAAGGGAGAAGAACAGCTTTTTGTGAAAAAGATACATTTTAAGAATAACTTTGACACTTTGACACAAATGTTTTGATTTTATGACAGCTCAAATACCTAAACTATACCAATATAAACAACACAAAAAGGGGTTGTTTTACATCAAAATAACAATTTATTTACAAATATAACACCATGAACTATTTACAATTTTCACATTTGGAACAAAACTGTGGGTGTGCACGAGCGTGCACGCGTGTGTCTGCGTGTGCATGCGTTAGTTTCCCTACAATGCGTTAACATCTGCACGCTACAGTCCTCCTTGCTCTTCCACGTCCTCCTCGCCACACTCACAAATACACATACTTCCACTACACACACTCCTGGACGTATTTAATTCACTTATCGGAACATCTACATTTGCAACATAGTCCCATCGCCACAGCCAATTGGCATAAAGGTTATTCTCCTTCCAGCCAATTAAAATGAGGGTGATCAGGTGCAGCTTGCAGATTTGTTGTGATTAATGGGCTGAGCGTTCCATGTGTTGGTTTGGCTTCTCTTTATGAAATATTCATAAACAATTAAGCCCTTGTGGAGTGTGTGTTTGGAGACCTGAAGCATCCGAATTATGCAAGTACCTATGATTTCTGTCAAAGCTGTAATTAATGAGTGCATGTTTCATGTTGTAGTATGTCTATATTTGATTAGTAAATTAAAACAAATGTTAGTGCAGGCGTTCAGGTGTTACAGTACTTGCTTTGACAATGGAATTAGTGTTTACATCTTTGCTTGAAAACAAATGACCTTCATTAATCATCAGGAAACATAATTTTGTGGTTTTGTTTGGTGTATTGCGCACAATGACTTTTACAGTAAAGTATAGACCTGATTAGTAGTTGGTGCAAATTAGGGATGTCCCGATCCACATTGTATGGCTTCCGATATGATGCGAGATATATATATATATATATATATATATATCCATCCATTTGTGGTGTGATTTTGAATATATTACTTTTTTTTTAACAAACTCTCTTCAACGCAGTAGTAATTTATGGACGGTCCTAAGTGTAACAATCAGCAGTTAGAGCAGCACTTCCCGTGTGGGCTCCCCGCACCATGACACAGCAGCCCAGGCACAGTGAAGGGGAACTACCACCACCGTGGCATACTGCGGACATGTCTTCTTCTTGCAAGTCGAGTCGAGTGGCAACCAACTGTGAGGCGCATTACTGCACATGCCATATTGGAGTGTGGCCCAGAATTACGAATATTCGACAGCAACCGCATCTCGTGACTCAAGCCGATTTGATCCGATCTTCAAATTGTGCAATTCAGTTATCCCTTGCCACTTAGCGCTTTGAATTTCACGGTTTCAAATGATCACAGTTTTTTAAAAATGCATTTATTAATAAATCATGCTGTGTTGTGGTTGAATTCAGCCTATTAGTCAAAAATATGCATGTTTAAGCAAGCATGTATGTATGTTTTTACCTTAATTACACATTTCAAGGACAAACATGTCTAAATGAAGTAAAATACAAATATAAGTCATTCCAAACACGCCTTAAAAAGATCAGATCGACATTGATAAGGTTTTCTTCCGTGAAAAAGCATGTGATTGGCATATCCCGATAAATGCCTTCCAACGCCGATTGCAAATGCCAACCACCAGTGGCTTCTACTATTGCAGCCTATAGCGATCCCTGCGTGCAGTGTAGTGTCTTGCCCACTTCCCCGTCCCACTTTCGTTGACACTGCGTAAACAAACATGTCTGCCATGTGGAACTTACCTGCCAACACTTGCCATGAAAAATGATCTTGGTGGTGGCAAAAAGCTTTAACTTAAAACGGCATTTGAAGAACAAACACTTCACGGAGGTTGGTTAGTTTTCAAGGCTCACCGTGTGATCATCAGTCAAACAGCAGCTGACGCAGCCTCAATGCTGGACAACACTCACCCGTATGTGCGTGACACTCAGAAGGCTAAGCAAATAACCCAAAAAATAACTGAATGCATCGGACGAGATAACCAACCTTTCTCAGCGCTGAAGACACCGGGTTCGCCAACTGCTCTCTCACTTGGAGCCCACCTTATGTGCTACCTGGAAGTCCTGCTAGGGCTCCATCGTTGTACTCTCACAGGCAAAGTCTCCTTAAATACCGTCAGTCAACGATTGTTATGCAGTTGAATTCACAATTCTGGAAAATGCAAACTTTTTTGTGTAATCTGTTTTTTTTTTAAACCATATCCTAGCCAGTGGTGGTGTTCCGAGGTCTTTTTAGTAGGGGAAAAAAAATGCAATTTGGATCAAGTTGCATAAGGGCTCTGTCACACCTTGACGATTTATCCAGCGCATGCCTGACGTGATCATTTTGATGGCATACGTTGAACTGCCGACGTTTTTTTTTTCAATTTTGGGCGTATACATAGCGTATTCATAACGAGGTCAACGTAAACATGACGTATTAGTAACTTATATAGAACGTTTCTATAACTTATAGACAACTTATATCAACCAATGCGTAGCGTGTTGCCGGTGTTCACAATTTATGCTCGCCTGTCACACCTTGACGATTTAGCCAGCTTACGCCAACGTATGAAAAAATTGGCCAATACGCTGGCGTACGTCCAATAAGTTATGGGTAAGTTAAGAGCACGCTGAAGCACGCCGGCGTACGTCATAGAACGTCCAAGTCGTCCAAAAATTTTGTACATGCAAAAACGTCCATAACTTATTGGACGTACGCCAGCGTTTTGGCAAATTTTTTCATACGTTGGCATAAGCTGGCTAAATCGTCAAGGTGTGACAGGGCCTTAAGAAAGCACCATAAAATTAAGCAAATGTCTGTTCAGTATTTTTAGGTTTCAGTGTTAACAGCTGTTGCTTGTGTAGATTATCCCAAAATGTTACTCATTTCAAAGTGTTATGATCGTAGCAGGAACAGATTTCCATCATGTCTTACGAGGAAAAGGAATTGAAAATTGATTAAAAAAAAAAAAAAACCTGCTGGAATGGAATAATTTTTTACCTCCAAGACTGCACTGCATATCCATGTACAGTGTCAGAAAATGAAA
This sequence comes from Dunckerocampus dactyliophorus, assembly GCF_027744805.1. NCBI lineage: Eukaryota > Metazoa > Chordata > Actinopteri > Syngnathiformes > Syngnathidae > Dunckerocampus > Dunckerocampus dactyliophorus. The sequence continues at coordinate 2,821,863 of NC_072823.1, forward strand.
GAATATCTTCAGCTTTTGTTGACAAGTGCTGCATTAGGCAGTGTTCTTCCACTTCCACACAAATATTTTCTGTCTTGGTATGCTTGGTATGCGTCTCTGCCACTGTTATCGTGACCTGTAATTGACAAACTAGCCCCAAGAGGAGACTCGGGGGTATTTAAAGGGGACTATATTTGGTTAGGTGATGACAAATTTAGGCAGTTGCATCCATTTGAGCTTCATTGGTTCGTGAATTCACCATTAGAGCAAATTTTACAGTGGAGCACAATGCACCGTCGTGCACAATGGCAGTTGGAGCTCCTTAGTTATGTGCAACTTTACACATTTTTCCACTAAATTGTGGATGAATTCTGAATTGACTGGATGCCAATTGACTCTAAACTGAATTGCTTTGTATCTCATATTTTACAGTGAGCGCATTTTTGCTGCTACACATTTTAAGAGGATTGTTAGGCCATTAGTTGATTCGAAACGTTTATTTTGCAAGGCATTTGAAGCCTCTTGTGGGCTTTAAGAGGGCCACTGGGCCCAAAGACCCAGCAGCAGGCCCACATTTGCATGTTTTTTTAACTGTAGGAGACTTGGACTGTACCACAGGACCAAATGGACCTGTATGGAAAAGAGTGTGAAGAGCGTGTCTCTGTGTGTTTTGAGATAAAGGATAAAGACGTCCTGTCCTCCCATTTAAGGTTGATTTGAATATGAAAGGCAAGCAGGGCTAGAGAACACCTGAGGCTAATAGCAGTAGCTGACAAAGCCTGTCAAAACATTCCAACACTTTTTGTTTGGAACATATTTCTGTGTTTTCTGCATATGCATGTATTCATACCATATATGGTACTTCCTGTATTGATGCTACACTGAGTGGGTGTGGCTTAAGCAGCAACCTATCCCTGATTGGCTGGATGCTAAGAGACATTTTTTTTCCCTCCCAGCAGCTATTTGTGAAATGCCAGGAAAACACAGGTGTGTCTAATTAGGTGAATGAAGATCTTCGTTCACCTCATTAATACTCGCACTGTCGGAACAGAATGGCTGCTTCTTAAAGGGTTTGGTTCTATGTCATCAATAGTGTTATCATGTGAAGCGTGAATCATTCATTCTGACGTTATAGTTAGCACAAGTAGTATTTGTATTAGAACTGTAATTGTCTTTTGTTGACTGATTTAAGGCAGGAACGATTTGCATGTTATAATGTGAGTCCGTCCAGATTTTGCTGTTTTTGTGATTGTTGCGGCCTAAAATGCCTTTTTAATAATTTAAAAAAGGCAGATAAATACACAACTATGAAATAGGATAGTGTAGTGAAGCTGTGATTTTGACACACACCCCCAGCAAGTTTTCTGAACCATCGCTGTCTTTGGCTGTGACGTCACTGCCAGAGCACGTTCCAGGAACCCGATTACAGCAAAGCCAAGAAAGTGACATATTCACAGCAATAACACATGAACAACATTCACTGATATTGTGTTATGATAACTGATATAACACACACACAAAATGGCCACAAGTATGTTTTTTGACTGTCAGTAAGTGACATACAGCTGCAAAATAAAAGACCACTGAACAGCGACCGCTGCTTATTTAGCCCTGGAATGAACAAAATTTTCATCACACGTCCACATCTCTATCAAGGAAGCGAGGACGTGGGGGGGGCGATGCAGGGACACATTTGATTGGTTATACAGCTAACGTGCGTTAACAAGTCTTTTTAATCTTGCGGGATAGTAAGTGTCTTGTTTATCTGTCTAGATCTGATATTGACAAAATCCCATTTCAACTCATCCGTGACCTATCTTCCACTACAGAATAAAAAAAACATGTCCTTAGTGTCTAAAGATGCTGATTGGACCAATCAGAGCGAGGTTCATTGACTAATAAGTCAGGACAGAGGTGGAAAAAGAATGACAGCAACACAAAAGCAGAAATTGAATCATTTGGACAAAGAAAGTCAAAAGAACAAAAAGTGAGATGAAACTACAGTAGGAAGGTCGGAAGGACAAAAAAAGAGAGAGGAGGAGGTGGAAGGGGGCGGCAGGGCGTGTCGCTTCAACCAGTGGGACAGCGCTGGTTGCCGGGGCGATGGGCGATGTGAGCTGGTGATTAGCGGATGTCGTGCGAGGCGGGCCTTTAAACGGTGTGGGATTAGAGGACACGCAGTGACCGGTGGCCTGCCGTTAACTGGGAGCGAGGATGCCGCCCCTCTCGGCACGACCTCCGAAGCTTAGCTGGCCTTTCATGTGGCTGAGGGCTGCGGCAGAAGGAGAGGAGGGGGTTGCGGGAGAGGAGATGGAAGGGGAACGAGGCGGCGAGAGGAGAGAGCTCCTAATTGTGAAGATGCCAGTGGTGACTCGCAGCAAAGTTGGCAAATAGGCGAGCGCCATTGTGTGAGCGTGTGACAATAATGAGTTTTCCCGCTGATGTCTCGGTGGCCACGTGTACCATAAAGATGCAAACCTTCCTTTTTGGCTTTTTTCACACCTGGAAATAAATTACCTTTATGCTTTGTGTGAGTGTTTGAGCTGCTTTTTTGTCCCCTCTGTGCATCTGACATGCGGGTTCTTTTATTTGCCATCCCTATGCACTCACAGAGAGGTGTGTGTGCTTGCGTTGGGAAGCACACACTTTTGTCCAAGGGTCATTTATGTGTATGGGTGCATTTGTGCAAGTTGACTGCTGTTTTGTGGTTTATTAAGATGCTGGATGTGAGCTTAGGGGTTGCACCGGCTGCTGAGCACCACTGAGCTGTTGTTACTGTGCATTTATGTGTGTGTGTGTGTGTGTGTGTGTGTGTGTGTGTGTGTGTGTGTGTGCGCGTTTGCAATAGTTGAAATACTACTTGTTTCTTTCCTCCATTTGTCTTCTGATTTTGAGGAAAGAAACGTTGAACATAGGTTCACCTAAATGGAATACGTATGTAGAAACAGTTTGTGAATAGGGTTGGGTATCATTTGGAGCCAAATAGGCGCTTCTGAAACAGTGCCGGTGCATAAATGGTGCCTGAACTGGTACTTTTAAAAATTGGGAAACATACTGGGAAACGTCCTAAAACAATGCCTTTATATTTTCACTGAATTTTGCAAAATGTGTGTGCCGTGTTGGAACCGGGCACAACTGTTGGTGTATGAACATTTGCAGTGTTTAAATACATACATACCGCACAATTTTAGCAGAAATGAATAACTGATATGTAATGTTGGATTCCATTGGTCGTGAATGCACCTCGCTTGCCGTTGGTGGATAATGAGGAAGTGTTGTGCTGTGGGTCGGTATGGAGAAATGTGTTGGAACTGAGCATTGCTGTTGGCGTGTTAAGGTTGTTAATTTAAAAAGTGCCTCTGTCAGGAGGTTGCATGACTGACAAGACGTTACTTGCACAATATCAACTTGTTGCAGGTAGGGATGGGTATTGTTTCCATTTTATCCGATACTGGTGCCAAATCTGTACTTTTGAAACGGTCCTGGTGCTTAAGCTGTGCCCAAACCGGTACTTTTAAAAAGGAAAACATCAATAAATAAATGAATAATAATAATACATTTATTTATTTCTATGGAATCTTGTGGTTTGCATGTTGAACAGAACAGTAATGTAAATACTTATTAAATAATATCAATAAAAATTAATAAAATCCAATATTAAATAGTTATAATTATCACAGCAAAACCAGCAGCAATACTCAACTGAAAAAAACAACAAAAAACTAAGATTGTTCATGAAAGCGCCTTGCTGGCAGTGACTGATTGGTGGATAATGAGGAAGTGTTGTGTTGCCGTTATACTGTAGACAGAGCTCCGGCTAAAATGCATGTGCTGTGTTGGAACTCAGCACTGCTGTTGGCGTATTAAGGTTGGCAATAAAGTTAAGAGTGTCAGACGGCGGGTGCCTGTGTCAAGAGGCACTAAATACGCCAAATATGTATTTTTAATGTCCAAGTTCTACAGTATTGCCTTGGACCTGAATAGAAATGTTGAGGAAAACCAGTATCACGTCTTTTAGTGGTGAAGGTTGTTATGAAAACCCTGAGGTATTAAATACTGTATTTTGTGAACTGTAAAGTTGTTTTCTGTCTTTGCAGGCGTTTATCCGTCCATTCAGGGAGCACCACATTGACCCAACCGCCATCACCCGCCACGACTTCATTGAAACCAATGGAGACAACTGTATGATCCCCATTTTACCACTGGCACTCATGGCCTACAAGTACCTCACTTACACACCAGGTGACCCGCATGCACACACATGAATAGTAGTATTTCACCTATTTCCCCTTGCAGGGCAATTTAGGGATAGAGCTTGTAATATTTACAAATATTTAAATAAGATGCAGTTGCACAAATTGAAGAGGAGGTAGTTGGGCGTGTGAGCGTATGGCATCATTTTAAACTTTGTCATTCAACTAGACATACAACAGTGAAGCACGTTGGACTGCACCTGTTCTGAATGCATCACAAAAGCACACCTGCTATACTGCCGCTTGCTTGTTGACAGTTCAGTGCCATGACTCCAGTCAACGTTGCTCAAGTTACTTACAGTGGTGTGACAAAGGGTTTGCCACCTTCCTGATTTCTTTTTTTGTTTGCATGTTTGTCACACTTAAATGTTTCAGATCATCAAACAAATTTAAATATTTGTCAGTGACAACACAACTGAACACAAAATGCAGTTTCACACAGCCCTGTGTGAAAAAATGATTGCCCCCTGAACCTATTAACTGGTTGGGAGCACTTTTTCACACCGCTGTATATCACTGCGCCTGATACAGCTCCAGTTTTGCAACTCATTAGACTGTACCTAATATTGTGGTGAGTGAGTGAAACATCTGACGCGATAATGACATGAGTTCAACAACTTTTCAAAGTTGCATTTGCAGGGTCACTGGCAGTGACTTTGAGGGTGTTGCTGGGTGCTGGAGTCGGGGAGGCATGTGGGAGTTGCACTGGTAATCACGTTCAGTGACCTCATGAGCGCAGGGCGGCAAGGGCAGGAGGAAGAAGATAACTCGTGAAAGGAGCGTAACCTATTATTGAGCAGGTGACTTCTTCAGCTGTCATGTAGGGCTAAAGTGGGCTGCGAGGGAGGTTGAAAGATCCGGACTTCAATTTCTTCTTCTTTTTTTTTTTTATTCAAGCTAACAGTAAATGTATTTTTGTTGGTTAGCAATGTCTGACTTGTACTTTACGTACAACAAAAGTTAAGGTCCGCGTTTTGTCCCTTTGGAGTGGGGTAGCAAACAAGGGAGGTTAGGAGAATTAAAAAAAAAACAAAAAAACTTACATCTACACCTGTCATGTGACGCGCGCCACAGTGGGTCAAGGGGTCACGAGACGGTGACATCTCCGCCTGTCATGTCTGCACCTGAAGGGGTCACTGTTAAGGGTGACATACAAGAGAAGGAAAGCGAAGGCGTGGCGGCGGTGAGGTGACACCTGAACGTGTCATGTCAAGCTCCTCACGGTGACAAGCGGTCACCGGGCAAAGACGATGACCAAGGTGAAAGTCGTGAGGTGACACCCCCAGCTGTTGTGTCTGCACTTGAGAAGGGGGTCAAGAGGTCACTGTTTCAGTCAAAGTGGGATGTTGAAGGTAGGGAGAGAGGAGACGACAAGTCCAGGGGGACAAGAGAAGCGCAAGAATAGGGAGGAACGTGTAAGCAGAGGACAAAAGAGAGCCTGTGTCCCCATTTAGACAAAGTTTGCTCGATAGTATATTATATACAGTCATCCCTCGTTTATTGCAGTTACTGTTATTGGTTCCATATCCAAACACGATAAGTGAATTTCCGCAAACTAGGATTCCGTATTAATAAATTTTAGATTTTCGTTGTTAGAGCATAGAAAACCTGTTTGCCTTTCTAAATACGTTTTTTAACATTATTAGAGCCCTGTAGACATGAAAAAACACCCCTATAGTCACCTTTACACTCCTGTTATTCTTTTACACCACATTGGCAGGCTATGGGCTCTCTGAAGTGACACGAGACAAGCATAGCAAGCTACTGAGCTATCTAGTTAGCCTCCAATTATTTATTCTAAACTTAAGAAAGGGCTTGAAACGTAGTGGGGGAAAAAGGACAAAGTGAGAAGCCATAAAGATACCACTTCCACATGGAATGAGAGGAGACTTTTTTACACTGTCATGTCATGGCTGCAGTGGAAGTTATGGTAATGTCGATGCCTTCGCAATGCAATGTTAGAGACATCTATTGACCAGAATATTGTCTTTGAATATTTTTGACGACAAAGTAATAATAAGCCATAGTCAACCACATTTTTTGGCAGTGCAGTGCTGTAGCTATTCATGTAAGAACTTAAAGTGATTTTGGTTATTATTAAGAAAACCATGGAAGTTGCTAGATATCAGCTCTTAAATTAAACTCTTATGAGCTATATTGGTTATCATCATTATATTTGTCCGATCAAATGTGCCTTAGTTGTACCAGGCATTAAAATGGATCAATAAACTGAAAAACAAGGGTGGTCTAGTCATTTTTGACTGTATACACAATATGTCCCTTGTAACAATACATATGTACTGAGCGATGGATGTCACGCGGTACCCAACACGTCCTCTGCTCATCTCTCCCCTGCTGCTACTCCTCGCCATTCCTCTCTGTCGTCCCGTCTTCCCCTTTCCTACGTCCCTTCATCTCGCAGAGGCCCTGCCAGCACCCTCACTATGGGAGTGCGAAGTCTTTGCGTGGGCCCCCGTCTTTACACTTAAAAAGGTTGTCTTATAAACGCTCGTCTTGGCTGAGTCGCTCTCACGTCACCTTTCAGAGGCCTTGGCGGCGTCTTATCCTTGGGACTGCTACGTCCTCGCCCTGGCGGTTTTCGTCATGTTGACCAACCAGATTCACAAGTGGAGCCACTCCTACTTCGGGCTCCCGCGCTGGGTCACGTTGCTGCAGGACTGGCATGTGGTGTTGCCACGGAAACACCACCGCATCCACCATGTCTCACCACACGAGACTTACTACTGTATCACTACAGGTAAGACTGTTTTTAAGTTGTTCGGTCCAAGTTACGTGCAGACTGACATGTAGGATACCGATTTCAGATGAGCGCACATTGACTCAAGCGATTTAACGTGTTCATTCAGTGGTTTTACGCAGGATTCCAAATGATGCCCATCGCTGTATTTACATCAGCACCAGTTTCTCTCATGTTTTGAAATACTTCATTTCAAAGTCATGCCACAGCAATCTCAAATACAGGTGCATCTCAGTAAATTAATAAATAATCTTTAAATAGCTAATTTCTTTCAGTAAGTTCAATTAAAAAGTGATCCTGCTATATTTTGCAGATTAACAACACACACTGATATACTTGAAAAATGTATTTTATTTTATTGTTTTTTATCATTTTGATTACTATAGCTTACAGCTAATAAAAAGCCCCAGATTCATTCAAGTAAAATGAGAAAAATTGTCAAAAAGTTCGTTACAGGCGGTCCTCGTTTACATTTCATGGTTAAGAACACGCGCCCATAAATTAATGTGAAATAGTTTATTTCTGTAAACATGAGGCTCGTGCTGGACTGAAGAATACAGTGTGTGCCTGCCCAGCCACACCGAGGAAGAATAATGTTGCTTTTTAGGTTTTTTTTGGGACTCCATTATGTCTCCCAAGTGGCAGGGCACCAAAGAAAAGGAAGAATAAAGATCAGATGATTGAATGCTAATGAATGATAGAGAGGTCATGGATTCTGTGCGCTGTCACAAGGAGATCTGGGAAGACAAGTGGAGGTCATCTTTCCAGTCGAGCCTGGGACAACATTTTAAGAAGGTAGAACAGGGTATCTGTGGGGTCTCAAATATAATCATTTGAATTTAAGGCCTTAAAATGTTTAAGTCATTGAAGGTCAAAAGCATCGGAAGAAATGTGTGCAGATGCTGAGCGGCCATTTTACAGTGCCTTAATTGAAACCCATGATGGCAGAATGATTTCACTTGAAAAGTCTGACAAAATGGCAGTTCTCTTATGAATAACTGAAAGGAAATGTGTTTGCGTGCGTGTCTTCAGAGACGGCAGGCCTGTAATAGAGCTGCATTCACTCCCCTCCACGCACGTGGGTGAGCGGGAGAGGATACACGAGGGGGGTTGATCTCGTACGTCACCCTGGTGCCCCAGTGGACGCCAGATGTGCGTGAACGAGCTGTGGTGTGGTGGGGGTGGGGGTGGTGGTGGTAAGGGGAAAAGCACATACTCGTCTGCATCTGCATACTCGAGCATCTGTGTGCAAGCTAGTTTTTTGACCTCTTCATGGTTTATAACCTGTGTGTGTCTGTGTGTATTTGTGGGTTGGTGGCGGTCCAGGACCCACAGGGGACTGTGACAGCACCCCCCACCCCCACCTCCCCTAGCTAAGCTGCCTGAGCCAGGCTCAGAGTCCACTGGGGCTGTGCCTAGCTGCCTTTGTGTTTGCCACCGGCTGACAATCCCCATGTATATTTAATGCTAACCTGCTGTCTGTTCTAACAAATAGGACTTCACAGGCAGAGGAGGGGGGTGGAGGACAGGGGTGCGAGGAAGGAGGAAGAGTGGAGGACGAGGAAAGGATAGGAAACAGGGATTTGGCGGGAGGGCGGAGACGAGTGGAAGGAAAGATGGAGGGACGGAGAGTGATATCAAACAACTTCTGGCTGCTTTACTGTCTTCCAGCAGCGTGGGTCACTGAAGGGACACGACGCACACATGCGCCATATGCACACTCTCGCACGACGTATGCACACATCCCCGCAGCCATAGCATGCAGCCTATGCAAACACATCACGGGTGGTGGTGTGCAGGCATCAGACAAGGGTAGCTAGAGTACACACAGCCCTTGTGAATGTCTCTATTTGCTTCTTGCTGATGTAGGTGTGTGCATAATATGTGGAATTGTTACTTCTTTGGTTCCACAGCTGGCAGGTTTTAATCTTTACAAGCAGATACAAGAAGGCGCTTTGATTTCTGCATTCTTATTCTACATCGATAAAGCTCGCCAGAAGGTAGTCAGAGGCAAACGTCGACTTGGCTTATCAACCCAAATGCCTACCTCACTCACGGTGGAACACGCAATTTAATTGTACCACACAAAGTATTCGGTTATCGAAATGTATAATATACCGTAACTTCCGGGCCGCTACTTTTTTCTTATACTTTGAACCCTGCAGAGAATTTATGTCTAAATTCTAATCTTGTGACATGTCCTTCACTTCCGAGCTGCTACTACTAATAGTTTAAATACTGTGCTGTTTCTGAGTCAGTGAGGAAACGGTAGCTCTTTCTTTGGCAGGAGCCAATCATGAGCTATCAGTGCACGCAGCTTGTCGACCCATTGGAAATCGCAGGAGGTCATTACTCAATATAACAGTCTGACTCATGGTGTCGTCTTATAAAGAACACTAAACTCATACAGACATGCACCAATACAAGTTTAACATGGGAAAAAAAACAACTATTCAAGTTTTCTTATAATGCATTGCGTCTGAGCAAAGCATTTCATTGGATGAGAAGCGGCATATAAAATGGATGGATGGCACTGTAATGCTGCCTCTGTCCACCACCGGGAGCCAGTGGGAAGCTGACATCATTGCAGCGCCCCGGCTGGCACCAATGAATACTTTGCTCAGATGCAATGCATTCTGGGAAAACTGGAAAAATAGTTCTTTTTTTCATTTTAATCTCATATTGGTACTTGTTTACATATTTCTTAGATACACCTTTTGAGTGTTAAGTTGTTGTGTGAGGAGTTTAGTGTTCTTTGTAAGATGAAACCGTGAGTCAGACTGTTATAGCGAATAATGCATGTATGTTAGCGTGTGTTTATTTCAATACCCGCATACTTGTTATTTTTGGTCGCACTGTGAGTGAAGGAGGTGTTTGGTTTGTACGGGTATAAACCTTCTTGCAAGTAGCACCACTTCCTCTAGCAAATTGTTCTGTACTGTAGTGCCATATTTTTATGGGTGGCTCAATTACTCAGTGTTCACTGTTCGGGGGTCGTCTGAGACTGAACAGCCCCCACCCCACCCAACAACAAAATCCACAAGCCTGCTTTACTCATTGAATTGACTCCTCTGTCCTTGTCATGTCATTTCATCCTTAATCTATTCCTTCTATGGTGTCATGTCCCATCCACCCCAGGCTGGTGCAACTATCCACTGGACCAGCTGGGCTTTTGGCGACGCACCGAGCGTCTGATTGAGAGACTGACGGGTCAAAAGCCTCGCTCTGATGACATGGCCTGGGCCAAGAAGACCGACTGATGGATGGATGGACAGACGGGCTTGCAGATGTAAACATAGCAGACATGAAGATGATGTATGGGGAGGAAAGCACAAACACACACACACAGACACACACATATACTGTACATTCTACATGTTTCAGTGCTTGTTGCTTTTATTTGCTAGGGGAAAAAAACGTTCTCTTATCTCTATGTGTGCAGACTTCTGTCTAAGAAGGATTTGTGCAAAAAAAAAAGAAAGTGTTGTAAACACCAACATAGCTTACACTGGTAGCAGTCAATCAGCAGCTCAGTTTAACCAATCAGGTGTGGTATTGTCATCACGTCTTGGTTTAGGAGGCTTCTGGAGGTTGGGCTCTCCAGGAGTGATACCATGCTGCCTCACACACGCACACACATGCACGCACACACGCATACACACACTTACTTTTGAATAATTTCCCCTGTTGTGTCCATACACAAGTAGATAAAAATTATTCATGTTAAGGTCATCTGCTTTGCTGCTTCCTCATAAAGTGGCCAGGGGGATTCATTTACTCAACTGCAGAAAGGACCGGGTATCTATTAGGGGTACGGCCAGCTTACTGTAGTATGAGGCCTTTATTGAGACAAACACATTTTTGTATTACTGTAAATAGTGTAACTAATTTGGAAGTAGCTTGTCGGCACATAATAAGGAACGCACACAACACAGCACACCCAAGTAGACTGGCAGTGCAACTGAGGAACAGGCGCCATTTCCACGTCGAATACTGCACAAACCACATAACATCCCAGTAGCCACTGGTAAGAGTCCACACTTCAGTACATCAAGACGTCTGTTTAGGTGTCTCAGTAGGTGCTGCTCTTTTCAAATGGGATCAGCCTCTTTAATGTCCTGCTCGATGCGCTTATTTGTTAGAAGTGGATGACGCGCCGTGCGATTAATTTCATTGCAGGGCCACTGTTTGAGGAATAGGGTACAGTGGCACCTCAGTTTTCGGTAGTAGTTCCAAGGTCTGACATAAACTGAAGTCTTTTTTCTCATAGAAAGTTATGTAAACCGAACTGACAAAAAATACATTTTATAGAGAATAATTGCAGTTTTACATGGAGAGAACATTCAAAATAATTATTTCTTTGGCCCCGTGGCGGGTTATTTAGCAGCCAGACATCATAAAAAATGCACGGACAGTGAGTCACAACGTGTAGGGTGCTTTGTTTGGGTACTTGGTGGAATGATACGGTACAGGGCCAACGGACTAGTTTGTTACACGCAATAGTGTACGATAGCCGAAACGGTGTAAAAAAAAAAAAATGGGGCAAAATTTCGGCAAAAAATGTTGTCGAAAACTGGAGCATTCCACTGTGTTTTGATACCACAATAAATTGTGGAAATGGGAAACCGAGTGTCTTTCCACAAAGCATCAGGAAATGGAAATGGGTATTAATACACTGCGTGAGTGCTACTGTGTTCTTAATGTATTTTTATCGCAAAACGTCCTTCTTTGCATCTCATTAGCTTGCAAATGCATGGACACAGGAACCGCAAGTCAGCTCTGTCGCCTGTCTATGATGTCATCGGCGGTTGACGCTGCAGTTCTTTACTAAAGCGTAGGTCACAGCCGGTCCACGCACAAAAAAACTCAAACGCGCAGAGCATGTGGCGTGCTGATTTTTGAGCCGTCGAATTGCCGCAAACCGGCCACAGAAGTTCTTTATGTCAAACTCTACGGGCACTTACGTTTTTTTTCAGGTTGCAAGACAAACTTAACGCACTTCGTACGTGTTTGTGCGGCGTCTGTATGGCCAACGGGTGTCGTTCGTACGATTTGCTGGTGTCAGGTTTGGGCAAAATGTCAATTTTTTTGTACGTCACACTTGCAGACTCCTATGTGTGTTGTGCGTCACACGTGCACCCCACATGTGTCATTTGTGCGTCCAACGCATGTTGAGATATTTCATATGCAAATCGTACGTCCAGTTGTGACCAACACCACTGGTCTCAAAAATGTGAACACAAAACACATTTTTATAGTCTTACAATTGTGATTTTACGTGCATAAAACAATTCTAAATGCATATAAATGATGAATGAAAGGCATAAATGCACATTGAAGGTTACCTTTACCCTCACTGAAGACGCGATTGTTGACAAAGACACGATGTGGCAGCGAGATCAACACATTCATGTTTTTCCATGCGTTATTCCTTGAATTCAGTGGTTTTTCTCACCTTCTTTGCAACTGGCAACTTTCTTTAGCTCCATGTTTGTGTTATTTTGAAAAAATAAAAATAAAAGCAAAGACTTGAGGTGAGAAACAGTGCTTATCCCTTTCATTCATCATTTATTATGTGTTTCTATGTATTTAGAATTGTTTTCTGCATTTTTTTTGTGTCGGACCTTCTGGAACAGACTAATGAGGCTGTAAATGGAAATGCATCGTACAGGAATGTTGCGTCTGCTGCTACTTTGTACATCTCGCGCGGATGAGAACGTTGGCTGTTGCGCTACTGGGGAGTCTCGATGCTTAGCTTTATATGATGGAATCCTTTAATCAACGATAACAGCGCTTTGTTTTACTGATAAATGTCTTCTACACACACGATCACTTGGCACACTTGCGGTTTTCACTCCAGTATACACCACACACACAAACTATTGAGAGAAAAAAGAAGCTTTTGAATGCTGTCTCACACACCCTACGTATTGTGTTTGGCTGTTTTCTCGGGCTTTAGTTTTCTATTTTCTTATTAATGAATCAAGCCTTGTCCAGTTGAATTCTGACTTTACAATTTGCAGCTAAACGCGCGCTGCTTGTCTGCCTTAATGTTTTTATCTGCTCTTTAATTTGAATAAACACAAAACAATCCCATCTTGATAAGTGTAGTGTGTGGTCTTTGACAATAGATGTGGAAAATAAAAGCATTTTACTGTCTAAATGTGCAGTTTAGATATGTTTTTTGTTTCATGCTACTCGCCATTCATTCCAAGCTGCTGTTATACAACATGTATCTTACGCCCTCTAGTGTCCAGTTGATATTACTACTACGGGGTGTCCAAACTTCCCACCGATACTGAAAAATGACAGGATCCACGGGCTACTGATATTTTGCAAAGCAACACATGTAGGTGAGAAGTTATGTATATTTAAAAAATAATAATATTAGCGTTGTGATATGCAGTATGTTAACAAGCGTATTCATATGAACTTCGGTCTTTACTTTTTTTTTTTTTTGCAGGTTTTTTTGTTTTTTAATTTCTCAATCCCACTGACATACCTTCATAACAGGGGTGGGTAAACTGCGGCCCTTGGAACACCTCAGGCCCGCCAAACATCTAAATCCAGCCCACCAGGGGGTTTCTTTACTTTTTTTCAAACCTTTAAAATCAGAACTACAGCTGGCAAATGACTTGCAGTGCTCCTGTGGCACATGGGTCACATACACTAACATACCTTAACCTCTTACCCCTAATTTATCCTAACCCCAAACTCTCCCTAATTCAGTTCTATTTGTAGCTGCAATCCTAACCCTTCACTCTTCCTCGACATTAAACCCACCATACAAGCTAATCTACTCCAACCAAGACCGTAACCATTTACCCCGACTCCAACCCATCCTAAATGCAACCATAACCCTAACACACTAACTAATGCGAGACTACGGATGGTGTCCTGGGGGATCTCCTCCAAGATCTGGACCAGGGAATCCATGAGCTCCTGGACAGTCTGAGGAGCAACCTGGTGGCGCCGGATGGACCTAAACATAATGTCCCAGAGGTGTTCTATTGGGTTTAGGTCAGGTGAACGTGGGGGCCAGTCAATGGTATCAATTCCTTCATCCTCCAGGAACTACCTGCATACACTAGCCACATGAGGTCGGGCATTGTCGTGGACCAGGAGGAACCCCGGTCCCACTGCACCAGCGAAGGTTCTGACAATGGGTGCAAGGATTTCATCCCGATACCTAAAAGCAGTCAGGGTGCCGTTATCTAACCTGTAGAGGTCTGTGCGTCCTTCCAGGGATATGCCTCCCCAGACCATCACTGACCCACCACCAAAGCGGTCATGCTGAATGATGTTGCAGACAGCATAACGTTCTCCACGGCATCTCCAGACCCTTTCAGGTCTGTCGCATGTGCTCAGGTTGAACTTGCTCTCATCAGGGAAGAGCACAGGGCACCAGTGGTGTAGTTGCCAATTCTGGTGGTCTATGGCAAATGCCAATGGAGCTCTACGGTGCTGGGCAGTGAGCACAGGGCCCACTACAGGACGTCGGGCCCTCAGGCCACCCTCATGGAGCCTGTTTCTGATTGTTTGGTCAGAAACATTCACACCAGTGGCCTGCTGGAGGTCATTTTGTAGGGCTCTGGCAGTGCTCATCCTGTTCCTCCTTGCGCAAAGGAGCCGATACCGATCCTGCTGAGGGTTGAAGGACCTTCTACGGCCCTGTCCAGCTCTCCTGGTGTAACTACCTGTCTCCTGGAATCTCCTCCATACGTCCAGGTACCGCAGTGATGCCCTGGTCCAGATCTGGGAGGAGATCCCCCAGGACACCATCCGTAGTCTCATTAGGATCATGCCCCCACGTTGTCAGGCATGCGTACAAGCACGTGGGGGCCACACAAACTACTGAGAATCATTTTGAGTTGCTACAATGACATTTTAGCAAAATGGACCAGTGTGCTGCATCATTTTTTCACTTTCATTTTTGGGGTGTCTTTGATTTCCCCCCTCTATAGGGTGATCATTTTCATTTCTATCAAATGATGTGGCATCATTTTGTTACTAATACATCACCTACTTATTATCAGGAAACATATTCAACATCATTTTTCCACCAGTTTAGATCTGATGTGTTTTCCAAGTGTCCCTCTAATTTTTTTGAGCAGTGTATACATACACATATATCTCGTAGGCCCAACCCTAAACCTTAACCGTACAGCTGAGCCACTGTAACCCTTAATACGCCATAACCCTAACCAACCCCTAACACCTAATCCACCCCAACCTAAACCGTACTCTGAGCATTTAACTTTAAACCTAAACCAGCCCAATCTACCCAAACGGTAATTCTAACCCCACTTAACATTTAACCTAATCCAGCTATTCAGCTGTCGTGAGTTCAGTTCAAAACATTGGAGCGACTAACATTTGTGCAGCATATCCCTAACACCACCAGAGTACTCTTGTCATATAGAGGATCTTTGACTCGGGTTTTTGCAGCACATCCTTGATCCTGTCAGGATCGTGTTTTGCAGTAGGTCCTGAAAGACAACTCGGTCAAATCTTCGACTAGTAAAAACATATTGCTGAGATTTTCTGATGTTATTTAAGACTTTATTAGCTATTTGGTGAGGTAAACGTTATAGCAGGGCCTTCCACTGACATGTAGAATAAGAATAACAGTGGGCGGTGTTACTGCAGGTCACCCTGCATGTAGTTTCACAGCAGGTCTGACAGTTTTTGCGACTGTTAATTAATCAACTTATAAAGGAGCTTGAGTTGGGTTCATCACACGCCGACAGTGTCCATCACACCTGATTGCGATCCCTGGCAGCTAGGACACGCTGCTTGCTGATTTCACATCTTCATAAAGCTCACAGTGAGAGCTCCTTTGTCATTCCGACATTACCACGAGTGTTTTCACTGTCACATCCAGCGTTAACAAGACACACACACACACACACACACTCACGCTTTGCCGACATGTTGGATCTCAGTGGATACCTGTCATATTAGTCAATGACAACGCAACTGAACACAAAATGCAGCTTGTAAGTGAAGCATTTTATTATTAAGGGAGAATGAGCGGTGTGGAGGAATTTTGCTGAATTGTTGTCATTCAGCCACATTGGAGGGTTTTCCAGCAGGAAGCGCCTTTTTAAGGTCATGCCACAGCATCTCAATAGGATTCAGGTCAGGACTTTGATTAGGCCACTCCAACGTCTTCATATGGTTTTTCTTCAGCCATTCAGAGGTGGACTTCCTGGTGTGTTTTGGATCATTGTCCTGCTGCAGAACGATAGTTGCTTTCAGCTTGAGGTCACCAACAGATGGCCGGACATTCTCCTTCTGGATTTTTTGGCAGACAGCAAAATTCATGGTTCCATTTATCACAGCAAGTCTTCCAGGTCCTAAAGCAACAAAAGAGCCCCAGACCATCACACTACCACCACCATATATTAATGTTGGTATGATGTTCTTTTTTCTGAACTGCGGTGTTACATTTACGCCAGATGTAATGGAACACACACCTTCCAAAAAGTTCAATTAGTATTTTGAACAAGTATTTTCCTAAAGGTCTTGGGGATCATCATCATGTTTTCTGGCCAAATTGAGACAAGTCTTAATGTTGTTTTTGTTCAGCAGTGGTTTTGGTCTTGGAACTCTGCCGTGCAGGCCGTTTTTGCCAAGTGTCTTTCTGATGGTGGAGTCATGAACACTGACCTTAACTGAGGCAAATGAAGCCTGCAGTTCTTTGGATGTTGTGTGATCTTTTGTGACCTCTTGGATGAGTCATCGCTGCACTCGTGGGCTCATTTTGGTTGGCCGGACATCCCTAATAATAGTAGTTTATTTCTTCCTTGGGACATTCCAAATGGTTGAAGTGGCTATGACAAATGTTTTTGCAATGGTTATGCTTCATTTTCCATCTTCTGTCAGATTCACAATTTGTTGTTTTTCACACTTAGACAGCCCTCTGTTTGTTATATTGTTTTCACCTCTAAATTCAGGCAAAACCTATCCTACCCAACCTGAAACTGAGTAGAGACGTTTGTTGCTGTTTATTGATTGAATAAGCAATGCAATCAAACACACCTGGCAACAAAACACACCTGTCAGTCACATGTTCCAATGCTCACATGAAAAATGGTGTGGGTATCTTCTAATTTGTGCATCCAATCGAGGTGTAAATACCTGGAAATAATGTCAAACCCAAATAATTTCAGTCTACAGCAAAAATAAAGAACCTCACTGTTCCAATACTTGTGAAGGATGTAATGTCAGCTCAGCTTCCCAAGGCTATTGTCATGTTCAAATAGGTGAGACTGAATCAAAAGTGCCTCTGCTGGATGAGTACTGCACTCCATTTTGCCTCAGTTGCTTCAACAGTCACGTAATCGCTAATGTCTTTAGAGTTCCTACACTTGTGGCTACCATTGCTCCCTTATTATAAATGTCAATTCCAGAGCCCATACCTGCCTTTTACAGGATGTTGAAATAATCCTATGTGTACGCATCACTCAAGTGAAATGGCGGACCTAAATGGTGAACTTGTCACCTTGCTAAAGCATTTCACCGTGCTAGAGAATCCGACAGTGAAGCTTGTTAAGGATCACGTGTGTTCACACCCTCTACAGCAGCGTTCTGCATTTCAGTGTCTGTTGCAATTTTTTAAAAGATTTGTGGTTTAAATCGTGCGTTATCGAGGTGTGCGTGTGTGTGTGTGTGTGTGTGTGTGTGTGTGTGTGTGTGTGTGTGTGTGTGTGTGACAGACACATCTAGAGTTGCTTCCGTCGGTGAAAAATCCAATTTATGAGAAACTAAGTGAGGCAATGGAGAGCTAAAATTTGGAGCAGTCTAAATGAAGAAAACCTTTATTGCAAATTCTTATCCAAATCGGAGGAAAACATCAATGGAGGAGCTGGCAGGAGAGTTTGGAGGGGAAGGTGTGAGCCATGTGGTTAAAAAATACTTTAATGGCCATATCAACCACTCGCAGATTTTTGCCATTTGCTGGTGGGCATAAATACTGTTAACTTTCACGAAAATCTGGGATGTACTGTAATTCAATTTTTGAAAATGAGCAATGTTATGATACAACCCGGACAGAGCGTGTGATTAAAGTTATGAAGAGTTAATAGGCCTGCTTAATTCTACACCACCCACAGAACACTACCTCTTTTAGAAGAGTCTAACCACCACCACCATTTGTCCTTTTTTTCAATAACTCCTCCTCAACCAACGACGTATGCTCGACCACTGCTCTTCAAAGGTAAATAACATTTATCATTACGTATTATTATATCATATTTATTATTGCTTTTTTTCATTAATTATCCTGGTTTAATATTACTACTGCATCCAAACTCATATTTACATACATACACATATACTGTATATGTATACACGTACATGTAGTACCTATATCATTGCTAATATTACCTTTTCCCCGACTTAAGAACAATTCGACTTAAGAACGGTCGTCTGAAACCAATTGTGTTCGTTAGTTGGGGACTTGTGTAGTTTTGTTAGTTTATACTACTTTAACAACTTAATACTGGGGATGTGCGATAATATCGGCCTCCCAATAGTATTGGCCCGATATTGGCATAGAAATTTAATATCAGTACATATCAGTATCGGGTTTTTCTCTAAAATGAAAACTGCTGTGTTCAGGCCTATCGGCTCCCGTACTAACCATCGTCAAGGCTTCTAGTGCAGCCACTACATGGAAATACTTTGTCACATTCTGTGGTATTCCTTGCAGTTGGAACTGGGCTTCAGTGCGTTGAAACCACAGCCGTGGTTTGTGTTGTCAGCCAACTTGTTAACTTGTAGCGGCACCGGTACGGCCTCGTTGTCACTTTTGTCAGTCAACATTTTTACACACTTCGAGGGTCACCAGTTGTGGAGATGCAATTCACAACGAGACAGGAGTCAAGGTAGGTGGCACCAATCCGTTTACTTTCCACTCAACAACAAGCAACAGCTAAGTGGCTACAACAACCTCATGACCCGGAAACGGAAGTAGACTTGGTGAATGTCTAAGACAATATTGTGGGTCACCGCAATGTGTTAATTCCACGACAGGAGATATGTGACGTTACACATGTACTGTACGTATCGATTGATATCGGAATCGGAAATTGAGAGTTGGACAATATCGGATACAGTGTTCCCTCGTTTATCGTGGGGGATAGGTTCTCAAAATATCCCGCAATAAGTGAAATCCGCAAAGTAGCCAACCTCAACACACGATTATAATGTTTTAAGGCTCCAAACCCCTCACCGTGCACTTTATACAAGTTTCTTCGAAAGGCAATAATATTTTCTCACATTTCTGTCTTGTTTAAACACTCTCAAAAAATGTAAAGCCTTCCTTTGAATTTTAATGACCAACCTACAGGTCGGACACAAGAAATGATTAAGTCACTCTTGCGTATTTCACTCCTGTGACCGTTCTGTTTCGTCCTGGCGCCGCTCTGATGTACTGTAGCGTTTTTGTATCCTTGTTAATACATATTGCTGCAGACCTCTTTCGAACCGAAGATTCATTTACAAGCTAGCAAGCAAGCAATGACACAGGACACAGGGTGGCACAAGGAGACTGATTGACAATGGTCTAGCCAATCAAGACGCAGAAAACAATGGGCGGTCCAGCCAGACGAGAGGGAGGAGAGAAACACTCAACTTCCCATAATGCAATTCTTCTAAAAGGGCCAGGCTCGGCTTGTAACAGCTTTCATAAGCTGTAATTTAAAAAAATAAAATAAAATTCACCGAAAGGTGAACCGCGATAGAGCGTGGGAACACTGTATCGGCTAAAAAGCTGATGTCGGACATCCCTACTTAATACTGTGAATAAATGTAATGCATTGGGGGTTGAATCATTTTGAGTGCAACTGTGTGTAAAGAGTTGGAGTATGATGATTTCACACTGCGCAAGATGGGAGCAGCCTGATGAAACAGGGCGTTGTTGGTGTCAGGAGACTTGGTGATGAATAGCTGACACAGGACAACAGGGACACGAGCACTGTCAAACTGTCAGTGTCCCTTTGACACACACTGGGAATGCTAATTACACGTTTACATGCGTGTGTTGGGCTGATGCATGTTTCACCCCCTTAAAATATTTCTTGTATATAAAGTTAAGGTTTTAAAACATTTGTGTATTATTCCTGCACTTCAGAAGTATCTACTTTTAAGCCACTTTAATTGAAGTGGCCATCAGTAAGCGTGCATATGAATATATCATACATAACACCAGAGCAGCAGTCCCTATCCATGCCAATGCTGGTCTACCAACATAGTTTATTTAGTTATTGCTATTACTGTTGTTTTTTTTTTTTTTACTGATCTACCAAGTTTTATTAAATTGAATGTACTTTATTTGATTGATTGATTATGTGTTTTTACTGGTTTACCAATTTATTTGATTCACATTGTTCTAATTGTTTCACTGCTCTACCAACATTATACCAGTGCTTCTCAATTATCTTCTGTCATGCCGCCACTGGGGGACAAGATTTGATATCTATTTATTTATCTGTACTGTACAGACTGAACTAGAAACTGAAACCAGCGGAATGCAACAAAATGGAGAGCAGTGAAGCATAAGAAAGACAAATTCATACATGTTGCCAGGTCTGCACTAATACTGAAAGCCCTCCCTGCCTCTTACGTCCCCCGATAGTTCACCGCGTCCCCCAGGGGGGTCCCGCGCCACGATTTGAGAAGCACTGCTAGATGTATAGGTGATCTGGTGTTGCCACAGGCGGCCGTCATTTGGAGCTAAAATGACCACACACAGTGTTGTCTTACATATCAAAATATACGGAACTGCTTCAGGCCATAGTTCAGTAGAAATGAAGTTTATTTGAAACTACATCATGGCTTCATTGGTTTATTTTCCCACCAGCAGTGACTCGTGAATGTCCAGTAGATGGCAGCATTGTATATCAAACAAGGGAGGACACCTCTGCCGTTTAAGAATAAATGACCATAGAATAGTGTTTGGTTATTAGCTATTTGCGCTATTGTTTCAGTGACACGGCTGTGCATTGGCTGTCCACCATCTATCCATTCTACGAGGTCTTTTATTGTCTTGGACTTTTTTAAAAATGTATTCCCTTCCCTCCAAGCAGCCCCAGGTTCATAGGAGCTAAAATATTATGGGTACACTAACATAGTAACGCAAAAGGCGTGAATTTTGGCATAATAAGTGCAGCAACAAAAGGAAGAAGGTGAGGGAGAGTTGTCAGTGGGTTGAAAAGACGTGGGCGCTTATTTTATTTCCTCTGTGGATACACTGTCTGTCTGAGGTGCTTACACAGCAGAACTCCAACGACACGCACACACACACACACACACACACACACACACACACACAGAGTTACATCCACTCTTGTGCTTTGAGTGAAAAAACACAGCGCAGTGATGCCGTTTGAGTGTCACATCGTCATGTTCTGTCTTGGTGGTCTGTGTTATGTTTGGAAATCTTTTCAAATCTACATAACATCCTCTCGGGCGGTGACTGACTCATATAAGTGTGTGTGTGTGTGCGTGCGCGTGTGTGTCTCCCTGGAGCCTTGCAGCGATCTGGGTTTAATTTGACCAGTCAGCCGGTCAAAGCCAGGGCCTCAGCAAATATGTGTGTGTGTGTGTGTGTGTGTGTGTATTTTGTGTGCGTGTAGGCCGACCTTCGTGTTGAGGTGAGACAGATCAATGCAAAGGCAAACACAAAGGTTGAGACAAAACTCGCTGTCCTCTCTACCTATCTCTCATCCACACCCCCCAGTTGCTTCCTTTTCTTTAGTCCTTTGGTCAAAATCTCCCAGGCCTCCGTGTGTGTGTGTGTGTGTGTGTGTGTGTGTGTGTGTGTGCGAGAGTGATTTGAGTGTGTGCAGCGAGAGGATCAATTGAGGGAAATGGTGGATTGATCGCCAGCTAATAACCCCCGTTGAGTCCCGGCCGCACACTGACTGACTAATTGAACAACAGCCACCCATCTTGGTTACATGACCACTGCACACACACACACACACACACACACACACACACACATACACAAGTACACACATGTACACACGTACGTGCAGTCGCGTGGCTTTTTCACGTAGAAAAAAACAATCTACATGTAAAGACTCTCACCCTGTCAACCTTAATGCAGGTCGAACATCAAAGGTTATTGGACGTTTTCCGCTTAGGAACTCCCGTCAGACCTCGAGTTCCGTTTTCATTGAACATTTTCATGAACATTTCGCCAGTGTTTTCAAACACTGGCAGATTTGCGTGCCCAAACAAAGCACCCTATTCGACTCACAGTCCGTGCAACTGCTGAATAACAGATGCTTTGGTTTTCGTTCGTTTTGGTTTTCGTTGGCCCTTTTGGGACAACCGAGGTACCACCGTAACGGAAACAGAAATACAGTGGAACCTTGGTTTGCATCATTAATCCATTCCGGAAGGCCCGACTCTAACCAAAACATACAGTATGTTTTTCCCGTAGGAAATAACGGAAATCCAATCCATCCCTTCCTTGAACACAAAGCACGTTTTTATAGTTTTACAATTACAGTCGTCCCTCATTTATCGGGATTAATTGGTCGTGAAGTAGGATTCAATATTAATAAATGGAATATTTTCATAGTTAGAGCATAGAAAGCCTGTTTATGACTATCTAAATATGAGTTTTAACATTATTAGAGCCTTCTAGAAATGAAATAACACCCCAAAAGTCAGTTTTCCTCTCTTATTATTCTTTGTTTACATCATGCGCAGGCTACCGGATCATTGCAGGGACATAACATCGCCAGTAGCATAGCAAGCTCCCGAGCTAACTGGTTAGCCTCTCCAACTTACTTATTCTAAACTGAAGAAAGTGTTTCAAATGACCAAAGGAGCCAAAAACTTACCACTTCCACACGGAATGAGAGGAGAACCATTTTGTCACTCTCAGCCATAGCATGTCGGCTCGGCTGTGCTGGCTCAGTACCCAGTCTCCATGTAGTGTGAAAGGTAATGTAATCTAACATCATGTCTCATAACGTTACTGATGCCTACTGACCAAAATACTACCTAAAACTTATATTTTGGAGCAACACAGACACCACCTTTGTGTTTTGCCATTAGTTATTTTTTGAATTCAAGTGTGTTCCTCACCCCTCGTCTCTGCTTTTCTGTTGATCACGGCTACAAAATAACCCACAATGGAGCCAAAGAAAGTTGCATGTGCCAGCATTGTGATAAAGAAGGTGAGAAACACTCCTGAGGTCAAGAAATAACTCACAGCAAAACACAAAGGTGGTGGCCGTGTTGATCTCGCCGCCACATCGCTTTGTCAATCACATCTCCATTGAAGATAAAAGTAACCTTAAATGTTCAACTATCCCTTTCATTCATCGTTTCTATGCATTTACAATTGTGGAACCTTGGTTAGCCTCATTAAACAATTCTAAATACATAGAAACACATAATAAATGATGAATGAAAGGGATAAGCGCTGTTTCTCACCTCAAGTCTTTGCTTTTATTTTTTTCAAAATAACACAAACATGGAGCTAAAGAAAGTTGCAAAGAAGGTGAGAAAAACCACTGAATTCAAGGAATAACGTATGGAAAAACACGAAGGTGTTGATCTCGCTGCCACGTCGTGTCTTTGTCAACAATCACGTCTTCAGTGAGGGGAAAGGTAACCTTCAATGTTCATTTACTGTATCCCCTTCATTCACCCTTTATATGCATTTACAATTGTTTTACACATGTACAAATAGAATTGTAAAACCATAAAAACTATAGCATGTTAAATGTACTTTTTAATCATTTTACAACAGTAGTGTGGGTCCCTAGAGCCTGTTTATGTTTATGAACACCCAACGTGAGAAAAATCTAGCATCTCCCTTGCTTTTTTTGCTCGACTTTAAAGAGTTGCTCAAACTGGCACTTGAAATGCTGTGTGTGTCTGTGTGTGTGTGTGTGTGTGTGTGTGCGTGTGTGTGTGTGTGCGTGCGTGTGCGTGAGATAGAAGAGAAAGATGAAATGTGTCTGCATTCTGACCCAGCAGACAGTATTCATATACATCCACCAGCTATTTAATTGCAGTACGTACATACATCATTACAAATAAGATTAGTATGGATCTTTTTGTTCCTCTGCTGGTTCATGTTGGACTTGTGTGTGCGTGCGTGTGCAGGCGGACGGGCAGGTGGGCGGGCGGGTGGTCAGGCGTGATATTAGGAAGAAAGCAGTGATTTCTCCACAACCCCTTGCTGGTATGAACACTGTCTGCTATGTGGTGTGTGTTAACCTGCAAGGTTATACCTATGCGTTTTTTGTGTGCCACACACACCTGTGGGGCTCTAATCATGTGACTGGTTGTCATGGTAACTGTCACCACGCACATGATTGATAAAACTGTTGACATGACAGGTGTGTGTGTGTGTGTGTGTGGGGGGGGGGGGGGGGTAGAACAGTGTCTCTTCTCTGCACAAGGATGAAAATGATACCACACAGCACGGGTGTGGACTCGAGTCACAATTTTGATGACTCTGTACTCAACAATATTATCAAAACTCGCAACCCGAGTTGGACTTTAGTCTGATGACTGGAAAATACTTGAGATTTTCAGCGAATGTGTTGAGCAAAATGTGTCCCCATTCAAAGCATTCAGCTGACGTGATAATGATGCGATTTATCGGCAGACAACACATTTTCCCATTGAATCCGCCTCATTGAATGCACCTGTGAACATCCAATCAGGTTCAAGTACAAACAAGGAATGTGTGGATTGCGTAAATCCTGAATGCTATCCTGAAAGTCTTACCACACTGGTCTAATTTGAATTAAAACGTAAACCAATGAAAAATGCCTCCACTGTATTTGTCAAATGTAATAGTTACATTGTTAAAATGACATTTTATTTGGGAGATACTAAAAAGTGCTCATTCAAAGTCCCAAGTTTTCAAGCCTGTGACTTTGGATTGACGCGACCTGTCTTGAGACTTGACTTGGACCTGCACATCTTCACTTGAGACTTGAGATTAAAATAGGGCTACAGCTATAGAATGTTTTAGTAATCGAGTATTCTACTGAAAATTCTTCCGATTAATCGAGTAATCGGAAAAAAACATTGTGCATCGGAACAAAGTGTATCTTCTTGGGTCTGATGACTACATGATGGTGCTTTTCTAGATGAATTTATTCATCCCATTTTGAAGATGAAATAAACGCTGTATAAAGTCACGTTACCAGTGTCATAAACTGCCACACATTTGACAGTAGTCATAATTAAGAGAAAACGAGCCCTCCACATGGCTAACGTTATGTTAGTAAGGTACATTAACCGTAATCTCACTGATTGGCGCTACGTTAATATGACCTTGTCTCGGATCTTCCGCTCCTTTCGGGAGGAGTTGGCGCAACATAAAAGATGCTGTCGTGCCGCGTGACAACGGATACACGTCGCGGTGTCCGACTTGCTGTTTAGCCACATTTTCTGTCTGTTTTTTACATTTTTGTTGCATTGTTGCCTTCTCTCGCCTCTTCAATCTTCCCGCGCCTTCAAACATCCACTTCCTTGTTCGTCATCTGCGTGGGTGACATTAGCGCGTTGGTGACGTAAGCGATTCCTCGAGGCAAAAACTAATATAAAATAATAAAATAATCCCACCTCTGCTTATCCCTGTTGTGGGGGGAACGTGGACTTTAAACTACAAGCATGCTTTGAGTCTGAGGCGCCAGAAGCCTTCAGGGGAGGCACTGTGGCTTGAGAAAATAAAGAAAAGCATTTTTATTTTTTCAAATTTGCTAAGCACGTGCCCCTGAAAATTTCTATAGCCAGAGAGTAAACAGTCTGGCGTGATCAGAACACCACAAAACATGCTCCAGAAAATGATTTTTTCCAGGAGGTATGGGAGGCCCCCAGCTGTGTTATGTTCTCTGAGGGGAGGCTGACTGTGCCACACTGCTCATAGAGGAACAAACGCTTTTGTGTTACCATACAGGTTCAGTTTTACTGCGTAATGCACCACATATATTCCCTCTTTGTTTCTGCACACTTGTCCCCGTCGGTCATCTGTTTTACCCCTACACCCCTATGTATTCTTACGTATCTGTATATGAAGCACATGCACCCTATCCTCCAGGAAAAGTTCTGATACTTTGTTGTAAAAGTTTAATCACCCCCTGGTGAGCTTGGATATATATGTGTACATAATCTTCCATCTTGGCAGTCATATTCATTCAGAAAAGCATAAAAATATCTTGTATTTGACTCGTTGCTCTCCAGCTGTAAACCCCCCGGCCAAAAAAAACGCCGGCTTTTCCTCTCTATGGAACGAGGGCAGTGACAAGCAACTTTTCAGCTCAGGCACGCCCGCACCCCTCAGGCTGAAGCGAGTACTGCAAGCGCCTCCACGTATTACATTTCTGTGTATTTCATCGTATAATTAGCAAGAATAGCGACACTGAAGACAGAAAGTCATAGAGCATCATAAATGTTTCTGCAACATCATTTTGGCGACATGCTGACAAACAGACGCCTTGTTCCAACTCGCTGACTACACTCAGACCGAAGAGAAACACTCGCGGCAGCCTCATTTTAATTTTCTACCCTGTGTTTGATCAGGAAATGTCCCAATTCAGCAGCTTTTACTTAAGAAAATGTTAAAAACAATAGAAATCGTATAAAAAAATACACTTGTAATGCAAGTTAAATGGACAAATAATTTGTTATCGTTATTTGTTTGTTGTTGTTGTTTTTCATCATGACAAGTGAGGCTCTGCCTCACCTGCCTCACCTGCCTCCCCTGACTGCACATCACTGCGCTGTCGGCAGCACCGCTAACAGCCTGTCAGCGCTGACCTTTTTGTGCGCCTTCCCAACCCCGCAAAAACCCTTCACCATTGCATCAGCAATGCATGCGTGCACACAATGAGGCAAAAGCACATTTGCATAATAATTTAGGAATACGTGACAATACTTGTAAAATGTACAGTATGCACGTGCTCCTGTTAGAAAGCCCACAATTTTACCTGTTGATGTCCTTTTGCTTCACTGATCATGTTTTACCGTCAAGCGTCTCACGGTCCTTGAACCAGTGGGGGATCTAGCAATGGGCCACATGGGCAGTTGCCCAGGGTGGCTTTCTTTAGGGGGCGGCGTGAGGGGGAAAGAAAAAAAAAAAGTCCTATTTATTAACTCATTCAATCCCAGTCATTTTCCAAAAGACAATCCCTTCAGTGGCGGTCATTTTAGAGCATTTTGACTGATCGTTCGAGGCACACAGAATATTGTGTTCTATGGCTTCGTCAACATGGAACCTACCAACGTCTTTCAACCGGAAAAAAAGTGTGTTTCTACCTTTTTCCGCTCTTTAGTAATCAGCAGTACAACATAGGTTTCAGGAAGTAAGTTCAGTAAGTTTCAGGAAAATATCAGTTCCCAACTAGAAAAGGGACGAAACAAGCTTTTTGCGAAAAGATGCATTTCAATCGTAACTTTCACTTTCACACAAATATTTGTTGCTCTTGCTTTACCAACATAAACAATATAAAAAGGGGTTGTTTTACATCAAAACAACTTATTTACACATATGAACTATTGACTATTTTCACATTTGGAACTGATCTATGTGTGTGTGCGTGTGCATGTGTGAACATTTCTCTACAATGCGTAACCTTCTTGCAGGACGGTTTGGTTGGGGCGAACCGGTGTATCTCAGTGTATCAATGAATCGCAGTTTTTCGCCTCTCGCTGGCGGGCCCGGGCTCTACTGCATCCTGTAGAGAGGAGCACAAAAAAACCCCAAGCACAGATGATGGATAAATAGAACCGCGAAACGGGGCACAGCAAAGAGAAGGAAAGAAGGACGACAAAATGGAAAAAAGTCGAGAAAGGTGGCGCATCTGAACCATCCAGACAACAGATATCGATTTCAGTCTGCAGAAAACCAAAACACCAACAGAATGACCTTTGGCGATATTACACAATGACAATTCAATCAAACCCTGTACAGCAGCAATTCACACAGCCGAGAAGGCGTTAGGATTGTTTTCAGGGTGTTACATCTGTTGAATATTGCGCAGTGGTGGTCCACACTCCCCACTCCCGCGCAGTTAAAAATAGATCAGTGTGACAAGAGAGTGGATGGACTCTAAATGTATTACAAATGCACGAAGGGTGAACGGCACAAGACCTCCGCGGCGAATAATCGGCCTTGTAATGTGAGCGGACAGGTGTAAGAGTGCAGCGCTGTACACAGCTGTCAGCCGTCCGCTGTGTCGCATCTGTGCGTTCTTTCATTAGGGGGAGGGAGGGAGGACACAAGGGAGCTCATGCTCATTTTGTTTCAAAAGAAAACAACTATAAAAAAATACAAAGTACACAAATCATAAATGGCGATTGAGGCACAAGTGCAGCTTTGACGTGCACTGTCAGGAAATCATTGCTCTTCAGGAAGTAACGGTAACTACGTGATCTGTGGCTGTTTCTCCTTTGTCGATGGAAGAGCTGCGGTCCCACAAAGTAGGTGAGGAAATGAAAATATCAGACATCAGGATTTTTTCAAAACAGTAAAACTGCATAGTTTGGATTGGCCTTTTACTGTGGCCAGCCTAAGCCACATCTGTGTAATAATCACGCTGTCTTATCAGCATTTTCATCTGTCACACCTGCGAGGCGGGTGGTTTGTGTCGCCATAGAATTGTTCACTAACACAGATTTGTGAACAATATTTGAGGAAAAAAGCTCTTTTTTACATGTTTTGAGTTCAGTTCATGAAAGACGAAGCAAAAACAAAAGTGTTGGGTTTATATTTTTGTTGAGAAGTAGTTGAGACTGAGGGGGTATTCTGCGAAGCGAGTTTAGTGGGTTAGCGAGCTGTGTTGAGGGTAGCTCTCTTACAGCAGCTGTATCACCGTGGTAACTTAGGATAAACTCATAACCTGGTCCCGACCAGGCTTTCAGCTTAAAATAGGCTATGAAAGTGCCGCTGTTTTGCTGTTTAGCTAATTCTAAGATGGCGTCACCGTTTATTTAGAACCTACGAGGAGACATGGAGGAAAAAAAATGAAGAAAAGAGCAATCCCTGATGATATTATCCATCTATAAGCAAGATAGAGTGCTCACTTTTTGAGCCGAGCACCAGGAATAAAAGGCAATATTAAATATTAATAATTAGGCCAATGTTAGCAGACGTATATGTCACAGCAGTCCTTGCGTGAGCACTCAGCCGTACTTAGTCTTCTTATATTACAGTATTTGCACACGTGTGTTTTATTATAACAAGAACAAAATTAAAGGTCGCCGCAAAACATGTCAACACTGCCATCTAATGGTCACAACGAGATACAACAAGAAGGCATATTTCAAAGATGAAAAAAAGGTATTTATTTTTTAAATGGACAAGTGTGAAAATGTCAAAGTTGTGCAGTGTTGGTCGTTGATAAAGGAAAAGACTAGTAGGGTATAGTTAGTATCATAAATCAGTGTTAACTTGCGCATTACATGCTCAGCATTATTCTGTCAGCGGTCCTCCCTCGCTCTAATGGCGGCAACAGCGCTGCTTTTAGCAGTTCTAATCTTTTGGGAACGCCTCATAATGCTCCATAATAACTATTTACGCATTTCTTGGAAAATACACCAGCCGGGATAGCTACATTTTTGAGCAGAAGTACAACAATATGACATCAAACGCCCCTTTTTATGTGAACGCGCACTTAGCACAAAGCCGCAAACCAGACTTGACGAAGTAAGTTGATAACCGACGATGTCAGATTGAGGATTTGGGGTTCAGTTGAGCTGCATCTTGAGCACAAAGCCTGGGTTGGTTGAGCCACTTCCGCAGAATAGCCCCTTGGCTGATGTTCTCCCACATCTATTGTTTGCATACTTTGACATTGTTTTGGTCACGTTATGCTGATCGCTAGTGTGCCTCCAAAGCGAAAGACCAATTTTCTCAGAAGACAAATGGCGTCCTTAGTTTTCAGGCACAGCGTCAAAGGTAGAGAGACTTTTCAGCAGAACTTTGGAGCAGATCTAGAGGAAGACCATTTGAGAAAGAAATGACTATCATTGTGACATTTTCAGTCCGTACCCAGCTAGCTTCCCATGTGTAGCTACGAATGCTGCCTTATCATTTTATATCATCCGTCTTAAAATGGCTCTTTAAAGAGGTAATTGCTGGTCATACAGTAATTTAAGGAAGCGAGCTGGCCCTTTTTCCCTGCCTGTATTTTTGCACCTTCTGCCTATTAAAGTTCCTGCATCTTGCGTTGTAAGAAAAAGAGAAAAATCTAATGTACTGCTGGTTGTGACATTTTTTATAACGTGCAAAATCCTTCCGACTCCAAAACGAATCTGAAATGCAGAAAACAATCAACAAAAAAAATCTAAACAATCAATGACTAAACAGAGCCGCTGTTTTATTTTGATATATCCGCCACCATAATGTAACGCATTTAAATGAAATACCTCAAGCGGAGGGCTTTTCTCTGCACTTTTTAGGCGAGATTCAAATAAATAATAATATATTAATTATGCAACGCCGCTTGATTCGCATTATTCTCAATTATGATATCATTTGCATATAATTTTTTGATCTGGTGTTAGTATGATTAAGAAAACTTGATCAGGGTCATCGCGGATGTGAGATTGAAATAAGAATAACATGTGCACCTTATTGGTGGCTTTCAAAACAAGATGCACCCAAGCCCAGAGAGGCGAGTCGCCTCTGAACGTGTATGCGCCATATTTGAATAATTGATTCAATCCAGCTCGGACAACAAGGATAGGCAAACATGCATTTTTCCTCTTAACCCCTTTGCCCCCTGTTTCTTCCCCAGCAGTGAGTTTTGGGAGGCATCTTTCAATTCGTTCTATCCCTGACCCATTGCCTCTTTCACCCATCATGTTTCCTTTCCATCCATCCATCCATCACTCCATCTTTTCCATTAACAGTGTGTGACCCGTAGGTAAGTGCTGGCTGAATGTGTCCTCTCTCTCGCTCTCTCACTCTGCCTGTCTCTCTTGGCTGTGTTTTAAATAGCTCTCCTTTTCAATGGATGGCCTCTGTCTTCTTAGCTCTTAGCTGCTCTCTATATCCCTTTGCCTCATCTTTCCCTTCATCTTCTTTCGACTCTGCGTGTTTTAAACACCCACTCTGTAGCTTCCCCAAATCAGAGGTTCTGGAGGAACCATTTCCAATAAAGTAGATGAATTCTGAACATGACAAGAACATGATAACAAGCCTAAAAACACCTCCAAGATGGCAACTGATGAAGGTGAAGGAGTTGCTAAGAGTGCCTCCAGAATTGAACCCGATTGAGCACCTGTGGGCATCACTTCTGTGAGCTACTGCACATATGACTGGTCATGTACGGCTCCACACTGAAACAGCAGTACTTCCGATGCCAGATGTTCATGCTCTAAAAGCAATTCTCAAATCAAAATATCAATACTTTTGTGACTTCTGTTGTTTGAGGTAATGTTTGAAGGCGATAAATGGAGCCATGTGTGAATTGTGAATCAAGTTTTCATTCTTTTAGTAGCTCTTCATAATTAATCATTTAATTTAATGGTTTTATTATTTTACTTATCTTCTTTTTTATTGTTTAAAATGATTTTCACATATTTTATGATTTTGTTATCCTTTTTTTATATATTAGCTTGGCTGTATTGTAAATCTCCCCACCACCTCTATATACTTAAAAGAAATACATTACTTAAATTAACACGTGCACACACGTGTGTGTGTGTGTGTGTGTGTGTGTGTGTGTGTGCACGTTCAATTTTCCCTGCAATGCATAACCTCGGTACGCTACACTCCTCCATGCTCTTCAACTTCCTCCTTGCTGTCGTGTGTGTTTTTACATGCAAAAGTCCATGCCGAGCTCTTATCAAATGCACTTCTGCCACCTTGTGGCCGTTTTTATGGCTTAAAGCTGCTCTATAAGTGACGTCTA
Organism: Dunckerocampus dactyliophorus; assembly: GCF_027744805.1. Taxonomy (NCBI): domain Eukaryota; kingdom Metazoa; phylum Chordata; class Actinopteri; order Syngnathiformes; family Syngnathidae; genus Dunckerocampus; species Dunckerocampus dactyliophorus. Next base: position 2,853,761 of record NC_072823.1, read on the forward strand.
TTAGTGTGCAGTAGCGTCATCACCTCTTTTTTCCTCTCGCGCAAAAAAAAACTTAACCATATTTGGTATTAACGTTTCAGTAAGAAAAGTAGCTATTGGCTGTCTGATAAATAGCTAGATGATGTCATTGTCTAATTTGCATATCATTTGCATACAACGTTGTAAAATGCTGTAGGAAAAAAGCATAACCTCGTAGGAGAGACAGAAAAGTGAGTAAAAACAAGTTAAACTACAAGTAAACTTGATTCTTGGTTTGTTCTTTTCAAATCGGCCATCACTTCATCAAAATAAAATAACTTTTTTTAAATAACTATATTTTATTTGAGCCAGCGCCTCTGAGTTCTCCCATCACATGTTGGCAATCGGGAACTCTTTTTAAATTAGCACAACTGAACAGCGAATAACAGATTACGCTGTGTTTATTCTGTGGCTCACATTAACATGACTCAGCATGGTTCGTGAGCAGCACACTCTAGTGGTGAATACATGTAATAGCAACTGAGCTTCACAATAAATATAGGCAATACCGTAGGCTTACCAATGACTTACATTTACCAGAAGAATTGTAAGATAGCGCACTTCATTTTACAAATAAAGCAGCAACAGACAAACAATGAAATATAAACACACCCTCCTCTTTTATCCAGGCTTACTGGAGATTAAGAAACATTTGAGTTTTTCAGCCATGATACCGCTTCACCCCCGCGGTATCATGGCTCGTGCACACGTGATTCATTTCCACTTCTGATGCAAAGAGCTCCACATCATGCTCTCAGTGTGCCACGGAAGCTGACTGTACACTGCTGCCTTGTGACTGCCTCAGTGAGGACACAAAATGCAGAACAATACGTGCTTTCACTTTTAAGTCCCCAAATACCAGAAACCCCCCCGACGACAGCAGATGTTCCACTAGTCGCTTTTGAGAAATTATGTCGTGAAAGAAGGTTGGAATGTCAGCAGATCTAGCGACAAAATCGCCAAGTTGGCAACAGCTGCTCACAGGTGTCGCAATATCATATTATTGCACGGGTGTGCCTTATGCTGGCCACAATAAAAGGCCACTCCAAAATGTGTGGTTTTATTGTTTTTACTGTTGTACAATTTTAAAGCTTTCACCCTCCCTCATACAAAGGTATAGTGTGCTTCTGTTATTACGGTATGGGATTGGCCTTTCCCTTTTCCTGAGAGGTCAACCATCGATCCTCTGAGTCAACAAAGCACCTCACACTTTCCTGATATTTGCACACGGGGGGAGCGGGGGGGAGCAAACATTCAAACGGATGCACACGTAAGATCACCTCACCACATTTCTGTCCGTGCACACACCAGCATGCAGACATACTGCGAATACTCCCATGTTCAAACCAAATGTTCATTCAGATTTTTAGAGATAAAAAAGTACCTGAAGTCCCACTCACCTTCCTGCAAGTGAACACAACACCTGGTGTCACTGGGGCATCTGAAGAGAAAGAAGAGGAGCATCCACGACTGAGTATTGGCCACAGCGACATGTTTTTCTCCAGGGTGTCCTGCACACCAAATGTTCTCCAACATGTCTGGCTTCCTCCTGTGAACACAACAATGATTTCACTGACTGCCCCCTTTACACCTCCCATTCAAATGTATCGAAATAGCTCTTCTCGGCAGCTTAGAGCAAAGCAGTCTTGCTCTATTTTTGTGTTCTCTGTGCAGGGACATTTCACACATCCAGAACTTACTAGAACTTACACAACAGGGAAAACAAAAAGCGCTCATGGCCAGGCTGAAATGTGGCATCTCAGCGACTAACCTCATGAATGATTTTGTCATGGTTCAAAGGGCTCTATGTAACATATGTCTGCGCTTACGGTTGATGCTCTGCAGAGACACAGTGGGCTGTTTTCTCACACTTGGAATCTAGAACCAATTCCCTCACTAAATAATGCTAAACCTACATTACCTAATAAAAACGTCACCTGCCATACAGCTATGTATATGTATATATTTGTTTGTATGTATGTACACATTCTCACTGTTTTTTTCAAATCTTTCTCTCGAGTGCCACCTGCCATGCTAACAGATGCACAGCCATCGATATAAGAAAAGTTTTCACAATAAATCAGTGTTTTTTTTTCTACAACTTGTACCACATTGTTTTGCAAAACGTTCCTCCATTTTATTTTATTTTTTTAAACCTGTCCTGTTCGTGTTTTGCTGGCCGGTAATTGTCCAACAAATGATTGCCAATAAATGATATTATCGTCAACATTTCTAACCCTAGCTTTTTAAACCACTTTTACTGTACATTTAAACTGTTTTACCGACATATTTAACATTTTACCAACATATTTACCAACGATGAACTTATTTACACATTTTAAAGCAACCCAGAAATCACATGAAACCCTGTCTTTGACCCAAAGACATGACAGGCACCCCCGTATAAAGACGACTGCTCTTTCTTTCGTCCACAATGGATCCTCGCATATTTGCGCAAAGCTGCAAGGCATTCTGTGTAACCCACACACACACACTTCCCCAACAGAAAGTCACCCAGCATGCCTTGTGGGCTATCAAGTAGTATAAAATGGTAGTCCTTTGCATGTATATTAGTGTGTAAGCCTTTACCGTGTGGTGCAGTTCCAATTTGTGTTCTAAATGTGTTGTTTTTGGTTGGAGTGAGGGTGGCGTTTGGTTTGATGACCCGTTGCTTTGATGATGAGTACGGGTGTCGACTTCATTCAATTACTTGTGGTTTTTCACCAAATGCCAGTCAATAGTGGGGATCTACTGTATTCAGATCTTCATCATGATATGGTATTTAGTCATACATGTTGGCTGGTATATGCTGTATAACTTGGATGTCTCGGTAAGGTGAAGAATTAAGTTGGTTAAATTGGTTTGAGACGTGTGCCAATGATTTTGTCCATGCAAGTCATCATGTTCTTTGTCTGCCTGACCCCGTGACACACCGCTGTTTATGCTCTGTTGTTTTAATAGCAATCCTATATCCTGCCAAACAGGACATTTCATGGTATAATCCAAAACATGCATTGACAATCTGAAACTTTACCATGCGGGTTCCATGTAAGTATTCAGTAGGCGGATTCGTACTTACTCAATACTTCTGTCGACAGAGACGGTGGGAGGCCCATCATTGCCTGGCAAGTGGTGAGGGGGGTACAACTGACAAGCTATGAGCCAGTGAGATGTGTGTTGAAGACCACGGGAGGGAAGATGTGGTGAAGGTGAGAAGGAGGACAACCACGAAGGAGACATTGAGAGAGAGAGAGAGAGAGAGAGAGAGAGAACAACGGAACAAGTAAAAAGTGATGACAGGTTATTTTTCACCTTTCTGCTCCTGACGCCTGATGTTATTTCCCATCTCCTCAGACACACGGCGGATCCAATCTATGGCTTCTCTCTCTTCGCGGCCACTCGGAAACTGCACAACCAGATGAAAACGGTTGTAACGTCCACACACGGTGCACACACAAACAACAAAACCAATGCATGTCACTTATGCAACAATCCTGGAGATTATTTACTAAAATGAGTTTTACATGGACACAATATGAAGCGCTTTCAGGAGCGTCAGAAGTTCATAGCATGCAAATTTCACACATAGAACCTGCAAGTGTGTGCATGTTCACAGGTTTATGTTGCACTTTTATGTGTGAGTGCGTCTCTTGAATGTGTGTACGTGGGTGACTGCGTCAGGTTAATTTTTGCCGCTGAGAGTTTTGAGAGTCTTAATATTGTTTACATGGCTGAGTATGCACATTAGACACACAGCTGACATGCGTAATACACACACACACTTCCTCAGATGTCATTCATTGACAGCATAGATGGCCGTTAAGAGAGTGGGAGCTTTGCGGAGTGGTGAGAACATTTTGAGCGGTGTAGTGTGTGTTGGAGAGGTCTTTGCAGATTTGGGGATATATGAAAAGATTAACTGGATACCCTGAGAGACTCAAAGTGAGAGAAAGTGAGAAGGGGATAAAGACATTGAGAGATGGGCGATGACAGCTAATCAGATAGGCGTGAAAGACAGCGTCAAGGTCAATGTTCCTCCACTAATTCTCCACTTTCACTATAAGGTTATTTCACTTTTTTTATAGTAATGTGACACAGAGAGAACTGTGGCAAATTGAATTGTTGCACACACAGGGGACATGAGCGTGAACAAGAGGGGGGGGGGAAGCAAGGTCAGTATTAGACTTCCTCTTTTCCCCATCCATCATCTGGATGTATTCATCTGAAATATTTTAAATGTGAAAAAGCCTGATTCATTTTCAGCCGAGGGTTGTTATTATTTTTGTTTGGTTTTTGAACACTAATGTGAGTCAGAGGGTCAAAACACTGAGGCTTTTTTTTTTTTTTGCTTTAAGTCATGTGCCAAGCAAAAAGATGAGCTGTGTAGGACGGAGCTGTAGTTGCAGTATTAATCAACAACACATTATTATAAAGATTTGTATGGAATTGCTTCAGGCTGTAGTTCCATACTTAATTAGCATCATTGTATGTGTGCACAGATTGGAAATAATAAAAACAACTAGATCCTTCTTTTAGGGGTGCTCCGAATTCCGGGTGACGCCGATTTCTGTGAAAGATACTTGCTTTATGATGCCGATCAGCTCCGCCCCCATTGCAGCATCCAGCCTATAGCGACTTTCCCTTCACAAAGCCAAAACAAGCATGTCTGCCATGTGGGACTTCCTGTCGTTGTGAAAGTGATATGAGATTTGCACCCTGCAAAACATGCCACGAAAAATGTCTCGCCGTGGTGGCGCGTTAAAAAGCTTTACGTTGGTGTGGCCTTTGGGGGGCGGGCTTGGCAGGGTGTGGTGAGTTTTCGAGGCACGCAATGTGATCATCGGTCGGGTGGCGGGTAATGTAGCCAAAAGACTGCGCACTCGCCCGTGTGTGCCTTGCAGACGTACTGTAGGTCTAAGGCAGATAGCCCGAGAAGTGGTTTGATTCATCAGATTGGAGGAAACCAGGTTTGCCTGGGGGGGGGTCCTGCTGGAGTGCCATCAGGCTGCTCTTGCATCCAAATTCTTCTTAAAGAAGAAGTTTCACCAGTGATTTTGAAAAAGTAAGTCAGATATGTTTTTTTCTCAATTTTATGGTTCCCCTTTCATATCATATCGCCCAGGGGTCGCACGGTGGCCGAGTGGTTAGCATGTTGGCCACACAGTCAGGAGATCTGGCCCAAATCTCCATTGGGCATCTCTGTGTGGAGTTTGCATGTTCTCGTGCGTGGGTTTTCTCCGGGTGGCATGCATATCAGATTAATTAGCGGCACTAAATTGGTTTGTCTACAAGGGATATGTGCGACCAGTCCAGGGCGCACCCCGCTTCTCGCCCGAAGTCAGCTGGGATAGGCGGCATAGAAGATGGATGGACTGATGGATGATCGGCATCAGAATCAGCAGCACAAAACCCTGATCGGAGCGTCCCTACCTTCTATTGTAAGACTTATCTGTCTCAACGTAGACGGAGATCATAGACAGTAGATATACTTTTTCACATATAGTGCGCTGCTGAGTGCAGTTACTTAATTGTAGAAGGATATCATGTAATATTGATGACAAATTTCCCAGAGAGTTTGTCACTGCAGAGGGCTTTTACTGCGATACAGCAGGACCGCAAAAGATTTTCTTCGGGGAGGGATCTATTTTTGATTTTGCAAAATCAGAGAAAATGTTCGCCATCTGCGGGTAAAACAATTGGTGGCTGTTTGAATGTAGTGTAACACTGGTAACGATCACAGCAGGCCTCCTGTGAAGGATCCTTTTGCCAGGCTTTACTTTGTCAGCATGACATATCCGTGTAAAGTCATTTCCTTCATTCTTGTGCTCGAGTAGGCGGCAATGTGTCGGCCAGTTCCAAGTAGAGGGCCCTTAAAAGGGAGGGGATTTAAATTTTTCATGAAGAATAGGAACTTAGAGGAGGCCGTAAGGGTTAGATAGTCTTTTCTAATAGGAATCAAACACACACACACACACACACACACACACACACACACACACACACACAGACGTCAAGGATAAAAATACAGTGGAACCTCAAAATGCGACCACACTAAATAAAGGCTGTACAACTTGGAAATCCCTTAATCCTTAACCCTTAATCACCGAGCCGTTCTACTTAAGCTTGTTACATTTGGCTGAGTGCCAACTTTACAAGCACCGGTGATCACCGGTCCTGCTTCATAACACACCTGATACGTAGAAGAGATCTGTGTTGACATGGTCGCTATATTTAGCGAGTTGGAGTGTGCATTTTAAAAGTGAAAGACAGGAAGCGTTTCTCATGCATTTATTCGGTAATTAAACACAAGCGGTCAACAAAGGGTGAGGGATCCACCACGCAGGCGAGCTGGAGTGAAATGCCAATTGTACATAAGTATCGCCATGCAATTCTGGTCTGAAAACTGCATAAACCCCTCCCAGCAACAGAGCCAAGAAGGCACTCCTCCATCACCTGGTAATGCCTCGCCTTCCTGGTGAAACATGCATGAATGTCCAAAGTGTGGCCCAGGGGCCATCTGTGGAACGTTGCTCAATGCAGAAATAAAATAAACAAAAACCCAACAAAAGTGGAACTATAGAGCAAAAAGGCACAAACATACTACAAAAGGCAAGATTTGACTTAAATATATATATCATGTTTTTTCAGCTCGTGAGTTGGGTGTCTCGTGACACCCCGAGTCTTCATGCACCACGGACCATGTGTTTTCTTCAAGCATTGAAGTTTCACACTTTGTTTGGCGGCCCACGAACACACCACAGTTGCTGTGAGATGCAAAAGTGAAACATATATAACTTCCACACCATGACTACATTTCCAGCTGTTCATAAATCATCCTACATCACCATTTATTAGTGCTGAGTACTTGGGATGCCACCGATCAGCATCCGTGGAAAAGCATGTGATCGGAATATGCCGATAAACGCCTTTCACTGCCGATCACTAAAACGACCACCAGTGGCTCATGCTATTGCAGCCTGTAGAGATTCCTGTGTGCAGTGGAGTGTCCTGCTCTGATGTCTTGGGGAGTGAAAAATTCCTAGACACAATCTTCCTCAAAGTCTTCTCAGGACAGTGGAATACACAGTATTACACCTGCAAAAAGGGGGACATGCTGAAGAGAGGTTTGTGGGTAAGCGCACCATACTGCAAGTCGACAGTCAGCATTGACACACTTGCTGCTTGATATGCACGTCTTGCAAACCTCACACTTACAGTTTGTGATGCAATTCAAATCAAATCTGTCACATCAAATGCAAGCTGATATGATTTAAAATATATATATTTTTAAGTGATTACTTCCCTTGTCATTTTTGTACATTGTGACCTCAACCTGATGGTCCATTAATAATGAGTCGGCACATATATCAACTTTATATAGGACATGACAACCTTGCAGCGAATGAGGCTGCCGTGCCCTGCAAACATAAAAGATAATCGATTTTACGAAATGAGATTAGAGGCTTCACTTTACATATCTGATTTGATTATTTCAACAGAAGTGCTGGATGTGGTGACGGAGGATAACTCAGTTAATGGCAGCTCCCCTTCAAAAATGCGCCTATAAACAGCCAGCGCGGATGTTGATTAATCGTATGCCAGGACAACTGTTTATTAAATCACCACCGCCATCAGAATATCATGTTGCTGATTTGTCAATAAATGAATGCGACATCACAGTGACACTACACATTGATTTCAAAAGAGAGACAAGAACGAGGGTGCATGCGTATGTGCGTACGCCCAGAAATAACGTGGAACATTTTGGTTGAAAGCTATTTGTTCTAGGGCGGTCGTTGACCTATAGTTGACCTATAGTTTTTTTAAATCAGTAATCCACTGTTGCTATCATAAAACTTTTATGTGCTCTACAGGTAAAGTTTAACTCACTCAATACCAAAGATGTATTTATACGTTTTTATAATCCCGAGTGCCCGATCCCAACAAGTTATTTATACGTCTTTTGTGTTTTTTTGCGCGAGAGGCACAAAGAAGTGATGACACAACTATCCACTAATGCATTACACTTCAGAGCACTTTTAAGCCATAAAAGCGGCCACAAGGTGGCAGAAGTGCATTTAATAGGAGCTCGGCAGAGATCAAGTCAAGAGAAAACCACACGACAGGAAGGAGGAAGTAAGACAGCATGGAGGAGTGTCACGTGCAGGAGGTTACACATTGTGAGGGAATTTTACCGCGCATGCGCACACGCGCGCACACACAGTTAAGTTCCAAATGTGAAAGCTGTCAATTGTTCACGGTGTTGTATTTGTAAATAAATTGTTATTTTGATGTAAAACAACCCTTTTTTGTATTGTTTATGTTGGTATAGTTGTTTAGATATTTAACCTGTCACAAAACCAACAAATATTTGCATCAAAGTAAAAGTTATGCTTGAAATTTATGTTTTCACAAAAAGCTACTTTTTTAGTCCCTTTTTTTAGTCGGGAACTCATATTTTCCTGAAACGTACCTATGTTGTACTGCTGATTACTAAAGAACAGAAAAAGGTAGAAGCAGATTTTTTTCCCTGATGAACGACGGGGGTCTAATCTTTCCTTTGGTAGGTTCCATGTTTATATGGCCATAGAACACAATATTCTGTGTGCCTTGAAAGCTCAGTCAATGGCTGGGATTGAATGCGTCAATACAGTGTTCCCTTGGTACAAGGCAGTTAACCTTTCGCGGACTCCCTTTTTCGCTGATTTTTTAAAAAAAGTGCAATTTAGCATTTTTTTTACACAGGTATGAGCGCGCATTGTGTTCTGCGTCCTTGTGGCGTATTAGAGTGATCGATCGATGCTCTGTTTTATGTGTCTGTTATTGTATTTACGACTGTTACCAGTGGAGGGTGTTGTATACTCATGTGAGAGTTGAAGACGTGTCCAGAGTGTCCAATTCACAACAGTTTCGATTGGCTGAAATTGTTTGGGAGAACCCTCCCATTGTGTTCTGCGTTCTGATTGGCTGTAAACCATTGTCAAACAATCTCCTTTGTGCTGGACTGCCTGTCTCCTGTTGTATCATGCTGAATGAAGGCAGAAGTTACGCGGCTGTCGGGCGCCTGGAATACTGTAAATGAATCTTCGGTCCATGGAGGACGGCGAGGAGGAATATGTTTTAATAAGGATACGAAAAGACTACAGCCTAACGGCGTCATGACAAGCCACAATCAGAAGAGTGAAATACAGTGAGTCTCTTGATAATTTCTTGTGTCTGATCCCGTCAGCTGATCATTAAAATTCAAATGAAATTTGAACTTTGAGAGTGTTTAAACAAAAGAGGAATGTGATAAAAATGTAATTCCTGGCTGACAAAAGTGTACAAAGTGTATGGTGAGGGGTTTTATAGCCTTAAAACATATATAATAATTGTACAAAAATATAGCTGACTACTTTGCGGATTTCACTTATTGTGGGCTATTTTGGGAACCTATCCCCCGCGATAAACGAGGGAACACTGTCTTAATTTCCAAACAGGTGTAAAAAAATGTTGACCACTGTTACCATTAAAAGGGAAAAACATAGCGCTCAGTCTACAAGACAAGGGCATCATTTTCATATTTGTCATACAAGTGTAAAAAGAAGTTAACTGCTGTTGTGGTAAAACAAAAATGGTGAAACACCCTACTCTCTTAAACTGTGATAAGTAACGCTTGAGTCTTCAAATGTAAAATTGAAAAGTTGCTACAAGTAAATGCCGCACAAAGTTGAAGAAAAAGCAAAGCACGCAGATTGTTGTTGTACTGACCTCTTATGCTGACAACATATGTGATATCAAGCTTAATGGCAGTTCAAACTACACAACTTTTTTTTGGCCATGGGGACATATGACTTTAGAGATTCCAATGTATTCTTTTTTTTCCCCCAACATAAAGGAAAATATGCAGACTAAACAGAAATTGCGTCTCGCTAAAAACAACATTATACAGTAGTTCCCTGAAGAAGGTGATCTGAGGTTAATGACGGTGATGAAGCTGCCGCCTTCAATTCAACTTCCAGCATTTTACTGCTTAAAAGTTTTCCTACACCTACGCTGTTTCACGACTTATTTGAAGTTATATTTAATACACTATAGGACACCCAAAGATGGGAGCATTCGAAAGCACACACACCACCCACGCTAAATATACTTTGGCTTCATCCACTGTTTTACAGTGCGTACTTGATAGATTGAACATAGAAATAAATCCCATCTGAATTCAAGGCTGGACCGTTCATCTGCTCAAGTTTCAAATGTTTAGGAATGTTCAATGTGTGAATTAGCCAGTTATCGCTAATTATCCATCTGTCTGCATGTACTGTATTTACCACCATTCAGTCAAAAATAATAGTTTACTCAATATTGTCACAACAGAAGGAACGTGACACCCAACTGTGCATCACTAAAATAGGTCCACGAATATGAAAGTGATCATTGTTCCTTTCAGCTTTCACACCTACTTAGTGTCCAAGCAGCACTTTCGTCCTGTGACTAAAGCAGGAAAAAGGAGTCTTTCCAACAATATGCTGACTGAGTCAAGACATATTTTTTTCCTCACATTAAGCTAAGTGTTTCGTTATTCCAAGATCATATTTGGTAATTATGTTAGGAGGTTTGTGTCCTTCACAATATTAGGTGAAAACCGAGGGTGGGTGGAAGGAGGGTGAAAACCTTCAAGTTCCTTGGCACACACATCAGCGAGGACCTCACCTGGTCTCACAACACCCAACAAATTCTGAAGAAGTCCCAAAGGAGACTGTACTTCCTGAGAAGACTGAGGAAATTTGGCATGTCCACCACAATCCTGAGTTGCTTCTACAGATGCACTATGGAAAGTGTCCTTACCGCCTCCATCACTATTTGGTACGGTAACTGTACAACACGTGATAGGAAGGCACTCCAGCGGGTGATCAAGACCTCACAGAACATTGTTGGGGCAGCCCTCCCCTCACTGCAAGACATTTATAAAACTAGAGTCCTACGAAGAACACACAACCTCATCAAGGACAGCACACATCCACAACACTCATTATTCACACTCCTACCGTCAGGCAGACGCTACAGGAGTTTGAAGTCCAGGACCACAAGGCTGGCAAACAGCTTTTACCCACAGGCCATCAGGCTCCTCAACGAAGCACTCGCACACGCCGCACGCAACACACACTCATAGCACTTTATTTATTTATTCATTTATTTATTTGTATTATTTATTTGTATTAATGTCTCTTCTGTTGTTGTTGCTTAATTTATTGGTATTTATGTTTCTTATGTTCTTATTCTTTCTTGTGTTTTCTTTCTTTTCTTGGGAGAATGAACAGAATAAAAATTTCATTGCATAGTATAACTGCTGTTTTACTGTGCATATGACAATAAAACTCTTGAATCTTGAATATTAGCTTTCAATCAGTCAATCAATCAATCTCAGTGTTTCCCATCCATTCATTTTTGGGAGGCCTGCCAGAGAGTAAGAGGACAGAGCCAATGTAGCGACTTTGTTGCTATATTTAGCGAGTAATCAGACCACAGAGATGATCCTAAACAATTGTGAGACAAAAGTTTTATGGATTGATGAATTTTTGAGGCTCATCTCTGTACTGTTTTAGCAAATTCCAGCCAAGCCTTCCCATTATTGTTGCTAATGAGTGGTTTGCATCTTCCGGTGTAGCCATTGTACTTTTGTTCATGAAGTCTTATATGAGCAGTAGATAGCGATACCTTGACTCCTGCTCTCTGCAGGTTGTTGCTGAGGTCACCAACAGTTGTTTTCTGGACTTTCTTTACATTTCTGACAAGGTTTCTGTCATCAGCTTGTTAGGAATGGAATATTTTTCCTCTCTTGTAAATAAGTGCTGAGGTTTGTCTGAAGGCTTATCTACAACATGACGGACAACCAACAAGGCCATCTTGCACCCTGTTCTTTTTATTTGCACAGTTTCACACACACAGTTTCGAGTGGTGGCACCTTTTTAACCTCTGTCTGAGGAGCGCTTAGCTGTTCATCCTAGACTGGCTGGAGTCAGTTTAAACTAATATCCCAGCAACTAAAAATGGGAAGTTTACACCCATCGCACCACCTCTATGACATGAAATCATTAAAGAAAGTGTTCCCTGGCAGCGAATCGCTCTCTCCAGCGCTGGCATTACAGTTACTTGTATTGTTACTTTCTGTTTGAATTAAATTGTAAACTGTCCTTGAGACCCCTAGACTCATTTCACAGTTGTTCGAATAAAAGAACTTGGGTGGACTTTCGGCCCCGTCCAAACAAACTGCTGATGTTTTCCTCAGTCTGCCTGTTTGACGTCTGTGACTGTGGACACCAGTGGTTTCTTTCTTCTTCAGGACATTCCAAACGGTTGCAGTGGTTATACCCAATGCTTGTTCAATGGTTCTGATTGATTCTCCCTCTTCTCTCAGATTCACAGTTGTTTCCAGCTTATCTCTAAATGCAGTGGAAACGTTGCTACAGTAAAGGTGGGTCACAAAAATGCAAATATGTGTCTATTTGAGGTTAATTAGAAAATGTGAAAGCTAAACTTACAGGAGAGAAAAATAGTCATAGAGACTCTGTGGGTCTTGTCCTCTGCGTCATGTATCTGAAAGAAGTCCTTTTGGCCTGTCTTTCACCATCAGTCGGTATTAAAGCTTGAAGGGAACCCTCTGGAGACTGAGGCAGCAAAAGACAGCGACAGTGAGGGAAACTGTGGAGACGTACTGTAGGAGGGAAATACAAAGACACAGATGAGTGAGACTGGATGGGAGTGAATAAGGAGTCGGAGATTAACAAGGGACAGAGGGATAGATGAAGGGACTTGCGAATATGTGAGGAGAATGAAGTAAAGTACCACTTTCTGAATGAAGGGCGAAGGAGCAAGTAGAATTTCAACTAATCTTAAAGGTTCTTGTGTTTTAATATCACTGGTGCAAATCCTACCAGAAAATGGATCCCCGCATATTCACGGATATTTGATAAAAACATTATTTTTTTTATTTGTGGGAAAACCTGCCATTTTGTGCTGAGAATCACCATAATTACATCATTTATTCATCTCTTTTTTCCCGACATTGATAAAGCTTGAATTGCACAGAAGGTAGTCAGAGGGAAACTTCAAATCGCTTGAGGAGGTGTTGTTTATATGCAGTGAGTCAAACTTGATATCTCACACATCACAAACCAACAGGAGCTTATCGATGCCTACCTCACTCACGGTGCAACCACAAATAATGTGTTACACCTGGTGAACACATTGACTGTGTGGGTAAACATAACACAGACACTTACACACTAATACACCTGCACAACAATACTATTTTATACTATTGTATAACCCACAAGGCATGCTGGGAAGCCCAGGTGCACACTTCCCCAGCAGTAAGTCACCCATCATGCCTTGTGGGTTATATACTAGCATAAAATTGTATTGTTTTTCATGTACATCAGTGTAAAAGCGTTTATTACTTATTTGGTTATTTTGGTTGATAACGTCTTGTTGGTTTGTGCTGTGTGAGTGTGAAAAATGATCAGCCAAAGTGCCGTAGACATAGCCCAGGCTTGACTGCATATTTGTTTATTTTTAACTGAAGTTGTCTAAACAGGCACAGTAATACGTTGTCTCCACAAAGATCTCTCTTTCACTGGTTCGACGTGCACAATTAGCTGGAAAAGCTGCTGACAAGGGCCAACTAGTGCCAATGTGAAGGACCCGCTGAAAAGGTTTGGGGCACAGATGCTCACACCTGCTCCAGTGTCCAGCACACACGCACACACACACACAGACATGAGCGGGTGGAATGATGGAATATCAACAAAGTGCAGAAATGACTAAGACAAGTGTCATAATGCAAAGTGGGCATGTACCAAGATCAACTCAACAACTACTAATGGGAGTGGAGAATACCATTCATAGACACATGAATAAAAAGGGACATGTGCAAGAGTGTTGCCGTGGCAACCGGAACTTCACTAACAAAGCCAGGCGGAATCGCTTTGTGCGCGTGTGAAGATTCAGGGTCAGTTTGTTTCACATTAGTACGTCAAAATCTGTGTGGGCCACCTGTTGAGTGTCATGTTCAACATTTACTCTCATTTGCCTTTGTGTTTGCTTTTTCTGCCTAATGTTGTACTCCACTCACCATCGTACAGCGCTCTAGTGCAAGACTAGCGCAACATTCACTGCAGTATTGGGCCTCCGGCTCATCAAAACAACACAATAAAACTGTAAGGCTACAAAATTGCTATAAAAGCCTGCAAAGGTGTCAGTTCTCAACAGACTCACTGCTGAAAGCGAAGCTGCTTGCATTATTGTCAAACCCTGACTAATAATGTTTAAAATACCTCATGTCATGCATGTGCGTCCCCGTTGGGTGGCCTCCCTTAGGTGCTCATTTGGTACACTTTCTGCTTTACGTGCAGTAAAGCAGAAAGTCATCATCATGTCTTTTACATCTGCCAGGATGTCTGTGGAGTGTTTGTTTGCTTGGTTACTGTATGTCGACCCCAAATACTACTATTTACTGTGCCTTTCAAGACTTTGATACTTTTTACATTTTTGTTTGTGGATAGTTTTTGTCACCTTTGCATACACGTTATGTATTGAAGAGTAACACAGGCACACAGCGGAACGATGGATGTGCTGGTATGAGATTCTGATGGTATGATAACCTAAATCATGGTTTCAAAGTATTATAATTTAAAAATAATAAAACTAATTTTCTGCTGAACAGTCATTTTTAAACAATATGATGGAAGTGGAACATAAGTATACATTTAAAAAATAACTGAATTCTTTCTAAATGAATAAAATACAGCTCTTAATGCAGGATAATCCTGTAGCTCAAGTCACAACACCACAAATATACTCTTTGTAAAAAAAAAAAAAAAAAAGAAAAAAGACCAAAATCCAAATAAATGCAATCACCCAGTGGCTCAAGAAGGTCACAAAATAAATAATTAAAAATAAACTCAGAAAGTTACGTTATTATTTACTAGCGTGGTGAATGTGCAGGCCTCAAGAGGGTTTTGGAGTTGTTGCAGTGTGTATTTGCAGTGTGAGGTTTGATGAACTTACTTGTGTGGTGACCCACAATATGACATTCACAAGTTTCACTTCCGTTTCCAGGTCATGTGATTGTTGTAGCAACTGTTGCTACAGTGGTCTGATTTCTTAGATCATCAAACAAATTTAAATATTAGTCCATGACAACACAACTAAACACAAAATGCAGTTTTAAATGAAACTTTTTATTATTAATGGAGAGGAAAAAAATCCAAAGCTACATGGCCCTGTGTGAAAAAGTGATTGCCCCCTAAACCTAATAAGTGGTTGGGCCCCCCTTAACTGCAATCGAGCGTTTGTGATAACTTGCAATGAGTCTTACAGTGCTGGGGAGGAATTTTGGCCCCCTCATCTTTGCAGAATCATTGTCGTTCAACCACATTGGAGGCTTTTCCAGCATGAAGCGCCTTTTTAAGGTCATGCCACAGCATCTCAGTAGGATTCAGGTCAGGACTTCTGCAGAACCCAGGTGCCTTTCAGCTTGAGGTCACCAGCAGATGGCCGGACATTCTCCTTTAGGATTTTTTGGTAGACAGCAGAATTCATGGTTCCATTTATCACAGTTTTCCAAGTCGTGAAGCAGCAATACAGCCCCAGACCATCACACTACCACCACCATATTTTACTCTTGGTATGATTTTTTTTTTCCTGAAATGCGCCGTTACTTTTACGCCAGATGTAATGGGACACACACCTTCCAAAAAGTTCAACTTTTGTCTCATCAGACCACAGAGTATTTTCCCAAAGGTCTTGGGGACCATCAATATGTTTTCTGGCCAAATTGAGATGAGCCTTATTGTTCCTTTTGTTCAGCTGTGGTTTTGGTCTTGGAACTCTGCCATGCAGGCCGTTTTTGCCCAGTGTCTTCCTTATGGTGGAGTCATGAACACTGGCCTTAACTGAGGCAATGAGGCCTGCAGTTCTTTGGATGTTATTGTGGGGTCTTGTGTGACCTCTTGGATGAGTCGTCACTGCGCTCTTGGAGTAATTTTGGTTGGCTGACCACTCCCGGGAAGGTTCACCACTTTTAATAATGACTCTCACAGTGGTTTGCTGGAGTCCCAAAACTTTAGAAATGGCTTCCTACCCTTTTCCAGATCTCATTTAATCTCAGTTATGTTTTAACGGGGGGTGCAATCACCTTTTCAAACAGGGTCATGTAGTTTTGGATGTTTTTTCTCCCTAAACAATAAGAAGTTTCATTTAAAACTGCATTTTGTGTTCAGTTGTGTTGTCATTGACTAATATTTAAATTAGTTTGATGATCTGACACATTTAAGTGTGACAAACATGCAAAAGAAAAATAAATCAGGAAGGGGGCAGACATTTTTTCGCATCACTGTAAGTGGTTGTTGCTTGTTGCTCAATTGTGAGTAAACTGTTTATACGACTCATCCTCGACCTCGGTTTGTCCTGAATCACATCTCCACATTTAGTGACTCTTAACGTGAGGGTCGATCTATGGACAATTTACATTGGAAATGTTGAGGCCAGCAAAGAAGGCCCTGACCTCCCGAAACGGCTATAAAGTGCGGAGAAACAGATTTATGATTATATTTTTGTGAATAACGACAGGTGATATGATTATTTATTTAAACTCATAATCTGGAAACTATTTAGTTTTTATACAATTTGGTTTGATAAACCATAAGATTTTGCTTTTATATAACAACACCAAATTATAGTATTTTTATTTAATCATGTTTGGCAGCTCCCCAAAATAGCCCTAATGACGCCACAGTGATTACATTGATTAAGCAACAAGGCATGTTTTCAGCAGGGTTGCTTTTCGTGTTGACCGGAAATGACACAAAGGTGTGTTTGGGTGTGTGAGTGGGAAGGCAGAAAAGAGAGCTAGAGAGAGAGAGCGAGAGAGAGAGAGGAAGAAGGTGGGTTCGATAAATGGAGGGGCGGGGATCAGCGGGGCGGTCGGTTTGCGGTGATTGGAAAATAAGGATAAGGAGCAGACTCTAATCCGATGAAAGCTCCCTTTTTCCGGAGGGAGGGAGGGACGGCTTTGTGGTTGGTTGGGAGGAAAAAAAAGTAAGACCAAGGCGGGAGCATCTTTATCTACGTCGGCGCTTCTCTTCCTCTTGAGCCTTTTGTGCTTGAAAGTCTCATATGTGACGTATCAATAATTGAGAGGGGCGAGAAGCAGCGCAGACGGAACCCCCTCCCGCCCCCCATTCTGCGCGCTATGAGTACACAACAGAGCCCGCCAGCACCGACCCACACTCTCGTTTACTGTGCTAACAAGTCACCGAAAAGCTGCTAAAAAGCGTGAATTGGAACAAGACTGGACTGTTAAACTTGCTTGGGAAGGAGAAGACAAGGCGGGCTGGGACGCAAAGAGGCTAATATCATAGCAGGAGTGTGAGTTAAAAGAGCCGGGAAACTCTCCTCACTTACTTTTTCAAAGTGGAGCACAACCACCGCTGAAGGCGTCAAGACGAGTCCAAGACCTCGGTTCTGGTCCGGTATGTTGGCGTTTTGCCTGCTGAGTGCCGTGTGGCTGGCGGCGAGCCCCAGCCGCGCTCAGAACGAGACGGAACCCATCGTCCTGGAGGGGAAGTGCCTGGTGGTGTGCGACTCCAATCCGACCTCGGACCCGACCGGCACGGCTCTGGGCATCTCGGTGCGTTCGGGAAGCGCCAAAGTGGCTTTCTCGGCCGTCCGGAACACCAACCACGAACCGTCCGAAATGAGCAACCGGACCATGGTGATCTACTTTGATCGGGTAGGAGCACGTACTATTGCACTATACGTGTGTTGTTGTTTTTATCCAAACATACATGTTGAGATTTGATGCGTTTATCTGCTAATGGGACAATATTTAACTGTTCATTTGTTTCTTTTATTACGTGCCTTCTGCCATAAAAAGGCAACATTACAATATGTGCTATAAATCCGATTCTTGTCTTAGAAAGTGTTTTAAAAATCCAGGTCAGATTCTGGCCGTCTAATGATCTGCACATGCACATCAGACGCACCAAAAAGTAAAGCCGGACTGAAGCATGCTTGTTGCAATTCTTTTTATAGCCAATGCATATCCTGTGGGGTTTGGACTGCATTGCCCAGTAGAAAAAAAACCCAACCTTTTGAATTCAACTTTTTAAGCTGATAATATGGGCTATGTGACCTGACATGTCACCAAATAATTTAGTAAGTGTGGGTCACGGGGGCGAGGTCCATACCAGCTTGCTGGAAAAGGTTAATTTCCACTCAAACTGCTGCTCAATTACACGCCACGGTCTGCTTCTATCCATAAATCCAGACATTTGGCCGCAGAGATACATAATTGAAATTTCATTTGAAAGATGGATTGGATTTATGGATTTATTTTCATTCCTGATCGAGTGGAGGAGTTATGGAAAAGCCAGGTAGCCGTTATTTGACTACATTGTGCCAGGTCGAGTCTGAAGCGGCGTTTTGTTATTTTAGGGACTAAATAGGATTTATTATCAGTTTCAGAAATTAACAGGTCATTTTCTTTTGAGAGATTGTGTGTTTCTTGTCACGGAAAACTGCACAATTTGTCATCATTTGCATATGATGGAACTTCTACAGGAGCTTCTCCAGTAACCTGCTGACAATCTAACTTTCTTTTCTTCCAGGTTCTTGTAAATGTTGGGAGGAATTTTGATGAGGAAAGAAGTAATTTCATCGCGCCACGAAAAGGAATTTACAGTTTTAACTTCCACGTAGTTAAAGTCTACAACCGCCAAACAATACAGGTTTGTGTGTGTTTGTGTGTGTGTGTGTGTGTCACACCTTCAGTCCCCACATCGTCATTTTGTAGATATTTGAAATCTCCCCCCAGGGACAAAGAGGAGGGCAGACATCAACAGATGAAAGTTAGTCGCTCGCCACCTGCAGGCACAATCATAATGAATCTATACATGCAGTGAGCCAACTCGGGTGCCTTCAATGCAAAAGGAGGGCGGAATATTGCGTCGGCTGCCGCTTCAGCACCACGGACAGTGCAGATTGCCTCTTGTTTCTTTTGTAACAAAGGTGCACCTCCTTCAAAACGTGTTGGTTTGTATTTTATTGGCATTTTAGGCCACAAGTGTAGTCATTTTTCAGTGTAGACGTACTGTTTGTCTCTCAAACTGCCTGTTCTCTCCCAGCGCTTCTTTTATCCCACGAACAACTCATTTTCACTGCGTGTTTATGTGATAGGAAATTTTTGAGATGTCCTAAGCCCGTTTACAGTGTTTAACATGCGGATAATGAGGCATTTTACACGCCACAAAGTGTTAATCACAATGTGTCTTTTGCAAATTAAACTGTTGTGTAATTATGCTGTTGGCTCCCTGGAGTTTTGCCATTATGTGTTGCTGCTTAGACTTTATTATTGCAGTCCTGAATTAATTAACATGGCATATCAGCCACAACAACAGGGAAGGCGGGCAATGTTTGAGGGGAAAAGTCAAGCAGGGCGTATGAATCCTCTCGTCGTCTGACTGCACACAAATAGACTCTAAATGACATCTTGCTCAGTAGCAATTAAGTCTTGTTGAATCATGGTAACAATCAGTGTCGTGTTTCAAATGGTGCCGCCTTTCACATTTTTGAAATGAAAGTACAGCATTTTAAACCTGGTATCCAACGTGAAAAAGACCGGTGTGATTACTTTTTTCCTCCCACCTTTTACGCATTAAGACCGTGGCGCTCAACCTCCTCCATTCGCGCTCCCATCCATCCAGGGCATCTGGTGTGTTGAAAACTCCCACTGTTTAATTGCCTGAGAGGCAGTTGCTGTGGCGCGTTCTGGAGATGAGAGACAACGGATGAAAAACATACGTAGGTAGGCATGAAGGGATGGGAGACAGAGGACATGAAAAAGAAGGGGAGCGAGGTAAGGTGAAAAAACAATCCCATGGAAGTGTCTTGATGAGGAGGAAAGGAAAAGTAATGGTCGTTGTGGACAGAAAAAAAGAGCTAATGATGGACATTAAGGACGGGGAAAAAATGGTTTAGCTGGGAGAAAGATAGTTAAACCATTGATCATTAGACAATGCTTTTTCCTGTGTCTGCATGTCTATGAATTCTGAAATGTTATATTGCATTTGTTTTTGGCCTGGCTGCCAAACCCAATTATTACAAAATGGATGTGACACCTTATGTGAAACTGAAGTCATCAGTCGTTTCGTCGACGATGTGACATTCAGCAGTACTTTCACTTAGGGTAGAGCGATCATTTTTATATACCGCTATAAATCTCTCCAAGGATAAGAAAATGATGTATACTGGTAGAAATGATATTTTCAAACGCAGAGTTGATGACGTGTTTTCCCTGCGACTGCACACCGCACTGTTTTGACGCATTGGCGCTTCACGTCGACCACAAGCATGGTCCAGCGAAACAAAACAACTCAAAGACAGAAAATGAGCATGGCTGAAGGCGGAGGAGAAACTGAGACTATAGATTAAGAAATTGTTGGTAAAAGGGAGGTACCGCTCTAGTATGGAAGTGTTTGGTTTGGATAGAGCAGATGTAGTGAAGACGTGGAGTAGCTGAGCGACTCAACCACGGTCCACTACATAACCAGCGACTGGTCTTTGAAGTCATCCTGTCTCCAGACAAGTTTTTTTCCGGAGGAACACATAGGTGAAAACATGACAAGTGTGTTGAAGGAGTTTCTCCACGAATGGGAAACAAGTGTGTGTAGCTACTGGCAGTGGATCTAATGTTGTGAAAGTAGCTACTCTCAACAACTGGAATAGACCGGCTTGCTTTGGACACTCTACACAGTGCCATAGGTAAGCTTATGTTTAATTTCATTATTTTTAATTTTATAGCTTAAGGTTTGTAGCTTTTTATGCAAGACTCCTTGGAATTGAATTATATCGTCATGTTGTGATACACCCCAAAAATATTGTGATACATGCTAAAGTCCATATCGCCCAACTCTACTTTGACTAATCTTTTTGATAGTTTCCTATCATTTAAACCTGCTTAATTCTGACAGCCGTGTCAGGTTCAATTATTTCCATTGTCTGACAATGACTGACTGTCTGAAATTAAAAAACAAAATCGAATCAAACATTCCACCTGAATGTCCAAGCTGTTGAACTCGGCTACTCAACTACATCATGAAGAGGGCCACAGTTTAAAAAAAATGTAAGGATATGTGCTATCACATTATGCTGACTTGACATGAGTTAGCACATTTTCAATGCTTTTGTGTGATATGACTTTGCATTGCATTGCATTCCACAAACACTGAGCTCGCAGTAGTATTTCAAGTACATTTAAAAGTGCAAAAAAAGTTGCATCACATCAGCATGTCAAGTAAAAGTAAAAGTGCACCAAATAAATGACCTACTTTTTCTTTTGGTCATCAGATCCCACCTCGTTTACAGCGCCCGGCATGCAGTCTTTTATCATCTTTGCATCAGTGAAGGATCCGGTTAAATTCTGTGTGTGTGTGCGTGTGTGTGTGTGTGTGTGTATCCAAACCGCGCGGATGGACTGATAGATGTTTCGTCTACAGGTTACATTCCTTGGAAACGGCGTTTACGTCATTGCAAAGCAAGCACATCGGCTTCCCCACTGCATTTTTGCTAAATGCATATTTTGTAGTCCATATGCTGTTAAAAGTCAGATTTTCAGTTTCTGCATTTTTTTGGTAAGAGTTAAAATTTCTTTAAATGTGAGCCGTCTTCTTCTACTGCTGCTTCATTGACCCGTATGTCTCACTGTTGCCCCCTGCTGAGCGGACAAAGTACTGTATGAACGAGCGCTTCTCCCAAGTTAGACTGAATGGCCTGTTTGGATGATGTTTGGTGGGTCAAATGAAAAGCTTTGGCAGTTGTGGCCTATTGAAGACCTATGCTTTACAACACTGGTCAGGAAACTGCGGCCCGTGGGCCACATCATGCCCACCAAGTGACTTCATCCGGCCGGCCAGGCATTCCCAAATTTCTTTTTTTTTGTTAAACCTTTAACATGGAAACTATGGCCGACAACATGACTTGCAGTGCTATTGTGGCACGCTTCAGTCGCCGGAAGGGTAAGATGCAATCTGTAGCTTGCACAAAAAAGCACAACACAACACGTCAACTGACACAACACACAAAGTAACCGACCTGCTGCACCATGTTGGCATACAAACTAATATCTACGTGCAATACCCATGCCAAAAAAACACCCTTATATTCCTGTAGCTTGTGGTACTCTTTCGCCCAACATTTTGCCGTGTTTGTCACATTTTTGCTTGATTGCAAAATATGTTAGAGGTCGTCGGAGAAGCAAACAAGTAGTTAACATACTCTTGACATCCGATGTTTTATTGTCCATAGTTCATATTGTTGTTGCAGCTGGACTGCCCAGCATGCCTTGCGGGCATTTGGAAGTAAAAGTTTTAAGTTACATGTTATATTTAGTAGTCACATTAGTAGTAGTTGATTTATGTGGTGCGTTAACTTGCTGTGGATGTGTTGTGTTTTTGTTTTGTTGCACCGTGAGCAAGTATGCCGTTCTGTTTGATGACCGCCTATATATAGATGGCCCCTCCGCCAAATTTTTAACCCAATATGGCCCGTGAGTCAAAAACCTTTGAACATGTGATGGTCACAGTCTTATTTCTTGTGCTTTTGAAGGGTAGATTAGGAAGTGAAGTGGCACTTTTCAACATTGCTCGGAGAAGCAATGGGCCAGTGCTTCTCAAATAGTGGGGCGGGCCACTCTGGGGGACGCGGTGAACTGTCAGGGGGTACGTGAGAGGCAGGGAGTACTTTCAGTGTTACGGCAGACCTGCAAACATGTACAAATGTATCATACTCAACATGCAGTTTGACTCTTGAAGACACTTGTGTGCTTTACAGCTCTCCATTTTGTTGCATTTTCCTGCTTACGGTTTCACGCTTTACACAGTACAGATAAATAAATACATATAATCATCTCAAAAGTAATCAAAATAAATCATTTGAAAACCACTGCAATAGGCCAAGATGAATATTTAGGAGTGAACATATTCAGCACATGATTTTGGTGTAAATAAGAGAACTAAATTAATTAAAGGTGCCTTGTTTAGGTTCTGCATGGGGGTTGCTAACTTCCTGTTCTGCCATTGCAAGCCACGCCCCAAGTGACAATACACGTGTGCACATTAGTCATGTACGTGAACACGAGACAGCGTTGAGTGAAAGCCATGAACGCCATTCACCTTTTTTGGTTCACATGACAGTTTTTTTTTACAAAGTTTCACCTCGACATAGACATTTGTTTGGTCAGTCTGTTTCATATCATATTCTAGCTGGCGGTGTTCTTCGTTTTTCGGATTAAAAGAGTGAAATTTGTGGCTGAAGAGGGACAGCACTTTTAAGTACACCTCTGTGCTTTTCTGTGTTGGTTACTTTAGTTTTTACTTAAAGGCAGTAGTTGAGGCATCATTTCAATTCCACACGTGGCTGTCCTATAAACTGGGTTTGTCAGAAATGAATACTGTCCCTCATTATCTGCAAATGTTAGGATTCATCAATAATATGTTAGAAGCACTGTGCTGTATATGTTTTTATGAGAACCACTTCGAACTAGGAAATTATGATTTTAAACAACCCACTGCTGCATTCCACTCAGGCCCGCAGACCGAGAAACTGTGACGAAAAAAATAATTCCATGAAAAGACACGCTTAGTATTACGCAATTAGTTCATAGGCATCACGCCTTTCATTTCTTTCATAGATGTGCCACTTTGTGAAGTTATTACTCTTTGGATCTTCACAATTATTGATATACAGGTGGTCCTCGTGTTACGAAAGCGTTCGTTCCTAGACTGTGATGTAAATGGCGTTACATTGTAAGTGGTAACTTCTACATAAATTATACCTAAACGGACTCTTAAGTCACTCGCACTGTTACACAGAACACGTGAAGGACTTGTAAAATACCGTCCTAAAAAGATTAAATACCATAATGAAATTAACCAGACAACAAAGACAACAACTCCTTACTTTTATCGCTGTGGTTGTCTTGCAGGTTTTTCTACCTTCTTAAAATATTGCCCCAACCTAGTCTGTAAGTATAATCTCCTCTTCTCCTCGCAGATCTCCTTGTAACAGTGCATGGAATTCATGACCCCTCTAGCATTCATTAGCATTCAACAATCTTTATCCTTAATGACAGTCCAGCGGGTGGGTGTTTGTCCCTCGCTTCCATTTCCATGGTGATGACTTTCCTTTTCTTTGCTGCACTGCCGCTTGGGAGAAATAATGACGTGTAAAAAGTGAACCATTAAGCTATCTAAGTGAAGGCTCAGTAAGCTGTTATTCTGCCTCAGTGTAGCTGCAGGTACACACTGTATTCTCGTGCCGCGCGCAAAGCACACTGTATTTTTGCCACGCTGTAACTCGTTCTCAAGTCTCGTGTTTACGGACCAAAATTACGTTTTTAGTGGAATTAATTCTTAACCAGGGAACGTAACGCGGAACATCGTAAACAGAGGACCACCCGTACAGCAGAACCTCAACATTTTGAATTTCAACGTTTTGTGTAATTTTTAAACCAACCGAAATCCTTGAGAAAATACTCTCTGCACTCACCGCTGCTCTGACTAATACAGAGTATATGCTTGGCTCAGGCTCAGTCGCGTCAGTCGTGCGAGGTAACGTACAGGTGTTCACCATCCAGTAGGTCTGAGTGCATTTGAAAGGTCCAAGTTGGGGTCTGGACTGTCTGAGAGCCCTTGATGTAAAGGATTAACTCAGTGCTTAGCTTGCTCATTCAACATAAGCGCAGATACTAAGTAATGGTAAAAACTGCGGCACAGCTGCAAGAAGACAAGGGAAGGGATGGTACCAGTTGGTTAGAATGTACAGAAAGTGGTCGGGCTAACGAGGACGAAGATACAAATGGATACACAGAAGAATAGCAAAAGATGAAAGTAAACACCAATTCAATATAGACCAGAAATATCAAGTAAATCAAAAAGCAAGTACAGTAAATCACACACAATCCCAAAATGACATTAAAAAGTTTACATCAAAAGTGTTCATATTTCTAAAATATTCCCCAAATAAATTCTTTGCAGTTTTACTTGAAAATTAAAATGTTTACCAAATAACTTTATGCCGAAAGTGCTTCTTTTTAAACAAATAAGGAAGACATTTAATTGAAACTAGGGAGACTGCTGTGTGAATCTCAGTTTTCCCAATTTTAGTTAGTTTAGATTGTAAGAGCAAGACAGGACGTGTTTTACGAGCCAAATTCATCTAAGCCTGACTCTGCTTTTAAAAAATGGTGATACAGTGAGGTGCTTGCAATTTATGGCATTTGAATATCTTGGTGTATCTTGCAGACAATACATTATTGTTATTATTATTTCATGAATCATGCAGGACCTCAGACTGTGTCAGTGGTGGGTAGTGCATTTTGGCACCTGGGCCTTCAGTGGGTCGGCCAGAATTTTTTTCGCCACACACCATGAGAGGCAGTTTAAAAAAAAAACCCAATAATGATAGTAAATATGTGCCACAGGATGTGAACCTGGTTCACCTGTGTAGGGCGACAGAGTCATTAGCGATGTACCTTACAGGGGTCAAGAGCAATGGGGTCACATGAAGTAAGACAGACCGATACGCCTAACTTACATGTCTGCGAGTAACTTCGAGTCAGTGACTCATTTCCACCGGTGATCAGCGATACACCGGTGCTTGTAAAGTTGCCGCTCAGCCAAATGTGACGAGCATAAATAGAGCGTCTTGGTGATTAAAGGTTTTGACAACTCAAAATACCTACATTGTACAATATTTATTTATAACATGAAAAACCATATAAAAGCCTTTCACTAAAATACATTTACTCAACCGAGATGTCAGTTTCCTCCTCCTCAGTCAGCCATTTCAGCATAACTCACCTTGTAGAACTGTTTTGCTACAAATTACAACATTTTTTGAGACCGTTTTTTTTCCTGAATTTTATCGAATAGAACCGTATCGAGTGGTTGCATTTCTTTTGCAGTGTAGCGAGCGACACTGTGAGCGCGCACCATTTTGTTTATATTTACATTGCCGACCGAACACCTCTGTAAGCGTCGGCTGTCGGGACGAAGGCTCTGCTGCCCCTCCAGCGTTAGGTTTTTTTTTTGTTCCCCAGTTAGCAAAACTGAAAAGGATGGTTGTGTTTCAGGTGTGCATACACGTTGGTCGTGTTTCCCTTCTTCCTCGTCACTACTTTCACACAAATGCGACATATCGGTTCGTCGGTGTTCATACGCTTGTTCATTCTGTTTAAAACTGAAATACTCCCACACTGGGGCTGTCGGCTGTGGCATTCGCCTCAGAAACCATCGCTTCTGTGCCTTCATTCATGTTAGCGTATGCTGGCTCACGAGGCTAACTGCTAGCTCTCTGTATCCACTCACTAGTAGCCCCGCCTGAGATGAGATGAGATGAGGATTCACGCTCTTCATTCATTCCACTATAGAACCAATGCCCACAGACACATGCAGAGTGAACCCTCTTGTCATCCAGCCTGTGTGGTTTAGAGAGACACGCATGAAACACGCATGCATGCACATGACAATTTATCGAGGCTGGCATAATTATCCACTTGTTTTCTTTTTTATATCATTTGATTAATCAGTGTATTGATTATCATGACAGGCCTAGCTCCAACCAATCAGGACTGAGGGCCTGCATGATGGGAGATGAATCAGAAGTCTGATTGGCTAAAAATAAGTAGACCCATTGCAAATAGTGTTCATGTGACATGGGCCAACACTTCTGGTTTGGAACATACACATACACTACTGGAAGCACGGCAGCCAAGAAACACGCTACAAAATGAAGATAATAGACCGTTGGGAATAGATTGATATAATTTAATGGAACAAATATGAGAATTTAAGTTTGAAATGTAGGTCAGTGCTAGTAATGGTGAGGCCACTGCTACAGTGAAATAAGGGCAACACTTGGCGATAGTTTTCCACCGATTGCACCGATACTGAAAAATCAAAGAGTGCATGGGGCCACTTCAATATTTTTTATATATTTTCAAAATGTACAAATGCCAAAAAGCAAAGTTTTGTGTTATTATGAGTTATTTGTATGACCATTTCAGCTTTTTCGCATTTACATTGTGCCGATTGCTCTATTTTTTCAATTTTTGCTGGGTTTTTTTTTGTTTAATATTAGTTCTCCATTTTTTCAGTGGCCACTGTGGCTAGCTGAACTAGTACTAGTACTAGGACTAGTATGACTTAATTTAGAGTTGATCGGTCTAGTCTGGTACCAGAACATATGTCTAAAATGTGCCTGTTTCCTAGTAAGCTGTTGCTTACTTTCTAGCAAGCAAACACAAATCAGTGTCTGAAAAATTACATAAACTGGAAGTAAATCTCATTTGAAAATCACTGTAAAAAACTATTGAGTTTAAAACTTAAGAAACCAGACAGAGAAGTGAGGTTTCAGGCAGAGCCGCGTTTGATTTGTTCTCTTATGACCATGTGACCCAAATGGTGACAGTATTTGAATTTATTCCTCTTGCTATGCCTCTTCTGGTTGGAATTGGTTTCTGTTTTTTTTCACATGTGATATGATACTAATATCGCAGCCTTGGGTATGTGCCGATACCGATGTCAATCCAATCCGATATCAGCATGAGTCATACATGTATTATTTATTTTCTAGTGTGGAATGTTAGAAAAGGCTTGATCAAGTGATATACGCAAACAGGGAACAACAGTCAGCAACTATAGGTACTGCATGAGGAAAAACTCACGTTTGTCACACTTTGCGGTTGTTTCGGATGGCGTTGGTCGTTGGGGTGTTTTTTTGTGTTGCTGCTTCGGATGCAAGATGGGTTTGGTCATGCTGAACTTCCCCAGTTCTATGCCACCGCACGGGGCTTGTGCATGGCGGGTTAAGCACCCGGCTGCGACGTCTTTTTTGGACTTTGACGTCGCTCCTGCTCCTTGCTAACTTTAGTAGCACATTAGCACACACTGTTGCTGGAGAAAAGCACTGGAGCGCAGACTGGAATGGACTGCTGGTATTGAAATGCTGATACTGGGAATTTTAGCTGCCAATATCATCCAATACTAGTTTTTTTGCTGATACAGGTCAGATATCGATATAGGATTGGGACACCCCTAGTTGGAATACAATAGTTTTTGTTGACCCAGTTATCAACCACAATTCTGCAGGTGCTTAGGGTGATTACATGACACTACGGTCCAGGACCACCAGCGAATGGCGAAAAAAAAAGCGCATTGTCTCTTTTTGCACCCCCCACGCCCCATGTTTCATAGACAAGGGTGAACAGAGTGAGACCCCTTGACATTCATACAGTCGCTTTGTCTTTGTCTATGTTGGGGGGGGCTGGTGTTTTATTCGGAATTATTGTGCCTGTTGGGAGATAATTCAAACCTGCAGTAAAAGCCTGCTGATCAAGCCGAAGATCCAATTTGGTGGTGATTGTGTGTCTCACCAAACATTACTGACACCTAGTGGCCAGTGTAGACATACGACATACGACTGTTCCAATGCGTCTATCATAGTATTTTAGTTCATTTAGACATTTCTATGTTTGAAAATGCTTAATTTAGGCCAGGAATACGTAAAATGCGCTTAAATATTCGTATAATAATAGACCATATTCAACCACAAAACAGCAATCGTTTATTAACCACTTGAACCACAAAGTGGCGAGGGACAAATGTATGCTTATTCTGCTTGTGTGGTACACACCACAGTTTGGGCAATAACGTTCACACGTTCAACCGCAGCCATCACATTACAGGTAGTGTTAACCAACCTGGCAGGTGTGAACACAGCCGAAAAGACCTAACAAGGAATACTTGCAAATGTGTCAGTATGCTTTCTTGCTTACCGGGTCTTCTGTCAAACATACAGTAACACATTACCTGGAATCTTTGCTACAGCCAGTCATGTTTCTAACTCGTATGAACGCATCACCCCCACCCTAAAATCACTGCACTGGCTCTATGTCTCATCCCGGATCGACAACAAAATCCTTCTGCTTACCCATAAATGCATCGCTGGTCCGGCAGCAGCATACCTACTCACTCCCTCAACATCTGCCCGCCCCCTCCATGTTACCCCCACCAGGCTCCGAACCATGGGGGACTGAGCCTTCTGTTTAGCTGCACCAAGGCTCTGGAACTGGCTCCCTATCCAGCTGAGCAAAGGGCAGAACCTGGACTCTTTCAAAGCTCTACTGAAACATGTATTTACTTTTAAACCTTACAACTGATGATGCGTTTAGTAGTAGTAGTAGTACTTTATTAATCCCATAGCAGGGAAATTCACCTGTTACAGCAGGTGTTAATATTGAGTATTATATCGATTTAAGTGCAAACTGTTTTTACTGCAGCACTTTGAGATTTCCGTGGACCGAAAGGTGCGTTATAAACCACACTCCACACCTGTCATCATCAGAAACACCATCAACAAACAAAACAAGGTGGCGCTGCTGGAGCAGGGGAGAAAGATCAAACGTGCAAACGTCTACATCAATGAGCATCTGACAAAACGCAACTCCGACATGGCCAAGAGAGCATGTAACTTAAGGAAGCAGGTGGGAATTCAAGGTGCTTTGGGCGCCAACTGCAAAATCTGCACCAGGTTAAGTGGAGGACCAGATGCCAGCAATATCCATCCACCATATACGATGACGGATGGCAAAGGATGACAAACAACCAGTGAAATGACAGCATAAACACACAAAGTAGACTTAGTTGAATTCTTCTGCATCAGTGCCTTTTTATATTTGACAGCTATATTTGTTATGTTCCACTCCTCCATCCGCTTCCACCGTTTGTATTTGGCCTGACGCCCTCTGGGTTTTTTGATGCGTCGACTTCCTGTTTCCCCCTTGTTGCTTTTGCTGTGTTATCGTCTCTTGCTCCACAATCAGGCACTTAATTGATGCTTATGCATAATGAATGCAGGCCAATTTAGGCCTGACCAACATATACAGCCCTATTATCAAGCTTTTATTTTTATGCCTGGTAATTGTGTAGGTGTAGTCGAGTCTTTTTATATGTGTGTGTGTGTGTGTGTGCGCGTGCTTGGGTGAATGTCATACACAAGCAGCACATGCCATCTGTTTGTCTAGACGTTAATGAGGCTAATCTGAAGCCTTTGACAGCACCTCTTCAGATGTGATCACTTATTTCATGTCTGTCATATTTTTGGTGTTGGTCCTGAGATCATCTAAACATTCCGCATCAGATGGCGCCATTTTTGTCGTATTTTTGTTGTGTTTTGTTGTTGGGGTCAACAAGGAAGTCAACAAGTACACATACTATTGATATTCAACATTCTATTGTTCATAGTTCATATTGTAGTGTCGGGGGGGCAGCACGGGCAGCACGGGGGAGTTGCTGCCGGACTACCCAGCATGCCTTGTGGGCACTTGTAAATAACAGTGTGGTTAGCGTTTAGTTAATTTGTTTGTTCCTTGTCGTTCTGTTTGGTGACTGTGTTGTCGTGGTAGCTGCTGGCTGTTGCTTGTTTCAGTTAAAGAGCACTTAGCAAGTTGAAGTCATTTCTGTGTCACTCAATTCTGCCATAATTGTCACGCCGGGGGTTGCTGCTGTCGAAGACTTGACCCCCCGGTATGCAGAGACAAGGCGGCAAGGTGCAGAAGTAAAAATAATTTTATTTTGCACAAGGCAACAGGAACAAAACTAAAAGTGGCAAAGGAAAAACAATTCAAAAGTAACGGAGATGGTAGTCTAGGTGACAGCACTGGCAGAGCAACGAGGTTCATCAACCATGACATAAACAATGAACCAGCGCCGCACAGAGGCTGGCGCTGGCCTTTTAACCGCAGCTAATACAGATTGCCCGCAGCTGTGCGGACACCAGGCATGACACGGCTGTAACGTCCACCACACCGGAAGTACACCTCGCCAAAATAAGGGCGCAGGACAGGAAACACACGCTCCTGTCCTGCGAAACATGACAATAATATTGTAAATCCCACATCCTTTATTCATGCATCGTTGTAGGTGTCTTATTCAGCAAACAAAACTGTCAAGTTCAATTAAGTTTTTTTTGTTATTATATACACCACAGATGATCTTCATTCGTTTCCAAGTTAAAGCATACTAGTGTCTGTCCAACAACTAATTGGCTTTATTTTTGTCTGCAACAGGATTTGAGCTATCATGGCCGAGCTACTGTCACCCAAAGTGTAATTTGAGCTTTGCTTATTGGAACCTGATTATTATATTGAACTGCTTTTATGGCACATACTGTATATACAGTAGTGTCATCTATACATGCACTTTTTCAGGAGCGGTGAAAAACTATTATTATTATTATTCAATTATTATTAGACAGATTTAGCACGAGGCGCATACAAGCATACAGCTTCTCACAGTGACCACAA
The DNA here is from genome assembly GCF_027744805.1 of Dunckerocampus dactyliophorus. NCBI lineage: Eukaryota > Metazoa > Chordata > Actinopteri > Syngnathiformes > Syngnathidae > Dunckerocampus > Dunckerocampus dactyliophorus. The sequence goes on from NC_072823.1 coordinate 2,885,181, forward strand.
GTAATGTTGAAGTGTTTAATGTTTCACATTTGAAGGACTTGATTGACTGGTGATCAGTGGTCCGTAAATTACTTGAAAAAATTGTTACAGCTAATATTTGCGTTCCCAAAAAAGTAATTAAATTAGTAACAAAATTACTCCTTCATAAATATAATTAATTAATTTTGTTACTTTCTTGAAAAAAGATTCATAAATGTAAAAGAATTCGGATGTAGCCTCGTAAAGCAGTGTCAGAGATGTGTCATGAGATTAGGCTGAGGGCTGACCTTGTGACTTGCAATTCCTGACCAAAACGTGAGGGGCCAGTGTTTTCGTGTTGACTAGCTATTTAGTTCCCTGTGGTGTTCGTAGTGAACAGTGACAACTGAAGCAACATCCATCCGACATCTGTTGATATAGATGTAACCCGCCTGATTCACATACGGAATGGAAGACTAGAGCGCTCACCGTTGGGCCAAAAGCCCGGACTGTCAACCCAATGTTCAGCGCAGCTCTTAAGGCCGAGGGAGTGAGGTTTTACCAAGGTACACTTGCGCCGCTGCACTGGCTGGCACCCGTTAAATAATTATCATTGCATACTAACTAATGTTGTTGTAACGTTTGAAACAGGAATTACTTATTGTATACATGGGGTATTAGCTCTTACCAGAAAACAATGACAGCCTTAGGAACGTTGTTATCTGATCCAGTAAATTTGGCCAGTGTCCGACTGATACCGATCCATAGTATTGGATCGGACCACCCCTAGTTTGGAGTACGGATCTAGCAGCAAATGGAGATACTCGATCAGAACATAGTTTAGCTACAGTACATATTTTTAACAGGAAGTGCTGGAGAACACAGAGAATCTAATATGATTACAAATTCAAAATTATTATTATATATAAGTGGAGATACAGGGTTTACTGACCGATGACATGTTTCCATTGTAATAATTTAAAACGTAGTCAAGTACTGTCTGAGTGCTTTCGTGTAATTATTCAAAGCAACATACTAACACCCATTCTCACATGTGAGTCACCGTTCGCAGGTTGGTCATTAAGGGGAACGGCGGGCCTAAAGAGCTCTCGACTCTCTTCCCCCCCCACACACTCGTACACGAACACAATCCTGAGCATCAGGAGGTAGAGTGATGTAAAAGTGTATAATTATGTGATGTTTATGACTCTGCTGGATTGGCTGATGAAAGGATTTGAGTTCAGAATTCTTTACCAAACCCAAAGCACAAGGCGAGAGGTTGTGTTTGATTGGGATTTGTGGCAAAATAACCAATTTCCACCTTTCTGGAGGGCTGTCACATGGCCCAAGGAAGAACATTTTACATTTTTGCACAGATTCGAATAAAGAATTTATTTTTGTGACCGTTTGCCCTTAATGAAAGGAGTATGACGCGTGTGTTTGGGGTTGTTGAGCCTCGGCAGAGTAACATTGTATCTTGCTATTAAAGTACTACGTGATTACAATATGTTTGACCTGTGTGCATATAATGTAATGATACAAAAAAAACGGTTTTCTTTTTGCATTTGTCCCTTGCCACTTGGCGCTTCTACTTTAACGACTTCACTATCATGGTTTTCCCAAATATATTCATTAAAAAAATCACCTAACGGTTTCTCGCTATTTCACAGTTGAATATGGCCAATTAGTACTGAAAAATATGCATATTTAACCAATTTGCTTTGAGCCTAAATTAAGCATCTTTAAGACTAACAATGGCTAAATAAACTAAACTACAAATACAGTGCAACCTTGGTTAGTGTCATTAATTCGTTCCAGAAGGTCCGACTCTAACTGAAACGGACTCTAACCAAATAAATTTTTCCTATAATGAATAAAGTAACGATGTAATTAATCTGTTCCAGAAAGCCAAAAATGTTAACACAAAATACGTTTTTATAGTTTTGCAATTCTAGTTTTACATACATAAACCAATTCCATCCATCCATCCATTTTCTATACCGCTTCTTCTCTTTAGGGTCGCAAATGCATATAAATGATGGATGAAAGAGATAAATGAACATTTAAGGTTATTTTTACCTACACTGAAGACGTGATTCGTGACGTGACTGTTCCCAAAGATATGATGTGTCAGCGAGACACCTTCCTCTTCAACACCACTTTCCTGTTTTGCCAACACTATTGAATTCAAGAAATAACAAATGACCAAGCAGGAAGATGGCTCTTTTTAGTGAGCTGAGCCAAAAGAACTTTCTAAAAAGAGCCGGAATTTCCATCACGATTATGTTGTGCATTATGAAGGTTTAGTCTTGAAGATTTCCTTTACATTGTGTGATAAATGACAGCTGGTCTTCTCATGTGGTGCTGTGACTTTTTAGTGCATTTTATGAACGTGAGCCTGTAAATTCATTCTTAACTAGATGCACGAGTATATGTACACTTGTAAATAAGCCACAGGATTTTTTGAGCCACAATGAAGATTACAGTAGAAAAACTACACAGACCCACGGTTTTCTTACTCCTTCTCCCATGTCAAGAGAAACAACCGAAAGGCTGTGTGGCTTAAAATGAATAACTCAATAACCTACAATTACCCACCTTTGTTTTGTAAATGCATCCATTAACTGCCAGATGAACGGTTCACAGATGATGACTGATTAGGACATTAGTTCGAAGCCACTTGGCTGTCCTTTGGGCATGAAAAGTTATACAAGTTGAATGGCAAAAACTGAGGCAGTGAATTGAACGCAGTACGCTTGGATGAGCAAAAGCATGCAGCAGGCCTCACACACATCCTGGCATATGTGTGTGCATTCATGAAGGGATCGTTTCAAGGTTTAAAAAAAAACTCCCTATTGTGGCTTCGCTCTCGTCCTGTCGTTGATGTTCTCCCTCAGATTGTTTTGTAATAAAGTCCAGAATGGCATTTTGTTGCATTTGACTTTGCCATGCTGAGATTGGCATCCATACTGTATGCTGAAGACAATAAATTGTTGGTTGCAATTGTTGGTGGACTAGGGTGGCTATAATTCACAGCAAACAGACTTCAACTCGTCATCCAACTACGCTACTGCTCAAAAGTTTTAGAACACCGCAACTTTCCCAGGATTTTATTGAAAGTGATGCAGTTTCATGTCACAGTGTACTCTGAAATTAAAGCATGGAACAAATAAACAATTGAAGTCAAAAAAGAAACCATTGGATGGATTTTGAAAACTAAATATATTCGAAACTTTTGACTCATCAAAGTAGCCACCTTTGGCAGATATACAGTAACAGCTGAACAAACTCGTGGCGTTCTTTCTGCAATGGACTCAACTCTGTTGCAAAAGTTCCCATACTGTAAATGTGTAGCAGTTGGAGGTTGCTTTGCTTTCACTCTTCTGTCCAGTTCTTCCCAAACCAGCTCAATGGGGTTTGAGTCAGAAGGCTGTGCAGGCCACTCCATGTTTTCAAGCTTACCATCTTGTGTTTTATTCTTAAGGTAGTTCTGGCATAGCTTGGACTTTTGTTTTGGGTCATTATCTTGCTGTAGGATGAACTCCTGACCAACTAGGCGTATCCCAGTGGGTACTGCATGGCGCTGCACAATGCTGTGGTAGCCGTTTTGGTTCAGGGTGCCTTTCACTCTGTACAAGTCACCGACCGTCGATTCTAACCCCAACAGCCCCTGACCATCTTACTTCCTCCTCCACAGTTGACGTCACACACTAAGGAACCATCCTTTTGCCTACTCGACGGTGTACAAAAATCCTGTGTGATGAACCAAAGGTTTAAAATTTTGAGTCATCAGTCCGTAACACCTTCTTCCAGTCTTCAGCAGTCCATTGGTGGTGTTTCAGGGCCCAGGCAAATCTCTTTCTTATTCTGAAGTTTCAGCAATGGCTTTCTTGCTGCAACTCGACCCATCAAACCTGCAACTTGAAGTCTTCTCTTCACAGTTGAAACTGCGACCACTAATAAGTTGTGCTTGAAGCTACTGTCCTGAGAGTCGCTTGTCACGCAAGCTGTTGACTCTCAGAAACTTGTCTTCTGATGCTGTTGTGACTTTGGGTCTGCCAGAGCTCTTCCTGTCAGCATTTCCCCCAGTTTCTGAGTGCCATTTGATGGTGAAGGAAACTGTACTCGCTGACACCTTGGCTTTCTTGGCAATTTCTCTGTAGGAAAGGCCTACATTTTTAAGTGTCATGATGGTCTCTCTTTCTTCTATCGTTAATTGCCTTTTCCTCGCCATTTTTATAGGAACACACTACTTTTTGCAGTACAGTACTGTTCAAACAATGCTCACAATGGTATGGTACTAAGGTGTGTTCCAACACTACTTTTATTCAGACACAGGGGGTTGTAAGTAATCAAGAAAAGGTGGGACACCAGTAAGAATTGGTAGCACCAACTTTCACGGCTGGATCAAAGTCCATTGCTGCAGAACTGCTTGAATTTTAACCCCATTTCTTGTTCCCTGAAAAAGGCCTTGTATGGCTTTGTATAATTCTGGAATGTACATTATTTTTTATCTTTGGTTAGCCTTACCTTTTTTTATTTACCTGTGGCAGTTCACCACTTACCTTTGTACCATTCCAAACAGTACATTGTACTTGAAGTAAAAACTGGAAAAATTAGGTTGTTCTAAAACTTTTGACCAATAGTGTATGTTTCTGTCAACTGTTAACCTTTTCATCAGTTATTATTACATATTTATTATAACTTATTATTTATTTACAGAAAAAGCCTCTGACCTCTGAAAAACCTCCTGACTCCCGTTGTACCGCATTGTTATACTGCCTTATCATGTTCCTATGTATTTAAAATTAGCACAGAGTACATTTGGAATACAGGAAATGAACAAATTTATTGTAATTAACGTGAAACGGGGGGGGGGGGGGGGGGGGGGGTAGGATTGAATAAGCTTTGCTTCTTCCTACTCCTTTTTGGACATGTGGAACTGTGAATTGTACTACGTGATGTATTCCAATGTACCGTTAATTACGGTGTGTCAGTCGCCACATATTTCTTTTGAACCCTGTGGCTTATACAGTGGTGGGGCTAATCTATGGCTAAATTCTAATCTCGTGACATCTTCTTTACTTCAGAACTATTACTAATTGTTTAAATACTATTCCGCTCGTGAGTCAGTGAGGAAACGGTAGCTCTTTCTTTGGCAGGAGCCAATCACAAGCAATAAGTGCACTCACAACAAGCTGGCCAACCCACTGGAAATCGCAGGAGGTTGTTATATATAACGGTATAAAAACATCAGTCTGACTCACTGTGTGGTCTTACTAAGAACACTAAATTCATCACACAGCAACTTAACACTCCAAAATTATACCTACAGAAATATGCAAACATGTACCAATACCAAGTTTAAAATGAAAAAAAACAGCATTTTAAAGTTTTCCCGTAAGGAATTGCGTCTGAGCAACGCATGCAATGGGGCGCTACGCTATGGGGCGCTACTCTGGACTCTGTGTGCTCCACGCTACTCTGGCTCCTTCTGGTGGATAGAGGCAGCATTGGTCCATGTAATGTATATTTCCTAGGTGCCTTTTGAGTGTTATATTCTCTCTGATGAGTTTAATGTTTTTTGCAAGATGAGACCGTGAGTCAGGCTTATATTGAGTAGTGACCTCCTGCAATTGCCAATGGGTTGACAAGCTCATGAGTTTTTTCATAGCTCATAATTGGCTGCGGGCCGCATGGTGGTCTAGTGGTTAGCATGTTGGCCAATACAGGAATAGCCTGGAGATCGGGAAGACCTGGGTTCGATTCTCCCCTGGGCATTTCTGTGTGGAGTTTGCATGTTTTCTCCGGCACTCCGGCTTCCTCCCACATTCCCAAAAACATGCAGGTGAGGTTAATTGGCGACTCTAAATTGTCCTAAATGTGAGTGTGAATGGTTGTTTGTCAATATGTGCCCTGCGATTGGCTGGCGACCAGTCAGGGGGGGTGTACCCCGCCTCTCGCCCAAAGCCAGCTGGGATAGGCTCCGGCATGCCCCCGCCACCCTAATGAGGATGAAGTGGTATAGAAAATGGATGGATAATTGGCTGCTGTCAAATAAAGAGCTGCCTGGTCCTCACAATCTGCTACAATCTGTGAGTTTATGACATGGACACGTGCGGCTTATACACGGGTGTGGCTTATATATGAACATTTAAATTGGAATATACACCTAAATTTACGGTAATTTACATTCTCAAAACAAATTAAACCATTACCATAATCCGTGGGGTTCTTTTTTGAATGTGTCATACCAACATTTAACTTCCTTTTTTCTCGGTCGTTCATGCATGTCTAGGTGAGCCTGATGCACAACGGCTGGCCGGTGATTTCGGCCTTCGCTGGTGACCAGGATGTGACCCGCGAGGCGGCCAGCAATGGGGTTCTGATCCAAATGGAGAAGGGAGACCGGGCTTACCTCAAACTGGAGAGAGGAAATTTGATGGGAGGATGGAAATACTCCACCTTCTCTGGCTTCCTGGTGTTCCCCATGTAGAGGAAGAGGAGCAGGGGATGGAAATGGAGGAGGAGCTGGTTGTCAGTGGGAAGTACAATGAAGACAGGAAAAGACGGAGGAAAAGGTGGCGTGATGGAAAACGAGAATAATGGAGAGGAGACGTGTGACGACAGACTTCGGTTTAGGATGCTTCTGGAGGTGGAGACGAGAAGGTGGGAGATGTTACATTCAAAGTGTGGCCGTCTTCTTCACTTCCCTTCATTCTTCCATCCATCCATCCATTCCTCCCATTGTGGCTCAATGCAGCTGTGGACAGGCAAATCCTTTTTTATTCTCTGCTACTTCATTTACATGGAACATGTCAGTGTTTTGAAGCCAGAGCGTAACCCCTTCCGTCTCCCACCTTCATTTCATTCACAGCTTTGAGGAATGTTTCACTTCTTAACAAGTCATTTTTTGTCATTTTGTTGGAAAAGTTGTCCAGATTTTGGATCAGCCAAAGCCAAACATGGATAACTCTGCACGGAAGATATCGCCCCCCCGTTTCTTTTGTTCCTCATTGCATTTTTGTTCCTCTACTCGACAAGGTTTAGATGACATGATTTCCTACAGTTGCAAACTTAACCTATACCACATGCTCTCCAAAAGGCTCCAGAACCAGCACAGTGGCATTTGACTGCAACAGTAATACACTTATAAATGCAAAGCTTACTGGGAGATGTTCATCAACCCAAATGGCGGGTGCAAATAACAACAACTGCGCTACAAAAAGCTTCAAAATTGCAAAGAGCACGGAAAAAAGTGCCATTTTTCTTTTCCGCCAAGGTGTTTTTAGGGCAGCTTTACCTTCACCTGACCTGTTCCTGTCCTCCTCCTCCATCTTTCCTCCATGAGTGGTCCATCTCATCTCACCCTTCCACCCGTACCTGCTGCTGTGCTCGTTGGCCTCCTGGCACGGACTAGTCCTTGCTTTACGTCAGTGTTGGACTTTGGACTTTTGAACACTCAAAAAACAACAACTATACATAAATGATATTATATAGAACATCCAAGCCACTGTTTTTACTCTATATGATGACGATGATGCTAAATATTATACCAATACTTTAAACTGAATCTGGCTGATGACTATAATGTCTGTATATTCTGTATTTCAGTGTTATATGAAAGAAAAAATATTCTAAGGGAATCTTATAGTGACTTTGTGTGGAAAATTAGGCTGCTGTTCTGCTCTGATTAAAAAAAATAAATAAATAAAAAGATGCTCAGTGTTTTTGTTTTAGTTTGAACCAAGCTGTTGCTTGGTGGTCCTCGGTTTACGACGTTCCGTGGTTACGAACACGCTGCCATAAATTAATTAAAAACGTTGCTTTGGTCCGTGAACACGAGACTCACCCGGATAACTTTGCTTATTAGTTAACTTTTGCACTTCGTTACATCTTCCAAGCACCGGTGCGCCAAAGAAAAGGAAAGCCGCCATCATTGAAGTGACGATGAGGAGAAATGCCCACCGATATCGGCCAGCCCCGTTGCTTGACTGTCGCGACCATCATTCAGAATAAAGATTATTGAAAGCTACAGGGGTCATGGGTTCTGTGCGCTGTTACAAGGAGATCTTTCCAGGCTAGCCTGTATGTTTTAAGAAGGTAGGAAGGCCTGCAAGACAACCGCAGGGGTAAAAGGAGTTGTTGCCTTTTTTTTATTACAGTTTCATTTCATTCTTGTATTTTTTTCTTTTTATGACTGTATTTTACAGTATATGTCCTTCATGTGTTCTGTGTACAGTGTGAATGATTTAGGAGTTCATGTCGGTATAATTTAATATAATACGACTTACAGTCTCGGAACAGAGCTCCTTTGTAACCCGAGGACCACCTGTAGATAATATAGTATATTACCAGAGCAATTATTATTAGTTTTAATTTGTTTATTATCTTTCCTGTAAATGACATGTGAATATTTAGACTATTAAAAATGTATCTGATTTCTTAATGAAATTGATTTATCACTGTTTTTATTTGCTCCGATGAAATCAATAAAATTTAAATGTACTTTTATTTTTCTTGAACCCACTTGAAGTCTGGTGTGGTCGTTTATTTAATGAAGTGTTTCCTGGTACCATCTTTTTGCTCCATTCATGCACACTTGTTGCCTGGTGCTTCATGTTTTTTTGTCTCTTGACATGTACAGTCGCTGTTTTGTCTGCGCCTGTTTTCTCAATCACTTTTCTTTTATCATCTTTTTTTCCATCAGGCTGAGCCCCCACATGTTCCCCTCTACGTTGTCTCTCTCCACTCTGTTGGTTTTTTAAGGTTTTGTGGTTTGTTTCTCTCCAGACTAATGAGCTCCGGGGGGAAAATTTGTGCTGGAATAAAAAAGCAAACATAAACATGGTTTCCTTCCTCCATTCTCTCACCCTTCTTCCTCTCATTTCATCTCCGCCTCTTTATGTCTTGCTTTCCCGCCACTTGTCCCTCCCGAAGACCCTTTTTTTTTTTAAACTTCTTGTCCCCAATTTTTCTCTGTAAACAAAAATTTCTTCATTGCGTTGAAGTTGCTTTTCAGTTTCACCTGTCCAGCTTTTTTTTTCTTAGAGGCTACCCGAAACAGACTCCTTGCACATGCATGGAGTTGGGAACCTTGTGTAGTGTTCCCTCGCTCTATCGCTTCACATTTTGCAGTTTCGTGCGTCTCCTTCATGCCTCCTGTATCATCGCTAGCTTGCTAGCGAGCTTGTAAATTAATCTTTAGTTGGTCTGCAGCAATATGTTTTAACAAGGATACAAAAACACAACTGGACAGCAGGACGGCGGAATGGCGACAAGACAAAAAGGCACGGTCACAGGAGTGAAATATGTGTCAGTGACTTAATCATTTCATGTGTTGATCATTAAGGGTGATCACTAAAATGCAAACGAAGAGTGTTTAGACAAGAGCGAAATGTGAGAAAATGTTATTGCCTGTCTTAGAAAAGTGCATAAAGTGTAGCGGGTTTTACAGCCTTAAGACATACTATATAATAATGAAGTTGGCTACTTCGCCAATTTCACTTATTGCGGGCTATTTCGGGAAGCTGTAAACGAGGGAACACTATATGAAGTTTCATTTCTTTATTACCATTTTTTTTACATAACATTTTTACATGACTTTATGCTGAAAACTTTATTGAATAAAAATGTTTAAGCAAAATGCACATGTTTTGAAGTTCGGTTTATGAATATACAGAGTTTAAAAATTCAGTTTGCTAAAATGTGGTGTTTTAAAATTCAGTTTATAAAAGTTCTGTACAAAACAATTCACAAAACAAAGCAAATTTCCAGAAAGTAAGATTCCTTATTTATAAGTGGAATATTTATTAATAGTCAGAGCATAGCAAACCTGTTTACGAACTTCTAAATACGGTTTTTACATTATTAGAGCCTTCTAGACATGAAATAACACCCCTATAGTCACCTTTACACTTATATTACCCAACATAGCGGACATCCATCCATCCATTTTCTATACCGTTTCTCCTCATTAGGGTCACAGGCATGCTGGCTTTGGGCGACAGGCGGGGTACACCCTGGACTGGTCACCAGCCAATCGCAGGGCACATATATACATTCATACACATTCATAATTTTGAGTCGCCAATTAACCTAATATGCAAGTTTTTTGGAATGTGGGAGGAAACCAGAGTACCCGGAGAAAACCCACACACGCACGGGTGAACATGCAAACTCCACACAGAAATGCCCAAGGGAGAATCAAACCCAGGTTTTCCAGATCTCCAGACTGTGTCTGTGTGGCCAACATGCTAACCACTAGACCACTGTGCGGCCAACATAGCGAACATAATAACCTAAAATAAGCCAATTAAGACATAACATTCATACTTGTGTGTGTTGCTGTGAATTTGTTCCCTAGGGGAGCTGAGTGTAGGGCGGATAGGAAGTGATGGAAGAGTTCAGAGTTTGTACGGCCGCAACAGTAGCCCATGTTAGGCATTATTACATTACATTACATTACAGTAACATCACTGACCCTTAGTGGCCAGTGTCAAGTACTACATATTATCAGGTCTTTGAATGCATATTCTGAATGCTTTGTACAGTCTATTTGTATATTAGTTCATGTAGCCATTTTTATGTTTGAAAATGCTTCATTTAGGCAAAAAACACATTAAAAGTGCTTAAATATGCTTTTTTTTTTTTTTACTAATAATCGGCAACCACAAAACAACGCTCATTTTTTAATGAATACATTTTGAAAACCGTGATAGAGTGTATGTGTGAATAGGTCTGCCACGATAATCGATTAATCGAACAATAAAAGAAAAAAACAGGTTGATAATTCTGACACCATCGATAAATTGACGTGTGTGTATGCGTGTGTGCTTCATGATCCCAAATGGAGGAAAAGGACGTCAACAAACTGTTACAGGTTAAAAAGCCTCTCCTTACGTCTGTGGTGAAAGTCACAAGTAGACATGCAGGCAACGGCGAGTTTTGGTTTCTGTTTTGTTGAGTCGTGAATCAGAGGCGTCAACTTAAACGGCTTCCACTGTATACTGAATACATCCCCTGCTTCTCAGTCATTTTTATACCGTCGCAGTGGGTGTTTAAAATACTCACATTTGGGGAAATTTGCTGACTAAAAAGGAGAATAAGAATAAACAGCCTCTTCTCTTAGAATCACAACTGCAAACATGAAAACAATTTGCCTGCATCTTTCCACGTTAGTCTTGCAGCGTTCCTGCAACATGCTAATTAACTTCTTGGTTTTGTTTCATTGCAGCAATTCAAGCTGCGCCCTCATTACTGAATGTAGCCATTATTTCATTTAATATAGACTGATAAAAAACATGTACAACCGGACCAGGAACCTGGTTCGCATTGCCAGCAGTAAGTCGAGCCTGTTTCCAGTGAATGTTGGCCTCCGCCAAGGCTGATGTAAAAGGACCGAATGGCATGTAGTAGCGCACCACCAATCCCGTTGCGACCCTCACTTATGGTCATGAGCTTTGGGTTGTGACTGAAAGAACGAGAAATGAGGGTGGCTGGAGTCACCCGAAGCGATGAGGGGACTCGGTCATCCGGGAGGGGCTCAGAGTAGAGCCACTGCTCCTTCACATGGAGAGGAGCCAGCTGAGGTAGCTCAGGCATCTAGTCCGGATGCCTCCCGACAGACCTGGGACACGCTGGAGGGATTATGTCTCACAGCTGGTCTGGGAACGCCTTGGAGTCCTCCCGGTGGAACTGGAAGAGGTGGGCAGGGACTGGGAAGTCTGGACTTCCTTACTGAGACTGCTGCCCCCGCAACCCGGACCTGGATACGTGGAAGACAATGGATGGATGGATGCACCGAGCAGAGACTGAATTTAAAGGTGTGGTAATTACTGTATATCTATAACAGAAATAAGTAGAATGGGTGATGAGAAAGGATTTTTGTTGACATTGCTTTCCTCCATTGGTACAAAAGTGAAACTGAGTGCATTTTGATAGTTTCACAAAGGGGGATTAGAGAACTGCTGAGAAGATGACCAATGACCTGTGGCCTATGCCGAAGCTTTGAAGCTTTGAAGTCAGTTCCTTCTTTGTCTTTGTCAATTTTGAGATAACCACAAATCTGCTTTTGCAAAAACACGCAAGCGATAATGATGAAGTGAACAACACTACAACAACACATGTCAACTTAAACAGACTAGTTTTCCATAGAAATGAGCCCACTGGGTCTCAAATTGTATATCACTGCATCTCGACGTCGGCTAAAGCGAGCTCTATTTAGTAATAAGAACAGCAAGCGGGACCAGACGTGATGAGTCGGTTGACCTAGATGGGTTGTTGACATATTTTATTGATGTTTCTGTCTTGAATCTTGAAAAACGTTCATTCATGTTGTATGGCGCATTAGGGCCTCATTAGGGTGGCAGGGGGATGCTGGCCAGCTGACTTTGGTACAACCTGGACTGGTCGCCAGCCAACCGCAGATATCCACACTTCTGACTTCCAAATAATCAATAGAAAAATGGGTTTCTCAAGGTCAAGTACAGAGTAAAGAGCGCAAAAGCCTTAAGGAGGAGGAGCTTTAGTGTCCTCATGGAAATAGCCAAATGTAACATGTTGGAATCTCAAGCAGGACGTGTGTGTTTTGAAGGCTGACCTGACTGTGTGCGGTAGATTCTGTGTTATGAGCTGAGGTGACGAGGGAGCGCAGATGAGAGAGTTATAGAAAGACATAACACAGAGCAAAGAAAAGAAGATAATGAACACCGACAGCTTATTTCCAGCAGTGAGCACACTCTGGCTGTGGCTTTCAAAAATAAAAACTCGAAGGGCTTCATGTTTGATTTTAATAATACAAAGGTTCTCTTGGCAGATTTGGACCACATCTCATTCCGAATGACTTCCTGCATCACCACAGACCAAGACCAGAAGTCAGTCAGTGCAAGTCTGGCATTACAATTTGAATACTCGAAACTTTAGCGTACGGTGGAATGGCAGGAACCAACGAGGGCGACTTACCAAGAGACAAACACACATCTGCAGTAGTGATGCAAACTTGACTCCTTTTTCTGACTTGAGTTTTTATCAGTCACTAAAGTGAATGGCGTACTTGGTTCACTCGAGTCAGGTGTAGCAGCACGCATGCACTGAGGAAAAAAATCACACTGAGGCTCCCAGAGACATTTAAAAGCACTAAGCAAACACCTCATTGAGATGGTCGGCCAGTTGCAGCCATACGTTTGGATGTGGCAGATTTGCCCCTTAAACAAATGCAAAAAAACGGACCAAACTTAAAAAAGCACCTTTCTACAAAGGAGACTGGATTCACAGTGATATGCCACAATTTCAACAAATTCTGTTTGTAAAAAGGACGTTATAATGGCCAAATACAATGAAAAGTTTTTCTGTCAGCCTTACCCGTGACCTCTTGTTTGGACTGTAAACCGGTTGGTACACTTTTAAACTAAGCATCTTCCTCTTTCTCGCTTGCCACATCCGATATGGATTTGATCAAGCGTTTGTGATAACTTGCAATGAGTCTCTTACAGCACTGCGGACGGATTTTGGCCCACTCATCTTTGCAGAATTGTTGTCATTCAGCCACAATGTCGGGACTTTGACTCAGCCACTTCAAAGTCTTCATTTTGTGTTTCTTCAGCCATTCAGAGGTGGATTTGGTTGTGTTTTGGATCATTGTCCTGTTTCATCTTGAAGTCACCAACAGATGGCCGGACATTCTCCTACAGGATGTTTTGGAAGACAGCAGAATTCATGGTTCCATTTATCATAGCAAGTCTTCCAGGTCCTGAAGCAGCAAAACAGCTCCAGACCATCACACTACCACCACCATATTTTACTGTTGGTATGATATGCTTTTTCTGAAATGCAACGTTACTTTTACGACAGATTTAATGGGACACACACCTTCTAAAAAGTGTACTTTTGTGAAAAATAACACACATCTGAAAATCTATTTGCCTAATGCTAGTCTCTTTAATAGTCGCCGAACATTTCAATCACACTTTAATGTTGTTATTATGAGCCATGAGGGGTTGTGTTCAAAGACACCACATAATTTCACGTTTTGAGTGTAGATTATGTTTTCTGGCATTTCCAAACACACTTTAATGCAGAAAATGGTACTTCTGCAGTTTGAGTTACATTTCGGGGCGACAAGAATATCAACTTACTGTTTTTCTTTGTCTTTCTGTCTATTTAAGCAGTAGTCCATAGTCTACGGATGGTCCGCTGCAATGTTCGAACCGCAATGTAGCGAGGGACGACTGTATTTCATTATTCCCTTTTATTACATAGAGTTGCATAAGAAAATAGATATTAAAGCAAAGCAAATAAATATAGAAGAGAACTGAAAAATATAGATTTTATCACGCTCGTACGGATCCGGTACAGATACTACACTTACAGTAGATTGAGCTGCCCAGCCCTATTATTGCCACCCTGTGTCTCGACACAAATGACATGTGCACTATGTTCTGTACACAAATTGTGTAGCTGACATCCCACTTGTAATAGTCTGTGAAAACGGACAAAAAAAGAAGCCGAAACATGCGAGAAAGAGGTGACGAAATTTCCAACATTGCATCCCAAGTCTCACAGCTCTGGAGAAGGGCAGAGGAAATTAAGAGTGTGTCAGCAGAGAGGAAAAACATCCAGCTGAGAGGTGCATGATGAGAGGCGAGGATAAAAGATGAGAGCAGGAGGAGGAAGAGTTTGGCATCCAGCAGGTGTGTTTCTTGCATGGATGCTCAATCTGCTTGGCTGACGGAAGGAGAAGCACTGCGATTGTATGGATGAACAGGACAGCCGTTAGAAACATTAGTCATTTAATTGATTAGTATCACCTGATGCATATTTCTCTTTCTACTGGATAGCAACCTGAAACTAGGAACAATGATTAAATGTATGATTCTTATTGCTTTTACCAAAAGTCTTTTTTGACAGTAGACTTACATTGCTGTTGCTCTTTGTACTATGTGGGCCACTACTGAGGAAACATAATATTTAAACACGTTTGTATACAGTATAACCCTTAGATACAGTGACGTGCAGTCAGGGGAGGCAATTATGACACAAAATTAATATAAAAACATTAATATTTATCCATTGAACTGTATTATAAATGTATTTTCTGTATGATTCAAATTGTTTTGAACATTTTGTTCAGTAAAAATGTCTAAATTGGCACATTTCCTAATCAAATGCAGGGCAGACACCTATGATGAGGCTGCCGGGAGCGTCTCTCTCTCTGCCCATCATAAACATTTATTATACACCATGACGTTCTACAGTCTGTGTAATGCCTTTAAAGTAAGTGTGACATCATTATTCTTGTGAATCGGTAGGCCTGTCACGATATTCGATAAATCGATTAATCAAATGGTTAAAAAAAAGGAGCTCGATAATTTTAACAGCCTCAATAAGTTGACGTGCGTACAGTATAATGTATGCCTGTTCCTTTTCCTCGTATCACTGTCACCACGACAAGAGGGTTCACTCTGAATGTGTCTGTGTGCATTGGTTCTATAGCAGAATGAACAGAGAGAGTGAACCCTCCTGTCAGCCTTTGTCCCCAGTACGTGGAGGCGGCGCCACTAGTGAGTGGATATACAGAGTGCTAGCAACTAGCAAGTTAGCAAGCAAATGATAATATGAATAGAGGCACAAAAGCGATAGTTTCGAAGCCGAATGAATGCCACTGCTCCACTGGGGATGTGCAGCAGAGCCTTCGTCCCGACAGTCAACGCTTACTGCAGCATTTGATCGGTGAAGTAAATACAAAACGAAACAGCACAAAATGGTGCGCGCTCACGGGCAGTGCAAAAGAAATGCAACCATTCAATACGGTTACTGGATATGGCATACATCTTATGCCATATACTTGAGGACTACCTCTATTAATGACAAAAATGGTTTCAACACCACTGAAATTTGAATGTTAGCACAGATAGCTTGTCTTTCGAGCGATTACCGGCAATCGTAACTCTTGTATCGACGAGTTCCTCACTCCAGACTGTATTCAAGCCAAAGTTATTGTGCCAAAATAGTCTAAAATTTCAAAATCAGCGGAGAGCTTGTACCACATTTTTCACCACTAACCGTTATGTCCAAACACTTTTTCCTCAAAAAAGCGGAGGCATCTATGGGGTCTAAACCATATGAAGTGTTTTTGTGCTGATTTGGCGTTGTATATCAATTTGGTACATGCTGCTGCCTTTCATGCAGATGCCGTGGGTTTGATTCCCGGCCAAGGCCTGCACACTCAACCAATGGAGATGTCCAGTGCTGGTTCTAACCCGGATATACCATCTGGCGTAAAAAGTAAGCCAAATCAAACCTGTGATTGACTCGCCGTGCTGACCCCTGACGGGAAAAAGGCTGAAAGACAAAAAATAAATAATAAAGAGCTTTTTGGAAGATGTTCCCCCCACAAAAGGTCTGTAACTTTAATGGTGTCCTTTATCTCGTGTCCTTGACTGGTGCAAATTAGGGATGGGATGATGAGGCCCATATGGTCTCTCTGCAGGAGAGGAAGCCTAACTCTTGGAAGAGGTGACAATCCACATGAATCCAGCGGGAAAACATTGGAACAACCAACACTAAACATTTTCTACTCCCAGCTGGGGAGGAGACAGAGGAAGAGAAAAAAAAGATAATTGATGGATGGGTGGGCTTTGCAACACTCCACTATTTTCAAGGCATTATGATTTCCTTTTATATCCACTCCAGTTCAACTTTTGCTTCACACAAGAACTGTTCAGAGTCTGGTCAACGATACGTTTATGTTACCCTGTGCAGACGGGTCTCATACTCATGGTTCCGTCGAGCCCGTCGAGACATACTGTATCTGTGGCTCCCAACTAGACAGAAATGACTTGCATGAGTGCGGCCTGCAAAGCCTGGGCAAGCACAAGCCAATAGTGGACTCACAGTGAGTTTTGTCACACAGTGACATGAACTTGGGGGCATCAGAACACTAACTACAATCACGGTGTCAACACAAAAATGACAGCACATGTAACAAGTAAGTAAACACACATAGGGAAACTACTGCTATGGGGGACAATAAACAACAACTACAGTACAGGCCAGAAGTCTGTACACACACAATACAACCCCTTGGGCCCAACCCCATCAATAAGGCAAGAAATTCCACTAAGTAACCCGGACAAGGCACACCTGTGAGGTGAAAAAAACATTTCAGGTGGAAAAATAAGTATACAACATAAAATATATGTCTAAAATCCATCCATCCATTTTCTATGCCGCTAATCCTCACTAGGGTCGCGGGTATGCTGGAGCCTATCCCAGCTGACTTTGGATGAGAGGCTGGGCACACCCTGGACTGGTCGCCAGCCAATCGCAGCGCAAATATAGACAAACAAACATTCATGCTCACATTATATGTCTAAAATATAAGACACATTTAGTGTTGTGTCACACTTTTTTGTTAAGTACAGAATTCCACATGTGTTCATTGATAGTTTTGAGAATCTACAATGTAACAAGTCATGAAAATAAAGAAAACACATTGAATGTCCAAACTTTTTGTATGTTAACGCTTAACTCGTAACCACAGCAACTTTTCACAAAACAAGTACCGCAAAGCATGCTGGGAGCCAGCATTGACAATTATTTGAACAAAATAAAGTCAGTACTTCAAAATATCTAAGGAAAAGTGAAAACTGCATCACAGAGCCTTCCTGTGTCCAATGACTTTTTCTTTGCGGCCAGTAAAACAATACATAAATATCACAATGTAACAACATGAGCAACACAACAAAAAACACAAATATAGACCAGGAAGTGAAAAGTATCAATATCATCCGCTAGTAATGCTCCGATACTGATACCACAGTTAAGATCGGTAGTATCTGTATTTGGATCGATCTGCCCACCCCTAGCAGAATTCCTGGCGGCACCCGTGGTTCCTGCCTCTGCTATTTTATTTAGATGTAGAATTATTTCCAAGGGAGCAGTCCTGTCTTATGTTTCACTCCACAACAGGACAACACTGAGGAGTTTTCCCTAAGTGTTAAGAATGTTTCTGATTAAAAGTGTTTTCATTGGGAAGCGTGCTGACCAGGGGGCAATTACTCCCCCGGGAGAACATACCTTATTTATGAGTCCTGTTTATTCCTATTCCCAACATATCCAGGGCTGGAGTCTTGGGATGAGGAGCGGGGGGCACCTGAAAAGTGTTCCCACTGTGAAGTAGACCTGACATTTATTATTATTATGATTTTTTTAAACTCTAATTGTGTGTTCTGCTCTCCTTACTAGGATGTGTACGTGTGGTTACTCATTCCTACTTGCGTGTGTGCATGCAGACACACTCATTCATCTCTCTGTGTGCATTTTTTTTTTTTGCCAATTAGGCACTCAGTGACAGGACATGTGGTGAAGCAGCTAGCTGGGCTATTCTTGGATCAGCAGTTATGAGAGGAAATTTCAAAATACCAAGTCCCTCGCCCCCACCCTCAACCCCACACCCACAAAACGCAAATTTAGAATGCTTGGCGAACGACGTTGATCTAAGTGATTCAGACAGCAAGAGGGTGACTATGTGTGGATCATATGTTGAAATTGTCTTCCTCTTCTGGTGTCAGCTACATTTGAATTATTAACAACGCATTGCTTGAAAGCATACACGCCTGCTGAAGCACAGTGGATGTACAGGGTGTCCCAAAAAAACATATACACACTTTAAATAATTGTAAACTAGGTCTTCATTACAATTTGTTCAATTTTCAAATTCTAATAGAATTTACAAACATCATTTGATTGTTTTGCCACTGCCTATTCTCAAACTGACATTCGTTCTGGTCCAGACACTACTGACATTTTTTGGGACACCCTGTATACATACATATATATATATATATATATATATATATATATATAAAATAAGTGAAATCTGCGAAGTTGTTTTTTTTTTTACAATTATTATGTATGTTTTAAGGCTGTAAAACCCCTCACCATACACTTTATACTACAGTATGTAACATTTATAACAACTTTATACTATAATAATTTATCTCTTTTTGGAAAACTTCAAACCTTCATTTGCACTTTAATGAACAGCCTTCATATATATACTGTACATGTACATATACATATACATATACATATACATATACATATACATATACATATACATATACATATACATATATATGTACAGAATATATGTATAAAAAATATTTTTTTTATTAGGGATATCCGATATTGGCTTTTTTGCCAATATCGGTATGCCGATATTGTGAAACTCTCAATTTTCTGATACCCATATCAGCCGATACCGATATGTGTAACATTACATATCTCCTGTGGTGGAATTAACACATATCTACAGCATCAGCAATTAGCTTCTCAACGTGGCTGTCAACACCAGTGTAAAACATCTGAGAAGTACTTGCGATTAGGCTTAGGCTGTGAAATTCGTTTTGAAAGTCAACAGAGAGGCCATTTACATTTTTGTGATCATCAAAAAGTCCAGGGAAGAAAATCAAGTGTCATAATTTTCATGTAGGCCAAGCACGAGTGCAGCAGCACGCTGTATTGGTTTCCACACTCACTTCAAATTGCATGTGCACACTAATTCTGGGCCAAAATTAACATATTTTGCACCATCAGATTTCAAAGAAATTTCATCTGCAGATAGATATTTAAGTCAATTTATATCCCACATACCTTTTATCGTGTCCTGAAGCTCCGATCCATGAGTTTGAAGGGCTTAAAGTTGCACTTAACATTCCAAGCTGTCATATGAGTCGAGGAAGATGAAGAAGTAATCTACCTAACAAACATGCATACGAATGAAAATACACTCGGTATCATATGAAAATAAGTAGCATTTTCATGGACGTCCCCACGGACTCTCCTAATCATAGCGTCAGATTTCACCGTTGCTTACTTCTGGGAATTGTAACGTTCCTACTAGTGAGGATAAGTGGCATAAAAATGGATGGATGGAAAGGAAGGAAGGTGCTAGCTTGCTACTAGTCACCCACGGTTGTTTACATGCTCGGGAGGTGGGCCCATATTATCGGATATGACTAATATATATATATATTTTTTTTACATTAAAATACTCTTTTTTTCCGTAGAAAACATTCCTCATTCACCATAAGTCGGTAATGATTTACACATAGTGGTCATACAAGTAACTGTCAAAAAACTGTTTAAACAGTCCACAATTTTTACATATATGTCTTTATGCTTCATTGATCATGCTTCTTTTGCACTTTGTCCGGTGGTCCTTCAACGCATCATAGTTGTGTGCAGTGTCTCTGATTCCATCTGTTCATGGATCATCTTAAAGTTATCCAGTGGTGGACGGTGCCTTTTCTACCTGGGCCTTCAGCCAGACACTGTGAGTATTGCTAAATAAATATTTATTATTAAATAAATATTAGAGTATTGCTAAATAAATAATAATCATAGTGAAAAATACTGACTTGGATTCAAACCCCAGTCCCTTGTGCTACCCACTGCTCCATCCAGCCACTTACAACGTCACCGATACGCCTGCTAGTGACTTTATTACAGTATAGTTACATTTAGTGACATTCTTAACTAACTTCCAGCAGTGATCAACCAAATTTTGCACTCAGTCAAATGGAACAAGTGTAACTAGAACAGCTCAATGACAAAGAGTTCAGACAACACCAAACCTCTACACTACAACATCATCTAGGGTGGTTCAGAATCAATATTGATCTAAAACATGACAAAAACATAAAACCATCATCTACTCACTAGAGATGTTGACTCATTCAATACCAAAGATGTAGTTACACGTCTTTTACTTTTTCCTCGAGTGACTAAAAGAAGTGAAGACGCAAGTAATGCATTTGGCTCCAGAGCAATTTTAAGCCATAAAAACGGCCACTAGGTGGCAGAAGTGAATTTGATAAGAGCTCGGTCTCGGTCATGTAGACGGAAGAATCACACATTACAGGAAGGAGGAAGTGGGAGAGCGTATGTGGCCCTCGCTGGAAAAAGTTTGGTGTATTATCATGCACCAACCTTCTCAAACTAGAGCTGTCCTATCTAGTCAGACTAGTGTTTGAGCAGGAACAGTCCTGTTGCTTTTGACTCAGTGCCTTTAAACTACAATACAATGACCAGGATGAATGAGAATGTTCACAGAAAACCAAAATGTGTAGCGTTAATTCGATGATAGTCGCCAAACTGAGGTCTTGTGAGCGAGGCTGCAGTCTCACATGACACCATCCAGGGCGACATGCCGTCTCTTATGGCCTGCCCGGCTTCAGGGGTGTAAAATGTTTTGGTACTAGTCTCAGTCATGAATAAAACTTGTAGCTGAAGTGATTTGTAGTTGTTGAAATAAACATCTGTTGTCCTTATTTGCTACTGATTTAAGCAACATGTTGATGATGAGGCTTGCTTCTGTTGACATGATATGTAACCCCTCTGGCAAATTAATACACACACACGCACATCTATTTTGCGCTGAGCCAGTTCCTTTCTCTGGCCCTCGTTGACGGACCATCATGGGCAATTTCACAGTAAATTAGTCCCAGTACAAGCTGGATAGAGACGGGCCAGGCAGTCTGGCACCCGGTGCTCGCGTGTACACATGATTATATCTGGGAAGCGGCTTCACATTTTTGAGCACACAGTGACAGCCAATTAGAGCTGACGTTAGCGTGGCTAATTCTTCAAATGGTGGGGAGCGGCAGGCGGCGGGATGGAAGGAAGACGAAGAGGAAACAGGGATTGATGGGACAATTAAAAAAAAGGGAAGCCAAAATACAAGCGTTATTATTGTGTGGGAGACATGCTTATCATGGTTATTAGTGAGAATGACGATGGTGAGATTCAATTTGACCTGTCATTACAGTCTGGAGATTCCTCTTAATCCAATAGCGGATTTTGCATTCTCTCACAATTTGATTTGTGGTGCTTCAGCAATCCTATCCATTTTTGCGCTAAAAAGAAAAGCACCTCTAATTGCTCCCGTTCAGGTGATCTCTGCTGCACGAGTTTGTCTTCAAGCAGAGCGTGAGTCCATCTCAAGGATAATTGGAAGCGCTCAATTAGCTGTGTCCTCTCTCCCCTCCCTCTAATAAACAAAAGGCACATTACGCATCGATCCCCGCCTGTTACCAGGGGAACAAAGTGACGGCGCCTGCTTAATGAGCTCGCTTGGGCTGCTGGCCTGGAAACACTTTGTTTTAGATTCGGATTAGGGCAAAATCAGATTGCGGAGCAACTCACAGTCCAATATCATCAACATATTTTGGATCACTACAGGGATGAACAATAGTCAGTATTTTAGGGAAAAAAACAGCTGATTGATCACCATATGCAGATATCATACATATGTAGATATACTGTCTAACAAGACGCGATAACCTATAGAAACACACATTACACACACATTAAGCAGAACGTGATCTTGTATGTTTCGGTTTTCGGTTCTCGTACAGTACGCCGCATGTAACGAACGTTTGTATTTCACCCTAAGGTCAGACACAATCTGTTGAAGTTAAGCGTGTTGGATCAAAAGATGAAATCTTGTTACGCAGTGGTGCGCAGTCAGCCTGAACCCTATCAGAAGCACGGACGACAGCTTCAGTTCTCAACATCGCTCGCTCACTGTACCACGGTTTTTCAAACATTCGTTAATAAATGATGGTTGTTTCGTGGTTGACTACGGCTTATTATTAGTCCAAAAAAATGCGTATATAAACAATTGTTACATCTTCTTGGCCTGTAACATGAAAAAAGGCCAAAAAAGACGTATATATTTAAATAAAAAACTTTGTACGAGCCTTGTGTTAGAGAGGGACAAAGTACATTAATATTAGTTTTATTAGTATTAACTTTTCTACTTTTTTTCATTACATTACGCCTCTGTGCCACGGGCCAATAATGAACAAGCTGCAGGTCGCGAATACACCCCAAGCCGCACTCTGGACACCCCCTGGCCAATTTCAGTTTTTCTTCTTCTTATTATTTAATTTATTATGACCGTGATTTCCGGTGCTTAAGCCACCACTTTTTTCCGCTTATACAGCGCTGCGGCTAATTTGTGGATAAATTCTAATTTCGTGACATCTCCTTTACTTCTACTAATCGTTTAACTGTGCCGCTCCCGAGTCAGTGAGGCAATGGTAGCTCTTTTTTTGGCGGTAGCCAATCACGAGCTATCAGTGTACTCACAACGAGCTTGTCAACCCATTGGAAATGGCAAAACATGCATACACACACGATGCACAAAGTAACCTACCTCCTGCACCATGTGGGCATACAAACAAATACAATATCTACGCCAAATATCAATACCCATGCCAAAAAAACACCCATATATTCCCGCCACAATGCATCCTGGGTAGCTTGTGGTACTCTTTCTCCCGACATTGTGCCGTGTTTTGTCGCATTTTTGCTAGATTGCAAAATATGTTGATATATGTTGATATGTTGTATGTTGATACAGTATTTCATCAGAGAAGTAAACAGGGAGGAGTTAACATACTCTGGAGATCCAATATTTTATTGTTCATAGTTCATATTGTTGATTGCAGCTGGACCCAGCATGCCTTGCGGGCATTTGGAACTAACAGTTTTAAGTTATGTTACGTTTAGCGCTCAGTTGTTGATTTATGTGACGCGTTAACTTGCTGTGGATGTTTTGTGTTTTCGTTTCATTGCACCAGTATGTCGTTCTGGTTGATGCCACCTATATATATATTTTAAACCCAATGTGGCCCGCGAGTCCAAAAGTTTGCCCACCCCTGCCTTAGCAGGATTGGGGCCGAAATCTTTCAGTTGCAGAGCAACTGGACTATAAGCGACAGTCAATCCTTGTGGTATTTTTCTAGGTTATTAAGTTATGGGTCAGTGCAAGACGCTGCAAGTTGAGTGCTTGTTTCTGATGTGACAAAGGTGCTTCGCAGCAGGCAAGGAAAAGAGGTTTACTTCTTATTATACAACATATGCTCTCAAATACCCACTTGAGAACCCTGAGAGCAAATGTTTGTGTCTGAGCTTTTCGCCTGTTTTCTCGAATGGCCAGCGGTCATTGTTTTGGCTGCAGGAACATACGGGATTGATACCTGAAATGATCAGTCAATCATGGCAAAGGTTGAAGGCAAATGCGTTATTAAAACAGTAAAGCTACATGTCATCATCATTCTTCTCATTTGACCAGTTTTGCTTTCTCCACCGACTGCTTTCAATCTTGTCAAGATGCGCATAATTCTCATAATTCCCTTGCTAAACACAACATAATCACACGGGCTTTGAAAGGCAATTCTGTTCCACCCTCAGAAAATGAAAGGAAAAGGGGAAAAAAATGACCCTGCACAGGTTATTGCTTTCTGTTAAGCGTGCGTCAACAACTCTTGAATTTAATGCATTCCCACAACAGTGCTCGGCCTGCTGGCCCTCGGGGGAAATAACAGCATGTGGCCGTTAGGGCATTATAGGACGAGAAGAGCAAGGGAAAGGTGGGAGACATAGACTCTTTTAAGACTT
Source organism: Dunckerocampus dactyliophorus (assembly GCF_027744805.1). Lineage (NCBI taxonomy): Eukaryota > Metazoa > Chordata > Actinopteri > Syngnathiformes > Syngnathidae > Dunckerocampus > Dunckerocampus dactyliophorus. The sequence continues at coordinate 2,909,610 of NC_072823.1, forward strand.
ATGAGATGAGGATGGAGCATGGAGGCCATGTCGATGAAAGCCGAGGAGTCCTGATTTGTCAAGAATAAACATCATGGGGCGATATCCATGTTTCAGTCTTTCCTGCAAGCTTCGGCTTAAAGCAAAAATATCAATTCAGTCGCTTGTGGCCAGGCCACAACCTGTAATCATAGTAGCGAATAAAGACAATTTACATGAGGAATTATATTCTTGTGTTGCTCAAATCATTTTAAGCACTCGACTATCACGGCTTTATATGCAGTCGTCCCTCGCCGCTTTGAGGTTTGAATTTTGCGGCTTCGCGCGATCACCTTTAAAATTTTTTTTTTTTAAATTATAATAATCAATTTCTGTTTTATGGTTGACTATGACCTATTCTTAGCACAGAAAAATGCATATTTCAATAAATTTTATGGATTCTTGGCATAAATTAATCATTTTCAAGTATGAAAATGGCAAAATGAAGGAAAATACAAATATAAGGCGTTCAGAGGACGCATTCAAAGATGTAAAATGTAATGTTCTACTCTGGTCACTAGGTGGCAGTAATGTTACATTGATGGACAATAGACTCTGCAGGAAGCTGCCCAGAAAAAACAACAAGCTAATGCTAATGTGTGAGTCTATGTCTTATTAATGTCTGATATGTCTTTTTTTCTGTTATTATGTCTACTGTATTTGCTAGTACGAGTGTAAAGGTGACTATAGGGGGTTTGTTTCATGACTAGAGGTCTCGAATAATGTTAAAAAAAGTATTATTTCGAATGTCCTAAACAAGTTTTCTATGCTTTAACTATGAAATTATTCCATACAATCGGATTTATATCCACATACGAACGAGGCCTGAGTGTCATACGAAAAAATCACAATTGCATTGTTGACGCTGACATTCAAAAAACAGATACTGGTCACATATGAGCAAAAAAATCAGAATTGACCTGCAGTGTGAATGTAGCCTTAGTTAACTTTTTCTACTTCATTGTGTCTCCCAAGCAGCAGCGCGCCAAAGAAAAGGAAAGTCATCACCATGAAATTGAAAATCTTGAAAAGCTCAGAGAGGAGAAACACCCACCAATGTTGGCTACTGTTTTGGTCGACCATCATTAACTCATTAAATCCCAGCCATTTTTCAAAAGACAAACTGTTCACCTCCCGCCATTTTAGACAATTTTGAGTGGCCTTCAAGGCACACACAATATTGTGTCCTATGGCTACATGAACATGGAACCTACCAAAACAAAGATTAGACTCCCGTCTTTCATCAGAAAAAAAGTTTGTTTCTACCGTTTTCCGTTGTTTAGTAAATCAGCAGTAGAACATAGGTAAGTTTCAGGAAAATATCAGTTCCTGACTAAAAACACGAGAGAAAAACAGCTTTTTGGGAAAAGATACATTTCAATTATAACTTTCACTTTGACACACTATGCCACAACATAACACAAAAAGGGTTGTTTTACATCAAAATAATTTATTTACAAATATAACACCATGAACTAGGTACAATTTTCACATTTGGAGCTGCACCGTGTGTGTGCATGTGCACATGTTACAATTTCCCTACAATGGGTAACATTCGGCACGCTTACACTCCTCCGCGCTCTCTCACTTCCTCCTTGCTGTCGTGTATGTTTTTTCCATTTAAATTCACATGCCGAGCTCTTATCATATGCACTTCTGCCACCTTGTGGCCGTTTATATGGCTTACAACTTCTCTAAAAGTGACAACCGTTGGTGAGCAATTGCGTCATCACCTCTTTTTGCCTCGGGCACAAAAAAAACATGAAAAAAAAAGATAAAGATGATTGAATACTAATGAATGCTGGAATAGTCATGGATTCCGTGCGCTGTTGCAAGGAGATGTGGGAGGAGAAGAGGAGGTTATCCTTCCAGACTAGCCTGGGACAATATTTTGTCCCTCTGTCCTTTGTTTCACTCTTTCTCTACCTTCCGTCCCTCTCCTTTGTCGCTCAAACTCACAGTCAAGACAGAGTTTTTCCTTGCCGATACTTACACACACCCACACCCACGCGCTATTACAATAACACACAGCATAAGAATATTAGGGTAACAGCCCAGTCGTTTGTCAAGGGGCTCTTTAGGGCTCGTAAAAGTGTCGGTGTGTGGGGATTTGTCATATCCACAATGCCTTGCTTCTTCTATTAGTCATAAAATATATCGAAGACACAGCAGAGTAAACCTGTGTGTTTGTGTGAGTGTGTGTGTTACTGGCTAGCACACAATGATGCTGCACTGCCGTTTTTCTGGCGTGGTTGTTTTTTTTCCATGACAGAATGAAAACAGGCGAATGATACTCTCTTTCCATCATACATGCACCTGTATGCGTGTGTGCACGATATTTGTTCCGTGCCCACTTTCAATATCTTGCTCGATATCATTCAGCTCCCTTCAACTTGTCACGGACAAAACACACACACGCACACACACACACACACACACACACACACACACACACACAGCTGCGCATAGAGACAGAGTGTTTGTATGAAGAAAGATGACGCCATTGAAGATGATGACAACTCCCATCTGACATTTACTAACCTTTTGGGCAGAGAAATGGGGATGGACGAGGGGAAGAGGAAAGGGAGGAGAGGGGAGAGATAGTTCAGAAAGAAAGACAGTGTGTGTGTGTGTGTGTGTGTGTGTGTGTGTGTGTGTGTGTGTGTGTGTGTGTGTGTGTGGTAAAGCATGGCATTCCTGTCTTCTCCAGTATTCCTTTGACCATCATATTGTGCACAAAAAGCTTTTGTTGCCATATGATTCTTTTTGCGGCTCCTCCACTTTTTTTTTTTTTTTGCAGAGGTGTCATTCCACAGGACTGTGCCCCACAATGTGTGTGTGTGTGTGTGTGTGTGTGTGTGTGTGTGTGTGTGTGTGTGTGTGTGTGTGTGTGTGAAATAATAAAAAGCTGTATCCAGTCACAAATAACTACATTTGTTTTCTACGGTGTCTGACGGGGGCAAACGCGCAGCGACGTCCGAGTGCTGCAAACACAAAAATGATCCAAAACCGACACCAATAGACATATGCAACAGGAAATTAAAAATGCTGCAATCACATACTTTAAACCCAGCAGGACCAAATACAAACGCAAACGAAAAATCCTGAAAATGCCCAAAACAAACACAACCCCATGAGAGAAATGCTGCAAGTTCACGGAACCTAACGGAAGCTAGCCAGGCTAGAAGGGGCGCCAGACCTGAGGGATAACCATCTTGTCCAGAACAAAGTTGCCGAAATGAAACGGTACATTTTTCTGTCATTATGCCCTCTTTCATCGTACCTTCATCAGACCTCAACATTTGCATTTGAAAATTCGGGAAATGTTCTGGAAAATGAGGTCAAAGTCCAGGTCAAGGTTCACTTCTAAAGCACATTTAAAACAAACAGTTCATGCTGCCCCAAAGTGCTGTACAGATCAAGAAAATAAAAATGGAAATAGCTAAAACAGAAACAAAAAAACCCATAAAAATTAAACAAAAGAAATAGACAAAAATGTCTAAATTAGCTTTCTTAAAAGCCAGATGCGCTTTTAGTGCTGATTGAAAACACTCCACAGAGGGGGCTGTTTTGAGTTGCAAAGGGGGGAGTTCCATAGTTTAGGGCCTGCGACTGCTGGAAGGTACTTGTCAGTGTCGTCCTTCCATAAAGAGGAAAAGCCAGCTTTTTTTTTTGACAGCACCAGCTGGAGAGCAGCAAGTCAAATACATTAAATATATGTTTATGCTCTGCTGAATGAATGAGTGAATTTCACTGCCAATATGCAGGATTATTATATATCCAAGCTCACCAGAAGGCTGTCCAACTTTTACAAGACTCAAGTATCATAGCTTTTCCTGGAGAAAGATACGGTGCATGTACTTCATATACAGATTAAAGGGAAGAACACAAATGTTTTTCAGCTAATAAAAAAATAAATAAACTAAGAAGTACTTGGAAACAGTTTGAAAACTGTTTTTAACCAGTAAATTACTCTTCTTTTTCTTTACATTCTCTTAATGTGTGACCTGTATTAACAAAATAAAAACACCCTCCAAAGTAGTCAATGCCTCACGAGCCGTGAACCTTGCTGAATATACTGTAACAATCATGACACAGACCTGTACATGTAACATCAGCGTTCACATGTTTCAATGACAGACTTTAGACTGAGACACATGAACACAGCGACACATTAAAACATTCGTTTGCAAGTGACACAAGTGAATAATGGTCCTAAATCCCTTCTTCCTCTCGGCTTGAATTGAACTGCTGCAGGCAAAATTTGCTTTTACTGTGGACCCTAAATCAGTGACTGAGCTGTTGAAGTCACCTCGTGATTATGGTAGCCGTAAGTGCTGATAAGGAAGAAACACCATCAATGGGAAACGTAGCTCTGCAGTCGGGGTAGGTGATACTGCAAATTTTGGTATTGACCCGATACCAAGTAAACACAGCGCCAGTACTGCTGATAGAGATACTGATACTTTTTCCTTGAGAATGTTGACGATCACTGAATGTCGCCGTTAGTCTGTTGACTACGATTGTAAACAGAATGAAACACAGGACAAACATTTCAGATCAACTTATTGAACAACATTTGCCGCCTTCCTGATTGCTTATTTTTTTGCATGTTTGTCACACTTAAATGTTTCAGATCATCAAACAAGTTGAAATATTAGTCAATGACAACACAAATTAACACAAAATGTAGTTTTTAAATTAAACTATTTATTATTAAGGGATAAAAAAAAATCCAAACCTACATGGCTCTGTGTGAGCGAGTGATTGCCCCCAAACCTAATAAGTGGTGGGCCCCCCCGAGCAGCAACAACTGCAATCAAGCATTTGTGTTAACTTGTAATGAGTCTCTTACAACGCTGTGGAGGAATTGTGGCCCACTCATCTTTGCAGAATTGTTGTATTTCAGCCACAATTCCAGAATGAAGCACCTTTTAGAGGTCATGCCACAGTATCTCAATACAGTTCACGTCCGGACTCGGCCACTCCAAAGTCTTCATTTTGTTTTTGCTTGCTGGTGTGTTTTGGATCATTGTCCTGCTGCAGAACCCAAGTTGGTTTCAGCTTGAAGTCCCGGACAGATGGCCGGACATTCTCCTTCGGAATTTTTTGGCAGGCAGCAGAATTGATGGCTCCATTTATCACAACAAGTCATTCAGGTCCTGAAGCAGCAAAACAGCCCCAGACCATTACACTACCACCACCATATTTTACTGTTGGTGAGATGTTCTTTTTCTGAAATGCAGCATTACTTTTACATCAAATGTAATGGGACACACACCTTCCAAAAAGTTCAGCTTTTGTCAGACCACAGAGTATTTTCCCAAAGGTCTTGGGGATCATCAAGATGTTTTCTGGCAAAATTGAGACAAGCCTTAATGTTCTTTTTGTTCACCAGTCGGTTTTGGTCTTGGCAGTCTGCCATGCAGGCCGTTTTTCTTCTTTTGGTGGAGTCATGAAAACACTTCTGTGACCTCTTTAGTGAGTTGTCACTGCGCTCTCGGGTCATTTTGGTTGGCTGGCCACTCCTAGGAAGGTTCACCACTGCTCCACTTTTTCGCCATTTTTTCGCCGCTGTAGTTTGCTGGAGTCCCACAGCTTTAGAAATGGCTTCATAACCTTTTCCAGAATGATATAGCTCCATTTATCTCAGTTAAGTTATGATTTTTTAAAAATCAAATAAAAAGTCTGATATGGACTTCTATTTTCAAAATTATTGCGTAAATTTTAAATCATCTTTCGGTACATATTCTGTCCACTGAATTCCAAAAACTGCTTTGTTCGTAGGTAACAGCAAATACTGTAAAGCCTGCCATCAATTCCTTGTGTGCTGTGATGGCTCCGACGAGTTAACCACCATCAGTGAGGAGTCAAACATAAGCGTGAGGTCATGTGGAAGTAAGTAAAAGTAAGTAGGAGGAGGAAGAGCCGGGATGATGATGAATAAATGGCAGCAGTGTGGAAGGATTATGTACATAAGAAGTGAGATTATTATCTTGATGACTAAAAGTACGCGGATCCGTCTGCTTGGTGGTAATAAATGAGGAAATCCAACTTGGGAGCAGACATCACATACTAATCAGTTTTATTTGAAAGACGACATAGTGAGACAACACATGTAGTCCTTCACGCACGACAAATACTGTATGTATGCGTACATAAGAGACGATGTAGACCACATAGGACATACTATGTAGTCCTTCACACACGACAAATACTGTATGTATGCGTACATAGGAGACGATGTAGACCACATAGGACATACTATGTAGTGCTTCACACACGACAAATACTGTATGTATGCGTACATAGGAGACGATGTAGACCACATAGGACATACTATGTAGTCCTTCACACACGACAAATACTGTATGTATGCGTACATAGGAGACGATGTAGACCACATAGGACATACTATGTAGTCCTTCACACACGACAAATACTGTATGTATGCGTACATAGGAGACGATGTAGACCACATAGGACATACTATGTAGTGCTTCACGCACGACAAATACTGTATGTATGCGTACATAAGAGACGATGTAGACCACATAGGACATACTATGTAGTCCTTCACGCACGACAAATACTGTATGTATGCGTACATAGGAGACGATGTAGACCACATAGGACATACTATGTAGTGCTTCACACACGACAAATACTGTATGTATGCGTACATAGGAGACGATGTAGACCACATAGGACATACTATGTAGTCCTTCACACACGACAAATACTGTATGTATGCGTACATAGGAGACGATGTAGACCACATAGGACATACTATGTAGTCCTTCACACACGACAAATACTGTATGTATGCGTACATAGGAGACGATGTAGACCACATAGGACATACTATGTAGTGCTTCACGCACGACAAATACTGTATGTATGCGTACATAGGAGACGATGTAGACCACATAGGACATACTATGTAGTCCTTCACGCACGACAAATACTGTATGTATGCGTACATAGGAGACGATGTAGATCACATAGGACATACTATGTAGTCCTTCACGCACGACAAATACTGTATGTATGCGTACATAGGAGACGATGTAGACCACATAGGACATACTATGTAGTCCTTCACACACGACAAATACTGTATGTATGCGTACATAGGAGACGATGTAGACCACATAGGACATACTATGTAGTCCTTCACACACGACAAATACTGTATGTATGCGTACATAGGAGACGATGTAGACCACATAGGACATACTATGTAGTCCTTCACGCACGACAAATACTGTATGTATGCGTACATAGGAGACGATGTAGACCACATAGGACATACTATGTAGTCCTTCACACACGACAAATACTGTATGTATGCGTACATAGGAGACGATGTAGACCACATAGGACATACTATGTAGTGCTTCACGCACGACAAATACTGTATGTATGCGTACATAGGAGACGATGTAGACCACATAGGACATACTATGTAGTGCTTCACGCACGACAAATACTGTATGTATGCGTACATAGGAGACGATGTAGACCACATAGGACATACTATGTAGTCCTTCACGCACGACAAATACTGTATGTATGCGTACATAGGAGACGATGTAGACCACATAGGACATACTATGTAGTCCTTCACACACGACAAATACTGTATGTATGCGTACATAGGAGACGATGTAGACCACATAGGACATACTATGTAGTGCTTCACACACGACAAATACTGTATGTATGCGTACATAGGAGACGATGTAGACCACATAGGACATACTTTTATATCATGAACAATAGCCAACACATTATGGCAGCGGTAAGAAGTGGTGATTATGCATTTGAACCAAGTGGCCGACCAGATCCAGCTGACAGCTCTGTGGTGCGTAATATTTTACTGTTAATACAGAGTACTAGCATGTGCACTCCAAAAACACAGCTATAAGGATTATGACACCTGTTAATCTGTAGTTCTCTTGATAATGTATGTCTGTATGACTTCCTGTTCCTGCTATCTCTCGCTGCCGCATTGTTTGGATTACTGTTTCTCCTTTAAACAAAAACTTGCACTTAATCCTTTCAATTTTTAGCATCTTTTGGCATTTTCATATGTATGAAAAATGCCAAACAACATTTTTAACATCTACAGGCTGAAGGACCAGATCCAGAACATTAACAATGTTGCACTTGACTCAGCATCTGCAATTCACTTGCATGTCTTAAAGCTTTGCCTGCGGCAAGAGCATGTTCTACTGTTCTTCTTCTTACACACACACACACACACACACACACACACACACACACACACACATACATACCTTTGGAGTCTACACTAAATGCCCTGCGGCGAGTATTTGAGTCTACCTCCTACAAATTTACTTGAAAATACAAAAAGAAAGAATTCCCTCAACACAGGAACAGAGAGGCTTTGACAGCTAACATAAGATTCTGCGCACTCCGAGCCTCTTTCATACGATTATGCACAATTTGGCTCGGTGCAAGTGCAAATTCAATTTATTATCATAGTGTTATTGTTGCAATTACAGGCTCCCACATTTTTTCTTCAAAAATTGTGACTTTATTCTGGTAGTATTTTATTTTCAGTGTGGCTCCAATACTCCCCGGTATTGCGTTAACTACTCAGGACGCATTCGCATGGATCAGCTTACATTATCATTCATTAGTGGTGAGTACCTATAGATTTGTGTTCAATAAGTGTTTGAGGCATATTTAGAACGCCCATCTGCATCGTGTCGAGAGTGAACAATCGCAATTGAAGAGAGATGGGGGAGGCTTCTGGAGTTGAAGAGTCATTTTTATTACAAATGTTGATCCGAAATCAGAGAACAAAACAAACTTCAAGCTAGCAGAAGGGTTTGGTGGGGGAGGAGCAAGTCGCGTCCGAAAATGACACAGTTACTTGTGTTTTTTTGCCATTTGCTGGTGGTAAGCGGAGATCTACTGTATCGGTGCAGCAACAACAATCATCAAATATTTTTCATTTATTCATACTCTGAAGAGGGAAAATACTGTATTTATGTGATATACGCATCTAGAAATATCATTATTGCCTGACTTTGAATAAAAAAACAACAAATGATGTGAGCTGCGTTTTTAAAATAGATTTTAGAACATATTAAACGTTTTTACACCAATTGAAATGCAATGGTACCGTACAGCACATTTGACTTTTATGGCACATATAACTAAATCTATGTAAAACGTGTGTGTTTTACTGTTTTCAGAGTGTAATTGCACGCAATTACCACGCCATCCCAGTTGGATTCACCCATCCACTTTTCTAAGAGAGGCATTTGTCAAACCTGCTTGAAGTGCCGTGCTGAAGAATGCAGCATGAGTTTAAGTCAGAAATGATTTTGTCACTTGAACATAAACAAACATGAGCGCACTGAAAGAACAAACAAGATAGATATTTGTTTTATGAATGTTAGTTTTTAAACTGCAGTCACAGTGCTATCGTAATACACCCGCGTTTGTCTTTTCATGGCAACAACAGCTGCGCACACACACACACACACACACACACACACACACACACACACACACACACGCACACACGTGGACAGACACATTTGGGATGCTGTTTCTTATGCATGAATGCCGCTCTTCAGTGTTGCTGCTTTAATAATCAGTTTTAATGAGCATCACTCATTTATTCCCTTTAGCACGGCTCACTTTCTCTCTCCCTGCATCTGTCTTGCTCGGTTTTTGCCGTTCTTATTTCCTCCTCTTTTCCTCTGTCATACATTCTTAGTTCATCACTTTTTATGCTAACTTTAGCTGGATATCCCACTATAGACAGCAGTGTTAATACCCATTGCACATTAAGAGGATTACAATACTGTAGAAAGACGAGAGAATAATGCAATTCTTACCTTTTATTTGTATACAAAAAACATGCGCCGATCCTTCTCCAGCAAAAGCTCTGCTACCTTGTTGTTAAAGTCCTCCTTATTTTCTTTTAGTTTTAAAAGTCTGTAAAAATACGACCGCGCCAAGCCCCCTGCCAGCTCACGTATGCCCCCGTCATGGTGAGCTGAAGTACAGTGCGACTCACCGTATGACATTTCTCTGCAGTTTATTGTACAATGAGTACGAATAATGGCGTCACACTTACTTTAAAGACATTACATTTTCATTACATACAAAGTCATGTATTATCAGTGGCGGGCAGTGCATTTGGTAACTGGGTCTTCAGTGGGCCAGAATTTGTTTTGCCCAACACCGTGAGAGCCAGTATCAAAAAAGTATTGGCGGTAAAGATTTGCATTGCAAGGGTTCAAACCACGATGGCCCATATAGAGCAATAGACTCTTTAACAGCCACCTAAAATCACTAACATCGTTTTTTACCATCTTAAATCAATCATCAAAATGAAGGGAATAGTCTCTAGACCAGACTTGGAGAGACTAATCCATGTGTTTGTCTCCAGCAAGCTAGGCTTTGTAAACAAGCTGGAAAACAGTTGCTGTACATCTAGAATGCTGCTGCTTGAGTCCTGACTAGAAGCAGGAGCATATCGGTCCAGTGCTCAGGTCTGTGAGATGGCTGTCTGCAACTCAGGGAACTCAGGGGGAACAGTTCTGAGCCGCATACACCAAGTAAGCTTTCTGCTGACATATCCATTTGGCAAGCTTTGCATATATCGCCAAAAAACATTACATGACAGTACGGTTAATTGCATATTTGAATCCTGTTTGGTATCCTCCCAACATTTTTGCCATAGGCTAGAACATATTTACTGTGAAAATGGAAATGATCAGGATTTGTATTAATGATAAGTATTTGTGGCCAAATAAGTGTACTGTATGTTGTTTTGTTGTGGAGCGAACAAATCAGTCATCAACTGAGGTCTTTCAGAAGTGTGCAGCATGGTGAATGGCTTTGTCATGTAGACAATCATCAAGAAGGTCAAACTATCCAGCAGGGTAAAGGTCACTTTGAAGACAATCATTTATTTCTGTCTGAAGGGGAATGAGTATTGACAAAGAGACATTTTACTGTCATGCAGTGAAACGAGGCTTATTAAAATGTTATTTTGCTGAAATTGTGTGATGTTTCTATTCTGGGTGGGCCATACTGCACATTTTCGTATTGAATCGAACATATCAGTGAACAATTTAACAATATACAGGTATACAGTGGTGCAAAAAAGTGTTTGCCTCCTTCCCGATTTCTTTTTTTTTTGCATGTTTGTCACACTTAAATGTTTCAGATCATCAAACAAATTTAAATATCAGTCAATGACAACACACCTGAACACAAAATGTAGTTTTTAAATGAAACTTTTCATTATTAAGGGAGAAAAAAAATCCAAACCTACACGGACCTGTGCAAAAAGTGATTGCCCCTCCCTGTTAAAACATAACTGAAATTATTTGTGATCTATCAGTGTAGAAAAGGTATAAAGCCATTTCTAAAGCTTTGGGACTCCAGCGAACCACAGAGAGAGCCATTATCCACAAATGGGGAAAACATGGAACAGTGGTGAACCTTCCCAGGGGTGGCCGGTCAACCAAAATGACCGCGAGAGCGCAGCAACGACTCATCCAAGAGGTCAGAAAAGACCCCACAACAACATCCAAAGACAACATACAAAACGCAATTCCGACAACAAAACGCAATTCCGACATCGCCAGGAAAGCACGAGACCTGAGGAAGCAAGGAAAGATTCAAAACACTTGGAGCACTAACGGGAAAATCTACATCAAACTAAAAGGAAGTCCAGGAGTCGCAAGAGTGCTTGTTGTCCAAGATATCAGTGATCTGGATGCATATTAAACATTATATTACTATGAGGAAACACCCTACAAGACAGAGAAGGACTACATTCCACAGCAATAACCTCGACATAATTAATAAAAGGAACTCTTGTATACAAACCCAGCGTCACTAGCAGTGCAACACTAAAGACGATGTGGATATCAACAGGAGAGAAAGGACAGGATAAATAGAAAGGGAAAAGGAAAGGAGAAGGAGGAAAAAATGGAGAAAGGGAAAAAAAAAAAAAAACCTTTTTTTTTTTTATCATTTGTGTACCTGTATACTGTATATGTAAAAATGTGCATACTTGTGTAGGTGCAGATGTAGGTGTATATATATGTATGCACGTGTTTGTATGTACACACATGTATGTATTAGCAATTGATGTGCTACGAAGAGGGGGTAGGATTAAATAAGCTCTGCTTCTTCCTACTCCTTTTCGGACATATGCGTGTTCGAAATAAATTAAACCAAACCAAACCAAACCAAAGAACTGCAGGGCTCACTTGCCTCAGTTAAGGTCAGTGTTCATGACTCCACCATAAGAAAGACACTTAGCAAAAACCACTGCTGAACAAAAAGAAACCATTCCTATATTCTGTTTCTGTGATGTATTCCATGAGTTTGTAAACGACATAACAGATAATTGTCAAAAAAACAGTAAAAAAATATTAAAACCCTGAAAAATATTGATTTCATTACACTACTATCAGTCATGCATGTTAGGTTAATTGGCGACTCTAAATTGTCCATAGGTATGAATGTGTTTGAATGGTTGTTTGTCTATATGTGCCCTGCCATTGGCTGGCCACCAGTCCAGGGTGTACCCCGCCTGTCGCCCGAAGTCAGCTGGGATAGGCTCCAGCATACCCCCGCGACCCTAAAGAGGAAGAAGCGGTATAGAAAATGGATGGATGGATGGATACTATCAGTCAGATGATATCTATATTTGGACTGATCCGCCCACGCCACAACAGTATGTTTCAGAGCACAAAAAGGGTAAATCCAAGCAGTTCTGTGTTGACAAAACAAGTAATTAATTCATTTTCTATCGCGAGCTGGAGCCCATCCCAGCAGACCTTGGGCAAGAGGCCGGGGTACCCTGGACTGGTTATCAGTTACGGCACATATCACATGCTAGCCTTTTGTTACTGTACATGACATCGTTTCACCTCAGTTCTGGTCAGCATTAAAGAAATTCGTACGTTAACTGTAAAATGAATGCAAACCAAGGCAACATTTTGACATACGTTTTCGACGTAAACCGGAAAATATTCTATTTCCTGTCATAAAAAAATGTAAACATAAACAAATTTGAATGTGTTACACATAATAGAATATGAAAATGATTATGTCATGTTTTGTATTTGAGCTTCTTTCCTGCCATTCTTGACTCCCCCTTTACAACTTGTTGCCCCCACCTTCCTGTCCCTCTTCAGGTGATGCAGGAGCGTTTTCATAGAAAGTGACACAGTAAAGAGCGGTGTAAAGGTTACACTGTGAGACTCTGCAATATTACTTATCGCTCCCTCTCACACACTAAAAATTTGAACACGCTGGATGATGAACTCCAAACTGCATGAACTACTGAGACTATCCTTGCAAAACTGTTGAATGTCTAATGCACAAGCTCCAACCACAAGAAACATTAACTGTTCATTTCATCAATCGACAGTGCCAATTCTCCGCATTATTACTGTATGTTCCTAATGTTGTGGCCGGGTAGTGTATACTGCACGATGCAAGCATTGAATACGCGAAGAAGCCCGACGCCCACACTCCGCTCTTCACACCGTATGCCTCCCTGTTGAATGCTGCTCGAGTGTCTTTATGCATGAAAGTGCAAAGTAATACAAAGACATTCTTTTCTGTTCAGCTTGTCTGTCAGTTATGTTTTTTCAGAGCTCAGACACTTTGGTTGCCTTAAAGGGAACACGACAACTGGGAATTGACAACGCATGCCTGTGATTTTACAAAAGGGCTCTTCAACAAATTGAGTTTTCTTTTTGAACCCGGGCTACAAATTTCTCAATTTTGAAGTCAGTCTTTATTTATATCAAAAGTATGCTCACCCCCAGAGAATGACAACAAACTGTTTTTATATATTCGATTTTTGGAGCCTTCTTTTTCTCTGTTTAATGACAGAAATCACTAGTTGGACACTCATGGGCCACTGCACAGTGGAACCCGCTTATGTTGACCAATTCATCAAATCTTATTACCGTAAATTCCGGTGTATAAGCCACATTCTCTAATTTCAGAGGAAGAACCAGATTTGTTCTTATATAAGCCGCACCAGTGTATAAGCCGCACCAGTGTATAAGCCGCACGTGTCCGCGTGATAAAGTGGCATGTGTCAATGAGGACCAGTCAGCTCTTTATTTGACAGGAGCCAATCATGAGCTAAGAATAAACTCACAACGAGCTTGTCAACCCATTGGAAATTGCAATATAAAAGTCTGACTCACAGGTTCATCTTACAAACAACATTACACACAGCAACACTCAAACGTTATACCTCAGAAATATAGAAACGTGTCCATACGAGTTTTATATGAAAAAAACATTTTAACATTTTGTATATACACACCTTTTGAGTATTGAGTTGCTGTGTGATGAATTTAGTGCTGTTAGCAAAATGTTATTTGAGAGCTGACACCGTGAGTGCGACTGTTACGTTGTTAAACTGGTATGTATACACTGACCAACTTCCAGTGGGTTCCCACTGACTTCCAATGGGTTGACAAGCTTGCTGTGAGGGCACTGATAGCTCCTACCAAAGAAAGAGCTATAGTTTTCTGAGTGACTCGCAAGTGCCACAGTATTTAAACAATTAGTAGTAGTTCCGAAGTAAAGGAGATGTCACGAGAATAGAATTTAGCCATCGATCAGCCGCACAGCTGTATAAGCTGCAGGGTTCAAAGTTTAAGAAAAAAGTAGCAGCTTATACACCAGAATTTACAGTACTAAAAAGTGCCTGCTTAAATGAAAACTGTACTTTTTTTGGAATGTTGTCCGTCATCCACAGTTCTTATGTGAAACATGACCACACGTCTTTCCTTTGTCTGTGTGTTCTAAAGAGAGAAAACTAGTTAGCATGTGGGAGCTAACAATGCACGGAACGGGACACATTTATTTTGACTATAAAGCCCTCAAGCAAATGGCAACAATGTTCCATTTACATAACTCACCTTGTATATTAACCAAGCTACAACAATATTGTTATTGCAGCAGCTAACACGAAGAACTACTGTATATTTTTCTGGCATCGTAACACAACGCCTCGCTAGTCTGAGTGTCACTCCGAATGCCTCAAGCCACTACCAAGGGGTAACACTACCTACCAGAGCTGCTGCTGTATTGTTTGTGACTTTGGAAAAGTTAACGCTAGGTTAGAAATCATGCCTCACATGTGTTTTGTAAAAGGTTGTGGCAAAAAGCTGAAAAGTTGGTCAACTTTGTGAATCCACACGCAACTAACTAAACATCGGGACAGACTGAAGCAGTATATACCTGCTCTCAACTTAGACCCGATGACATCGCTAAGAAGACTCAGAAAGATGCTCGGATACCTGAGGACTATGCTAGGACACCCCCATTGGTATCCACTAGACCAGGAATTTAGTTGAGTAGTTTTCTCATTCAGCCATGACCTTCAACTCTCACTGGATCGGTTTCATAACTGGGTGTGAAGCGATCGGGATGAGAATCAGCACCTCCAAGTCTGAGTCCATGGTTCTCGCCCGGAAAAGGGTGGCGTGCCATCTTTGGGTCAGGTATGAGATTCTGCCCCAAGTGGAGGAATTTAAGTACCTTGGGGTCTTGTTCACAAGTGAAGGAAGAATGGAACGCGAGATCAACAGGCAAATCTGTGCGGCATCTGCAGTGATGGAGACTCTGTATGGGTCCATTGTGGTGAAGAGGAAGCTGAGCCCAAAGGCAAAGCTCTCAATTTACCGGTCGATCTATGTTCCTACTCTCACCTATATGTCATGAGCTTTGGGTAGTGACCGAAAGGACAAGGGTAAAAGCGGCAGAAATGAGTTTTCTCCGTAGAGTGGCTGGGAACTGTCATCCGGGAGAAACTCAGAGTAGACCGCTGCTCCTTTGCATTGAGAGCGGCCAGATGAGGTGCCTTGGGCCTCTGGTCAGGATGCCTCCCGGACCCTTCCCTGGTGAGGTGTTCAGGGCATGTCCGGCCAGCAGAGGGCCTTAGGGAAGACCCAGGACACGTTGGAGAGACTATGTCTCTCAAGTGGCCTGGAGCTGGATGAAGTGGCCGGGGAGAGAGAAGCGGTAGAAGATGCATGGATGGATAGTTTTCTCATTCGAACAAGTATGCCTACTAAAGTGGCAAGAGTGTGTAAGTTTGTCAGGATGAAAATCACTTCTTTTTTTTTTCATCACAGGTATTTCTGTCATTGTGTGTTAGGGCAAACAGAATGTAATGTGTTTATAATTGACTGCAGCCTCGGCAGACTGAAGGTGTTGACTGGGGAGATCACAGCTGCTGCTGCGCCGTGTGTGAGATAATGTGCATCCAAGTTATGTGTGTAAATTCTGAGAAGAGCAGCTGTGTGCAGTATGTGTCGCTACCCATCAGGATGATTTCTCACCCGCTTATTGGCTTCCACCTTTAGGTGTCTTTATTGTATTGTGTGAGTGAGATGGTACATTGAATTTCATAACACTTTGCCTGGCGTGCAGAGATGTGTAGTGTATGTTCACAATGCATAAAATGATCTTTAACATCATTAGCTGAGAGTGCGGCAGAAACCGCTACAGCAGTGGTTCCCAAACTTCTGAACAGTCGCATACCCATTCAGACATTTGACTTAAAGCCATGTTCCCCCTACTCCTGCACGCTTAAAAAACATACACCTTGTTATCTTTATTAACTTGAAATATTGAACATAATTAATTGGTTAATTCATTCAGTGATATTTGCAGGTCAGAAATGTGTGTATTTTGAATGGTCACATGTTGGCATCCTTCCCTTGACCTCCACCATGCGCGGCGCAAAGTGCAGTGCGGAGGTTATGTTTTTGCCGGCGTTTAGCTCTGTGTTTGTTTGTTTGTGTTCAAAATTACTTGAAAAGTTCTGAATGGATTTGGATAAAATTTTCAGGAATAGTTGGAAATGGCATATGGAAGAAGGTGATCCGGATCACCGTTAGGATCCAGGATTTTTTTAAAGGGTTCTGTAACATTGAGAGATAGGACCATTTTCGACATTTGTGCATATAACTCCACAAAAAAATGGTCACAGCACTTGAAATTTTGTTGTGAATCACAATAAGATGTGAAACTATGGCGCTTGCTTTTCTAGTTCTGTTCTAGATTGTTATATTTTTGAAAGCAAACGGTAAATTTGTCAACATTACAGCCATAGTGAGCTTGCTCTTGCTGTTCAGTCTAATTTCCGGAAGTGATGCGATCGGAGTACTAGCACTCAGCTACACAAACATAACGTTGTGCGAGACTGAGGATGTTTACGGTGATAAGAGTGAAGATTTGAGATAAAATTGAGGCGAAAAGAAGGGAGAAACATTTGGAGATGAAATAGAGAACTTGCAGAACTTGGACTTACTGTGAGTCTTGTCTTGTTATTTTTCCTGTGTACCGGCCAAATGCTTCTTGTGAAGGTGCTCCCTCAAAACAGTAATCAGTGAAATGAACACTGCAAAAAAAAAGAGAACCTGAGGTGGGCTTTTATCTGTCTGTTGTTCTCTGCACTTGCTTCATCCATTTTTGTCTTAAATCTTCCTCTTTTGGAAAAGAAAGCAAATCTACAGTACCACTGAATCCTGTGAACATATCCGAAGTAGAAAAATACATGCAACCAACGACAAAGCCTAATTTTTGGAGGAATCACCACTCACAGGTTTTTGCCGCTCCGGTGTGCGGGGATTGGAACACAAACATAAATAAAATCTTCAAGATTGAACACTCTAAATGCACAAAATAATCATCAAACTTACATACAGTCATGGAATCAATGATTAGACCACCCTTGTTTCATCACTTTCACTTTAATGCCTGATACAAATATAACGTTGGCAACAAAAATAGTTCATAGGAGTTACATTTTTTGGCAGTGCAATGCTATAACTATTCATGTAAGAACTTAAGTGATTTTGTTTATTATCAAGAAACGCATGGAAGTTGCAAGATATCAGCTGTTAAATGAAAGTCTTATGAGCTATATTTGTTACCATCATCATTACCTTATTGAGCTACATGAGAAGCTTTCAGTGTAAAGGAGTTCTCGGCACAAGTTGGTAAACTAAGTGATAATACAAGTAAAATGTACGGCATGTAGCACTGTTAGAAAGCCCAACATTTTTCATGTTTGTCTTTATGCTTCACAGATAATGTTCTTTGCCAAGCTTTGAGATTTTGCACTTTGTTCTGCGTTTTTTCGCCATTCACTGGTGGTCCCGGAACGTAAACCCAGCAAAAATATCATTTGCGCATGTAACCTCAATAGTGTCACCAAACAGTTACACTCCTATTCCACCTCTCTGACATTTTCCCCTTGTGTAAACTTTTAATCGAAATATATTGTTTTGGAGGAGACTATAATCATATTCCATGTCCTCCCTGTGACCTGATTAGTATTGACCTGTCCTTGGCTGATGATGTCAAAGGCAGCAGCTATACGCTGGCCAATGGAATTTGCATCGCATTGTGCTGTGTCTCAAATAGCAGTCCGTACAATGCAGACCACCAGCAAGGTTGAAATGTTAAGAAAATTTACATTTAAAAAAAGTTGTAAGCAGCAGTTTGCGCAATCGGCAGAGTGCACTCGGACTATAAGGAGGCAGGGCATGGCAACGAATGGCTTTTATTGTCAAGGCACACATTGTATTAGTACTTTATTTATCCCACAGCGGGGAAATTTACTGACATAACTAGAACATAACTAGCCAATTCCTGATGCAACGTCAAATTTTGTCAAAAGACAAAAGAAGCTCAAGTCAATAACAAGTTATATTGTGTGGTTTATGGTATCGATGGGAATTTCTGTCTTTTAAGGGAGCTGTTGCTTTTGGCTCGGCTCTCTTAAGAAAACAACACTTTCGGCTCCCAAACGGCTCCTCAGATTTTTCTGTTGCTTAAATTGATACCAAAATACCAAAATATGTGTAAAATAAATATTTAGTTTAAAAATCTCTAATAATAGTGCAATATGCAATAATGTAATACATTTTCACATCATTATCTAATAACGCCACATTATGTAATGATTGTCGCATTTTGTAATAAGATTCTTGAATTCATTTTGTAATAAATGTCGCCGCATTTTGTAATAACTTTTGCAATATGGAATAAGTCATTACAAAATGCGGCGAAATGTATTAAAAAATGCGTTCAAGAATTTTATTACAAAATGCGGCGTTCTTATATAATGACGTAAAAAATGATTACATCATTACATATTTGGTTGTTTCTGTATATGTGCCCTGCGATTGGCTGGTGACCACTCCAGGGTGTAAACCCAAAGTCAGCTAGGATAGGCTCCAACATACTCCCACAACGCTCGTGAGGACAAACGGTACAGAAAATGAATGAATCTAATCATATCAAATGTTTATTATTTTCATGGCTTCATTCATATGCTCAACAGAGAACTGATTATAAAAGACAAAAACAAAGTTCCATCTCAATTAGACAAAAAGTTCCAATTTCTGATTGTGTGTAGTATTTGTAAATTTCCAACAACAGTAGTCCCTCGCAACCTCGCAGTACATATACATATATACTGTACATATATATATATAGCTATATACAATATATACATATATATATGTCCAGACACATATACACATATACAGTATAAATCATGCTGTTTCGTGGTTGAATACAGCTTATTATTAGTCAAAAATATGCATACTTAAGCAAACACTACTTATTGTTTAAGTAGTTACGTATTGTGTTGAGCATTTGCAAGCATACAAATGGCTAAATGAGCTAAAATACATATATACGGTTATTCAAAGGACACATTCAAAGACTGTGATGAAATGTAGTATCCTTCACTGGTCACTAGGTGTCATCAGCATTACTGTAATGTTTGAGAAAACACACAAGCTCTGGACTTATTCGCCGGAACAACAGGCTTTTATTGCAGGTTTGAATCATCTCACAAAAGGCACAACCATCCCTAACACGGGATACTGTTGGGGCCGTAATCCACGCCAAGATAAAACTCAACTCTGAACTTCCAACATCACTTCCCGTCTGCCCCCCACTCAGCTCCGCTATAGGGAACACATTTATAGCAACACGCACAAACTCAAGTCTTATTTGTGTCTTAAATATTTATTGTTATTATGGGTAATACAGTGCCAGTGTAAAGGTGACTATGGGGTGTTATTACATGTCTAGAGTAGGGATGCTCCAATGGATTGGCCACTGATTAGTGTCAGCTGATTTCCGTAAAAAATCATGATCGGCATATGCCGCTGAATGCCTTTCAATGCCAGTCACAAAAACCGAAAGCCGTGTCGCGGAGACATGACAATTCATGTCAGCACAACACAAACATCACATGAATGTGCAAGTGTGCTGTGTCACGTAGGGTTCCCAACACCCGTATTGAGCCGACAAAAAGCACATTTTGCCACGAGAATAAACAATGTAAAACCTCAATGGTTCTGTCGACAGCTTGCCACGGGCAACTTATAGTCAACTTTATTGACTCTTAAGTAAATATGAATCGACAGAATGGGTTCTAATTGTTTTTCATATGCAATGGTGGGTGTTTTGTTAATTACTGTCTTCAAATTTTCGACATATCAATGAGCAGTATATCAGCGTTAAAAATTGCACTAGAAACTATGACGTAAACATACTTTATGTTAGCAGATCAAAGGGCCTCCTTGTTGGCGATCACTTACATCATTGAGCAGTCAGTCATGTTTGAAGCCGTTGTGGTTAGCTTGCTATCATTTTGTGTACCAGCACGCACGAGTGTATCCTCACAGGACACATTATCATCTCCCTCTCATCCAACTGCTTTTTGACAACAAATGAACTCCCAGGGCACTTGTGATGGAAAGAAACTGTTGTTGTGTCTATTGATTTTAGCTAAGGGGGACTGGAGGAATCAAGACCGGTCTTCTGGACAAATGCAGGGGATATGAGGGAGGTAATTAATTGACTCCTCGTAATTATCCTCTGGGATGGTACACCTCTTAAGTTACTTTGGTATCAATTATCAAAGTCAAAAGCCAACTTTCCTTTATGTACATTTTAAACAGCTTGGTGTGTGCTTTGGGAAAAAATGTATGCGTTTATTCCCTTTTCCCATAACACCAAGAACAATGAACTCAAACAAAACAAGAAACCAAAATAAAGGTCTGCTCGGGGACTAAACCCTATGTTGACATCAATGTGTAAACACTGTGAAGCAGCTCTCAATATCGCATTGTCATCCATCAGGTTTTCCTTCACAAAGGCTTCAATATTAAACACCTTCTCCAAGGAACTACTTCATACTCTTTTGTTACATCTTATCTGTTAAACCCCCCAAAATAGACTTGAGATCTTTATGAACTGAGACTGAGACAATCCATTCACGGGTGAGCTGGAGCCTATCCCAGCTAACACCCTGGACTATTCACAGGTCAGTCACAGGACATGTTTACATAAACAGCCATTCACTCTACGGACAATCTTCATTATGGAATGTGAGATGAAGCCCATATACCCTTTTTCCACTATAGCGAACTTTGGTGTTGGTGCTGGATTAAGTTTGAGGCCGGGGTGGAACCGTGTTGCCTGCGAACTGACTCCGACACCGGTTTAATTTTCCATTCTCCTGTGGAGCCGTGTCATTACATCACACGGGTTACGCCTCCGATCAGGAAATAACAACAGGAAATTTCAAGCGTTGACCATTTTTCAATCAAAACACACAACTTACTGTAGTCCTTGGCACTGCACATTATTTACAGGTCAAAATATAAATATAAAGGAGCAAAAAAGTACAAATTAAGGTGCAAAATGCAAAACATTTTAACATTAAAATTGCATATTTGCAGGCTTTGGGTTTGCGGGGAGCTCGTAGCGAGGGGAGGATGATCCTTCTCAGCACCATTGTTTTCTGACAAAAAGATGAAAACATATTAAACCAGAACACAGTCGCACAATAAATGTTATGTTTCGCAGGACAGGAGCGTGCTCTTCCTGTCCTGTGCCTTTATTTTGGAGAGCTGTACTTCCTGCGTGGTGCCGGAGACAGCCGCTTCACGCCTGGTGGCTGAACAGCTGCGGCCAATTGTCATTTGCGGCGGTGAAAAGGCCAGAGCCGTCGTACGTGCGGCGCTGGTTCATTGCCACTTGTCTGTGCTTCCTATGCACCTCGTCGCCTAATCAGTGCTGTTACCTGAACTATCCAATTACCTGGACTACCTGTACTTTTATCACAGAGCTTTTTCTCTGTCGCCTTTTGTTCGCTTCTGCTTTAAACAATAAAGAACATTTATTTTTGCACTCCATTGCCTCGTCTCTGCACACTGGGGGTCAAGCTTCTGGCAGCACCAGCCATACCGTAACATGTTACTTCTTACGTGAAGTTTACAATGTTTACAATGAAACTAGTTTGCTGTCGTAGACAAAAATAATAAGGGGAGGGTGGCGAGGCTTCTCTCCTCTTGATGCATTCCAAAATTGGCTGGGTTCTTGTCGCTGTTTCAAATTTCTTCTGCAGTTCTTCGGAGCTGCAGTGCAGTGTAATAAAGATGAAGGTAATTTGCTGACTTTTGTTAGGTAACCCCACCCACCTCATTAACGGTTTGCCCACTTGGCCCAGCAAGCTTTTGGTGCAGAGTTGAACCAACAAAGACAGCTTCAGTTCGAACCAATTGTGGAACCATGACAATGGAAAAGTAAAGCTCTGAGAACCAGCTCCAAAAAAGCTCTCAACCAGTCACAGTGGAAAAGGGGTAATAGCGAAAACCCATGCAAGCACTGGGCAGAACTCGACACACAGATCTGATCCTGGGATTCAAACCCAGAACTAGAACTGCAACAATTAATCGATTAATTGATGGTTAATCGATTACCCAGTCAATTGACAACTATTTTGGTAATCGATGAATCGCTTTTTTATTTATTATGTAAATATCCTCTGATTTCAGCCTCTCAAATGTGAATATTTTTTTATGTCCTTAGTCATCCATGAAAGCAGACCTATCGTCTTTGTGTTTTAGCCAAGACAAGGAATTCACACATATCAGCTTTGACTTTGGAAAAGAGTGATGGGCATTTTTGCCTCTTTTCTGATATTTTGCGGACCCAGCCACTAACTGGAGGTATTTGCTTCACATTAATTTGGTCCATCTATGGCCTAACCAATTACTCCATTAATAGAAGCAACAAGCTTCAGATTAATCGACTAAAAAAATGATCATGATTGCATTGTTGTGTACATTTAAGTGTTTGACAAACATTTCAATTTTTTATTTTTCAACATTATTTTAACAGAAGATTCAAGCGACAACCTGGTGTTTCTGCACTTATTTGCTCTTTCAGTTCAAATCTTCTATTTCTAAATAAAGTGGCGCAAATTAAAAATGTGTGTGTTTTTTTTAATCTGATCAATCCATTAATTGAAAAAATAATCTAATGATTAATCGGTTATTAAAATAATCGTTAGTTGCAGCCCTACCCAGAACCACCTGGCTGTGAGGCAGACAAGCTGCACTGGCTCTAATTATTGCAAACGAAAAGGCTATTTGTCCTTGTTAAGATGAAGTGTATAATGCATAATTAGTCTACCTGCCTTTCTGGCAAACATACCTGACCAAAGGCATATCAATTCATGTGTAGGACAGTATGTTGCAAAGTATAAGTTGTGTATTGGCAGTGATGAATGCATGCAATATGCGTGCGTGCCAGAGGCTTCCCATCAC
Organism: Dunckerocampus dactyliophorus; assembly: GCF_027744805.1. Lineage (NCBI taxonomy): Eukaryota > Metazoa > Chordata > Actinopteri > Syngnathiformes > Syngnathidae > Dunckerocampus > Dunckerocampus dactyliophorus. The sequence goes on from NC_072823.1 coordinate 2,933,318, forward strand.
AAGTACATGGGAGCACACTTCAGCATGATTCATTAGCACGAGGGGGCAGAGAAATGAAAATGTTGTAAAACAAAAATGGAATGCATGAAAAAATATAGCGATAAAACTTTTCTCTCCCACTCGGACGGCATCCCCTTCAACCCGGGGTCCTCTACCACATGCTTGGGAGCTTGAGGGTTCTACGCAGGATCTTAGCTGACCCCAGCATTACGCTTTTCGGTGGTGTTTACACTTGCGTACATTTTGCCTGCGCATTGTCCCGCAATTTGTCGTGGTAGCGCCTCAAAAGCATGAAGACTAGTTTGCGCGCTGTTTGCGTTCTGTTTACTCAGAAATTCTGCACTTGGCACGCAATTCGTGACCGAAAATGGTGCACATTGGCACGAAATGACCACACTCCTGCACGACTTATTTACACCTTGACAAGTACTGTTTACGTCTAGTGCACTTAAACGGTACGCTCTGATTTTAGACTGATGACTTGAAAACATTTTCAGTGAATGTGGTGAGCACAATGTGTCCCCATTCAAAGTGTTCAACTAATGTGATTGTTATGTCATTTATAGCAAGACAACATCATTGGATCATTGAATCTACTCACATCCACTCAGGTTTAAGAACAAACAACGAATGTTTGGATTACATTTCTGTGCACTGACTAAATCCTGAATGCTATGTCGGCACCCTTTTCCTGTGACAAAATCTTATCACACGGGTGTTATTTTGTTGAAAAAATAAAGCAATTCAACATGCATTCATTGCATTTGTCAAATGTAATAGATTGTTACATTGTTAAAATGTAACAAAGGCTAAACAGTGCTTACGCTTATGACTTGTAAAGACTCGAAAATTTCAAACTTATGACTTCGGGCTTGAGCCGACCTGTCTTGTCTTGACTTTAGAGTTGTCTTGGGCTTGCACATCTTTATTTGAGACTTACTTGAGACTTGCAAAGCTTGAACATGCTCCTACCTCTGCTATCTATAACCAAAGACACAAATTCCAAAGAAGGAACGCTCAAAAACCAGGCGCAAGGATGATTCCAAAAACAGAATGACACAGGAACCCGAGGTCAAAGGCTTATTACGTTTTGAAATGTAACCAATAACGCTGTGCATGTTTTGCTTTTTCTTTGGCTTTTTGCTGCTTTTTGGCAACATTGATTCCAAAAGCCACCCACACAGCAGCTTGTACGGGACATGAAAACAGGACGTGGCCTGGGAAAACAGGACTTTTGGTCAGCCTAATAGAGGGTGCCTTTGCTCCAAGGATCTGAGGCTTCTGTATGTATCAGCCAATTGGTCTCAGTGGTGTTTTTGGCAGTGCTGTGTGGGGATTCTGAGTGGGAAACGTTTGCCCTAATGTCAAGACATTACAGACTTCATCTGGAGACGCAACAGGAATGGTTAACGATCATAAATAAAGTTTGCTCTGATGTGGCTGGGAGCATGAAGTATAGCGTGAAGTATACTGTAAGGGTGTCTTAGAATAGTGGACTATTCAACAATTCGATTCTTTGGACCGCATTGCTATGGGAACGGTAGGTGGACTCTTATGATCACTGAAGAATATAGAAAAAGAGCCCAGAATGAAAACACATAGAATATATACAGCAGTTGCCGCACCCCTGTAGAAAATGAAACTTAAGCTTGTGTGCCTTGAAAGTGAAAGTTAAGTTTGTGTGGAAGTAAGTCAGAACAATGTATCGTATTGCCTGTCTCCCAGTATCTTTCCATGGATCATAGCTTAGTGGTGCGCAACTCCGATTGTGCTAGGTGAGTGTGTGTGTATTGTAAAGGCCTCCATGAGAAGCAATTACACTGACAATATACTAGGCTGTTAGACATGACATGCATAATATCTAGCAATACAATAGAGTTTTATTTACACAGGGGGACATATAAGAGTGCCAGAAGGTGCCTTCATGTGCCTGATAGCATCAGTGAGGTCAAAGGAAGATTTGAAAGGATCATCTTTGGTGAGCCGCTGACATCACACGCATCACAGTAATACTAGCTATGGATGTGTGTGTGTGTGTGTGTGTATCTGCTCACTTGTGTGTTGATCCGTGACTGTAAGTGATCTGACTTCTCTTGGCTTCGCTGCCATTGTGATAAGATGTTGTGTGTGTGTGTGTGTGTGTGTGTGTGTGTGTGTGTGTGTGTGTGCTCCCTTGAGGCAGATATGCTGGATATGCTGTGATTCCAGGTAGGTGGTGTGGCCCAAAGCCAGTCCTATTAACAGCTTGTCATACACACTCACATCTAACTGTGCGCACACACACACTAATCTGTCCCCTGACACACATGCACACAGTTGCCCAAGTCTGATGTGCGACACACAGCGCCGAACGGGGAAAAAAAAAAAAAAAAAAAAAAATATATATATATATATATATATATATATATATATATAAAAATAAGTGCAGCATTGTATTTTCCTGTCAATAACTCACATCCTATTCATGTCTTTTTATTTCCTCAAGACGCTCACACATCTTGATATTATCGCATGATTGTGCTGTGATTTGTTTGTGTGTAGTTGACAGAGCGGCGGGTTGGCTGCTGTTCCACACACACACACACATGCATGCACACACACACATTTATTCAAAGCAACAGAGCGCAGCAAGCGGTTTGACTCCCTGAGGTTCAGTTTGAGCAGGCTCATGCTTTCAGAGGTCATTAGGCAACACACGCACACACACGCACACACACACACTTATCTGATAATACAAAAAATTAATTCTAGACATGACATCTATTGACACTTACATGTGACCTTGTAAGTCCAGCGTGTGTGTGTAATGAAGAAAGGGCTGCTGCATGTTAAATACTTTACTAATATAATACTAACATGTATTTACATTTTATAATTAACATGAATTACAGACTGACTGAAGTCCATTTGTTTTGGATTGGATTTTCTGGGGTATTTTTTGCAGGCGTTTAATTTTACGCATAACACCATATGACATTTAAAAAATGCTAAAATCGCTGGGTTGCAAGTGATGCCACGTCCGGTTGCATTCATCATGGGCTCAGTCATTTGGCGGGGGCGAACATGTGTAGCCGTGTAGCGGTCAAGTAGTAAGTAAGTAAGCGTGGCTCGATAACCACGCTCATTATACATTAAAGTGAGTTAACTGAAACCCACATGAGCAAGTGTTTTTGGCAATTTTCTATTAATAAAGATTGTCCACAAAACCAAATTGTCTTTTATCTATTTTATTGTCAAAGCTTCGATAAGGCACCAATCAAGCAGAGAGAACATTCAATGTTGCTGTCTGCTAGAGACAAAGAAACACACGGGCTTGTATCATCCATCCATCCATTTTCCATACCGCTTCTCCTCTTGAGGGTTGAGGACGTAAAAGCACATACACTGAAGCTTTTCATACAAAACAGACACTTCTTCTCCCAAGATAAGGAACAATAAAACAGAACAACTGCCAGGCACAATGAGGATACCTACGGCTGGCAGAGGTCAGTGAGTGACCCTGTCTGCCTCACAGCAGAGACACAGTAAGAAACATTTGAGGGCTAATAGACTGTTTAGACTAAACTTGGGAGAAGAAAAGATGACTAAAATATTAATTTTGCCGTCACACAAGCACTTTGGTGACAGAGGCACGGAAAAACGTCTTTGGAGGAAACATCAACTGGAACTCAGAAATGTAAAGTTAATAAAAGCTTTGTGATAGTGGCAGTTTGACCCTGGAACTGACCGTTTTATTCAGTTTTATTCCCATAATCGATTAAGTCAAGCAAACCAGTTTCCTTGAATACAATAGTTCAACATAGGAGTTTCCACTATAGTGCAAATTCAGCTTGTATTGTCCTTGACCTTTGACACATACCACACTCAAAAATAAACAAATTATACGCAGACGAAACATACATCATGATACATTTAAAAGTGGCTGCTCGAGCTCCATGCAGAAAGCGTCTGCAACGAGTAAGATCAAGCGACAAAACAAAGGCGAGAAAGGCTCTCCGCTTTTCCTAACAGATGACAGGAGTGAAATAATTATTATCATAACACAAACAATAATCTGTCTTCCCTGTGCCTTCTCCCCTATGTCGCCTTCCTAGCTCCAGGCAGATAATACACTGGACTGCCTGAGATACATTTGAATATTTCTTTGGCAGGAAATCACATTAGCGGCTATTAAAAAGTAATTATTTGTACATAAATTCCCAGCAAGTTTGAGCCTAGACTTGGCAGATGCCTCAGTATGTGTGTATGTATGTATGTGTGTGTGTGTGTGTGTGTGTGTGTGTGTGTGAGAGAGTAGGGGGGGTTCAATGCTGAGCCACTTATTGTGTGAGGCACTGCAGTGTTTATTAAAAAAACAAAACAAAACAGACGACCTCGCCATCATAAACGATGGATACATAATATACACATGGAGGAGGGGACTTCAACGCGTCGATGAAAATGAGATTGTGGGATGGAAAAAATAAGTCGGAATACAAATTCTATATTTGAGCCCCAAAATATCTGTACATATACGCCTGCTTAAGAGAGGCATCGACACAAACGGGTTCCACTGTATAGTTTTTATATTTAAAATAATAGTATACAAGTAATAATACTTCATTTTTCTTTGTTGTCCCTTGTCGTTTTGCCCCGAATAAGATGACTGCTGGGGAAGTCGATGCATACAGTCCCTTTAAAAAAAGGAACACACAAATGTTGTCCATAACAATCCCTTTTTGTTTTTGCTGAATTTTGTGGCATGCAAGTTGAAGAGAAGAGTAATTTAAATACTTAAAATGGCAACTAAGTAATATATTCACCAATATGAAGCAAAATCCACATTAAATTGTTAGAATTATCACAGCAAAAAACAGCAGCAAGACAGAACACAGGGAATTTCACGATTTTGCCGTATTTAGTGCATACTTTAGCAGAAATTGATAATTGACAATTAGACTGCCGTTACAATCGTGTTTGCCAGTTAATTCTACATTCAAGAGTCGTGTATTAATTGAGCAAAATGAAGTTAGTGTAACTGTTGTAACTGCAGTTAAGATACCTTCCCTACGCAACAAGTAGACAAAAACTTGAAGCATGATTCAGTTATCAGCATCTGGCCAAGTTGGGATTGCGAAGGAAAAGCCCTGGCAGAGGGCCTATATGCTGGACCACAACTGAATTTCAATGGCAAAAGCCACACATGAAGCCATAAAAAGTTATTCCGTGGAACACCAACAATATACCGTCCAGCACACAGAACTTAGACACAAGCTGCAGCCTTCCAATTATATTTGCTCATGTGGCATCAGGTGAGTGGGTCAGCCGTGCTGATTGGACATAGGGGATGTACAGGGTGACTAAGGCACCCACACAGGGACATGCAGACAGATGGGTGGATGGATGTGGACAGATGTGCGTCAACTGCTGGGGTCCCTCCTGGGAGAGGCAGGGGCACCAGGCGCCTGGATCTCATTTGTTGACTGGCCAGCTAGGTCTTTAGTTCATAGGGTGGGTGGCATTGCGGAGCATTGTATAGTGTGTTATTTATAAAGGTAACATACAGGTAACTGACACAAGCTGCAGAGTAGCATCAGCTTTTCCACCTGGCTCATGACATTTTAAAAAAAGCTCTTTGAAGAAGCACAAGTTGAGAAGCTAGTTGAGATTCTAAATCGGTGATTCTCAACTGGTCGCTCGGGTTGCGCAGACATTTTCAGTGGGTCGCCGGGCTTGCCAAATAAAATTGCGTAGTAACCAGTGTTGCTTGGTGACTTATTTTCTCAAAGCCGACTTGCGACAAATCTAACGACTTTTCCTGGAATCGTTGGAGAAAAGTGAAAACACGTATTGTTCTGCAGTTTTTGTTTTCTGCGCTGCGAGGTCCACCCAGCCGCAAAGCAAACACAAGCAGTCAGTGCACAGTCAGCTCCCGCGACGCACTGAGAGCATAACGGACCTCTACACCCCTCCACATTCAAAGTGCAAATGAATCACACCGACTGTTAATTACAACCACCGATGTAATTATTACGCTTTGAGACTTCGAAAGACTGACCGAAATAAAATGATTATTTCATTTTGATGACGTGATGGCAAATTTAAAATAACAAATGAACAAGAATCACGTTTATTTGTATTTGTAAACGTAACTAAGCTGATTTAGCTCACTTTTTTGGCCCTCCCACGAGGTTTTGCTTTTTTCCTGGGTCCCGCAGCCGAACCAGTTGAGAACCACTGCTCTAAATCAGGGGTCACCAACGTTTTTTCTTGCGAGCGCTACTTTTAGAAAATGAAAATGGCCACGAGCTACTCATTTTTGTAGAAATGATTTTCATACCTTTTTTCAACCCAAACAAATCAAATGTTCATATGAAAGCAATGATGGCTCCATGCTCCAAAAACTTGTCTTTCACATCGGCTACTGGGGATGCAATCATGTAAAACGTGTACAAGATTTGCATTTCAACATGTGTTAGTTGACATGTTTTGTCTACAGAGTAGCTTGCAGCGTGTTTGTAAGGTTATGCGGTCATGTTCCAACCGGGCATGACATTACAAATTTGATATTTGAGTCAGCAATCAGAAACTTTCATCCATACATCCCAATGTCACTAGCTTATGCAGCAATACATGAACATTTTGTCTATACAGCAGGACGGTTTGTTTTGGCCTGCAGAGCAATCTTTGTATCACATTACTGCAGAGGCCTCCGCATCTGTTAGGGTCAAAGAGTCATTGCAGTCACTCCTGGTGCCAACACACCGCAGAATGGCAAAGCTGGCATCCTCTAAAACTCCCACATACAGTAGACAACACTGTGAGCAAAGTGAAGCTGCACTCATCCTCTGTATAGAAGTGGTGTCCAAAGTCCGACCCAGGGGCCACTTGCGGAGTGCAGCTTGTTTATTTTCTTTTGTGCCAGATGTAATGGGACGCACACCTTCCAAAAAGTTCAACTCCAGACAATGGATAATTTTCTCAAAGGTCTCGGGGATGATCAACATGTTTTCTGGCAAAATTGAGACAAACGTTAATGTTGTTTTTGTTCAGCAGTGGTTTGTGTCTTAGAACTCTGCCATGCAGGCTATTTTTCCAGTGTCTTTCTTATGGTGGAGTCATGGACACTAACCTTAACTGGGGTCATTTTGGTTGGCTCCTGGGAAGGTTCACCACTGTTCCGTGTTTTCGCCATTTGTGGATAATGCTCTCACTGTGGTTTGCTGGAGTCTCAAAGACTTAGAAATGCCTTTATAACCTTTTCAAGACTGATAGATCTCAATTAATCTCAGTTAAGTTATTTTTTAACGGTGGGAAATCACTTTTTCACACAGGGCCACGTCGGTTTGGATGTTTTTTCTCCCTTAGTAATAAAACGTTTCATTTAAACTGCATTTTGTGTTCAGTGGTGTTGTCCCTGACTAATATTTAAATTTGTTTGATGATCTGAAACATTTAAGTGTGATAAAAGTGCAAAAAAAAGGAAGTCAGGAAGGGGGCAACAACTTTTTCACACAACTGTATATTGACCTACATGACTTTAGCATGATTTTCGTATCTTTAAAGTACAACATGTATCAAAGTGGGCCCCGCATCCTTCAATTTTTCCGTATGCCGCCGTCGTTGGAAAAAGTTTGGATACCCTCCATCCCAGCAGAGTTTGGGCGGGAGGTGGGGCACATTTTGGGCTGGTCACCCGTCAGTCACAGTGTGAAAATAACCAACGTGTTACTGTTGACAATCATTAGTATTGCTTTCTCAGCGTAGGTCTTGCTGGAATCTTCCATTTCACTTCATTCAAATGCAATGCGCAAACACACACACACACTTCTCATGCTCTTGAATGCCATCTAAACTAATTCCTCTGGCAGTGTGCATGTGAGACTCTCTCACAGAGTTCCTCATCATTTGTGACAGTGGTCCATTTCTGCATTGCAGACAGAGAAGGATTTTTAGCAATACTTTTCACTCATTATTCATTCATTCCCTCTGTGGAAGAAAATCTCGTTATACAAGCCTTCAGAGCATCCGGCAGCTTAAAATGAACTTGAGTTAGAATCACGCCATGACACCATGCTATCTGCTTGCCTCGTTACACACGTGTGAGATGATCAGTGCGGCATGTACCGTGCACCATGATGTGGTCACCTCAGCGAGCCAAAAAAGGTATTGTATCTGGACTGGGGTGTCTAGCTCAACCACATCAGTTTGCTCAAATTATTAGCAGAACAAGAACCACAGAAAGATATGTTGATGCTCTGCTGAATGGATGAATGAATTTGACTGCCAAGATGGAGGATTGTATAGCTGAGCTCAACAGAAGGTGATCAGAGCGCATTCACTTCATATGCAAATAAAAGATAAATGATATGTGCACACTGTGCTTTGCGGCTGGCGCCTTCTACTTTCTAGTGCAGGGCCCTTATTTGACCTTCCTGTGTGCACCTGCCTGCACTTCAGGCCATCGTGCCATCAGGCCTACTTAAGCCTTGTTGTCGTTTCAGCTGGACGCCAGACTGTATTCGCTGCTTCCCTGTACAGCCAGTGCTTCTCATGCCATGCTTACCTTTTTGCTGCTTGCCTCGCACCTGCTTTTGCCTCACTCTTCCAGTATTTGTGTGTTTTTTGACTATCTTCCTCTACTTACCTTTTGATTTATTTTGCACTGTCTAGCATCACGGCTGCAAGTGTGGCTTTGCCTTCTTTGGTTGTACTTTTTGTATTTTTGTTATCTGCTTTTTTCCAGCGACATTTGTCGCCTGCGCATTTTGTTGTACAGTCGTCCCTCGTTTATGAGGTCCAGACCTTACGGTGATACGTGGATTTCCGTGAAGTAGGATGCCTTATTAATAAATTTAATGTTTTTGTAGAGCATAGAAAACCTTGTTACAAGCTTCTAAATATGTTTTTTTTTTTTAATTTTATCAGAGCCCTCTAGACATTAAATAAGATCACTATAGTCACCTTTACACATCCATAAATCAATATAGTAGACATAATAACATGAAATAAGACATAAACCACAAATGTCATAAATAAGACATAATATTGACTCATATACGGACACACACACACGCACCAGTGTTGCCAGGTCTGCTTATTATAAGTGACTTTTTTTTTTCCGAAGTCGCTTGCAAATTCTGAGGTTCCCTGTTGTTTTAGGTTTGCTTTCAGAGGGCTAGTGGCTTGTTTTTCTCGCGAGACCTGGCAACACTGACACACATGCAGTACAGGTCAAAAGTTTGGACACACACAACACAACCCCATGGTCCCAACCCCATTAACAAGGCAATACATTCCACTAAGCAACCCTGGCAAGGCACACCCATGAAGTGAAAACCTTCTCAGGTGACTACCTCATGAAGCTCATTGAGAGAACACCAAAGGTTTGCAGCATCAAAAAAGCTACTTTGAGCTACTTTGAGGAATCTAAAGTATAAGACATATTTTCAGTACATAATTCCAAATGTATTCATTCATGAAAATAAAGAAAACGCATTGAATGAGAAGGTGTGTCCAAACTTTGGCCTGTACTGTACCCCTAACCTATGGTTTCATTTCATTTGAGATGCTTACTGTGTGCTCATATAGTAATACTTGTGTACTTATCCATTATAAATACACACAGTTCTTACACACAACCACTAACCTGTAAAAATAGTGCCACTTGTTTGATGATGATGAGGCTACATTAGATACGCATAGCCAGGCCTTTGCCTTTGAATGCATGGGTACAATATGTCTTCTGAATGCCTTGTATTTCTATTTGAGGTCATTTAGCCGTTTTTATGCTTGGAAATGTTTAATTTAGGCCAAAAACACATACAATTTGCTTAAACGTGCATTTTGTTTGACTATTAAAATGCCGTAGTCAACCGCAAAACAGTGAGAAACCACATTATGATTTTTTTATGAACATAGTTGGCGGTGGCGGGTGGTGCATTTGGCACCTGGGCCTTCACTGGGCCGGCCAGGATTTTTTTCGCCAGACACGGTGAGAGCCAGTACGCAAAACCAAAATAATAATTATAGTAAATATTTGCCGTGGCGGGGTTTCGAAGAGCCACAAACTTGTTAGCACTACGCCATACAAACCTGTGGAAAGAAGGGAACTCCAACACATAAAATAAAATAGCCGTAAGTTTTCGACGATACCGATACGCCATCGATAATAATATGTCCCGTTATTTCCCAACACATAATCACCAATATGCCTAACTTACAATACTGCAAGTAACTTCAAGTCAGTGACTAATTTGGTGCTCAGCCAAGTGTGATGAGCATAAATAGAAATGATTCAAACATCTACACTACAACATCATCTGAAGCAGTTCACAATCAATCAATGTATCTAATAACATGACAAACATATAAAACCTTTTAATTAAAATACATATACTCACCAGAGATGGGCCGAATTTGGCTTGTTGAACAGTTTTGCTCTGATCAATCAAGTGCTGATCTCAGCTGGCCCTGAGAGGCCAAGCTGAAGCCTGATTGGCTAAAAAGAACACCCCCATTGTTAATAGTGTGTATGTGACAGGGGCTGGCACTCCTGATTCGGAAGGCCCTGGGCAGATTACTTTGACACTGTATATGGCAACACATAGAAGCTAAAAGCTGATTGGACGAAAAAAAATACATACACTACTGGAAGTAGTGCAGCCAATAAACACTCTAAAGATCAGGATAATACACTGTTGGGAAAAGTTAAGATAATTTAGTGGAGAATGTAGGTCCGTGCTTCCGGTAATGGTTAGTCCAACAGAGAAGGGCTTGCTGGCCCTGACTGCACACCACTGATATTTGCTTAAGTGAAACCGTGAAAGTTGAAGCGCAACATGATGATTTGTCCCTCATTTATAGCGGTGAAATGGTTCCAGACCCAATGACTGTGCAATGAATTTGCGCAGTATAGGATTCAGTGTTAATAAATGGAATATTTTTGTAGTTTGAGCATATGAAACCTGTTTATGACTTTCTAAATATGTTTTTCTAACATCATTAGAGCCCCGTAGACACAAAATAACACCCCTATAATCACCTTTACACATCATTGCTTACAACACATCGGGCAACTCTGCAGGCACTTGAGATGGCGGCTAGCTAGCAAGCCAGCGAGCTAATGAGTTAGCCTGGAATTTATTTTTAAATTTATTTTATTTAAATTCTAAATTTAAGAAGCTAAAAACTTACCACTTCCACATGGAATGGAAGGAGAATTTTTGGCGAACATGCCATGGTTGACTTCATGACTTCATGCAGCGTTAAGGTAATGCAATGTAAGGTAACGTCTCAATGTTTTGTGTCATTACTGCCGCCTAGCGACCAGAATACTACATACCACTTGTGTTTCAATATGTTTTGACTAATAATACACAATATTCTACCACGAAAGAGCGATCATTTATTGATTAATTTCTGAAATAACGCAATATATCAAATGTTTCTTTTTCCGCTATTTCTCACGCTTTCTTAGATAATGAATATCATCACAAGGTCTTTTGTCTGTCTCTGCTTTGGGGTCCAACTTGTGGCTTAACCACCAATCATAACAGTGTCGGTGTACCTTCACCTGAGGCGTCCATTTGTGGGACTTGAGCATGATTGACAGGAGAGGTAAAGGGAGATCAACATAATTCGACTGTAGTGCCCTTTGAACCCTTGGGTGTGTGGATGCACCACTGCACAATGCGAGTTAAGAAGTGAGAGAGAAAAACAACTGCAGAAAGTGGGAGAGGAGGAATGCAGGAGGCTTACCACAAGCTTGATCCAATATAAATGCACTAAGGCACCGAGGATCTCTTGAGTTCCCTGGAAATCCCACTTAATTGACCACAACTCTGAGCACACCAGCCAAGCAGCTCTCTCACTTCGCCTGCACTCAGGACTGATTTCCTTTTTTGTAAACTGTCTTTTATACAGTATGTGAACACTGCAAGACAGGTTTACATATGTACAAATCATTCCTGTTCTCTGCGCCTTTTCCCTTTAACAAATGCAAAAAATAGAGTCTAAATGCATGCATTTGGTATTGCAATTTTCTATCAACAAGTCGTGTGTCTTGAGAACGGATATTAAATGACACATTTACGACCCTTGTACATGTTCATGGATAAAATAAATAAAAAAGTGTTCATGCATATATTCCTTCAGTATGTACACACACGCATTCAAGTGTGTGTGTGTGTGTGTGTGTGTGTGTGAATGGGATTTTGCATTGCGGTTCTGCTTAAATGAGATTGTGTTTTGATGGAGAAAGTGATTCATTAATATTCATGAAGACCGAAAAACATCAGCAGAACACTTGACACTGCCCTCACTGGAAAGACAGGCGTTGGTGTCTCTGTCTGTGTGTATGTGTGTCTCTGTTTGTGTGTATGTGTGTCTCTGTCTGTCTTTTACTGTACGCTGCTAGCAGAATGAGAATAACATTAGATATATTTCATTGTTTATTGATCGTGTAAAATATGCTGATTGTTGACACAGGTGAACGTTTCGTCTAATGCAGGGGTCTCAAACTCGCGGCCCGCGGGCCATTTGCGGTCCACCAAATCGTATCTTGCGGCCCACGACTGGACATCAAAGAGTAGTGTAACTGCAGCCCGCAACATCCGGGCAAGCTCAACGTTACTTCCATACTTCCAGGGGCAACTAACAGTGGTGTTATCACATGGACCGCGGAAAGGGTGGCCCTTTAGCGTTATTGTGAGCCATGTATTGTGAGTTGTGTCGTATCGTGGGGTACCCTGAGATTCCCAGCCCTACTCCCAATACTTGATGCGGCCCAGCCTCACCCAGACTCTACCTCCAGTGGCCCCCAGTGAAACTGAGTTTGAGACCCTTGGTCTAATGTGTCCTAACATGATATAAAGCTATCGTAATGGATACCATGTATGACTCTTATATTGTTTCAAAAATATGCTGATAGTATGTTCATACTTTTTGAACCAGACTACAATGTCTAAAGTCCAATACTATTATAAGGCATGACCGGTTGCATTCAAAGACACCACGAAATTTGAGTGGAATTCACATGTTTTGAGTGTAGATGTATTTTCCGAGCATGCCTAAATGCAGCAAATTGTACTACTCGCAGTACTCGCGGTAAGAGTTACGTTAGTAAGTGATAAGAATATCCACTTCTTCGTCTTTCGTCTTTCTGTTTATTCAGACCACACATATAAATATACATTGTGATGTTCGGAGTGTCTATGAATGCACCTCGCGGTTGTCTCGTGCCAATGACAGGTGCGGACAAGAGATGTTTTTGTGAGTTGGAGATACATATATATATATATTTAGTGTTGGAATTAAACTGCTGTTGATGTGTCCAGATCAGAATAAAGTTACAAACAAGCAACAGTCCCTGTGTGGGGACGTTATTGTGCTTCCGTCTGCCATCATACCAGAGAGGTATGCCTCGACATGGTGGTCATGTGCGAATCACGCAAAAAAATTTAACGTTATTAATTAAATTAATTTGTTACCGGCGTTAGCTATTTATCAGAGAAGACGGGTAGTCTATATTGTCTTGCAGCTGCAGAAAAAGAATGCGCAAAGAGCAGGAAGGAGGCAATAAACTACGAAAAAAGAGGCACTGACAGTGTGGGAGAGAGAATTGCTGACTAGAAGACATTGCTTTGGGCACTATGATCACTTATTAACAGAAATTCACAAGGAAGATCCAAGAGTCTGCAGAAATTACTTGGGAATTCCCCCCCGACTTGTTACAAGAGGTGGTGGAAAGTTAACCCGTTCATTTGAATGAGACACGCTTTGATACGCACCGCCACATTGTTTAGGCATACTGTAGGTTGTGGTGCGTTTGCGGTGCATTCAAGTTGGGTTCACAACTAGTTCAGGGAAATTATGCGTGCCACAAATTTTTACCATTTCAAAATTTTCTTTGTGCGGTGGCATGCAGCCCCGCACAGTTTACACGTACTTCTCACCTATTTATGTTCACCAATTTACTCATCGGCACGCAAAGTTGCGTACCACTGAGGGGACAAAATGTGTGCAAGTGTAAACTTGTATCATTCATTAGTGGTGAGCACCTGTACATTTTATACTTTCAACGCATGTAATGAGTGTGCGAGACGTAACGGAACGTAACCCCCGCCGCCATGGAAATTACATTGTGAGCGCTGGAAGCTAGACTGCATATACGCAAAATTCAATCTGGTTTAAATCTGGTGTCATCATGACGGTATGTACAGTATGTAGAACTGCAAGCTACATTTTGTAACACTCCCTTATTACGGTCTCTCATATGAGCTTTGTGTGTGTGTATTTTTGTGTGTAGGACACGTAGAGGAGAGTGGGTGCACACCTGCACAGTGTGAACTGTCCACAGGAAGGGAAAGAAGATCGGTGATGCACAGCTGTCCTCTCTCGCTCACACACATGCAAACACATCCATACAGGAAAGAGGCTGACATAAAGTGAAGACAAAGAAAAAGGGAAGAGCAGATGTGAAAAGCAAACTTTGGAAGACAAAAGAACTTTCAGAAATGTGTGTGTGTTTGTGTGTGTTGGTTCATTTGTTATGCAAGTCGGTGTGGGTCAGCTGTCAGCGGATTCTGACATCCCACTGTCAAGGAAAGGCTGACACACACACACACACACACACACACACACACACACACACACACACACACACACACACACACACACACCGTACACACACACACAATACACACACACACCGTACACACACACACAATACACACACACACCGTACACACACACACCATACACAATGCTGAGTGCTGAAGACCAAGCTGGTCAAGCATGCAAGCTTTATGATTTTTGGTATGATTCGTCATATTTAACTCATGTTGGCTGGCCCACATTCAACTATTTTGATGTATACAGTCCCTCGTTTATAGCGGTTAATTGTTTCCGGAACTGAGCGTGCTAAATCAATTTCCCCGATATAGGATTCAATGTTAATGAATGGAATATTTTCGTAGTTAGACCATAGAAAAACGCTCTATGACTCTCGAATAGGGATGTCAAATGATTACAAATTTTAATCAAATTAATCACAATTTTCAAATTTCAAACTGCGGAACAAGGTGGAAAATCCCAACGCTTGATGAGAAAACATCACTGAAGCGTAAAGACTGGGGGTGTAACCGTTCATTCACTACATCGATGCATGGATTTATATTCCTACGAGTCAACTACGTCGATCTGTGTTTACCAAGTTTTTCATTCTGGACGGCATATATCGATCTAACATCGTTTAAAAAGGTAACCAATCGATTGAATCGATACTAGGAAATGAAGCATTGGATTTAAGCACGGCAGGCTTTAAGCATGTGTTTTTTTAGCACTTTTATTGATATAAAGACATTCTGTGTGTGTCTGTGACATCATCGTCTTCCGGGTGTGTGGTGGTCGTGGAAGTTGTAGTGCACCTGTGAAATACAGTCTATTCGCTTTTTCTCCTTTTGATCAGTTAATTCACTTAATTCATTATTCATATTTAACTCATCTGTTTTTATTTGAAACTCCTTTTAAGTGACATTTATGGGGACAATATGCAAAGTAAGGAAGTTTTGGACGCCTGGTAGTTTACGGGCACGTAGCAATGATGCTGAGTGACATCACCCTCCATCATCCTCTTCGGTGTCTCTGCTCAAGGGGGCGTGAATGCGAAAATGACGTCATTTGTCCACACGGAGCCACACAAACATCACGGAAAGCATAAAAGAGGCTTCAAGCGCGTCATCAAGACGGAGGACCCATCCCGACCCTCTCAGTGGGAAAAAGGTACAAGGAGGCCACATTGCTTGCGAGTTGCTGCACCGTTCTTTCAAATGGCTGCTCTGATTTTATCAGGACAAAAAAGCCTTTGACCCGTGCAGGTGAGAAACCTAATTGACGATACCATACCACATTCATTGGCTGAGAAATTTGCATCATGTACCTCACCTTAGGGTGCAAAGTGCAGGTTTGGTAAATAAAGAAAATAAATAATTCAACATGGCAAGCTATACCAACCTCTGGTCATCCTGATTTCGGATTATAATTTTAACACATTTTTTGTACTCTTTGATAATTTATTACGTATGTCAGCCTTATTAATAATGTCTACCTGATTCCCTGACAAAAAACAGCGGTAATCTAGGAAACCTGCACTGTCCAGGATCCAGGTATTTATTTCACATCACAATGGTTGAATTTTTGGCTAAAAAGTTACGGAACTTTTCAAGTTACGGAATCGTTTCAGATTGTATCATTTTAAAATCAGGGGTCACCAACGTGGTGCCCGCGGGCACCAGGTAGCCCCCACGACCACATGAGGTGCCCGCAAGCCTGCTTTTCATTCAGGTTTTCAGTTCATAATGAAAGAACAGTAGAAAGAAATGCATTGTGAAATACAACATGTGAGTTGTGGACACCAGCATTTTGTTCATGTTCTGGTAAAACAAGCATATTCGCTTTGTTTGGGTTTAAAATGAGCTCTGAAAATAAATGTTACAAAAATGAGTAGCTCTTGGCCATTTTCATTTTGTAAAAGTAGCTCTCACAAGGAAAAACATTGGTGACCCCTGGTCTAAACAAACCAATATCGTTTTTGAATCGTATCGGCAACCACAAATTGTGAATGGAATCGTTATTAAAACGAACATGTTCCAAATAAACCTGCAACAATCTTTTTTAATGTATGTCGGACTGGCGGAATACAATAAATCTACTTCCACGAGGATCGTATGACACTTGGATCTCTGCCTCACTTCAATTTAACATCGCTTGGTCAGCACACACAGACACTCACACAAATACAGCGCAGGTATCTCCAGCTCACTTGAGGCTCAAGGTTGAAGGTTTGAAAAGCAAAGTTAATGTCAAGCTATTATACAGAAATAAAAACCTCCCTCTGCATTATTTCACGCATATCTTGTCCAGTGAAGACACACACACACCCTCTCACGGGCATGTGAACACACAAAGAGGGTACACAATCATGCCACAACGCTGACATTTACTGACACAAGTGAGCAAGGACACGAAAAATTGACCCTTCCTCCTTGCACACCACGCCTCTCAGTCAGGTCAAGCTTTAATGATGCTGAAGAGAGTGAGATCCAGCCAGAGACACAGTGCCGCAAAGAGTAAATTGATGCAAAATATTGCTCTGCCAAATGAAGGTGAGGTCATTGGTTTTTAGGCATTTGAAGAAGACGGGGAGAGGCATGTAAATTGTGAAGGGAGCTCGTTTTTAAGAGGGAAATTGTGCATAAATTCTGGCAGATGATTGGCAGCAGAGGGCATGGAGGGAAAGGAGAAAAAAGAGAGAAAGAAGGTAAACAGGAAGGATAAGCGAGGAGTGAGATTTTGTAAACATCTCAATATTTTATTGGGAGTTTGGCAAGAGATTAAAATAGTAAAACGAAGCTTTTTAAAACTACAAGAAGAGTCTGTGCCTAATTTCTTTTAACCATTCAATTATTGATTTGAACTTACAGTGTGTTTTTCTTTCCAACGGCATTTTTATGTGTTGTAGGATCCAAGAGTCCAGTTATGTACAGTGGAAGCCGTTCATGTCGACGCCCCTCGGGCTGACCGACCGACGTCGACCAACGTGGTTCTGGGCATAAGCGAAACTAGCCATTGCTTGCACATCTCCTTGTGACTTTCGACAGAGACATGGAAGTTTAAATAAACATCACCAGAAGCTCTGAGAGAGAAGAAACGCTCACCAATATTGGCTAAATCAATACTCAGGTCGGCCTGTCCACGCTACCTCGCAGTTGTCTCTCTATGAATAGCGGGAGTGTCTACTCTGTTGGAAAAGGAAAAAGAAAAGTTCCCCATTCCTGTACCTTCCCACACTGATTATATATTCCTGTTTGTGTCATTTTTTTCCTTGCACTTTTGGAAAACGGCAAAGGCCCTCTCTTGAATTGTGCCTTCCAAAGCTTTGAAAAATAAAATATTGATAGAATAAAGACTGGAAGACTAGACTCAACACTCCCAGGCTACTTTCGAACTGCAGGGCATGATGCCCAATTCAGATTTTTTGTTCAAATCCGATTTTTTATGTGGTTATTCACATTACCAAAAAACTGAGACTTATCAATGTGAACGCAAAGCATCAGGGAAGTGACGTGCATGTGCAAAAGTGACGTCACGCGCTCAAGTGACGTTGCCAGAATTTCTGCTCTCCTTGGTGCTGTTGTGGCAATTTCAAGGATTTTTTGAAAGGGGAGTCAACATTTTATTAACCGAAGGATTAAGATTTAAAAGAAAAAGGGGAAGAATTTTGGCTAAGTCAGTTTGTGGAGATCTTGCTGTGACGTCTGTTCCGAGGAGCATGCGGGTGGATGTCGGAGCCAGTCATGGTGGGACATTGACGTGAGCCGCATCAAGAACAACTTTTGCCTGCATCGTGATTCGAGCTTGGTTTTGAGTTTCAGTCATCCCGGTTCCGATTCCGATTCCTCATTTCGATTCAGATTCCTAACGATTCTCGATTCCGATGTTTTCAAAAGGCAGGATCATAAAGGTTTGCATCACTTAATTCAGGGCGCTAACCAGAGTTCTTTTGGGATGAAATGTGAACTTCTCAATGAATTGTTGAATGATATGAACTTTTTATCAACTTTACTATGAATTTCTTACAAGGCAATTTTCAACCAGTATATAAATATCAAACCATTCAACTTGAATGTAAATGTTATGAAATTTCTTTTTACAGGAGTACACTTTCACAAAAGATGTCTACTTTTGAAAAGTAGTATACTTTGTTTGCTGCCTCAGTGTTGGTGTAAGCTATTTTTTATGACACCTTTATTTTGTTAAAGCACAAGTAAATGGGAGTGCTCTTATTTTGAAGGCCGGAAGTGTGTTGTGTGAGTTGTGAAGGTCCTTCTTGCTAACAGAGACGGACTGTGCATTTGATAAAACTGCCTAGCTGTAGCCGTTCCCCTCCTTTATTTACATCGAACTTCCACATCAGCGAGCGTCCTGAAACCCTTGGTTACATTGGCTGAGTTACATTAGATGTGAAGCTTTGCTTCTTCTTACTCCTTTTTGGACATGTAGAACTGTGAATAAGAGCATAATGAAAGTACACAGAGTCCACAGACCCCTCCAAAAGTAAAATTTTACATTTGCGTGAGAGAAACTGGCACAACGCGGTCTTAACTATGCTGATAGCGTGTCTGTTTACTGCTCTATCTTCTCTACTAAGTACTTTTCCATGGGTTATCTATGCGTGTGTGAGTGTAGTGTGTGGCAAGAAGACCTTCTATGAGACACTATTAGACTGAAAACGCATCTAACAACTGTAAACTATAAAATATAGGCAAGCGGAACGACGAGCTGCTTTAAGTCGTTATTTAAAAGAAATATCTTGTTTGTCAAAACAGTAGAAAAGATGATGGATGTGAAGTTTTATTTACCGTTGTCCACTGCAAAGAAAAAATTAACACTCATACAGTTTAATGCAAAAAAACAGCCTGATATTCTTCTGGATGTCAGCAGGCGATAAGTAACTGTGTATACTACTATCAATAAACCATCATTATTTTTATTATTATTATTATTTTATAAATGTGATTTTAATTATGAAACAGTTTTCTAGGTTAAAAAAAATGCATGCATTGAATCAATGTTGAAAAACAGCATGTTCATTAGAGTCTGCACTGAATGTTGTGACAGTGGGAGTGCCTCATTGGTCACAGCATGGTGCACAGTGTTCACACAGCTGGGAAATAACAAATGAAAGAACTGAAATATTTAAATACCAGCCTGCTGTGGACACAAGTTATGCTCACTATAGTAGCTGTTGGAACGTATACAGACGTACGTAATACACAGATCAAACAGAAAACATAACAGCAGTATAAACAGGGTCTTCAATAAAACCTTTTGGCCTTTTATTATTTTAATACAGTGAAACATAAGGTTTATGTTTGCTGGATTCAACTTAAATTGCACAAAAATCCCAAAACCACATTGTCACTGGCATCAAGCATGCCCAAACCCATTTTTGAGGTGATTAACAAGGATGACGCAGCTACTCATTACTGAGTCCTTTTTTTGAACATTTTCTTTCTATTTCAAGGAGGTTTCCTTTTTTTTTTTAATTTTTAGCTAGGGTCTTAAACTTTTGGATGGATGAATGGAATGGAATGGTCTTAAACTTTTTATCAGCATTTAATACTTGTTTGCAATACATTGCTTACTTATATTTAAATTTTTTTTGTTTCCCTGCCATTTCTTCTCTTTGCATTTTGAAGCTCTACTTGGAACCTCCTTAAGAGCGAACAGTACAAAATGTAAGTTCTTGCAATTTCTCAACAGGTCTTACAATTTTGATTGTATTTGTTTTAATGCTAGAATTTCTGTTGGAGATAAATAAAGCATCTATCTATCTAGTTCCCTTTAGGAATCTAGGGGAACAAACACACACAGTTCCATTTGAAGGTGAAGCCTTTGGAGAGGTTGAGGTTACAGGGTACGACACCAGAAAAAGAAGGACAAATAAGTGTTCTCGAGTAATGAGAACACAACTGTATGTTGGTTTTGTCACCATGGTAATAGCGGACACACACTGGGGAGGAAGATTGGAGGACGACAGCCGAAAGCACACATATGGGAGAGATTGGAAAGGGGTGTGTGTGTGTGTGTGCACGTCCGAGTATGTGTGCGTGTGTGTAGTACAACACAGCATTCTCGCTGAGGATTTTCAAGTCTGATTACCAGCTGCTCAGAAATATAAAAGCTCTTTATTTGTCTGTCTGTTATCTTTGTATCAAATGCACGCATGTACACAGAAATAGAGCATCTGTTACCGTGTTACCATGAGCAGCCCAATCATTTTTTGAAGTACAGGAGTTACATCCATTGCACTGTAGTGACGTTTTTTCTGTGACACTTGAAACATACCTCTGCCAGAAATAGTGTGTGATCAGGATGTAGCATACTGTATCTATACCACATGAGTCCAGTCTGGGCATGCT
The DNA here is from genome assembly GCF_027744805.1 of Dunckerocampus dactyliophorus. Lineage (NCBI taxonomy): Eukaryota > Metazoa > Chordata > Actinopteri > Syngnathiformes > Syngnathidae > Dunckerocampus > Dunckerocampus dactyliophorus. The sequence goes on from NC_072823.1 coordinate 2,954,281, forward strand.
GGACTGATACTGTAGCTGTTGTATCCAACAGTCTTCACAGTGTAGATAGAGTTCGGTCCTTTGTGCACAAGACGGTTGACTGAGTTGATGTTTTTGTGCTCTTTGTCAATTTAGAAGCGTGGGCAAAATATTTGCCGCTAAGGTACAAACTTTCATGTCTTTTGGAAAAGTTTGTTGCAGGAGTTTTTATCCATGTACGGCCAGAGTGGACTGACCTTTTCTTGGACAAAAGCTTGTTTGTGAAGATGGACCAAGTAACACTGTCAACCATCAAAGTTTGCAGCAGCAGACAGGAACTTTGAAATGACTGTGGGAAAAGTTCAGTCTTTGCTATGACTATAACATTTGAACAGAATTTAAAAGAATTTGAATCATTATCAAAATAAATAATGTACAGGCGGCAAATAAATCACCTGACATCTCCTATCTGACTGAGATTGTGTTCTCACATAAGCATTTGCAGCGGTACTTATGAGGGTGATGAAGTATTGTGGTATAGTCAATCAAAACTCACAAGTTGTTTTTTTTTATTGGTACTCACGACTAGTCGTCCCGGTAACACGTTCACTTACTCATCCTTGACTACGTTAAAAAGGAAACCAGGTTAAATGTCAATAATGTGGAGCTACAGTTTTCTTCTCACTGTATTAGCCCCGTGGAAAAGCAACAGATCTGGTCCCTGCTTCCTTTCCCGTTCCTGCCCGAGCCGCATCAGCATCACAGACTGGACAAAACAAATGATTCACTTGCTCAGCTGCCGACTGACTCGCGGGTGCTCGACGGAGACTCGAGTTTCACTGACTCACGGGTATAACTTGTACATGTGCGAGTTCCTGTGACGAGTGACTCCAGTGAATGAAGTACCCCATTCCCTTTAGGAAGTGACTCACAAGAACTCGAGTCAGTAACAGGAATCAAGTTCCCCATCCCTGGTGGCGACTTAAGACGTGACAGGATGACAGGATGGTGACATCTGTCAAAACAACTCTAAACCTGAAAACTCTACCTTAACAGCAATAAAGCAACACCAGAATAAGCCTAATTAATATAACCCAAATGATAACATGTCCACCTATTTCTATAAGGAGAAGTCCATGCAAACCAAATAGCACGCTAGTAGTAGTGATGTCAGACGTTGCAGCTGAGTACAAACTTGTCATGAAGTTACCCGTGGTGTATGTGAAGCAGCATCGCATGACAAACTCCGAGGGGACGGCAAAAAGTCATTAGCTATAAGCAGTAGTGTGCAGTCAGGGTAATCAAGGCCTTTTCTGCTGGCCTAACCATTACCAGAAGCACGGGCCTACATTTACAACTTCAATTCTAATATTTGTTCCATTAAATTATATTAATGTATTCCCAATAGTTTATTATGTTCAGTTCGGAGCATGTTTCTTGGTTGCACTGCTTCTAGTAATGTATGTATATGTTAGATTTTTTTGGTCCAATCAGATGTGTTGCCATATGTGTTGCCATATCAGTGTAACCTGCCCAGGGCCTTCAGAATCAGGAGTGATCAGACTTCCGATTTGCTTCTCAGGGCCAGCCTGCAGGGCCCCTGTTCCAATTGGTTGACCGGACCATAGAGGCAGGCCCCCTGTCCTGATTGGTTGATCAGGGCAAAACAGTTAAACATGCTAGGTTTCGCCCACAATGGCTGACTGAGGAGGTGAAGTTTTCATCTCTGGTGAGTAGATATATTTTATTTTAAAGTTTTAGATTTTTTTTTTTTGTTTGGCATTGTCGTAACTCTATCACCAAGACGTTCTATTGATGTTTGTTAGATGTGGCTGAGCCCCAACTTTACAGGCACCGGCAATCACCGGCAAGAGTGAAAAAGCTTGCTGTTTGGGAACAGATTGCTAAAGGAAACTGAGGTTCTGCTGTTCTCATTTACTATTATTCCATTATTAGGATGGACATTACCTTCTTTGTGAACGACATAATGCCAACTGCCAACTCTCTTCATGCCTGGAAAAGAACTTCTTTTAAAACCCCGAGACGGCTCCCACCAGAGCACAAAAACCCAAAAATATGAATTAACAATATACCCGTCCAATACCCTCACCATTCTGCTCCAATTCAGAAAATAACATCAAAATCAAAGACCAAATTTGCATTAACATAAGAACATAATAATAACATAATATATTAAGCATGAACATTTATTTAAGCTGAATATTTCTACTGATGACATTACCGAAATGTGTGAGCATGCATGTTTGTATATGCAGTGCTTTGTGTGCCACTCTGTGACACTAACATACTGTATGGAGTGTTTGTTGGAGCGCTACAGGATGTGCACGTCTTTCATTCAGGCTCACTGGCCTTGGGTTTCTCTTATGTAAGTTGAAGGTTGAAACTTGGAATCCAATGAAAAGAAGCCATCGGAAAGCAGTAGGCGCCCATTTCCTCTACATGAGCTTTTTGTGCGCACATGCACACCAATCACACAGTTCTTGGTAGCCTTGGGCATGCAGGACACATTCACATTGAAAACACTTTGCCCAAACAGCTCCATTGAAACGTAATAAAGACACGAGGGAGTTCTGACAGTCAATTCAACCATTTCTCTACAGTCATGGCCCAAAGTTTTGAGAATGACACAAGTATTGGTTTTCACAAAGTTTGCTGCTTCTGTGTTTTTGGATCTTTTTGTCAAATGTTACTACTGTATGTTTCTATGCTGTTCACCAAGGCACTTAGTTATCACTCTTGCCTTTGGAAAAGACATTGTTCCTCACTAACCTGTCCTTGAATTGTTGGGAGAAGTTGCTTTGGGAGGTTGTTTTGCTACCATTTTGTGTTAATGGCTGTGTTCTTAGCTAAATTGTGAGTGGGCCCACTCCCTTGGCTGAAAAGCAACCCCACACATGAATGGTCGCAGAATGCTTTACTGTTGGCATGACATGGGACCGATGGTAGCACTCACCTTTTCTTCTCTGGACAAGCTTTTTTTGAATGCCCCAATCAATCAAAAAGGGGATTCATAATAGGAAAAGGTTTTATCCCAGTCTTCAGGAGTCCAATACCTGTATCTTTTGCAGATACCCGTCCGTCCCTGATGTTTGTCCTGGAACTAAGTGGTTTCAATGCACCCTCCTCGACACCAGGCCATCTTCCAAAAGTCTTCGCCTCACTGTGCATGCAGATGCACTCACACCTGCCTGCCATCACTCCTGAGCAAGTGTTGCACTGGTGGAGCTCCGATCCTGCAGCTAAATAAACTGTCGGAGACTCTCCATGCGCTTGCTGGACTTTCTTGGGCGCCCTGAATCCTTCTTGACAACAATTGAACCTCTCTCCTTGAAGTTCTTAATGATATGATGAACGGTTGGTTCAGCTTCAATCTTACGAGCTGGAGCACATAATGTCTCTGCTTGCCACTTCTTTCCTGCAATTATGCTATTGGTCTTTATGTTACATCACACACACACACACACACACACACACACACACACACACACACACACACACACACACACCCCCCACACACACACACACACAGGTTGTTTGTGTCTTGTGTTTTCCACCCTCCTATTTAGCTCCTCATTATTTTTCTCCGTCCGTCGGTCTCTATCCGCTCTGTAGCGCTCACGCTGAGTTCGCCTGCAGCCCCTGTCTCGCTCTCAGCCTGTTTATATCGCTTCTCTCCTTCGATCTGTTGATCCTCTCCTCTACTTGTTTTTCTGGCCACCACTACTACCTCCCTCCCTGACAAAATGCATCAACTCTCTTCTTCATCCCCTTACTCTTCTTTCTTCCTCTTCTCCTGTTTGTACTCATATGCCTATCATTTTTCATGACTTCAACTCTTTGCTGTTCATCCAGTTGCTGGGATTCCGCACACATGATTCACATTCATGCAAAGAACAACAGTCATCAAAAGTTCCAAGTCCTCTTTTCTGGGATTATGTGTTATGTCAGCATACCTGTCAACATTTGCATTTGAAAATAAGTGACATTTTCTGAAAAATAAGGGGAGTTCCCGAGTTGGGTCTTTCTAATCAATCCCAGCTGGACTGTTCAGGTTGTCTTTGAAGACGTTTTGCCTCTCATCCAAGCAGGCTCCATCAGTTCATGCTTGAAGACAGTTCTAGTCTGAGGGGTGGTGCAAGATTAAGCATTTATTCTCGGTCAAGCCTCACCCCAACCAAGACTAGTTTCACTCTTTTGTGACGCAAAACGACAGTCGTTAAGATACAGTGAAGTGAGACCTCTGCAAAAACAGTTTTGTGGCTTTTTGTGTATCCAACTTCCAGCACTATTCACGCTATTTTGACGACAAAAAAATGGAGATGTGAGCTATTTGTGTTTTATGTGACTGGCAACACTGAAATTGTACTTTATTTACAAAGCACATCTGCACTCAAAAAGTATGCTCGTGATCTTCACGCTATTTTGTGGTCATTTGTCATCAAACACAGGCAACATGTCTGAATTGAACAGTTCTAAAAATATTAACAGATGAAGCAAATGTTCTTTGGTGAGCTACGCAAGATCAGCTGGCACGCTACAGACCCCTCTGATAGCGTCACTATCTTAAAGCTGGTCACACTACATGTTTATGTTAAACAACTTATTCACACAGCTAGCGGTTTGAAGACAAGACATAATTATTATAACGGCAACAAGAGAGCAAGGTTGTTAAGCGACACTTTAAAAAAGTAAGTTAGCACATATGCCATGAACGTGATTGTAGCTTCCCCGAAGCTCCAAACTAACCGCATTGCTTGTTTGTTTTCAAGACAAAATGTCACTGTTGTAAGACGTCACATTTGGAGTCCGTGGGCCAGAGGCTAGGCGGCTAACTCTAGCTAACTGCCGAGGGAGCGTGAGATCCAAGCAAAGTGTGTGAACAAAGATGGCAGAAAATAGAAAGGCAGTGAGTTTGAAAGGTGAGTGATCTCACACGCTTAGACTGTGACAAGCTGTCATTTTTCATTCTCACGGTAACAAGGGACAACGTGTATCCTTTTTTCAACTCAATATGGGACATGTACTTTTACCTGTTCGCACATGCACGAGTTTATTCACAATGTCTCGAAATTTAGATGCAAAATGCAACCATTTTGTCGCAGTCTGGAGTCTTTATCTAATAACAAATATTGTTTAAAAAATAGTTTATTTCCTCCGTAGTTGATACTGTAGATCTACAGTATCATGTTGTACAGTTAAGTGCTGAGTCATCCATTCATTCATTCATTTTCCACCACTTATCCTGTTCAGGGAAACAGATGAGTGGTCGGTCGTCAGTCAGCCACAGGGCACATATAGACAAACAACCATTCACACTCACATCCCCACCTAATGACAACTTAGAGTCTCCAAGAACAAACGAGTCAAACCCAGAACCACCTGTCTGTGAGGCTAAAGTGCTAACCACATGCTCCACCGTGCCGTACTGATACTCATCCAGATTAGATTAAAGTGTTGGTCTAGTCATACGCTGCCATTGTAGCATCTCATGAATGTGCAGCCAAAACCTGACGTATTACAGTGAGCAATAGCATGATAGCACATAGCTCCACCCAACTGATGTCTGGCTCTTTTTTGTCCTGATCAAATCATTGATAATCATTTTTACCATTCGTACCAGCAAGGTGCTGCCCATACTGCAACGTATCTCCACACAGCTGGAAGCTAGAAGCTTCAAAGCTGGCTGGCATGTTGAAAGACGTTGCAATGATGAGTGTGTTTCATTTCAGACCTTATTGATCAGCACAGCTAATAATAGCCATTTATTAACCTCTTTGTGTGGTCTGAGGGGAATCTAGGCAATATGGTGTAGATGTGTACACGAGAATACTCCACATTGTTTATATTGTAAGTCTGGTAGAGACACGCACCTTATATTTACCAGAAAGTCACTCAATGATGTGGCTCATGTAACATTATTTTATCTCACAAAGCAGTTTAACGCAACACAAAGAAAAATCAATACTGAGATAAATGGCCTGGCTGCTGCATTTTTGAAGAGCATTCTCAAGTTTGTATCAATATCCAATAAAGATGTACTGTATCGGGCTGTATCAATTGAATTCCATTGCTGTTGTGACATATCATGATATGTAGTGCAGCACTTTGCTCAATAGATTAGAAAAGAACAAGCCTTTGTTAGTCCTGCAATGGGGGAATGTTGGTTTTACACCTGCAAAGGCACAGGAGCAGCACACGAGAATAAAAGTGTGAGGGGAAAAAAAACTGGCTTCACAGTGGACATGACACTGGTGTCCTGAACATCCGAACAAATGTCCTTTCATCTGAGGATGACAGTATGGGTCTTCTTCACACCTTGGCAAAGTGGTGACACAACCAAATAACTTACAATGTGCAACTGTTTGAACTGATGACCTGACGCGGCTTTCCTAGCCTGTGAAAATCTACAGTTCTCCTTTGTAGCTTCACAGAGTTCTATGGACTTTCCCCATTCAGGTTCCACATTGGTTCATCCAGTAAGTGCTGTCAAACAAATGGCTTTATGCTGCCATAGAGTAACTATCAGCTGCACTCAATCATGATCACAAAAGAGACGTTAATAGTGCTTGGAATGTCAAGTTAAAAGACATTCCTGAACCTCCAGTCCGTCTTGTTAAAAGATTTCGGTGAATGTTTGTATATGACACTGTCTCCGAACATGAAAAAATCTTTACAAGGATCTTCTGTTCTATGAATATTTTGAAATTGTTGGCTCCATGGAAATACCATAGTTGTAATTGTTACATTGATGAGGTACGTTGATAAGAAAATGATTCTTGGATAACGTTTGGTCTTGTCTTGATTGATGGTTCTACTTCGTGCGGAGTAGATGTTGACACAAAGGAGGCAAACACGTTAGATAGATCAGCATTCATCCGACAGCCGGCCGACCAAGTTCTCGTCCACAGCTGTCAAACCACGAACCCCATTGGGATGACGATAAATGGGGCAGGATGTTATCACGTGGTCTGCAGTCTGCTCCTCCACACCACACTCAAAGGCCGCAGAAGAAGCCATACCATATCTGTACATGGATGAGAGGAAGAGACCAACGCCAGTTTTAAGGCGGTTGAGCCTGACCCAATGGGCCCGGGCAAGCCTATTCCCAGTGGTGTTGTACTGACGTCAGCAATGAAAGCCTGGAGTCTGGAAGAATTTTTTTGCTACTACATGTTCCATTTGTAGTTCGCCCAATGTGCTGCATTGGTCCTTGACAGATTAGGTCATTTGGAAATTCCAGTGCAGCAGGGACAAGTGGGTGTGTCGATTTAAGCTGCCGGTGTCCTTCAAGTGGAGAAGACAGGACGTGGTCGTGCAGAAGATGTCTTGGCTCCAGGGTTCGGCATGTTAGAGACAGTGTGGCTCTCTTGCGTTGTCGCTCAGATGGTCGGATACCTGCTAATACGTACAGATTGTCCGTTGGTGTGGGACGCAGGCATCCAGTCACAAAGTGCAATGCGTCGTTAATTGGCTTGTTTTTTTGACGAGTGTGAGCACTACGACACTAAGCGGGTACACAGGTACAGTAGCTGTGCGGACGGTCATACCGCCAGCACCCCAGCTCCATTCAACCAGTTGTCTCAAAAGCCCAACGAGTGTTGTTAGCTTTTTGCGGCAGAAAAGGGCAAAGAACGTCCCTCGACAGTGACGTTAAGCTCACGTTGTGCCTCCCTGTTGTAAAGGTGGAAGGCTGCCGCCACCGTTTTGATTACTCTGAGATTCAGCTTCCATTTATGGAGATAGGTGCATAAAGTCACCATGTCGTGAGCAAGAGACCCCTCTAACACCTGCCCGTTTCTTGCAGAATGCATGATCGCCAACTCATCCGAGTACACGGCGGTTGTTGCTGGGAAGTCGTATATATAGATGCTGAATGAGATGGGAGCAGTGACTGGTCCCTGTGTGACGCCATTCCTGAGGTGACGCGACCTGCTTTTTGGGCCATAACCAGTGGTGAGGGTAAAACTGTGGTTTCGGACAAGCTCCAAGGTCAAGGATACCATGTGCCCGTTTGGCACAAAAGCTTGCGGGGTAAGGCAACGGTGGTTTAATGACAGCAATGGCATGGTTTTACTGAGTGGGCTCTTTAACTCTAATTACATCCTGTAAAGTGATTTGCGTTTGAAGTCATTATCGATGTGTTGTTTGCAAAAGACACACAATTTCTAGTATTAGTAATATTGACAAAGTACACAAACTTTGGAAATCCAATAACGATTGTTACCTTTTGTGTCTGCTGCTGTCACACTCGTTAATTAATTTTGGAAGCGCCTTGAACACACACTTTTTAACTCAAAACACTTCTAACACACACAAGTCGCAAAGTTAGGCTATAGTTATGGGGCCAATTACGCCACGTGAATAAAATATGAATTATGTAGTGATATCTAAAAAACATGTGGTGTCCAATCATCATGACTGTTATCACTGATGTGAATACAAGGTTTTATTTGACATTGACATTTTACTTAACATTGTACACTTTTTACATGTTTTTTACAATGTAAATTTTGACTCTCCCGGACAGATTTCTAGTCAGCAGGTTCAGAGAACGTGTCATACTGCATGTTTGAGCCAATGTGTACAAGTTTGATCTTGTGTACATTTGTCAACATGATGTTGAGTGAACGTAAACTTGCGACCACAAATGTATTTATTATTAATCCTGTTTTGGGACATGAAGCGTAATGTGGATGACCGAGGTCAAACTTGAGGGAAGTGACGTGACATGTACGCCATCGCATCAAATTAAGACAGACGCTCATGTTGGCTCGTGCTTGGCATGGAATTTCTTATATTCATGATGTTTAATTAATTTTTCTTCAATCTGTCTCCCTAATTAGCATCTGTGAACTGTTCGCTGAAGCTTCGGGGATATAAAGTCTACAGCCTTGATATGCTGTGGCTATAATTGCTTTTACAGTGGATCAGTGAAAGATGATGGTTCTTTCAACTGCAAGAACCTTTGCTTTTATGCATGAAGCCCATATTTCCACTTAGCATTTAAAGACGTAGACTTAGAAAAGATGAAATGAAATATCAGTACAGTTCTGCTAGGACATACAAGCATCACTGCCTATTGTAATGTCTTCTTTTGTCTGTTTAGCCCAGGTCAAGGTTTCTGAGAGGTGAAACATCTCTTCAGAAATTCCAACTGCGTATTTCGCCTCCTTCTTCTGTGGTTGTCGCATATTTTTCTTGCCATTTCAATGCGAGGCATTCTTTGTTGAAGGAGAGTGCCAACACGCCTCTCCGAGGGACCTTGAGCATGAAAGACGGCAGCACACAGTACAGTACATTTGCGTGTGTGAAATTCAATTCAGCGCAGTTCAACATTTAGTTCCTTTCATTTCAGACACTTTCTTCACGTGACGAGCGCTAATTGTATAACCAAGGTAACGCGGGTACACATTAATTAAGTGTGATCATTATTAGAGCAGCTTTATTAGGTTGGTTCTTTCACCTCCCGAATAAAGTGAGAGGCAGCTTATAACAGAAAGCACGTGATGTGCTATCTTCGGAGGACACATCCACTTGATGAAAAGATGCTTTTGTTTTCAACAATAACAAAGGATTTATGCACATCTTTTGTCCATCTGGATCCTTAGCTTCTATTATTGTATGGCTGATCCATTTATACCAGTTATCCTGTTCTCGAAGTCTACACCGGCTGACTTAGAGCCAAAGGCAGACTGGCCATGTAGCTTTGGATTTTTTTTCTCCCTTAATAATAAAAAGTTTCATTTAAAAACTGCATTTTGTGTTCAGTTGTGTTGTCATTGACTAATATTTAAATTTGTTTCATGATCTGAAACATTTAAGGGTGACAAACATGCAAAAAATACAAAATAAAGAAGGGGGCAAACACTTTTTCACACCACTGTATATCAGCCCGCATAGAAAATCACCGATAGAAGCACTCCGATACAAGTAGTCCATTCCTGTAAGGCAACAAGAAACACTAGTAAAATGTGACATATTTATTAATTAATTACATTTTGAAAAATCGCAACAGAGTGAGGGAGCGGTGGTCAAACCACGATGTAGGAAGGGACGACTGTAGACCTGTTTGTGTCCGTTTGTAAGTGTGCTCCCTCATGTCATAACTTCCATCTTTTCTTTGTCTACGACGTGTCCGACTACAGTAAATGTTTCCTGTTTGTACTGCTGTTGCTCATGCTGCTGCTGTTCAATGTGATAAAAAGGCCACAAGGAGAGGCTTTCACCATGTGTGCTGACAGCCCTTTCACATGAACGACTCTGCAGTAAAGTCACGCTGTTGCCTCTCGGTTTTCCGAAGAAAATCCAAATGACCTGAGCAACCAATCAGTTTAGTGACATTAGCAGGGTGATTAAGCAGCGCCGGGCCACACCAGCAGCATAGCACACACATGTTGTGTGTTTTTCATGCAACATTTGTGTGTTGTGACATGCTGCAAATGACCGTGACCGTGCAACACACTGCAGCAAGGCTTTCCCCAGGGGGTACTCGACCAAGACATTGTATACGCATGTTATGGCAACCCATCGTTTGTCCTCAAGACATTGAACCCCAGGAATAGACGCTATGTGAATCTATTTACAGTGTTTTTCATTTCACACATGTGCATACTGACATTGCATCCCTATAATGCACAGTGTGTCTGTGTGTGTGCGCACTATTCACAAACACACATACACCACAAACACACCCTGACATTTAGAACCATAGTTACCAATTTTCCTTCAGCGTCTGGCCTGGAGAGTGCCTGGTGTGAGTTCTGTCTGGCACACACACACACCCTCAGCTTCTTCATCTTTTTCACGTGACACTTCATATGTCATTCAATTTTTTTTGTTTTTGTTTTCTTAAAAATGTAATTTTGGTCCGTAAACATGAGACTCGGAAGAACACGCGCAGTGCGTGCCTTGAGCGCGGGCTGGAAGAATGCAGTGTGTGCCTGCGCCGCCACACTGAGGAAGGATAGCAGGGCTTACCAGTCAACTTCATTATGCCTCCCAAGCGGCAGTGTGCCAAAGAAAAGGAAAGCCATCACCATGGAAGTGACAAAAAAAGCAATGTTGGTTGGTCTTTGGGTCTCAACCTCTCAACTGTCGCGACCAAAATTAAAAATAAAGATGACTAGCAGGGGTCATGGATTCCGTGAGCTGTTACAAGGAGATCGGAGAGGAGAAATCCTTTCAGTCTAGCCTGGAAAAATATTTTAAGAAGGGAGGACAACCACAGGGATAAAAATACAGTTATTCTTAACAGTTATTCTCATTTTATTACAGTTTCATATAATTCTTGGATTTAATCTTTTTATTTCGTTTTATATGTCCTTCATGTATTCAGTGTACAGTGTGAGTGACTTAGGAGTGCATTGAAGTATAATTTCGGTATCAGTTTCGACTAACTAAAGCTTGACAGTTCCCAGACCCCAGTTTAGGAACAGAACTCATACATCCTGGCTTGAAAGTTGCTAGTTGGTAAAGCATGACACCAAATGAACCCAAAAATAAGATCATTTTTTTCCGGAGAAAAAAGTCTGAAAAAGATGGCTCGTCTTATATTTTGGGGTCTACAGATTTATACATGCAAACCAGCGAGAGCGCCAAACAGCTTCTCCCAAAGCGAGTCAGAGCTTTTCTTCCTGTCACTCACTCGGACCTGCAGCACCGCACAGACACCAGCTCGAAAAAAACGTGTCTCAAAGGTTGAGCAATTTAGCAAACAAAGGAAGCGTTATGGTGCTAATTTGAAGACAATGGAAGTCAATGAGGCTTTATGAGTCAGAAACTATATTTTATTTACCATAATTTACTACTGTTTTATATACCAGTTGTAATTTTGCTGATATTGAAAACAATATTTAAAAACTAAACATTTATGTATTTTATTTGTCTTTAAAATACTTTTTGAAAAACAGGTGTTGAAGAAGACAGGTTGAGGGTCCTCTTATTGGGATCAAAATATTGAAAAAATAAGACAAAATTAAAACCTGCAATGGCAAAACCTACCTCTAAGCATGTGTCTAAATCATGTTTATTTTTGTTTTTTTAAATGTAAATTATTTTTTTACTGCTTTGTGACTGTTGTTAAGCATTACATTATTAAGCCTTCATAACTTCAGAGGCAATTTTGGTTTAAAGTAACCTTTTAACATTCCTATCTATCATGACAGTTGTACAACTGTAAAAATAAGTATTTGATAAGCCTGAACTTTAAACATGAATGATGAAAATGTAAGGTGAAGAGCCATGTTGCAAGTGCATGCACCACAGTATTTCAGACATTTTTGCCAGACTTTGGACGCGAAACATATTCAGACAAGTTATGTTTAAGGTCAGTATCTGAGTCAGGTATTAACATGAGCGGATATTAGAAGTTGCGTTTTCCAATAAATTTGAAAAAAAATTTTACTACACAACTAGCGTGTCGCAGAGCTGTTTTCAGTGGGTTGCGTGTCTTTGCCTGGGTGAAAAAAAAATAATGTAATGACCCAAAGTCTGTGCGTGCACTTTGCATTCTTGACTGTGCTATTTGCGTGCCGTGTTTATAGGCGACTTTGTTCAACTTGAGCGGGAAGGGAAGGACATTGAGTAGGGACGTAATATGCACACAGTTGCAGATATCTGCAGGAGATGAGCGAGCCACAAAGAGAGGGGCAGCAGCTCGTTTTGTGTTGCAAACAGTAGAAGAGAATTTGGAGTTGAACATTTTCCTCAATGGGCTGCACGGTGGTCTAGTGGTTAGCACGTTGGCCAATACAGGAACAGCCTGGAGATCGGGAAGACCTGGGTTGGATTCTCCCCTGGGCATTTCTGTGTGGAGTTTGCATGTTCTCCCCGTGTGTGTGTGGGTTTTCTCCGGGCACTCCGGCTTCCTCCCACATTCCCAAAAACATGCATGTTAGGTTAATTGGCGACTCTAAATTGTCCATAGGTATGAATGTGAGTGTGAATGGTTGTTTGTCTATATGTGCCCTGTGATTGGCTGGCGACCAGTCCAGGGTGTACCCCGCCTGTCGCCCGAAGTCAGCTGGGATAGGCTCCAGCATGCCCCCGCGACCCTAATGAGGATGAAGCGGTATAGAAAATGGATGGATGGATGGACATTTTCCTCAATTTGGCTCACCGCTTGCCAGTCAGAACAGTGGTTCTCCTGGTTGAGAACCACTGTTCTGCACACTGCTCGCAAGATGTGATGACCCTGAAAGGCTGGGTAGAGCAGGCAGACCAATCACATGAACGTGAGGCTTGTAGGGGAGGAGATGGTTGCTTGACCTGCAAAGAGCAACAAGTATCTAAGTATTCAAAGAAAACTGCTTGCTGGCAGTATAGTACTGTCATATCATGCTTGATCTAACAGTAAGCTTAGAATGAGAACTCTGACTGAACACACATGCCTGTATCTGACAGGACTGACTCAAAAATGGCCAAAAGATCGTCATGCAGTGACATCAACTATGAATATTTATGTAAGCTTGTGCAGTTGGGCATGATGTGGTTTGATGTGCTGTGTATTTGTTGTGCAGGTGTGATGTGCACCCATCACTTTTAATGAGGGCAAGCAAAGCATACAGAGACAAGCAGGGAGCCACGGTGTTTCCTTGTGCCTTTTCTCTTTAATTGTATTTTCTTCCATCTTATGTGTGTGTGTGCATTTGGACAGTTTTAAGTGGCTGTTCATGCATCGCGTACTGTAACTAGAACAGGGCAGAGTCACAGCAACAGTAGGGCAGCGTAATCAAGTCTGTGTGGCCAACTAATGTGAAAGAGTCTTGCGGTAATTGGAGAGAGAACGAGAAAAGAAGCTAAAACAGTAAAGGAAAATGGAAAACAGCAAATCACAGAGGACTTAGGAATTTAATGCATGTCATTCTGGAACCCATCGCATGTGAAAAGCCTCTGGAAGCAAAAGTCAGAATGTGGGAAAGAAAAGACAGCGGACATTTGTAACATTGCATAATATTAGAACATTTGAATTGCTTTAAAGGTCCCCTATTGGGCAAAATTGACATTTTAATGAGGTGTAACAGTTGTGTGTGTCGCTAGAGTGATCGTCTCCCTCACTCGTTTGCCCCGCTTTTGAATGAAAAGAAAAGTTTTGTGTTTTCATGACGTCCTTGTGTGCATGGGCACCACTTTGTAAAAAGAAAAAATACATTTAAAGTAAGTTTCACTATACAACAGACTCTATTTGAATGGAACATTGAGTTCGGAAAATATTACTCATATTATTCATACAGACGTGGACAAAGCATTACTGTGGAAGAAAGAAAACCCACAATGGTCACTGAAATAACTTGAAATTGAGAAATGTAATCATTTTTAAAAAATGAATTTCGCAAAATGACAAAGCTTCTGGAAAAAACAAATCTGGAGCTTTTTGCTGAGTCACATCAGCTAAATGTTTATCGATGCAAACATGAAGCATCTAGAGAAAAGATCACAACAACTACAAATTCATGGGTTTTTGGAAAACAGGCATTTTATTTCACAGGAAACATTCACCGTGAGTCTGTAATCATTTCTAAATATGTGATAATACAGGTCACATGTACAGCATATACTGTATATACCACATATACCACCGTTTTTACATGTTTATGTCTTTAGGCTTCACTGATAATGTTCGTCAAACTTTCTTCGGCAGCCCTTGACCACACCAAAGTTGTGTGCTGAGAATCAAACCAAGTAGAAAAACAAACTGAGGCGTATTTCGGGCTTACATCTGGATTGTGTCACCAGTGTGACGTTTTATAAACTTTTTGACCCCAGATGCAGAGACAGCAAGCTCGTGGAGGAGTTAAAGTCTTTTCATAAAGAAGTGTGCAAAAATAATAAGGCCATAAACAAAAGGCAGTGATAGTGTAGGCAAAAATGAACATGGAAGTATACCCCATGGAAGCATAGGTCAAAGGGACGTAGCTGGGCTAACCCGGGCTAGAAAGCAAGGGTACAAAAACGAGCAGTCGGTAACCCTGAAAGCAGAATTGGAGTCCAAGTGTGGATGACGATCAGGCGCCAGGACAAAGAACCAGAAACACCCAGCTGCAAGCAGTCATCTTAAATGGGGAGATGAGCTTCCAGCATTAGATGGGCCCAGGCTTCCCACCCCCAGCCTGCGCAAGGACATCTGCAAGAAATATCTGACTGACTGGCAAGTCCGTGAACGCATCTAAACTGCGTTCTCACGGCTGATTGGATGAGCAGGGAAGGGGGAGGTATAGGCTCGTGTATGCAGTGATTCTAACTGCGCGGAGGAGAAAAAAATGGTGAGGGAGTTAAACAATGTAATTAACAGGAGCATAACGATATGTTTTATAACAACAAGCTACGTGCTCGGAGCCCGTGACGCGCTAATCACGGAGGTGGTGACTCCAGGAGAGGCAGACAGTGTGCCGCGGCAGCTGACTGTGCACTCACCTCTCAGAGCAATATGCAGATATGTGAACTCTGATGGACTTTTTATCTTCAAGTTGGCTACATTTTGTTTTAGTTTTACACAAATATGGGAAACACTCAGGAAGACTTCCAGAGAAATTCTTGAAATTATTTCAGAGTAGGCCTACACATGTAGGCGCACTTCTGTTTGTTTAGTTTTGTGTTTGTAACAGGTGACGTTTTTAAAAGATTACAATTTTTACAAGTTCATAAGCAGTGTAATTGCTTTGCGGCTCCCGACTATTTTTATTTTTTTTTCACTGGAAGAGGAGGCAAAATGGCTCCTTTGATGGTCAAGGTTGCCGACCCCTGAGCTAGTCTGTGGTCTCCCAAAGTTTGGGGACCACTGGTATACATAACTTGATGCTTTGTGTCAAAGATTTGGCCAGGTTATGAATAATTTCAGACTGAATTTACGGTATGTAGGGACGGCAGAACACCTCGGGGAGGAAGAAAGGAAAGTTGGAGCAAGAATGTCGCGATAGAAAGATGTGGGATACCTTGAAGGAGCAGCACAGTTAAAGAAGACAAAGCGTTATTGCGGCTTGGTTACGCCGGGACGAGCGGGGTCCGTCTTTTACACACACAAGTACACACTGGGGGGCAGAGTCTGCGCCTCTGCTGGCACCATGGTCTTTTGTCTCTGTAAATTAAAACCATTAATAACCAACTGGGACAAGAGAGACAAGAGGAAGGGGGGCGCTATGATAGAGGGCAGGATGAAGAGGGATGTAAGACAGAGAAAGTGGGGCTTTAGGGCTGTGCTTTAAAGAAAGATTGATCAGTGAGAGGGGAAGTGACTTAAGTGTAAATTCTCTTGACGAAAGACACCCTGTTGCGCCTCTGTGTGTTTAAAAAAATAGTAGTGAATTATCGCGGTGAATTGGCTCGTGATAAATGAATTTCCGTGCAGTAGGATTCCTTCTTTATAAATGGAACATTTAGTTATGCAAACATGTTTAAATGTGTTTTTTAACATTATTAGAGCCCTCTGGACATGAAATAACACCCCTGTAGTCACCTTTACACTCCTATTACCCAATATAGTTAGAAATAATAATAAAAATAATAACAATTAGAAAAAATAAGCAAATTAAGACACATAAAGCTCACGCTCGTATGTGCTGCAGTAAAGGTGTTGTCTAAGGGAGCTAAGTGGCAGGCTGACGGGTGTGTGGAGGACAGGAAGTGATGTTGGGAGTTCAGGATTGAGTTTTAGCTTGTCGCGAGTTGTCCCGGCGATCAAGTCGGGTGCTTGTCTCACTGAACAATTACTGACTAGATCTTGTGAGCAAGGTAGAATACCACAGTACATTCACAATTAGAATGCGTCTTCTGCCTTGTTTTTTAGGTTAGTCTGCTGAGGGGGGGCCGTCACTTCGAGGGGCGTGACGCACAGACTACAGTGATTTGTAGCTTCAACAAAATAAAAATCTAAATGTCATTCTTAATGCAGCCTACTGTGGCTAATCCTGCAACTCAAGTCACGGCACGATATTTATGTTCTTTGTAAAAAATAAAAAAAAAAAACACAAAAAAAACAAAATGTGAATAAATGCAATCAGGTGGCTTAAGAAGATCACAACATAAGTCATTTTTTAAAAACCCATAATGTTATGTAATGCATGTGCAGGTCACACTTTTCCACAAACTTGCGTTTCTGGGCCATGTGACTGTTGGTAGCACCTGAGACGGTCATAAGTGGTTGCTGCTGATGTTCACTAGCGAATAGACGCTTTACACCACTTACCCTCCGTTCCTGTCTCGCTCTGAACCACATCTCACAACATGAGTAGTACGTCGACCGACAACAGCGGGCCGTTCGATGCTAACGAGGCCGCCAACACCGGTGCTATCTATGCCCGACTTCTGGCAACACTGCAAGCGCCTGTGGTTTCAACACGTCGAAGCCCAGTTGCGACTGCGAGAATGTGACAAAGTATTGTACAGGTGTACTTAATAAAGTGTCCCATGAGCGAACAGTGCGCATGCTGAGGTGTTTGCACGTGGTTCTTTGCAGCAAAAACTACATCCACCCATCAAGGTTATTGAAATTGCCTAGCAACCGTGAGCTCACCGCATCAATACTAGCCCCCCACCCCCCCTCCCTCGGTCTGTTGTTCACGTGTTCATTTATGTTCATTGAAATCTGCCACATAGTTCACCGGTTTTGTAAGAGTCTCCAGCCTTGAGTCTGCTCAGTGAGCGTTTCTATGAAAACACACACACACACACACACACACACACACACATAAACTGAAATGAGTTTGGTGCTAACAAAAGGATGTTGCAGAGTGTCAAAGCAATATCTGTCTCTCTTCACTGTGGCCTATGTCTTCATTTTCAGCTCAAGGACGGGCAAACAAGGCGGAAGAGGCGAATCAGACACTGATGGACGGAGCTGAACTGAAGGAAGAAGAAAGTAGAAAAGGGAAAGGGAAAGGAAAGTGAGGAAAACACTTTGTATACAATGTTGAAGTCACGTTTCACTAATTTCACCCCACACATCGAAAACGTACGCACCAGGGGTGTCCAAAGTGCAGTCCGGAGACCTGCAGCTGGGTTTTATTGGGGGGCTGTGGCACATTGTAAAAATACAATTTTACAAGAAAACTAAAAAAATAACAGCAAAAATTTAAAAATCTATTTTACAAGAATAAAATCCAAATATGAACTTTCACTGCCAAAGACGTCTATTGTCGTCTTTTGCTTTTTTTCACGAGAGCTGCAGATCAAAGTCTTATTCATCTTGTGTGTGAAAATCCTGACTTGTACGAAATGTATTTCTGTCCCAGTAGGGGGCAACAGTTCTCTTTTCCTCCAACCGGCAGCAGCAGATTGTCTATGAAGAAGACGGATTGTGGGTTGAGAGAGGAAAATGGTGAAACACATGCAGAAATCGAGCGGATATAAAAAAAAAAAACACAGGCAGCTAACACTGTCACAGAGCTTGTCTGGCGGTGGATCTGCCTTCAGTAGTGACGCGATCACGAAAGAAA
Organism: Dunckerocampus dactyliophorus; assembly: GCF_027744805.1. Taxonomy (NCBI): domain Eukaryota; kingdom Metazoa; phylum Chordata; class Actinopteri; order Syngnathiformes; family Syngnathidae; genus Dunckerocampus; species Dunckerocampus dactyliophorus. The sequence goes on from NC_072823.1 coordinate 2,972,688, forward strand.
GAGGTGACATGGCTGATGTAGGTGACGTAGACACAAATGCATTTGACAATGGCAGCCCAAGCAACAAGCTAGTGGTTAGCGTTGCTGAGCCATGTGGCGCCACACGGGAGCCTGACACCGGAAGCAGTTCGGAGTCCGGTGACTCAGAACGCCACAAACAACACAAGCTCTACTCTAATAAGAAAAACTTGTAATTTTACAAAAAATAACATGTCATTTTGCGGGAAAATAACATTTTGGGAGCATAAATTTCAAATTGTAAAAAAATTTTAATTATTTTATATTTTTAATTATTTTTTAATTATATGAAACACAAAACAACAAATAAAATTTGGTGGTGGAAAAAGTTATAATGTTACGAGAATAATGTCAAAATATTATAGGAATAAAGTAATATTTATCAGACGAAAATCGACAAGAAGAGAAGAAAAAAGCACAGCAGAAATGAAAAAACAGCCGTAATTTTAAATTCAAAATATTAAGAGAAAAAAGTCAGATAGACTAAATGCCCTACTAACGAACATCCGACGTGCGAACACTCGTAGATACGAACACAAGCCGACTGGTCTATTTTTTTAATGATTTTTTTCGAAAATGGCCATATTTTGTCATTTAAATTTTTTCGAAATACAAAGGCGCTGTTGTGCGCCATTCCGCCGCTATCAATGGTGGGTAGCAGCATCCCTCTCGCGCGATCTTTCTCAGTTCGTCTGCACTTGTCGCTGATAACATCTCGGAGCACGCCGTTTGTACCCCATTCCATACTTTACAGAGACGTTTGTTATGCGTTATCATGGCTGATAAGTCGAGTGCAAGTGCTAGTAGTAGTGGCAGGAAACGTCAAGCAATTTCTATGGAAACGAAGGTGGCCATCATCAGGAAGTTGGACGGTGGCGAGAAAATGGCTAATGTAGCGCGTGCTTACGGAGTGAATCGCTCAACCATAAGAACAATTTACACAGGCAAGGTTCGAATGATGGAACATGTGAAGACTTCTGCACCAATGGCATCCACTATCATTACAAAGAGGAGTCCAACGACGACGAAAATTTGTCCTTTCTTCAATAATTCCTCCTCCTGCTCCATCACTACCACCAAGGACGTATGCTGGACCACTGCTCTTCAAAGGTAAATAACATTTATCATTACGTATTATTATATCATTTTTATTATTGTTTTTTTCATTCATTATCCTGGTTTAATATTACTACTGCATCCAAACTCATATTTACATACATACACATATACTGTATATGTATACACATACATGTAGTACCTACATCATTGCTAATATTACCTTTTCCCCTACTTAAGAACGATTCGACTTAAGAACGGTCGCCTGGAACAAATTGTGTTCGTTAGTTGGGGACTTGGTGTACTTGATACAGAAAGTTGCAAATTTAGAAGAATAAACTCGTAATATTATGAGGAAAAATTGTCATTTTAGTAGCATAAAGTTGAAAGATTTTAAAAAATACTTTTTTTAAAAACGTATTATTATGCAAACCAAACAAAGCAAAACAAAGTTGTCCTTTTTTGAAAATTAGTTTGGGGGGGAAAAGGTATATTATGGGTATAAAAAAATGTACAAAGTTTATTTGAGAATGAAAGTTGAAATATTTGTAAAAAAAAAAAAAAAAAAACAGCCAAAATGGGAAAAAAAGAGCAAAGACCAAAGTTTATACCAACAAGACGCTTTTTCATCGACACACAAAGCCGAGATGCAATTATTTCCTTGAAATACAGTATATAGAACTTCCCAGCATGTCTTCATGTGCTGCTTTTAATATCAAAGTGCATCCTTTTTAAATTTTTCAGTATGTGACGTTTGGACACCCGTGTACTACACACACATCGAAAATGTACTGGCCATATCTTTCAGGAAAATGTCCTTTATGTTCTGTACAAGCTACACTTGTGTGAAAAACATGAACAAGACTGGATGGGGTGTTTTTTTCTTGTTTTTCTCTTACCTTAAACATGCACCTCTGTTGTGTCACATGTGCTATTATTTTTCTGGCAAATACACCCCATGGTAGCACTGTTTTTAAACCCACATAAGTTGACCTGAAATTTCTCACACAGCTGCTAAATAAGCTCCACAAAACCCCCGCTGTAACTTTCGGGTGTTTAGCCGTATCGCCACCAAATTTGGTACAAAAACTTCACGCGAAAGACAAGCACACGTTTGTGCAAGATTGGTGGATCTGTTTAGAGTTCTGATTCAATACTGTGTCCTTGTTCCGCATTTTCACCTCCCTCGTGTACATTTTGGGAAATGAATGCACTGGTTGTACAACTGGTAGCTGCATCATGCGTATTAGCGCACATCTTTAGAAGCACACATCTGACGCCGCTTTGTTTAGCGTCTGTGTGTGCGACCGCACGTTGTTTTGCAGTCATTTAATTCTGGTAGCATTCTCATCATAGCGACGGCTTCCTGATTGCCGCACTCAGCTGTTTCATTAGGCCTAATTTAATTAACGTTATTGCCATTCTGCCAACAGCGACATAGTCACTCAAACACACAGAGTAGAGCTGTTGTCATAATGTGCGTGTGTGTGCTTGCATGTGCATTTGAAAGTTGTACGTCTGAAGGAGATAATGAGCATTTGGAGAGAAACACTGAGCATTGTAGCTTTTTGTTTGTTTATTTTTGTCTGAGATTGCCATGCAAACGGACAACAAAATAAGGACGAGGCCCTGTTTCGACATGAAAACGAGGGAAGGATCCAAGAGAATAGAGGAGTGATTTGGGCTCTCAAAAGTTCAGTTCAATGTAGCAGGCAGACTTAATGGGACGTACACAAATACCGCTAATCAGCTACAGCCGCAATAATGACGGAGCAGGATTTCAACATTTCAGTCATGTTCATGCAATAACTTGTCAATCAGTACCGAAGATGAGGGAATGCAGAAGTACTCTTTATTGTTAACTTTTGCCAGATTAGTGAATCTCCCTCCAGTTGCTTTCATTGGTCTCCATTTTACTTATTTACACTCAACCAAAATATATACGCTGCACTTGTTTTGTTGCGGCCATCTTTCATGAGCTGACTTAGAAAACTTTTTCTATATACACCGAAGACCAATTTCTCTGAAGTATTGATCACAATCCACCACAAAATCAGGTTTAAGCCCTCAATATCGCTGCCGCATTTATGAAATGCATTTAAAGTAGAACATGTACAGTATAAGTACTCAGTAGGAATGCACTGCTTCTATCTGGGATTTATATGCAGGCTGATGTGTTTGCCACCTTCCCAAGTTCTTATTTTTTTGCATGTTTGTCACACTTGAATGTTTCAGATCATCAAACAAATGTAAATATTAGTCAATGACAACACAACTGAACACAAAACGCAGTTTTTAAATGAAACTTTTTATTATTAAGGGAGGAAAAAATCCAAACCTACATAGCCTTGTGTGAAAAAGGGATTGCCCCCCCCTTGTTAAAATATAACTTAAATGAGATTCATTGAGATCTACTGGTCTGGAAAAAGGTATAAAGCCATTTCTAAAGCTTTGGGACTCCAGCAAACTACAATGAGAGCCATTATCCACAATGGAGAAAACATGTAACAGTGGTGAACCTTCCTTGGAGTGGCCGGCCAAGCAAAATGACCCCAAGACCACAGCAACGACTCATCCAAGAGGTCACAAAAGACCCCACAACAACATCCAAGGAACTGCAGGCCTCACTTGCCTCAGTTAAGGCCAGTGTTCATGACTCCACCATAAGAAAGACGCTGGGCAAAAACAGCCTGCATGGCAGAGTTCCAAGACCAAAACCACTGCTGAACAAAAAGAACAATGAGGCTCATCTCAATTTGTCAGAAAACATCTTGATGATCCCCATGTCATGAAATTACAACTTGGACGTCAACTAGAGTGCGTAGATCCCACTTTATCAAAAGATGCTGCCCAAGAAGAAAGACATGTGATGCCGCCAACAACAACCACAATAACACAAATATAAAAACACAAACTTCAATGGTGTCCAAGAAAACATACAACATACTGTATGCTACCTTGTTTGCCCCATTCAGTAGTCACCCTTGAGCTCTCTTTTCTTTTTCTTTTCCCCTGTCCTACCATCTACACGTGTCTACTTGCCAACCGGAATGCACAAACAAGACATCACACCTGTCCACTGACAACATGCGTGCACACGGCCAGCCATATGTGAATGTAAATGTACTTATTCAGTGTGTGCTAAAAATCAACCATTCTCCACACGCACACTGATGACCGACCCCGTGCGTGCCACTGAAATGTAGTCGCAAGGTAATTAAACAGGGCTCAGTCTGCTCTTTATCAAGGGCTCTTCACTGCGGGGCTAAATTAACCTTTGGCCCACAACCATGCCCCACACACACAAAGTCTTTAGGATTCATGCATACAAACATTTCCATATACGGGTACTTCAAACATGTACATACACAGTGTGCAGCATTTGATAGTGAAATGATCAACAAAGCAGCTGATATCACTGCTGTGTTTGGCATCATATCTTTTTTTTTATCCACAGCTGTAAACCATTAGAAAACCCCCTTTTTTTTTTTTTTTTGCTGTGTGACGTCTACTCCAGATGCTTGTCAGCATCAGAGCAGTTTGCTTCGATGGCAAGCTGTTTGTCACCTGCGGAGGTGAAACACAACAGACAAAGAGGAGGTCAAAGAGGTACACAGAGAGGAAAAAAAGGGGGACATTGGCACCTAAAGCTTGCAGCTGATCACTGAAGGAGGATTTTACTTCGCAGAGAACAGGTGTGCCTTTGTGGTTTCCACAGCAGCTGCTCTCACTCGGCCGCTCTCTTCTGCTTCAGCTCAAAAAAGCTGAGAAGCTTGTATGGCCTTCAAACAATACATGCTTGGATGAATCCAAAAGTATACATTTAGTAGAAAATCTGAGATACCTCAGTAGGATACTGAAAGGTCTCCAATATGTTTTGTCATTGTTCCTATTATATTATATTATATTATATTGTATTATATTATATTATATAATGCGCAACATAATAATTATTATTAGTGATACCCCCTAAACCTAATAACTGGTTGGGCCCCCCTTAGCAGCAACAACTGCAATCGAGGGTTTATGATAACTTGCAATGAGTCTTACAGCGCTGGGGAGGAATTTTAGCCCACTCATCTTTGCAGAATTGTTGTCATTCAGTCACATTCCAGCATGAAGCACCTTTTTAAGGTCATGCCACAGCATCTCAATAGGATTCAGGTCAGGACTTGGACTAGGCCACTCCAAAGTCTTCATATTGCTTTTCTTCATCCATTCAGAGGTGGACTTGCTGGTGTGTTTTGGATCATTGTCCTGCTGCAGAACCCAAGTTGGTTTCAGCTTGAGGTCACCAACAGATGGCCGGACATTCTCCTTCAGGATTTTTTGGTAGACAGCAGAATTCATGGTTCCATTTATCACAGTAAGTCTTCCAGCAAGAAGCAAAACAGTTCCAAAAAGTTCAACTTTTGTCTTGTCAGACCACAGAGTATTTTCCCAAAGGTGTGTGTTGTTGTAAATGTACATGCCTGTAAATGTGTTCTGGTGTTAGGTGAGTTTAGTGGCGTCCAGACAGGATTCAGGTGTTTTAATTTTTAATGAGAGGCAATTCAAACCTGCCATAAAAACATGTTCAAGTCTGGCGATCACGTCGGATGCTTGTGTGTCTCACCCAACATTACAATAACATTACTGACACCTAGTGACAAGTGTAGAATACTACATGTGGCAACATCTTTGAATGGGTCTTCTGAATGCCTTATATTTATATTTTAGTTCATTTAGCCATTTTTCTGCTTGGAAATGCTTAATTTGGGCAAAAATACATAATATTTGCATAAATATGCATTTTTGATCTAATAATAGGCTGTGTTCAACCACAAAACAGCATGATTATTTAATACACTTTTGAAAAATGGTGATAAGAGTGGTGAGAGATGACTGTATATGCATTTCATGCAAGTGCTCATGAGTAATCAATCATTTTAATTTAACTAGCAGTAGCAGGGGTGAGTATGTAAACGAGTTAACGTGCATGAGTCCCAATTAATTACAAAACTTTTTACGTTTTGAATGATTCATTCATGACTCACATTTCTTATGTATAGCAACATCGGCACTAACTAAACACTAGCTGGATAGCTAGAGCTGTACACACACACACTGACACTTATCTACAGCACCTCACGCATCCCTTTTGTTTACTGAAGAATATGGAAGGTAAATGTCAGTTGTCATCCCACCCTCTCTATTCTTCCTGCCACTTCTATACTCTGCATGTCTTCTTATTGCACTCTTTCACTTTATTTGTATTTTTTATGTTTTTATATCCTAAGTGCATGTTTTGTTCTGTTATTAATATCAGTTAATCATTTTTAGGAACTTTTTTATTTCTATCTGTATGTCTCCGGCTTCTTCACATATTCCAAAACTAGAGAAGCACTCGGACAGCGCAGACCTTCGCCAAGCGCCATACTTCCCTCCATATTCAAGATTCACACCAAAATAATAATCCTACATTTTTTGGATCGGTCTTTGATATTTTGTAGAACCTGTTGGAAACTTGTCTGCTATTTTTTTATAAGTGCTCTGGCCATTTTTTGTGGAGTTATGTGCACAAATTCCGAAAATGGTCCAATCTCGCAATGTTAAAGAATCCTTTAAACAATTCCTGGATCCAGACAACGATCCGGATCACCCCCAAAATTTAATCAGTTCTTACATATCCCATTTCTGACAATTCCTGAAAATTTCATCCAGAACCTTTCAAGTTATTTTGAACACAAACAAACAGCCTCCAAGCTGCACTTGCTCTTTGCGCTGCGCTTGGCGGAGGTAATTATGCATGTTAGGTTAACTGGAGACTCTAAATTGTCCTTAGGTGTGAATGTGAGTGTGAATGCTTGTTTCTATGTGCCCTGCGACTCTAGTAGGACAAGCAGCATCGAAAATGGATGGAAGGATGGATGTCGTCATATGGCCCTCTCCTTCCTAATGTACCTCAAACACACCCATTTTCATTTCATTTGTGGTCTCCTTCCTTCTTTCCTTCACATGGAATTAGCTCTCTATTCTTCTTCTGGCCTAATGCTTTGAGTACCACTTTGCATATTTCTTTTGTGCCCTTATTATAAAAAAAATCATACATCACTCATCACATCACATCACATTACATCCATTTGATGCAGAGGACTCATATTAGAGGAAGAGGTTGCAGCTAATCCACCTCTCATATCGGCGTCATGGATTTGATGAAATGGAGAGTCAAGTATGTGCCGTATGTAAAGTATGCACTCAGTGCTTAAAAGGCAAAGGTAACCTTTAAGGTCACTGATGGAAACATGGTTTTGTCTTACTTTATCCAACTCATATACAGTAAATCATGATTGCAGTTCTTCACATTCAAATGTACACTTTAAAGGAATCATTCTTGTACAAAACCTTCTGGTGAGCCATGAAGGAGTCCTTGAAACAAGGCTGTTGACCCGCTACCGCAGCAATTAAGAGCTCAACAACATAATTCTCAGAATCCCAGCCATGAGCATGGCCAGGAACATGTAAAAAAATAAACATCTACAAGCTGCAGCAACAGGACTCATTGAGTACGTAGAAATGTTACTGCCCATCATGTCGCAGATCTACGTGTCACTGACAGCAGGTACTCCGAGTCTCCAAGCCATGTTTAGACAGACTAATCCATGCCTTTGTCTCCAGCAGGCTCGACTACTGTAACAGCCTTCTCACTGGTCTCACTAAACGAGCTGGAAAACAGCTACAGTACATCCAGAATGCTGCTGCTCGAGTCCTGACCAGACCCAGGAAATGTGATCATATTAGTCCAGTACTCAGGTCTCTGCACTGGCTTCCTGTCGCTCAGAGAATAGACTTTAAATCAACTCTGCTTGTGCGCTAAAGTACATCTCTAACATGTTAGAGAAACATGAACCATCTCGGGCTCTGAGAAGCTCAGGAAGTGGTCTCCTGCGGGTGCCCAGAGTCAGGGCTGAAGTTCAAATCCAGGCTGAAACACGTCTGTTCAACTGTGCATTTGACAACTGAAAGTATTTTATCTACACTCTTCATTTATTATTATTTTTGGGCTGCTGGGGCCTTTTCAGTTTTATGCTGCCAAAATCTGGTTTCATGGAATTTTATGTAATGATTTTAGAATGATTTTGTTTTATGGAATGATTTTTAGAAGTGATTTTACCCTTTTTTCTGTAAAGCACTTTGAATTACCTTGTGTATGAATTGTGCTCTATAAATAAACTTGCCTTGCCGTGCCCTTCAAGACTTAAAGTTTATATGATTCATGGAAAATTACTGTGAGGCACACAGTGGATGCATTGTTCTCACGCACACCAGCTTCACTCTCACTTTCACTTTGCATACTTTCATTCTGGGCTCTTTCCACCCTCTTCCCCATCAATGATAACAGTCCAGCGCTGTAACCAAATATATTGCTCTTATTTTTTAATACAGTTGTACTTCGCTTTATTGCGGTTCGTACATTGTTCCCTCGATCCATCCATCCATCCATCCATCCATCCATCCATCCTCCACTGCTTATCCGAGGTTGAGTCGCGGGGGCAGCAGCCCAGACTTCCCTCTGCCCAGCCACTTTGTCCAGCTCCTCCTGGCGGATCCCGAGGCATTCCCAGGGCCAATTGAGAGACATCGCCTCAATCCCAATTCTACCCCTTAGCCCTCTCTCTACCCCTTAAAACTTTAGGTCAAGGGGAAGATGCCACTAAGAAATGGGACACCTCTCATTACATCATCACCCTTCACCGCTTTCTGGTTCTGACATAGGCCAATTAAATTGTTGATAATAAATGTTTCCTACCATGAAGTAAGGTGCATCCATTTCTACATTCTTTCGATGTTATGTTGCCTACCTCGACAATAAGAGGCACACATTTTTACAAACTGTGACATTTATTGCAAAACAACAAACAACACTAACACATAACAGCTTCCAACCAGCACTGTGACAACATGCATAACTTCATCAACAAATGTATAAACCTTATCAAGCATCATTCCAAGGTATAAAAACCTCGCTGTTTTGGCCTCGGTTTCGTCCTGTCGTTGATGTTCTCACACAGATTTGCTGCATTTGACTTGAGACTTACTGGGATTGCAGCTTTTGAATGGAGTGCTGTGTGGTGTAGCAGAGGGCTGACTTCAGTTGGCTCGGCATCTCCTGCAGGAATGACACACATGCAACTATTAATTCATTGTAAATACAGTCATAATAGTAATAGTAGTATAGTAATAGTGTGCTGAAAACAAATACAGAGTAATGGTTAAAAGAAAATAGATTAGATTCCAAATGTTGAATAAACTTTGATCATGTGGTGTGCTGTCCACATAGGATTTACGTGTTTACGTGTTTTATTTAGCTCTCTTCCTGACATCCATACTCTATGCCGAATACAATAAACATATCTCACCATGACATTTGCTGGTGGACTAGGTTGGCTATAAGTCACACCAAACAGACTTCACTACAATGTGCTCGTTAATGGCGAAACTAATTTCTCATTCATTACGTACAATTTGTCTGTGTAATTAACGCATGTGCACCAGAGCAAGCATGCCTCTCTTATGATGGCGGATGATGACTTCAGCACAGTGGTGCGTCCCCCACACAGTCACACAGAGTCTGATGCTCTTTTCTAAATTAATTCTGACCGGAACACAACAACAGCAGTATAATTCCAACACCACATACTGTATGTATCTCCAACTCACACACGTCTCTTGTTCGTTCACCCTGGGAACGCGCTTCCTCATTGTCATTACAAGACGGAGAGTTGCGTTCAGGACAGTCCGAACATTAAAGAAATAAACTGCTTTCTAATGTGTGTGTGTGTAAATAAGGGAAAACATGAAGTGGATATTCTTATCACTCATTTCGTCACTCTTAATTCAAATGTACAATTTGCTACATTTAAGTATGTTGAAAAATACACTGAAAACAAGTAAATGTATCTTAACGTACGTGGTGTCTTTGAACGCGTCTCCTCTTTGATCATAATAACACGGTTTAAAGTGTGAATCAAATGTTCTGCTACTATTAAAAAGTCTACTTTATAGACAAATTGACAAATATATTTTTAGACTTGTGTTAACCTGTCAGGGTTTTCAGCTCCGAACCGTGGTAAGGGCGACCTGACTTCAGCAAAGAAGGAAAACCTCTCTTGTTGCTTCTGACAACTTTTATTGTAACCCACAGCTGGAGAGCGGCTCCGAACACACCCCATCCAGTCTCCTCCCTCTCCCGGCCAAAAGTCATACAAGCCCCCACTACATAGCTGTCCAGGCGATGCCCGTAACACTTGTGTGGTATCTTTTAAATTATCTTATTATTATTATCTTTTAAATCGTTATATAAACCTGTCCTGTCATTTATCTTTCTGTTAATTAAATACAGTAAAAATGGCCATATTTCAGACACAGTTGCTAATGGCGATTAATCATGAAAAATTAATTTTAAAACTGTGATTAATCTGATTAAAGGTTTTAATCATTTCACAGCCCTAGTGATAATATCAAACGCAAACGTCACAGTACAGTTCAGTAACATAGATTCCCTTCATTAGCAAGCGATTTTAAAATATAACTTACAATTAACAGGCTAATGTGGTCGCTATCCAATCTTCGTCTATTTATATACGAAATGTAGTAGATTGCAATGAAGTTAGATATCGGGGTTAGCCGGCTAGTTATAAGTAGCGAAAACCAACAATTCAAAACATGGCGAATATTGATATGGAGTAGCAAATGATTGAATATTTATTAAAACGTGAGTGACATTACTGGGAAAATCAATAATTATGTGTAAATTACTTACATTCATATGCTTCTTTCGGTCTCTGCTCTGCCGTCTTGTCAGCGGCTGTTGTACCCCTTCATTTTCAAGTCTGCTCCCTGACCACACTTGGTTCCTAGGGGTGTACACCCCTTAGCACTTACCCCTCAATTTAAGGAGAATTGGGACACCACTTGATTCACATGAACGCTGAAAAGCTAGGGGTAAGGGGTAAGATTAGAGGCAAGGGGTAGGATTGGGACTCAGCCATAGTCTCTCCAACGTGTCCTGGAGACCTCCGAGACCTCCCACCGGTCGGACGTGCCCTGAACACCACACCTGGGAGGCGTCCGGGAGGCATCCTGACCAGATGCTCGAGCCACCTCACCTGGCTCCTCTCAGTGCAGAGAAGCAGTGGTTCTACTCCGGGTTTCTCCCAGATGACAGTGATTCTCACTGTAGGGAAAGCCCAGCCACCCTACTGAGAAAACTCATTTTGGACGCTTGTACCCACAATCTTGTCCTTTCGGTCATTACTCAAAGCTCATGACCATAGGTGGGGGTAGGAACGTAGAACGTAGAACAATTCGCGTGAACAGGACTCAGAGGTACTTAAACTCCTCCACTAGGCTGCGAACCGATCCAGTGAGAGCTGAAGCTCATGGCCCGATGAAGCCAGAAGTAGTAAGAACAGCGCAGTGGAAACTGACTTCAGTCGGTCGACTTAGGCATAATGGAGTTGCCTTTATCGGCTTCCGCTGCATTTGCTGATAAACATTTAAATCTTTCACCAAGTTCATCATTAATTAGTCAAGCTAACCATTTTAGTCATTCATTTTTGTCAACAAGTTCAATTTTTGATTGAATTAGATATAAATCAGAATGAGGTCGTGTATATTTGTGACGGAAGTCTTGCTTTCGTAGAGACATTTAAGAGACCAACAATTTAAACCTTGTGGATTTACATATAAAATTAAAAAGCGCAAATTGTAAAAACAACATTCCATGGCCCCTGTTTTTGCACCACCATCGAACTGTCCTCTCAGCTGATTTGCTCATTAAATTCTTATTTTTCCCTTCCCGTGCGATGCGTCATGGCGTGAGGAATGAAGGCAAGTGTGCATTTTCCAAGTAATTGGGACTCAGTGACCTGGTGTGGCCGAGCTAATAAATGCCACATTAAGGACGTTAATGCGGGTTGACAGAAACCAGTGCTGAACATTCAGACCGTGATCACTGTCACACTGACCCAGAGGCTTAGAGCCTCAACACATCCACACATCTCTACTTCGACACACACGAACACACACGGTCACTCATGCAGGCTTTTACATGGATCACTGGACGATTATGTGTGAGGACGTTGTGCTTACATTTCATTTGGCTGCTTTTATTTAATACAACAGTTAAACTAATTACAGGTTTTGGTTTGTTAGTTTTGGTGGGGGGTTGTGTGTTTTTGTTATTAACTCTTTCACTGCCAAAGACGTCTATTGACGCTGCATCGGTTTAGAAGATGTCTATGATGTCTACATTTCACATTCACCTTCAGTAAATAGAAGCCAAAAGATATTTGAATGAATAAAGACAATGCGTCCTTATCCTTCGTCTGTGTGCTAACACAGGTGCAGTGTGTTCAAGTGCATCTCACACACACACACACACACACACACACACCATGACAAGGGCACTGCACACATCAACGCAGTTACAAAGTTCCCGTCAACAATTAAAGCAGACAGATGAGACTTGAGCTGACCTTTCTAATTGAAAGCTTTTCTTCCATTACTGACAGAAGAGAGGCCTTTTAATGAGTTATATTTTCCCTGCTTCACAGGAGAGAAAATAACAGCCTTGAATAAAAGTTTCACCCGAATACATTTACTGTCCATACAGTCCTGTGTCCAACACACACCTATTGAAAGCCCACATGAAGCAATAAACCAAAAGGTGGACTTTAGTTCACTAAATATAACCCATTCAATATTCCTGCTCTTAAAACTGAATGTCTACATGTTCATGGCTTCTTTTCAAAACTGAGAGCAAGCCGTACCGTGGCCAAGTATTGCTGCATGGCTGTGACTTTAATTACCAACTAGGATTTGTTCTTAAAATTAAGATTAAGACCATTTTGCTACCATGAGGAAAATTCAACCAAACTGGACTTCAATGCATTTCAAGAGTGGGCAGCTTTCTAGCAGCTGGTATACTCTGTGCCTCCACGGTTGTTGATGGCGATCGGGGGAATCGAACCACAGATCCTTTGGTCACGGGTTACAGTTGACCAGTTACATTTGGTGCAGCATCGGAGCAGCCATTTTGCACTTTGTGTGCGCACCGTCATCGTTAGCGTTGTGCGATACCACTGATTTCTTTTCCGTTTCGATACTGAGTAAAATTCCGGCTGGTATCTGATAGCATAGCTCATAAAACAACGAATACAAGACATCAGAGTAATTTATTCATTTACAGGTATTTTAAACAACTGCATATCATTTAAACTCCAACGTACAGGCCCTGAGATCTTGGCAGTGTGGACCGGTGTCAGGAGGTCCACTGTCGCCACCGGGTTTCGGGGGGCTGCACTGCTGCATGCTGGGGAGTACAGTACAGCACGGTCTTGCAGCCTGATTTGCCTCGGGGCGGGAGTGGCGCCGGGAGCGACAACGAAAGAGGGAGAGAGACTGGCAGCGTGTGTGGCGAGGGAATTGTGGGTCTGTTCTGGTCCGACAGTGACGAGGATGACTTTTGTGCTTTTAGTTCCCAGGAGGAGGAGGGGGACAGCGATGAATGATTTGTCTGGTAGGCTACCGTTTAACCAGCTGTGTTACATGTGCTGTTTGGAAAAAGCATTTATTTAAGGAAAACTTTAAAATCTTTCTGTGTAACATCTTTCTGTGTACTAAATATCCCATACCGAATTGTTACACTGTAAATATGTGATGTGCACTAATGTAGCCTTGTCTGGATGTTCGAAATAAATGAAAACATTACCATTACCACCTGCAGCTTATAGGCCGGCACGGCCTATGTGTGTACAACAATTGACTCTTCATCCCAAACTACAGTTTATCCATGTGTTGACGGAGAGCAATGCCTACTGATGAAAATAAATTTCATGATTGCTTAACCATGCAGTTTATATCAAAGCAATCAGTCAGTTTGCCTTGTGAAGAGCTTGGCTGAGAGAGAGTTAACATGGATACAGAAAATAGGTATAGCCCTCTGGCACTGTTGAATCTTGTGCAACCAGGAAGTCCAAAAGTTGATTTGATTATGCTAAATTCATTGCCCAGAGTCAGTCATTTTTTTAAAAATTAGGAATAACATGAATATTGGAGTCCTGCTCTATAAGATGCAATTGAAATGAGGCTCACGAGTTAATCTTATATTCCAATTTACAGTATGTGAGCTCTGAGTTGTATCTTGGTTTTAAAAAACGATATTAATGTCTTCAGTGACAAAGATGGACGCAGTGCCAGCTGTATATCATTACGGTTAACATCTGCATAAATCTAAATAAAGCCCTAAATTGATCTCTCACCAACCAACAGGTCCAACTTCAGTCCTGACCTCTCTCTCCCCCTGGAACCTGATAGCCTGCTGCTCTTTTGCATACATGAATGATAATTGTAAATATGCAGCGAATATGCAAAGTAGACCACGTATGATTGATCTGATGATTGATTGGTGCTGTCTCTGCTGGCACTCTCCCACTCATGTGCCACAATTCCCATGACAACAGTGCATCATGGCGAGTGCGGCTGATAGACAAGTACAGTGGATCCCCGCATATTTACCATTCAACATTCACAGCCCCGCAGATTTGCTGATTTTTACAATTTTCGCTGGTATACACAGAGTGCAGTAGAGACTCACGTGGTAGAAATTATATTATTAGATTGCAGTCTACTGTCATATATTTTTTTGGTAACACTTTACAAAAAGGTACACAAAATTACAGTAGTTAATAAGGAACGAACCTAGCTAACCCTAACCCTAACCACTACTCATTAGTTCCTCATTAGTTCTTCATTAGTTCCTCAGTAACTAGTCTAAATTTATGTGCCTTAGTTCCTCAGTAACTATTGTACACATTAGTTCCTCATTAGTTCTTCATTAGTTCCTCAGTAACTAGTCTAAATGTATGTGCCTTAGACATTAGTTCCTAATTAGTTCTTTATTAGTTCCTCAAGAACTAGCCTAAATTTATATGCCTTAGTGATTAGTTCCTCACTAGTTCTTGATGACATCATAGTTGAGCGACGTAATGTAGCTGACTTTGGGTTTCGGTTGCCATTTTGTTAGCTAGCTAACAGGATGCTAACAA
Organism: Dunckerocampus dactyliophorus; assembly: GCF_027744805.1. Classification (NCBI taxonomy): domain Eukaryota; kingdom Metazoa; phylum Chordata; class Actinopteri; order Syngnathiformes; family Syngnathidae; genus Dunckerocampus; species Dunckerocampus dactyliophorus. The sequence continues at coordinate 2,987,852 of NC_072823.1, forward strand.
GGACGGATATTTTGGCCTAAAAATACATTCAGACCACAGTTGGACTCATGCAGTGTATTAATCACATATTGTACACTAACTGGAGTACACTAACTGCACGCACAGCGGTGGAAAAACTGTGGCGGAAATTTGAAGCAAAAACACGCTAACCGGGGCCGACGCTAACCGAGTTTCCACTGTACATGTTATAGGCGAGTACATCTGGCCACTCGATGAATATATTTGACAGTGACAAACCAGTTTACCAAGCAGCACTTAGGTAGAAAGAATTCAAAATGTCTTCAAATGTATTCCAGTATTTTATATGACTGCGTTTATACATACTGTATGTCAATATCTACATGCCCACACATGTGCATGACAGCTAAACACACAAGAAAACACGTGCCTGGCATGCTGATGCTTTCAATCCGCTGAGGCTTTTCTTTGCACGGTGTACCACACACACACACACACACACACACACACACACCCACACACACGCATGCACACACACACACACGCATGCACACACGTACGCAAGCACAGTGTGCATCTCTTTCTCTCTCAAGCCAGAGGAGAAGTTGGTCGTGTCCTGACAGTAGTAGGGAGGGCCACAGAGGTGAGTGGGAGTTGATTGAGTTTGCTCAGCGACAGCCCATGGGACTGGAGACAATATTACCGGAGACACACACACTCGCCTGCACACGCACACACATGCACCTGAAAAGTGGGCAGCTACCACACACTCAATTTAATCAGGGCTTATGTCTATGGAAGTAAGCATATGCGACCTCTGTTGTTTTTGGGTTATTTTCTTTTCAGAAATTCTCACCGCCTGCCTGGCAGTGAGTCTGTGTATGTCAAATGTACAACGTGGCCTTTTTGTCTGTCAGCGGGACAACTTTCTGCTGCAGTTTAACCCCCTCAGCTCAACGTGTAATCGCCGGATGTCCGATTGGAAAAGATGCACATCCCAAAACGTTTTCTTCCGCCTGAGTAAGTGAGTGACGCGTAAGCATAGCAGCTCAGGCAGTCAGTCTGTTGAAACGATGGCCAATCGTAAACGGAGCCATGTGTGAATTGTGAATTACTTTTCATTCTTATAGCAGTTCTTAATCATTAATAATAATCATTCATTTATTATTATTAAAACACCAGTTTCACATATTGTATATGATTTTGCCCTTAGTTAGTTTTTTTGTTGTTGTATATTAGCTTGGCTACATTTTAAATCTCACTGCCACCTCAATAGACTTCAGAGTTTCATATGTATAAATAAATTACTCTGATGTTTTGTATTATTGAGCTGTGGTATGAATTGAAATACACTACAGTTATCCCTTGTTTATTATGGTTCATTAGTTCCAGCCCTGACGGCGATTTAAGGTTAATTTCCGAGAAGTAGGGTGGAATATTAAGAAATTGAATATTTTCATAGTTGGAGCGTGGAAAACCTCTTTACGACCTTCTAAAAATGTTTTTTAACATTATTAGAGCCAGACATTAAATAACATCTATAGTCACTGCTTCCTCATTGGAAGACATGTCGGTGGGATTGAGGAGGTCTTCGACGTCCACAACATCTTGAGTCAAGGTCAGCAAGACACCATCCCCACCATACGCTGTGTTGATTGTGCACTGCTTCCCCCGCCCCCCAAGACAATGATTGGTGGTCCAGAATCTCTTCAAACTTGTCTGGAAGTTGTTCTCCCTGGCTTCTCCAAACTCCTCCCATGTCTGAGTTTTTGCCTCAGCGACCACCACCCGTCAGCTTCCTCTCGCGCTCCCATGGGTCTGTCTAGTAAATGACTGTCATATTTCCTCTTGCACACGCTCTCAAGATTGTTGTCAACTTATTTTTACAAGCGTTTTTTTCTGCTTCTTTAGTTTGTTGAATGATAAATGTCCTGTATAATGTATTCTTCTTCTTACAGGCTTTTTTTAGTCCTTTTGTCATCCATGGCTGGTTGTTTTTCTTTTGCTTCTGGGACTTTTCTTGCCAGGGACAGTTCGTATTGTAGAGCTCCATATAAGTGCATAGAAAGTGATCATATGCTTCATCCACATCTTTTGCACTGTAGACACTCTCCCATCTTTGTTCTTCTAGATCTTTCCCAAAAGCGCTGACGCTATCCTCTGTGCGCAGTCTTTGAAAAGTATTTTTAGCCACCACCTGTCTTTTATTATGATGTTCATTGTAGATTATAAACACGGGAAGATGATCACTGATGTCACTGATTAACAGGCCACTAGTTGTGTTGTTATCAAAGTCATTGGTGAGTATATTATGGATAAGGGTGGCACAGTGGTCTGTTATTCTGCTTGGTCTAATGATTTTAGGACATAGACACATTTGTGTCTATGAAGTCATCTATTTCATTGTACTTATGTGGATTCAGAAGATCAATATTGAAGTCTCCACATATAAAAATTGTTTTTTGACCTATGTCTATAAAGGTTGTCTTAATCCAGTCCTCAAACATTCCAATCCTTGACTTTGGAGTTCTATACTCACAACCTATGAACACATTTTTTCATTTTTCTTTACAGATTTCAATCGTTATACATTCTAGGATGTTGTCAATAACAAATGACATATTCTTCACCATTTTGTTGTTCAGATGTTTGTCCACGTACTCAGCCACACCGTTTGTACCGATTCCGGTTTGTACAGATCATTTCATATCCTTCCAGCTCAAAGTCCATACCTTTCTTAGCATTATCCAACTTTCTGAGATTGTATCCAAGATTCTGTGATTAATTCTATCAGATAAAACATGACTTGAACTTTACTTTGATACCTCATTCACTTCTCTAGTGAAGTTAGAGCAAATTTCATCCGGGAAATATTGCCTTTGGTTCCCATTGCCTTAACATTGAGTCAAGACAAAAGCGGGCCTTGGCAAGCAGTTTGAAAGTTTGAAAGGCTTAAAGTTGGACTTGATTTTCAAAGCACTCGTATGACTCGATGTGGAACACTCAGTATAAATCCAGTATAAAAAAATAAAAAATAAAAATAAATAAATAAATAAATAAATCCAGTACAAAGCATGGTGATGACATCACAGGCAGACTGAATCGAATGTAGCGTTTGAGGTGTAGGGCGTCTAGAGTCCCTCTTTACAGGACAAAAACACACAAACTTGTGTTCTTTGGAGAAGACATGTCGGCTCTGTTGCCTTTACATGACGTCATCTGTGCTCAACAGGCATGACTAATCAACTTAGGCCAGATCAAACTGTTACACAAATAATGTTTAACGTCTTTATCATTAAAAGTGCTAAAAAACACACATCCATATAAAACCTGCTGTGTTTAAATCCAATACTTTCCTAGTATCGGTGCAATCCTTTACCTTTAATTACCTTTTAAACGGTGTTAGATCGATATGGAGCAGAGGTCACCAACTTTTTTTCTTGCGAGAGCTACTTTTAGAAAATGAAAATGGCCACGAGCTACTCATTTTTGTAGAAATGATTTTCATACCTTATTTCAACCCAAACAAATCAAATATGCTTGTTTTACCAAAACATTCACAAAATGCTGGTATCCACAACTCACATTTTATGTTTCAAATACATTTCTTTCTAGTGTTCTCACATTATTAACTGAAAACCTGAATGAAAAGCAGGCCTGCGGGCGCCTCATGTGGTCGTGGGGGGCTACCTGGTGCCCGCGGGCACTGTGTTGGTGACCCCTGATATACCGTATGTCGTCCGGAATGGCAACTTGCTGAACACAGATCGATGTAGTTGGATCATAGGAATATAAATTGATACATCTATGTAGTAAATGAATCGTTATTAGCGTGCCTCGTCCTAAGGAAAAAATGCCAGCGTTGAGCATCTAAAAAACTGCTGGAAATATATATATTTTTTAAATTCACTTTAAATGAGTCAATCGTTTCACCCTGAAATATACATAATGAAATGCTAATTATATTTTGGAGAATTTAACCCTGTTAAAAAGAGTCAAAGGGAACGACGGAAGGCAAACAAAATCAGCTACGGGGGAAGGCGCACGTACTGAGGATGTCAGACAAGAGACCAAAAGAATGTATGACTGGAAGCCTAGAAAGAAACAGCTATTGGGCAAACCAAGCAAACGTTGAAGAGGAGAACTTTGACAAAGTGAAGACAATGGCCCTTGACAGAACTGAATGGAGAGATCTGGTTAAAAGACTTTGGACTGACAGACCAACTGGCCTGCATGCATCCCGGTGAGAAGGTGAGAACAGAGATACAGACTTATTTCAGTAGTAAGGCACCCTTACTCAGCCTCTGACTGGCTTTATCTAGCTTCTCTTTGCTCTCGCTCTCCATGTAAAGGTGAATGTCGCGGTCATAGTCGGCAGATCTGCCCTGACAATTGAATCAGCCACCAGCTTGGAGCCCAGGGACTCACAGGTTCTGTGTTCTGCACTGATTTCATTTGGTGTACAGTATATGCCATGTGTGCAGTAAATGTGAATGTGCCTATACATGTGTACTGTACATGTGGAGCTATACATGAATTCTTTCTGGAGACAGCTTCACTCTGTTTCATAATCTGTTCGGCTCAACAATGGCGTTAATGAATGCTGGAAATGTTTGATTCTGAAAGTGTAATTCCAGTGTGCCCATTCAGCCACAAAATAGAGTTCCAAACAACGTTTTATCCTTTATATCATAGTTGCCAAGCCAACTGTATTTGTATCGCTCGAAAAACAGCAGCCAAAGTCCTGAACAAGAATAAAATGAGGTAAAAAGATCCATGATGCAAGAAAAATAACTACAAATAAAATATCATGAAAATACACAAAAATACTCCAAAATAAAAAAACAGGTAAAAAGTAGACGTCGCATGTAGTAACGTACACACAAACAAATCAAGCAACAAACAAAATAAAAATAGTATTACATCTCATAATGGTTCCAAATCTAAGTGGAAAAGTGTACTTTCTGTAAGACCATGAACGCATCATGGCTGAGGTCTGGCTGGTGATTGAATGATTTCCCACCGCGGTAAGTTAATAAGTAAGGTATTTATTTCGAAGTAGACCTACCCACGTAAACAGTGCAGTCCAGCCATGCTAGTGCCAAGCTCGAACGGGCGACCACATAAGTTCAGTTACTGTAAATTATAGTTACTCTAAGCTAGCCAGCTAGCTAAATGTAAGAGGGTGTCAGTCACTGTGCTACACATTTTTTGAGGCCTCAGGGAGGGAGGTTTAACCAACCTACTATCACAACTCCAAAAGGTGTCATCTGTTGCACATGCACACGCTGCTTACCTTTGTTGTATTCTGTTGTAACAGGTGAAATTCCAAAAGATTAAATCTTTTAAAAGTTGATAAGCAGTTTTTTTTTGCCGCTCCAGATATTTTTTTTTGTGGGCAAGGGGGCAAAATGGCTCTTTTCATAGTAAAGGTTACCAACTCCTGGGCTAGAAGGCAGGATTTTTTTTTTTACCTACGGCAGTTTGTTGACATCATTTTCCTCCATTGGTATGAAGAAGTCTACTGAGAAAGAATAACGGACCTTTGTTCTGATGCCGACACTTGGAAGGTAAGTAACAATTCCTTTTCTGTTGGCCCTCCCATCCTTTTTTGCTTGTTCGTATTGACATTAACAGACTGATTTTCCATAGTAATGACCCCTTTCGATGTCAGATTTCATGTCGACAAAAGTGTTTGACCATGTATGTCGACGTCTGCTTAAGCGGGCATATTTTAGGAATAAGAAGAATATAATGGACAATGAATTGATATATTGGTCGACTTAGGCTGAAGCGCAGTCTCGAGATAGCTAAGAGTGAGACAGGTGACAGCAGCAGAGAGAAAAATCTGCTATCAAAACTAAAAAGATGACAAGAGACAGACACACTGTGGAAATGAAGGGCCTCAAGCTGTTTGGGAGAACAAAAACAAACACTGGGGGCCTTGTCACCAAAGGCTCTGTTTCAGACAGACTTCCACAAAATCAGACCCTTGACTATCTCGTCCTGAGCTACAAAACATCAAACCAGGCTATCTGGCTCTTTTCTTCTTCCATTCATTCTTATTTTTTTCAAACTGTCATTTTAAGTGAGAAGTCCACTGTCCATCCCAACAACACTCTCCTCTATTGATTGTTCTGTTCTCTTCGACCCCATCTCTCGGATTCATAATTGAACAGCATTAAATGCTGCTGAGACCCACTGGTCTATAATTAGAAGACCAGCAAGTGGGACTTTAACAATACTGATCCGAATATTGCAAGCCTGACTAATGGCCAGTGACTTTCAGACGATGCGGTATAATCAACATACAGTATGTGTTTGATTTCAAGTGCCATCTGCAATGTCTTGCCATCTTCCCACCCACCTTGCTTGCCGATGCCTAATTTAGGCACTCTTAATTGCATGCAAAGAGTCCACTAATGTGCTGTGGAGACATGAAAGCAAAGCAGCATGTTTATTGGAGAGGAGAGAGATGACAGGAAATGAAGGTTGTGAGAAGTTTGGAGTAGCAAGGTAAGGGATTCTGGTTACCTTGCAGTATGTTAGTGTTTGGATGGAAGACCGTCTTGGGATACCAGGTGCTATAAACTATAGGGGGAGGGAGAAAATGCACAGCCGTGCAAAGTGTAAAGCTCTTGTTTTGAAAACTTCAAGTATTCCTTTAACTATAATACATTTACAGTCCCTCTGAAGGTTTCTAATTTAGATAGGGATTGTTCATTTAGGACACTGTCAATCAAAGTAACACAGTGCAACCTGTTTAAGTTGAATCCCTCGGATTTAAACAGTTTAACTTCAAATTGTGACAAATATAGACCTTTTATTTCTTCAATATACTAGCTGGTGGTGGTGTTCTTACATTTTTGGTGAAATAAGTGTGGTTTGTTCCCAAAGAGGGACAGCACCTCAAGTGCCATCATGCTGTATTGTAAATTGCTTTGACACATTAGCGGCTTGATCATCTATTTTCATTCAGACACTGTAGAATGAAATTGTGAACATTAAAAATAAAACTGACACGTTGAGAGCCAGATGTTACGCTTATCAAAACCAGCAGCAAATCGATCTGACATGGAACAAAGGAAGACTGTTACAGATGGTTTAGTTGTTGGTGATGTTCAGCTCAACTCAGCCTGCTAAAAGAACATGTGCCAAGGTAAGTATACGTCATACAGAAGTGAACAAGGATGCTCTACACTGGCATAAAAGGGTCCAATAGGTGTACGTACAGCTTGGAGAGTACCACTTCACAGCACAGTAAATATTTAATTCATGGCAACATTGATAATGGAAACCTTCGTTTTCAAGCATGGGGGTTACCCATCAGACAAATAAATACAAGGGAACCAGTGGAACTTAAACGCTTCTTAGGTTGCACACTATTATGATGAAAATTTGATTTAAAAAATGTTGCCACTAAGACTAAGTAAAAAATATTATTGTAATTTACATTAGATAAGATTTAATGTCCTCAGCATCAATGTACAGGTATTTGCTTTTTCTTTGTCCTTTTGCTGTTTGTGAGTTATTCCCACGGAAGGATGTCATTAACTGCTTTTGTTAAAATGTTATGCAAACAATCTACTGCACGGCTAAAGCTGTTCCATATATCGACCACCTATTTTATACAAGATTGTTCAATGATAACCATTGCAGACAAAGTAAAAGAATTTTTAAAAAATGAAAAGTGAAGGACTTTTGAGACAGAGCAGACGTCACCCCGTGACAAATTCTGTAGGATTTCTTCTCAATCAAATGAATGTTTGTGTAGACACAGGAGGGCAGGCATCCTGCGGTCAGAAGAAGGATGTCAGAGCAAAGCAGGCATCACCATGAAAACCTGAATACCCCATCTCAGAGATCATGCCAAGTTTTTTGATGGAGCTAAGGTCAGGGATCTCAAGTTCAACCATTCCTTCATGGACAGCCACTGTTCTCACAGGTTCATAAATACACAGGACTTCATGGAAAATTTACATTTGCCAATAGATGGTAGTCACGAGGCGTGGATGTTGAGAGTGGTGTGGGATTGGTGGGTACCCTCCTTCATTGATGTTTCGATGACAGGCCCACTGATAGGCCCATGACACCTCCAGAGAGCTCATAGGCAACACCTGGCGTGTGCCCCCCTCTGCTTTGAGCCCAGCAAGTGTCCTTGAGCTTGATCCATAGCCACTGGCTGCTTCTTTCGACCGCTTCAGAGACTGATCTTATTGTCTGTCGCAGAGCCTGTCCATGAATGCCAAGGTCTTTCATAAGCCACCAAACCTCTGCATCCTACTTCAGCTGGATAGAACTTTTGCCTTCCATCCTGCATCTGCTGTCAGATCTGTGTAGCGCAGTTTCTTTGTAGGCCTCTTGGTGGAATCCTCCCATGGATCGTGAGCTCTATGATGTAGACCACCTTTAGTGAAGGAGACCATAGTACCAAGTCCGGCCTGAGGGTGGTGGTTGCAATCTCTGGGGGAAAGATTAGTTGCTAGCATCTCCCAATCCTGGACCATGACTAGCTGTCCAGTTTCTGGTTTGGTAGCTGGGTGGTTAGGCAGTTTCTGTCCCTCTCGGACAAATGTTGGCACAGAAATGGAATTGGCACTTCTCAAGGGCAAGGAGTTGATGGTGTTCCTCTTGCTCTCCAGGGCGGCTGCCAAACTCTTGAGAACCTGATTGTGCCTCCAGGTGTAGCGGCCTTGTGTGAGGTTGGTCCTACAGCTGGTCAAGATGTGTTCGAGAGTCGTGGAATTTGGGCAGAGGGTGCAGGTTGGGTCCTCACCATACCACTGGTGAAGGTTTTTTGGGGATGGGAGCACATCATATTTAGCTCTTATGATGAAGCTGATGTTTCTTGCTTCCATTTCCCAGAAGTGCCTCCAGGTGAGCTTTCTCTTCTCCATGCTTTCTCAACTCATCCATTGTCCCTGCTTGGAAAGAAAGACAGCCTTTGTGCTTCTTTCAGCTTCCTCATGACGCCGCACTTCCTCTACCACCATTTTCCTCCTTTGTGAGGCTGAAGCTTTGTGCCAAGCCAACTCCTCTTCCCAGCTGGACATGTCCCACAATGTCGTTGTACAAAATTGGAAGCAAAAACACTTTGTAAGATGAAGATTAATATTCAGGGGGAGTACGTGGTCCAGTCCAACCTGTGATCAATTATTGAACAGATCGTCCATCCATTCATTTATCTTCTTCCGCTGATCCTCGGCTGCTTCATCCAGCTCCTCCCGATAAATCCTGAGGCATTCCCGGGCCAGCAGAGAGACACAGCATCTCCAACATGCCCTGAACACCTCTGTAGGGAGGCGTCTGTGAGGCATTCTAACCTGATGAAGACAGCACAACCACATCATCTGTAAAAAGCAGAGACACAATCCTGCAGCCATCAAACCAGATCCCCTCAACACCCTGGCGAGGATAAATTCTATCCATAAGGGTTATGAACACAATTGTGACAAAGGGCTGCCCTGGCGGAGTCCAACCCTCACTGGAAGTGAGTCCGACTTATTGCCAGCAATGTAGACCAATCTCTAACACCGGTCATACAGGGAGCAGATTGGGCGGTCCGGTACCCCATGCTCCTGGAATACTACCCACAGGACAGGAATGCCTTCTCCACAAAACACATGGAGACTGGTGGGCAAACTCCCACGCACCCTCAAGGTCCCTGCCAAGAGAGGACCCTCCTCTCCAGAACCCCTGAATAGACCTTACCAGGAAGGCTGAGAAGTGTGATCGCACGATAGTTGGAACACACCCTTCGGGCCCCCTTCTTAAAAAGGGAGGCCGCCACCCAGGTCTGCCAATCCAGAGGCACTGGCCCCGATGTCCACGCAATGCTACAGAGTTGCCTCAACCAAGACAGCACCACAGCATTCAGGACCTTAAGGAATTCATCCAACTCCGGGGGTCTGTCATCAAGAAGCTTTTTGACAATCCCGGCAATCTCAGCCACAAAGATAGGTTGCTTCCTCATTGGAAGACGATTGAGGAGGTCTTCCAAGTATTCCTTCAACTGGTCTGCAACATCTTAAGTCAAGGTGAGCAGCACACCATCCCCACCATACAAGGTGTTGACAGTCTACTGATTCTCCCTCCTGAGATGGCGGATGGTGGTCCAGAATCGTTTCAAAGCCGTCCGGAAGACTCCATGGCTTCCCCAAACTCCACCCACGTCCGAGTTTTTGCCACAGCGACTTTCAAAGACTCGGCCTGCTTGGCCTGCTAGTACGCGTCAGCCTCCTCCAGAGTCTCATTGACCAAAAAAGCCCGATAGGACTCCTTCATCTGTCACAGCTGATGTCCACCAACGAGTTCTGAGATTGCCACAACAGGCACCAACAACCTTACGGCCACAGCTCCAATCAGCTGCATCAAAAATGGAGACACACAAAATTTCCCACACGGATTCAATGACCCCTATCTTCCTCAAAACATGATCGAAGCTCTCCGGAAGGTGGGAGTTGAAACTCCTGACAGGAGGTTCAGCCAGAAGCTCCCAGCAAACCCTCATAATACGTTTGGGCCTGCCAGGTCTGACTGGTATCCTCCCCCACTATTGGAGCCAACTCACCACCAGGTGTTGATCGGTTGACAGCTCTGTCCAAAACATGTGACAGCAAGTCACAACGAAAAAACTACATTCTGGGAAAAAAGTCTGGGAAGCCCGCTTACACACTTCCCCCAAAAGGAGGTTACCCAACATGCCTTGTGGGTTAGAAATAGGTAGAAAATAGTATTGCTTTTGTATGTATATTAGTGTATACATTTTTATTTTCATACCTAGATAGTATGCCCCTTTGTGTGTTCATATGTTATTGTTATTTTTGGTTGAGTGAGCGAGGCATTTGGTTTGATGATCTTCTGTTGGTTTGTGTGAGAGTATCAAAATAGACATTTTTAATGGGCATCTCAATTACTTGCTAAGTTTTTGCCATCTGTGGGTGGTCTGTATGTATCTCATGAGAGCATGTTGTGCTTAACAAAGAAGGAAAAAAAACAACCTTCAAGACAATAGCTTCAACAGACTTTTGTTGTCATGAGTCCTGTTTGACTGCTGGTTTTGTAGACGACCTCAAGCAATTTCAAGTATTGTTTATGTGTGCTACAAAGCTAAACTGACAATTATTCAGCTAACATACCAAAGAAAAGAAAATTATTTTGCAACACACTTGAACTACACTAGTGGCTATCCTAAAAGATCTGCAGTGATCTCAGCTGCCTGATGGAGCAGACAAAAAAAAGAAAAGACTGAAGAGACAAGAAGTAATGTCTGCCAAGTACAAAGATGGATGGAAATATACACGCTGGTGATAAAGTGCTACTCAGATCTGTGACTGCCTCGTCGGGTAATGAACTACCAAAAAAACTCCCATGATTTCTGATTCAACCGGTAACAAGACTGAGATAAAATGTTCCACTCAAAAGTGTTTAATGTCACGTAAACAGCTCGTGTTTAATAATTTATACTCCATTTCGAAGGCATTTTGATGACGGCCATAAAAGGTCATTTAATGCTGCTTGTTTGCTTATGGATTGTGGATTTACCATTCATGCCAAATCACAAGCATACAAGGTATGGCTAATGTTGATATTAACACAACAGTGACAAAACACTTGGCTGACCTCCCATCTTAAACGTTAAAGTCAGTTTACTACATGAATCATTTGTCAGTCAGGACTCAATCATAATCAAAATGTTTCCAGTTGAAACACTTGATTTTTACTTTCTGCACCTAGCAATGGTAATAACCGATCATGAATTATACATTTATTCCGTTGGCGTTCTTTTGGTTTTTTTTGGTGTCATTGTGGGTCTGTCTCGGCAGGGCAGAAGTTCAGCCGCGACTCAGTGGACCAAGGAATCAATTTTCCCATTTACATTCCCAATACTTTCTACCCCCTCTTAATTGCTTATCACCCATTCAAATTTTACCAATAGCAGTCCAAAAATATTTTGACTGGATTTAAGGGGCTGTTGGACATTTGTAACTGCAAATGCTTGGGCAACAAAAGCGTTTTGGAACATACCGTAAAATTAATGCTTCTATTTAGTTGACCTCTAACTCACTCACCTGGTCAAAAACAACTGTGGCTGTAGGCAACCTCCTGATAGAATTTTTGTTCAGGCCACAAGATGGCAGTAGCTACACTTGAAGTTAAATGAGTGGTCAAAATACAGCAGCCCTGCATGGCCTTTAAAATGTTGCTACTCAAAATCTTTGCCAGTTGCAACCTGGCTTGGTGATTGCCGCTGGTGGTGAGGACTGGAGCTCGGCAGCTGCTGGCGAATCACGTTAGCATTTCAATATGCGGAATGAAATTATGGAACGGATTGAGCAAGGAACTCAAACAATGTACCGAGATGAGCGAATTCAAAAATCAATACAAGCAGTTGATGTTTGCTAAATACAAGGCAGAAGAGTCTTGAACTTGCTTTATTATGCTTGCCTTATTATATTGATTGTTATATTTATTGTTCTATTATGATTGTTTTTATATTGTATTATTTATTTATCATTGCACTGATTATTATATGGAACAATATTATATGGAATACAGGAAGTGAATAATATGTACTGCACAAGATGTGGAATGGATGGGGGGTAGGATTAAATAAGCTTTGCTTCTTCCTACTCCTTTTGGACATGTGGAACTGTGAAATGATTCATGAGATGTATTCCATTGTAACCTGCCTGCATGTTCAAATAAAATGAAACCAAACCAAACCAATAACGGCCACAAGGTGGCAGAAGTGGATTTGATAAGACCTCGGCAGAGATCATGTTAAGGGACAATCACACATGACAGTAAGGAGGAAGTGAGAGAGTGCAGAGGAGTGTAGCGTGCAGAAGGTTACGCGTTTGTAGGGAAATTTGAACGCATGCACACACAGACACACACAGACACACAAACATACACAAACATAGTTCAGTTCCAAATGTGAAAATTGTAAATAGTTCCTGGTGCTTTTGATGTACAACAACCCCTTTTTTGTGTTGTTTATGTTGTTAAGTTGTTAAATATTTGTGTCAAAGTGAAAGTTATGCTTGAAATGAGAGAAAAAAAGAAAAAAATATTTTTCACAAAAAGCTGTTTTTCTCCCTTTTCTATTCGGGAACAGATATTTTCCTGAAAATTATAGATGCTCTACTGCTGATTACTAACGGACGGAAAAAGGAAAAAGACGGGAATCTAATCTTTGTTTTGTTAGGTTCCATGTTTCTATAGCCATAGAACACAATATTCTGTGTGCCGCTACTGAAGGGGTTGTCTTTTGAAAAATGTCTGGAATTGAATGAGTTGAGCTTTTTCACGCATAAAAATGGCTAAATGAATGAAAATACAAATACACTTTAAGGTATTCAGAAGTCGTGATATGGAGTGTAATGTCTGTGACTTGTTGTGTGCAACTTTAAGGGGCGGGGCCTGTAACATCAGCTAGCTAGATGTTAAACGAGTTGTGTTCAGCTGGGTGTTAGCAGTGTGGAGAATGCGAGTGACGATTGTGAGTTGTGGCTGACAGCAGCTCCTGTGTGAATGTTCACCACGTGTGTTCTCTGCTTGTTAATACAGCGAATGAAGCGCACCGTAAGTCTCTCCTTAACCACAAATAGTGGCATTTAAGTAGTATTCTACAAGGGTCACTAGGTGTCAGTAACATTACATCGATGAGACAATAGCCATCGCAGGAAGTACGCTGTCAGTGCTAACATATGTGCTATGTTATGTCTTATTGATGTCTCAGATGTCATATTTTCTCTTATTATGTCTACTATATTGGGCAATACGAGTGTAAAGGTGACTATGGGGTTAGAGTGATTGATTGCTACTGCTGTCATAAATGAGTTTTCTATGCTATAATTACAAAAATGTTCCATTTATGCATAAGGACCGCAGAAATTCATTCGGAAATTCATTCAAAAATGAAAAGAACACGTTTATATTTGACAGGAAGGGAACAACTCAATGAAAATGTCAGCTTGTGATGTAAAACGAGTGAGCTGAATGTGAGTTAAGGAAACGGTGTGACATTCGCAGGAGGCATAAGCCCTCCTCACTGGATTAAGACCACAATGTCAAACTCCGTTATTAGGTTAGACATGTGAGGATCCAGTGTGCCAGCGTGAAGTCGATAGTTCCTTGTGAAAGTGCTACACTTTCATATCCCGAAGAAGCACTTTTTACTAAACCAAATTCCAATACTATATTGCAGTTAAATAAAGTTTGCAGCCTGCGTTATTAGTTTAGGCGCGGCATGCAGATTTGCCACAGAGAGACAAGTCGCATTCATCACTGTGTCTGCAACACAGTTTGTGTGTGTGTGTTCATTCAGTGGCATTGGAAGAGTTGAAGGTAAGTGTGTGTGTGTGTGTGTGTGTGTGTGTGTGTATATACCCTCAAACGCCAATGAAAAGAGTTTGTCCTTCAGGCAAGTCTGACACGGACAAATTGAATTTTTCCCTTTCATTCCCCCTGAATGTTTGAATAGACTAAATATGCTTCACTCCTTCTTTCACTCCCCTCAACAATATCCCAAACAAAAAGCTGCTTTCAGGATTAAACTGAAATGCTGCCTTGCATAAACAGCGCACACACACCAACATAAAGCAGCATGCAACAGATGCTTACCACTCACACATTCAAAGCATTTTTGGTACAATGGAGACACAGATGTGAGATACTGTCGGCGTGAGAAACGTGTATGTCATTATAGCGCTACAGCTTCTCAAATAGCTGGGCTGAGGAGTTGGGGCGGGGCGTGAGAGGCAGGGAGGACAGATCTGCCAACATGTACACATTTTTTGTACTCTGACACTTACGCTTTGCTGCTCTCCAGGTACACACTTTGTTGGTTTCGGTTTCGAGTTCAGTCTGTGAAACTTGGATGCTCCTGTGTCTATCGAGCCTATCCCAGCTGACTTCGTCCGAGAGGTGGGGTACACCCTGGACAGGTCGCCAGTCAATCGCAGGGCACATAGAGAGCATTCACACTCACATTCATACCTATCAATAATTTCAAGTAGCCACGTGTTATATGTGGGAGGAAAACAGAGTACCCGGAGAAAACCCATACATGGGGAGAAATGCAAACTCCACACAGAGATGCCAAAGCGGAGATTCGAAACCAGATCTTCCAGATCCACTGTGTGACCCAATTTTGAATCAACATTTGCAATAAAAGTGACTGTTGTAACGTATCGATTCGTCCCAGATGCAATAACACTCCCGTTCCTTAGCCACGAAAGGAGGCAAAGAAGTTGTGGTTACTCACAGAGTCACACGCTCAATCCTGATAAAGAGCCAACGACACAGTTTTCTATTGGCCCATAGCGCATTGTCGAAATAATAATAAACAAGAAAAAAAAAGCAAAAATGGGAAAAATAGAGCAAATGGTATAATGTAACTAGAAAAGGCCACAATGTTGATAAGTAACTGATTGCCAGTTTTTTAATTATACTTATATTAGTACTTATATTATACTTATATTATATTATATTACAATTATAAGTAATAATAACACAATAATAACACAATTTGTCTTTAAATATACAGTCACCCCTGAATTTTGCAGTTTCACTGCATATTTAAGCAAATTGTATGTATCCTTGCCTAAATTAAGCATTTTCAAGCATAAAAATGGATAAATGAACTAAAATACAAACATAAGGCATTCAAAAGATGCAGTCAGTCGGTGATTAAATGTAGTATTCTACACTGGTCACTAGGTGTCAGTAGTGTTACTGACTGTTACTTACTAATGTTTGGTGAGACACGCAAGGATCAGACTGATGTCACTGATGTCACTTCCTGTCCACCTGTCTTTCCGGTCTCCTAGCTGATACATTTATAGTAACGCACACAAGCACCGGTCTAACTTATGTCGTAATTGCTTCTTTACTCTTATCTGGTCATCTAAAGTCTTTATTCATGCCTGAGCGATGCTGGTGCAGCTCATTCAGTAGTTTTTACAGATGATTAAATAAATATGATCAGGTGCTCAATTCAGTTGGGAGTGAGGCGTAGGGGGTTTCAACACACTTTCTAACATTTTATATACAATCTGTCCTCTGCCGCAGTTTGTTCTCCTCCTGCCCCTACTCCTGTCCCATCCCTTCCTCATACCTGTCCGCCCAAGCCCTCCTTCCTCGCTCCTCATTATCCTCTTTCACCGCGGCGGGCTGCAGCAGAGTGAAAACAGAGCAAGGACACTGGGCCGCTACCTCTTCTTATTATTATTCTGCAATCCTCTTCCCGCTTCCCTTTAAAGCTTTCTAACAGGTTTCCTTCGTGTGGCTCTTTGGTTTTAAATGTGGCATTCTACTGAGTTAATAAGCCATGTTTAAAGGGGCTTGAAACTTCTCCCCCCTTACAGCATAAAAGCGTCAAGAGATAGAAAATAACCTGGCAGAATGCAAAATGTCAAGGTGTAGATTTAAGAAGACAGGGCTAAATTGGCTATTATTTTTCCTCCCTCACTCCTGCCTAGCTGCGCTGTTGCTGGTCATTCTCTTTATTAATCAATGCTACCAATGAACGCATGAGGGGCGTCATCTTTTTCATTTCACTTCCAAAATTAACATCAAACTGTCAAAAAAACGGGTTCAAATGGTCTATTCGGCCAATCGTTCTCCGATTGATAACTGCAATCAGTTTGTCACATGTTAGTGTCAAATATGCAAGTCCGTCTATGTGTCAAGAGGAGGCAGCCACTTCTTTGACTCGTGCTGCCTTAACCCCTGACCTTTTGGCTATTTGGCCTGTCAGCACTGCTGCGTCCCAAAGCGCACACGAGAAGATGACAGCTAACCCACTGAGATAATCCACTCGTTTGACCGACCCTCTTCACGTAGGACGGGTGAAAAAAACATTTGTGTGGCGAGAAGAGAAGAGGTAAAAGGAATTTTATGTAGAATACACGACATTAATTACACCAACTTAATGCCTCTGCCCACTGCCAACACCACCAAGACCAGGGAAGGTGGTGGTCTCTAGGAGAAACAGGACACACCCAGTACATGTTCTCATTAAAGAGATCATTCGGATTTTTTGACATGAATTTGTATGACATCCTCATCAGCAGTGGACTATTTCAACAGTAACTCCCCCCCCCTTGGTCTCACGAGTGTTATATTTGTCTCCTGCCGTGTCCCTGTGCACTGTCGCCTCTCCATTCGTGTGTATGTGATGAAGATGGTCGCACTCTGCACTCTGTGTGTATGCTATCGGCCCTGCCTCCACCGAACAAGACAAAGAGACTGTATGACTGGCAAAAGAGCTCACTCCGTTCCTGCCGTTGTTCAAACACAAACACACCAAGGTGCTGAAACCAATGCACAGAGTGCACTCTCTTCCTGCCTGTTTGGAGGTGAGAGCTGAGGAAAACAGTCCTGCATGTACATGGCAATATATTAAGGCAAAATTATTGAGTTCATTTTCATTTATTGTGATTAACTAATTAATTTACTGTATTATTGTTCCAGGCGTAGTGCACACAGGACAGTTTTTGGTCACATTTTAATCTCTCTATCTTGAGACAGGTGATTTTGTGACACAATCGAAATAACTGAGATGAAAGGGAGGTTTTCAAGTTGAGCTGCATGGCAAACTGGTGAACGTGGCCTTTTTGCCTGGTATTCATTTATTCATTCAATTTGATCATTTGTATTGGTTGTAACATACTAAACTAACGAAAATATCCTGCTGTGATTTTTATAGCAATAGGAATAATATGAATAATTTTATGAATCATTTTCACAATGGGTGCCCTTTCTTCTGGCTCGAGCACCTGCCCGCCAAAATGTCCGTGCCTGCCTGTTGCTCCCGGAAGTTAACCCCCACAAAAATCGGGGATAAACTGTATAAAATTGCCCCTCTTGGTAAAGACCTATTTTTGATTAAATATATATTTAGAAACTATGTTTTAGACAAAATCAAAACTCATGTCAAAAAACATTATTATAAATGTTTTCTCTATTAATTAATCACCCAACAGATCCACAACAAAATAATTGGATTTTTTCTTTTTGTCGGAGCATTGCATTGTCGGTGAACGCTCATTTTTCAGGCTCAAATTTGCATAAAACATTTTTTTTTAAAAGTGTCCCACTGCCAAAGGTGATGAAGTGCATGCATGGAATAGTTAAGAATTCCAAAGATCTACACACAGCAGCTACAAAGAGACAAATAGAAAAGGAGAGCAGAAGTGGCTGGACACACACGGTGTGTGAAGAAGAGATGATAAAGAAAATCAGCAGTGGAGAAAGAACAGCAGATCTGAATTTACCAGAATAATGAAGAGATAGTGAGGAGTCCACGGCAGAGGCAGGGAACATGTGAGAGGGGCGGATAAACAGAAAGAGGTAGGCGGGAGGCATAATGGGCCTTTGAGTGGCGAGGAGAAGATGGAGATTTACGAGGAGAGAGGTATGAGTGTGGGGAAATACATGGTGAGATGGAGTGATTAGGAGTGGAGGGGCTAAATTGTGGCCATGTTTTTAACAACGTCTGTCATAAAAGTGGGATTTATAAGCAAGAAGACACACAAACAGTTGCTGGGAAATATACACGGTGTCTTGGAGAACTAAAAGCATTTATGCTGCTTTCATAGATGATAGACTCATGCTTTCTTCGGTGAGCAAATGCAATTTATATACAGTGGTGTGATAAAGTGTTTGCCCCCTTCCTCTTATTTTTTTGCATGTTTGTCACACTTAAATGTTTCTGATCATCAAACAAATTTAAATATTAGCCAAAGACAACACAACTGAACACAAAATGGCATTGTAAGTGAAACTTTTTATTATTAAGCAAGAAGAAAAATCCAAACCTTCTGGTTGGGCCCCCCTTAGCAGCAACAACTGCAATCAAGCGGTTGTGATAACTTGCAAGGAGTCTCTTCCAGCGCTGCCGTTTGACTGATGCTGCACTGAGCCTCGAAAACTCCGTCAAGTGTTTGTTCTTCAAATGCCGTGCTAAATTAAAGATTTTTAGCGTGCAGGATGCAAACTTCACCCTCACACATGGCAGATAAGTTAAACACGGCAGACATGCTTGTTTTGGTTAGGTGGACGCTACCCAAGATATGAGAGCAAGACACTACACTGCTCACAGGGATCGCTACAGGCTGCGATAATGCTTTTCCACGATCCCGATTAATTAGTAACGATACTTTATGAGAGTAATCTATACTCAACTCATATGAGTATCGCATCACTACTATAGCTGTAACATACCTCTGTAATTAATAAATCTGCCCAAAACAATACATCCTTTGTGTTTTATGAATCAATGCAGTGTTGCGATTCGAGTGAAAAGAGATAAGAAGCGCATTTCCTGTTCAGTCACACTGCATCTAGCTGTCGCTACTTACATGGACATGGTACAACAACTAAAAAGGAACAACAGCAGAAGCACAAACACAAAACCCAACCTCGTCTGATATGTAAACTCTATAAATAAACACCTGCATTTTGCAAAGCTTTTGTAAAACATGTTTTTGAGATCTGAGAAGAAAGGGCAGTTTTTCAAGCTAGGTTAAATAAGTCTGCGCTGAGACAGACATATGAAACAAAAACAGCAGAATGTGCCTGAGTAGGAAATATCTTCCTGCATGCTTGTTGTCCTGGCTGGCTGACGTCTTCACCGCAGCTTTCACAACTTAGCTGCACAACCAAGAAAGCCCACCTGTCCCATCTATTCTAATAAACAATTATGTGGGACACACATGCACGGAGCCTGAGATTGGCCTTGTCTTGCGTCGTTGTGGCTGCTGTGGTTTAACACAGATGTATGAGAGAAGCGAGTGGCGCGGAGAGCATTTATCTAGAGCCCTGCTTCTTCAGTATGCAAGTACACCTAACCAAAAAAAAAACACTTGGATGAGCTATTTTTCTTTCTGAAACAGTTTCACTGTCAACACAAAACAGCAAATGCATGCATGTACCATCTTTGTGTTTGTGTGTCTGTGTTATAACTGCACACACTGGCTGCTGCTTGACTGATTATTTACTCTTTTAGTGAAAACTAGAAGAGGGTATCGGAGATTAGGGATGCTCTGATGATTTTATGCTGATTTTATGCTGCCGACTCCGATACCGATCATCCATGAGTGAAACTGGCCAATACCGATAGCGATCACATGGATTAATTATACATTTTTGACTTTATTCATGATAAGGGCTATTGGCCACGGGTGCCGTATAAGGGGGGGAAGTCATGACAATTCCAAGGTCCCCTACCTGCCAGAGAGCCAAAAAATAGGTAATTTCTATTAAAATTACGAATAAAAAGGCAAGGGCACCGGGCCAGTATTCCTGGCGGCACCCCTGCTATCGGCTATATGAGCAAATCAAATCACCTTAATTTAGACAAAAACATATTTGAGTTACTTTTTGAGGAGAACATATATCACTTGTGAAACTTATAGAGTATGAGACGCCTTCTGTGAGGAAAGTTTGGATGTGAGCGTACATTGGTGTCGTGCATCATCAGCAGGACTTCCAGGTAGCACATAGGTGCGCTCCAAGTGGGAGAGCAGTCGGTGAACCCGGTGTCTTCCACCGCTGACAAAGGCCGGTCATCCCGTCTGATGTATTCAATGATTTTTCGAGTTATCTGACTGTTACGCACATACGGGTGAGTGTTGTCCAGCGTTTTGGCTGCGTCAGCTGCCGTTTGACTGATGATCGCACCGTGAGCCTCGAAAACACACCGCACTCCGTCAAGTGTTTGTTCCTTAGATGTTAACATTAAATTAAAGCTTTTTACCGTGCTACACCAGCGAGATACTGTATTTTTCATGGTATGAGTTTGCAGGAAAGTTCCACACGGCAGACATGTTTGTGTTTGTTGTGGCACACCTGCGCAGTGTGATGGAAAGTGGGAGGAGGACGCGACACATGATGTTGGGGCAAAACACGACGCTGCACACATGGACCTCTACAGCCTGCAGTAGTAGGATTTTGTGTTCGGCCTTGAAAGGCATTTATCGGCCGATCGTGTGCTTTTTCACGGAAATGGTCGATCGATCGGCACATCCCCACTGGAGATTAACGTAATGTAATAACAACAGTCACTCTTATTGCAAATGATGATCCAAAATCGGAGGAGAAGAGGCTGGAATGGTATTTCCAGCACGACTGGCAGAAAAGCAGTGAAATAGCTGCATATGTTATAAAACTGAAGGTATGGAGATGGCGTGTATGCATGCAGACCACAACAGCCATTAAAACAAGCAATACAGTGAGATTGGATTAAACGGCTGCAGCGTCTGGCAGCCATATTGCACTGACATCTTGACTACGATCTAACAGAAGGCAATTACAAGCCTCATCGGGATAAACACCAACACCAAGCCATCAGTCAAACCCATGTTTACAAACAGCGACGTCATAAAATACAGCCACTTACAAAATGTTAAGACTCTGTGTTGTAATATCGAACTGATATGTATCCTGTAGACAGATGTTATTCAGTATCGTTTAACAGCTTGAACTCTTATGCTTTTATTCATTACAAATGAATGGAACGCTCAAAATAATGTGTAGCAATGTTTTCCTGGGAACTACTTCAAAATGTATCATGTATTTATAATAAAAATGACTTCTTAGTAGGACACACCGGAATGTCCAGAGAGCAAAGTGACATCTTAGAGTCCATGGAGTCGTTTTCTGTGGTTGTTCATCCATTTATTTTCTGCCGCTTATCCTGTCACAAGTGAGCTGGAGCCTATCCCAGATGACTTTGGGTGAGAGGCAGGCAACGTCAAGTCAATACCAGGGCACATTAGGTAGCTGCGCAGCAACGAGAGGCGTTACGAGAAGAACACGCAAAGAGATGAAGTTATGTGAGATAAGCAGACTCACATTTAAAGCAGTAAGACTCCATAAGAATCATCATAGTGACCCTGGAAAACACAATTTACATCATTTCCATTGGGAGGGGAGGTCACCAAAGTCCCAGAAGGGATCATTGCTCTTCCACTGTATATATACAGTATGTATATATATATATCTATATATATGCTTGTGTCTGTATCTCCGAATGTTTGCACGTCGGATGTTCGTTAGTAGGGGACTTAGTGTGTATATATACTGTATATCCATATATCCATCCATCCATTTTCTATACCGCTTCATCCTCATTAGGGTCGCGGGGGCATGCTGGAGCCTATCCCAGCTGACTTCGGGCGACAGGCGGGGTACACCCTGGACTGGTCGCCAGCCAATCGCAGGACACATATAGACAAACAACCATTCAAACACATTCATACCTATGGACAATTTAGAGTCGCCAATTAACCTCACCTGCATGTTTTTGGGAATGTGGGAGGAAGCCGGAGTGCCCGGAGAAAACCCATGCGCACACGGGGAGAACATGCAAACTCCACACAGAAATGCCCCAAGGGAGAATCGAACCCAGGTCTTCCCGATCTCCAGGCTGTTCCTGTATTGGCCAACGTGCTAACCACTAGAGCACCGTGCGGCCTATATCCATATATATATATATATATATATATATATATATATATATATATACATATATACAGTATATATAGATCCCCCAGGACACCATCCGTAGTCTCATTAGGAGCATGCCCCCACGTTGTCAGGCATGCGTACAAGCACGTGGGGGCCACACAAACTACTGAGAATCATTTTGAGTTGCTACAATGACATTTTAGCAAAATGGACCAGTGTGCTGCATAATTTTTTCACTTTCATTTTTGGGGTGTCTTTGATTTCCCCCCTCTATAGGGTGATCATTTTCATTTCTATCAAATGATGTGGCATCATTTTGTTACTAATACATCACCCAC
Source organism: Dunckerocampus dactyliophorus (assembly GCF_027744805.1). Taxonomy (NCBI): domain Eukaryota; kingdom Metazoa; phylum Chordata; class Actinopteri; order Syngnathiformes; family Syngnathidae; genus Dunckerocampus; species Dunckerocampus dactyliophorus. The sequence goes on from NC_072823.1 coordinate 3,010,627, forward strand.
TTATTATCAGGAAACATATTCAACATCATTTTTCCCCCAGTTTAGATCTGATGTGTTTTCCAAGTGTTCCTTAAATTTTTTTAGCAGTATACACTGTATATATTTAATTGCAGACCAGGCAGTGAAATAATTCAATCTTTTCCAAATCACATTTGAACATTCAGTGCAGGTCACATTTTTCAGAAGACTGAGTTCGAAGCAACATTGGTATCTTCTTTTGTTGGCTTCACAAACAGATACTGCTCCACAGGACACTGATATTACATCAGAATGTAACAGTAAGACTGGCAGTGTGAGCATAAAAGTGGGTGGTCTTGAACCTGAGGCCTTGCTAGCGTTGTACATTTGTCCATCTTGCCTATTTTTGCTGTGTACATGAGAGAAAATACAAAATGCTGTATTGGCCAAAATACACTCCTGATCCAAATTTTAAGACTAAAATTAACAGAAAATTTGCTAGAATTTACATTTTGCACTGTTGGATCTTAAGGAGGTTCTAAGTAGAGCTTCAAAATGCAAAAATAAGAAATGGGAGTGAGACAAATACATTTTTGAGTCAGCAATTTTTTAAAACAACCGTGAAAGTGAAATAGGCTGTCAGCTGATCAAAAGTCTAAAACCCTAGCTCAAAAAAGCCCCAAAACACCCCTAAAATAGAAATAAATTATTCAAAAAAGGAGTCAGTAATGACTAGCTGCACCATTCTTGTTAATCACCTCAAAAATGTATTTGAGCATGCTGTCAGTGTTTCCAGGAGGCTAGTGAGAATGTTGCTCCAGATGGTGAAGATGGCTTCACGGAGGACATCCACTGTCTGGAACTGATCTTCATTTTTGTAAACTTCCCTTGCCATCCATCCCCAAATGTTTTCATTTGCCTTTAGATCAGGGGAACATGCAGGATGGTCCAAAAGAGTGACGTTATTCCTTTAGAATAGTTCTTTCTTAGGGAGACATTGTCAACGGCAGCATCAACCTGTTGAAAAAGCCAGTCATTACCACACAGACGAGACCCTTCAGTCATGAGCGATTGCCCCTGCAACATCTCCACATAGCCATCTGCCGTTTGACGCCCCTGCACAACCTTAAGCTCCATTGAAGGAAAAAGCACCCCAGATCATGATGGCGCCCCCTCCACTGTGGCGTGTAGAAAGCATCTCAGGTGGGATCTCCTTGTCATGCCAGTAACATTGACAGCAGGCAGTTAACAGAATTACTACTGCAACAACACACCATCAGTAGGGAACTAACCTGTCTCGCAACGGTCTAATCCCAGCTCACGTTCCCTATTTTCACACTTGGTGAACTCTGCTCCACAAAAAGTGACATCGCTATGAACACTTGGCCGCCACAGGCTAGTTACCCCCGTGGTAACTTTTCTGACACGTCCTGTTTGAAACCCAAAAAGTCCGAAGGATCCTGATGGAAGTCATCATGCTCCGTTTTATTTCTCATCAGAGAATAAAGCTTTTATTCTGCCTTTCGATGTCCCATGTCTGGTGCAAATTTGCACATGCAATTTTGTGGTGTTGAATGAGACGAGGCATTTGAAGGCCTTTTTTATTCTTAAAACCCTTCTCTTGCAGAGTGCTGATGGTTATCGGACTGCACTCCGCACCAGTAAGAAACTCCATTTGGGCGAAGGATTGTCCCGCGTCTTGACGGCTCAGGACCGGTGAACTTTTTTTGGGTCAACCGCTTGACTTTTTTGTTCCATAACCTTCGGGATTCTAAAGAAGTTTCAAACGACTGTTTTGCTGCGTCCAACCTCAGTAGCAATGGCGCACTGCGAGAGGCCTTGCTTATGCAGCTCAACAATCTGACCGCGTTCAAAGAGAGAATGCTTTTGTGCCTTTGCCATCAGGAGATCATGACAGTGTGAATACCGGACAGAAAAGGACATTCAATCCACATTTTTGCCAAGATTTGGGCTTTTAAAGGCAGTGGTCTCAAACTTTTGATCAGCTGATGAACAGCTTATTTCACTTTAATGCTTGTTTGCAGTAAACTGCTTAAGCATAAAGTGTTTTGTCCCATTTCTCCATTTTGAAGCTCTACTTAGAACCTCCTTAAGATCCAACAGTGCAAAATGCAAATTCTTGTAATTTTTCATCTGGTTTTAAAATGTTGTGCTCTTTTTTTTTAAGAGCCATTTTTGATTTTATATCTTTATCAAATATTTTTAAGACAAAAAAACATGTTTTCAATATCAGTTAAGTCACATTTAATCGTGTTTTATTAATGATGTACAGTTGGTGCTTGACAGTTGTTTTATGTTAAAATTAGCGTCATAACTCCTGATTTTGCTAAAGTTGCAGTCGCATTTGTGGTTCGGTACTCTGCTCCAGACCAAAAGACCAAAAAAAAACAACGGGACACGATTGAGCAGCTTTCTCGACTTATTACGTCAAAGAACTCAAATATTCTGCTATAAAATTGTGTTTCACTATTTTTATCAGCTCATATTTCACCAAAAGCTTCTAAAAGATAATTTTAAAGAGCTGACATGAGTTGCCTGCCATTGCCAAAATAATGACATGATCAGTGCGTGTAAACTTCTGTATGTAATGTGAAGTATCGTGGAACAGACCGTATGTGGCATATGTGAACCTTTTTCCTCTGCTCTCTTTCATCCAAACTTGAGTCACAGATTGCAGAGTTTTTGCCTCCCTTTGCACCGCCATCAGTTTCCTTGCCATCGTTCTCCACCACCATGTCCCTCCACTCTTGTACTTGCCTTCCATCTTCATTAGTATGTTTTTTTTTTCCTGTAGGTTTTCATGTGGCCCATATATGCTGTAGCTACTGTTTTGTCTACAGACCTTCTGCCCCCATTCTTTCAGTCAGCCTCCACTTTGTTCTTTTTGATGAGGTCGAAGAAACAAAAGACCGATGCTTGGACCTTGACATTCACTGCTACTATAAAGAAAGATCCAGGCGACATCACCAAACTCCTACAAGGGTACGATGAGCTCCATAAAATTGGTGCAATGACAGACAGTTTGTGTATGCAGTGGTACCGGCTTATGTCAGACTGACTCACGTAAGCGGTTGTCAACATAACCAAAACTAGCCATTGCTTACACATTTATTTGTGACTTTCATTGGACATGTAAGGAGAATGGGCGATAATAAAAGAACTTCAAAGCTACGGCAGGTTCCAAATATAAATGGGTGCATTTAATGGAAAAGGGCGTGAAAGAACAGCTCAGAAGTCTGCCACAAAAGAAGAAGGTACCCTTGGTCCTATGTTGAAGCTTTGAGGGTAAGTGCCAGTTTCTTTCCTGTTGGCCCTCCCAACCGTCATGGTTTGGTTTGGGTTCATTTATTTTGAATATTCACATAGGTTACATTGGAACACCTCATGTTTCAATTCACAATTCCACATGTCCGAAAAGGAGGAGGAAGGAGCAGATCTTATTTAATCCTACCTCCTCTCTGTTTGGCATCAATTGCTAATTCATTTGTTTACTTCCTGTATTCAACATGTACCATTTACCAAATCTGTGGCAACACAGGAAAATGATCAGGGTGTGTTACAGTAGAGTTAAGGTTTGTAGTTCGCTGTATCATTTCACGTTCCCACCATTTTTATTGTTCCTGTTGATGTGGTTCTGGCTCAAAATCCATGTCTTTCTCAACATCAATCCAAGTTTTTGAGATTGCGATTACTTTGAAGGATTCATTGAATATTTCTTGATGTTATTGTAATCTGGCCTTGTTTGTAATATAGAAAAAAGTAATATTGTTTCTCTTTTGTTGTTGTCCGGATCTATATCAATCTCTAATCCAATAGTTTGTGGTATGGATATGTCTTCGTGTCCTGCATGGTCATGTGGTGTCTTAATATTTATCCAGATCCTTGATCCTTATATCTTTGACAAAAAGCACTCTGGCCTCTTGTGCTCGTCCATTTAGGTTGATGTCGATTTTGCAGTTGGCGCTCCAATTACCTTGAATTTTTTTTCTATTTTTTTTCAAGTCTGATGCTCATTCATGTAGACGTTTGTATCTTTCAGCTTCTTTCCCTGTTTCAGCAGTGCAGTTTTGAATTTCCTATTGGTGAACCTTTTAGGCAGAATGTCCCTCGCTTGTACATTACGTTACAGGGAGGGCTTTTCACTAGCCTGGACAGGCACGCACAATGCAAAATGTATTGCAAACTTGCCGTCCATAAGGGCGGATTGTCACAATCAGGGTTGACCGAACGCGTAGCATCCCTAACACACACAGACAGTGTTCAAGCAGTTTCCTGCTAACTGCACAATGCTTGGGGAGACAGAGATTAATAGCCTTGCAGACTGGCAGAGTAACTCCCACTTAATTCCTTTGTGTCAATGTCAGCCTGTGGCATAAAATGTGTCTGTGTCTGTGTGTGTCCATTATTACAAGTATAATTGCAGAGGCATTTAAAATGTTTCCCTCAAGGGTCCTGCTGCTATCCAATAAAGTTTTCATACCACAAGAGAGGAAGCGAGTGACTGATAGAGAGGACTGTGTGTTGAAAGTTAAAGCGAGAGTTGGGAAGATATGCAGATGTTTACCTCCGAAATGCACAGAATTTAAATGATGAGCTAAGCGTCCTGAGGACTCTAGGTAATACACGTACATAATATGGGCAAAAGTATTGGGACAACTGCACAGGAAGTGGAAATCTATGCAACTGGAACAGCGTCAACACTTTCTAGAAGACTTAAAGGAAAACTGGCCTTGACTTGAATTTTGCCCATCATCCGCAATCCTTATGTGAGACATGAACACATATGTCTTTTTCTTTTCTGTGCGTTCTAAAGATATAAAAGCAGCTAAAACACCTTAGCTAAAAATGCACGTAATGGGAAACACTTATTCTGCCTGTAAAGCCTTCTGAAAAAAACTAGAAAAAGCGCCAACAACGCTCCATTTACATGAAATGTGAGGTGCATATTAACCAAGCTACAGTGACATTGTTATTATTATTTTTAACATTGTTACACTGATAGAACTCCATTACTGGTGTATTGACGGTGTTCTGGGTGATGTGAAACGGTATTTTTTTTAAACAGCATCCTGTGTGTGTGTGTGCGTGTATACAGTACAGACGATACAAGAATGATGACATTTGCCGCTTCATTGTGCATTTTTGGCTGGTGCGATTTAAACTCCGGAGTGACTTATAGTGCAGAAAATGCGGTACTACAAATAACGTATCTTTTTTCATCTATCTTTGTCAGAGAGAACATTTCAGTGCTTTGGCGCGAGATAGCAGGAGATACAAAACTAACTGAGTATCTACCTATTGTCATTCATGCAACATTTATGTTTGGTGGTGTCCTGTGAATGTCAAATAGGTGCTCAATAAAGGTTGGGAAACACTGTTCTACTTGTCGTGACTTGTTAAGATAAAGAATTATGGTTCTGGCTAAGCTAAGGCTGCAAGCCCAACTTTGACTGCAAAGCAGGCAGATTAGGGAAACCACGTATTTGCTCTGATGTCATGGACTACCACTGATTTAAGGTCAAATAATACACTGGAATATTGACTGAGTGTGTGAAAGTTGAGCAATAGAGAAGACAGAAAGGGAGGAAGAGAAGATTAGCGGAGCTGTGAATCTCCAAGGATGAATGGGCTTTTATTAAAAGCAGATGAGAAGAATGCATGACAACTACTCTTCCCCTCGCCACCCACCTCTAGGATTTACTGATCATATTTCGACTGGATAGACTGTACCTGAGAAGTTTACCTAACTAAACGGCTCAAAGTACATCTTGTTCATTTAGATGAGAGGCAAAGTGAGAAACATACAAATACATCCTTCTGACAGTCAGCCATTTCCTTTTTACTGTAAATTTGGATTATTTTCTTCATAGAGAGTAATCATTCGTTGTTAGAACACTTTCTAACCCCACTTTTGAACCCTCAAATACCCACTGGAAGACTTCTAAACGTGAGCTCCCTCGGTCAAAATCCATAGAGTGGATGTGTTTTACAGACTCTCAACAGACAGAGATGAAGAAATTCACATGAAGTCCACTGGAAATGACAAGGAAGGATGCTGCAGTGAAGCAGGAGCAGCCCAGGGTGCACCCTGGGTTCGTTCACCAGCTTGCAAGAGGAGCTTTAATTAAGGACTTTCAAATACATTTTACACCTCAGTCATTTATTTTTAAGTAATCTTTTTCCAGATTTTCAATTCGATTGAATAGCAAGTTCTTTGTAAAAGTAAATATTTTGCATTTTTCAAAATCCAAAACTCCCCGGGAGCGGCATGGCTCCTGTGGTAGAGTGGTTGTCTCCCAACCTGAAGATTGCGGGCTCGATCCTCCGTCCTCCCGTCATCGTGTCCATCCTTGGACAAGATACTGAACCCCCAGTTGCTCCTGATGCTGCGTCATCTGTCGGTAAATGTTCTAGCAGTGTCAAAGCGCTTTGAGTGCCTTGGAGGTGGAAAAGCGCTATACAAGTGAAAGACCATTTACCATTTTACCATTCACTTGGCTGGCATTCTGATTTGCATTGCATTACAAGGAGTCATCCCTTCATGTGACTTCTAAAGAGTGAGGGTCAAAAAAACATTCCAACATGAAAATGCTGCCTTTCAGATCATTTGGACTGTGCGTGTCGTGATTGATTGTCTCACTATGGTTCTTTTATGTTTTTACGGTTCATTTATAACCGTTGTTTAGTGGGGTGTAGACAGGGGAACAGTCATTATGTCCTCCCTGGTGAATGATGGACTTCGCCAGGTGCAAAGATAATCATCAACAGTTGCAATATTTCATATAGTCTGGATCATTTTGGAGCAAATTGTCAGTTTAGATGTGGAAGTGAGTCGATGGTGTATTTATTGGGTAGTTTTGTTTTATATTTGTGGAAATACATCATGCACTGTTTGTTCAGTCTATTAATGTCAGCTGTGGGTTGGTTGTATGGTCAAATCCAGGGACTGTTTTTGCAAGTACGCTACGTTGTAGAACAGTCTTGGCTCGTCATCATGTATGAATGTCTCAGACTCTCACGGAACAAGATGTTCCTTTACAATTATGTTTTCCCCCAACAAGTCCTGAGTGAGTTTGTGGACCATTGCAGCAAGTTTCTGGGATTGTACCATGGCTTTGCTTTTGCTGTTTTGGGTGATACACTTGTTGACATCAGACAATAAATCCGGCCATGGAAATATCACACCAAAATACCAGGCTGACCCTCAGACTTTGTTGTTCCCACACACACACAAGAAAAAGAAGATGCAGAAATGAAAGGACACCCATCAAGTCAGAAAGAGTAACAAAGCAAGAGGGCAATAGAGACGCACGCTGCAAAGATCATGTGTTTGATCAGTACAATTTCCTCTCTGACATTGTCTTTCTCTTGGGGGTCCACAGTGCATTAAAAGCTCATTTGTACTTTTGAGCAAACCCTTCCCCTCTGCTTCGGTTAGTTGTAGTGTTGGTCTTGCAGTGATTAAGATGATGATTGTCATTTGTTCTCTCATTGACCTTCTTAATGATAAGGTTCAACTATGCAGGCACTCTTGCTTACTATGAACATTCTGGAGTTGGGATGTCCAACTGGGATGTTAATATAACATATAAAAATAACCTACGTTGCAGTGTTTCCCAGTGTTTTATTTGTTGAGTCAAGGCACATATTTTTCATTCGATAAATCCGACGGCATACCACTGAACAGAAATGTATGAATGGCAACAGGTGGGCACACAAGTTCATCATGCACCTTCTGCCATCTAGTGAAAGAGGAGTTATACGTGAATTGAATTGAATTGAATTGTTATACGTCACTGGAATAGACAGATGAGCAAATATACCTTATTTGTAGTCAATAAATAAATCCATTACAGAGAGATAAGAATATCCATTTATTGTTTTCCATTGTCTTACTGTTTATTTAGACAACACATACACCCATCATAAAGACCTAATAAAGCACTGTGGAGGAATTTTGTCCCACTCATCTTTGCAGAATTGTTGTCATTCAGCCACACTGGAGAGTTTTCTAGCATGAAGCTCCTTTTTAAGGTCATGCCACAGCATCTCAATAGGATTCAGGTCAGGACTTTGACTAGGCCACTCCAAAGTCTTCAGCCATTCAGAGGTGGACTTGCTGGTGTGCTTTGGATCATTGTACTCCTGAAGAACCCAAGTTGGTTTCAGCTTGAGGTCACCAACAGATGTCCAGACATTCTCCTTCAGGATTTTTTGTTAGACAGCAGAATTCATGGTTCTATTTATCACGGCAAGTCTTCCAGGTCCTGAAGCAGCAAAACAGCCCCAGACCATCACACTACCACCACCATATTTTACTGTTGGTATGATGTTCTTTTTACGCCAGATGTAATGGGACACACACCTTTCAAAAAGTTTAATTTTTGTCTCATCAGACCACAGAGTGTTTTCCCAAAGGTCTTGGGGATCATCAAGATGTTTTCTAGCAAAATTTAGACAAGGCTTAATGTTCTTTTTTTTCAGCAGTGGTTTTGGTCTTGGGACTCTGCCATGCAGGCCGTTTTTGCCCAGCGTCTGTCTTATGGTGGAGTCATGAACACTGACCTTAACTGAGTTAAATGAGGCCTGCAGTCCTTTGGATGTTGTTGGGGGTCTTTTGTGACCTCTTGGATGAGTCGTCGCTGCGCTCTTGGGGTAATTTTGGTTGGCCAGCCACTCCTGGGAAGGTTGAGTAATTGGGCACTTATACAGTTGGAACATTTAGATAAGGAAGTATGAGGAAATGATCAATATGTAGTTTTTTAAGTCCATTCTTTCTGCATTTCACATTTTCCTGAGCACTTTCCAGGTCGAAGTATAGTATATTTTTAGTGTAAATTTAGCATGGTTCTCAATGTAAACTGGAGCGTGTTCACAAAAAGAAAGTGGTTCAGCAGCCTTTCCACCTTTCTCGGCATTTTTTGGTTGTTTCTTTAACTTTTTTCCCTTTATGATGAACTATGTTAACATTAACGTTTTGAACAATTTCCACATGCGAGAACAGCGCATGTATGCAGCATTTTCACTCAGATTTGACATCACTTCCAGTTATAAATACACTTATTTGCCCCAAATACGCTAATTTCTGCTGGCTTCAAAACAGACAGGAAACCAGACAAGTTCTTTGAGAATAATGAGAGGTACAATTGAATAAATCTTGCATGCAAGGAGACAAATTAATACATCCTAAACAGAGGGCTTCCCGAGAAAATGTCTAACTTCGACAGGAAAAGATGTGACTATATAGGATGTACATATGCGAGGGGAGGAGTAATCTAAAATCAGAGACTAAAGCTTTCGTAAAAGGCCCAGACGCTCAGGGTTGTTGAGTCGGAGCATGTGAAGGACTTGTTCTGGAGACAAGAGGCCTCTAGCCTTGAGCAGATAATCATAATGCATATCATAGCAGAAATACTTATGTATATTAGTGCATAGTTCTAATATCAGTCAAAATCGGTCACACTTACATAAGGTACACAAAAATACAGTAGTTACTGAGGAACTAATGAAGAACTAATAAAAAACTAATGAGGAACTAATGACTAAAGCGCATTAATTTAGACCAGTTACTGAGTAACTATTGAAGAACTATTGAGTACAGTATAGTTACTGACGAACTAAGGCGCATAAATTTAGAGTAGTTAGAACTAATGAGTAACTAATGAGTAGTGGTTAGGGTTAGGTAGGTTCCTTCCTCATTAACTCCTGTAATTTTGTGTAAAAAAATTCACGGTGGGAAAAGTTTTAAATTCATTCATGGGAGCGGGTTTGTAAACACAAAACATCATAAGACAGAAACCTGGTCAACTGAGGACCACCTGTGTTAACGTTTTAAGTAGCATTTTAACATTCTTAACGGCCATACGAGGGTAAAAACCGGCTAACTCCTGCCAGTAAGGCTGGATTTAATCCAGACGGAGACAGACTTCTCTGTACGGGATTTTAGAAACAATGGTCATGAATAAACGATATATCTGACAAGTTTTCTAGAAATGCCATTGACAGATGGGCGCGGGTTGTCACGTAACAACCTGCAAGGGTGAATGTCACACAAGGTTTCTGAGGAGCAAATTGCTCATCGCTGCCAAAAGAAGTGGCTTTTTGGTGTGACAATTTATGATGCTGCTTTTGATCTGTTTTGAATGTTTGGCACTTGGATTGAATCAGATGACAGCTAGCGGCCTCCGATTCCGCGTGTCTTCCGTAATTGGAAATGCATGATTATGTTGTATCAGAAGCAGCCGAGCAGAGCATCAGCCTGTGTGCATGCTGTGCACACAGGAGTACTGACGAAGTCAACGCTGAAATCAATAAGGTAAGAGCAAGACGGGAATTATTTTACAGTATTTCTTTCCAGGAACAGCACATGGGCTAATGAAAGTTGATTCTCTGCAGAACACTGACAGGCACGTTTGCCGAAAGGATGAGGAGGAATTTAGACTTCATATGGGAAAAATCGAGCAAATTGACCCAGTGAATGAGGGAAGTGTTTCATTACATGTCCCCGGGGTGTGCAGGGTAATAAGGTTAAAGCTAGGGGCACGAACCGGAGGATCAAGGCACGCAGGCAGGCCAGGATGAAGATCAAAAACAGTGTAGCGCTGTAATGACACTGTTGTAAAACCAACCCTCCGCCCCCTCACAGAGTCTTGTCTCAATTCAGCTCCCAAGAATAAGATAACACAAGTGTGCACAGGTCATGAAAGGATTAGCTGATGCATTAGCAGCACCGAGAAGTAAGAGGAGCGAATAAATCACATTTTATTTCACTCCTTCCTACATTTCTACTTTAATTGTCATGTACTTTTACAGAGAACACGATCAGCCTCAATAGAACCAGCAGAAAAGCGTAACCAGGATTGCACAAACCATTGGAGCACACTAGCACAGGTATACAGTGGATTACATTGCATTACACAAAAAGTGTCACGTCATCATCATGAAGTACTGTGCGCTCCCACGACGTGCGTGCAGATGTCGGCGTGGATGCAAATACCAGACGGAAGGAGCAGATGTACTACAGGAGTCCATCAGATAAGTGAAGGGTGTAACGGGGGTGGTGTAATTGTAATTTGTTTTTCTTTTTGTGTTTTACACTTCTCGGCTACAAAGATACACCAGAAAAGGAATGTACCAACTCCCCGGAGCTGATTGATCCAAACGTTATCACTTCCTATAATCTGGGATTTGGTACGTTCCCTTTCCGGCTGGTGTAATTGCAATTTGGGTTGCTTTTTGTTAACCTGTTTTGCACTTCTCGCCCACCGTAGTTTTGCCCTGACCCCTGTGTTTCCTCCAATCAGCTGTGTCCTCCTTCTTGTGCCTAGCCCAGGTGTGTCTTGTAGTGTAGTCTGCGCATTTAGTTCCGTCACATGTCGTTGTGGTGAGTCTGTGCCGTGACCGTTTATGCTGTGTAGTTACTTGCATGGTTTGTGTGTTTTGGACTTCATAACCTAAAACTTTGTAGTTTTGGACCGTGAGCAGGGGCGTATTTAGTCATTTAGGGGCCCAAAGCAAACACAGTGATTTGGGGCCCCCACATCCATGTACACGGAACAAAAATCTGGTGTAACATTTACTTTAAAAAAAGTGCAGTATCTTTTTCCACGTAGACAATCTAAGTAAATATTACAAGGGTTATGCTCATGTAAACTACACATCATCTACTTGCTTTTTAACAATGATTTAAAAAAACTAACATTTACTAGCATATTGCTTTACCTCATAAAACTTCACTTAAAAACGTGTAGATATTTTTACTTAGAGTGTGCTTGTAAATTCTTTACATTTTTCAAGTAATCCCTACTTGCTTATTAAAAACATCCTACAGAAATGTCTTAGTTAATATACGCTGTACTATCCAGCATATGTAGCTAAATTACGACCATTTCTAAACTCGGAACGTCTCCTATACTTCAGAACTACAACTAATCGTTTAAATGCTGTGCCGCTCACAAGTTGCCAGCTCATTCTTTAGCAGAAGCCAGTCAGGAAATCTCGGGGTCTTGTCTGCCTAATGCTAAGTCCGCCTGTGATTTAGTGCAGCAGACTACCTGAGGTCGTCAAAGAATGTTTCTCATGTGTTTTCTTTTGACCAGCAAAGTTTGAATATTAGTCTCGGCTCAGTTGTAGCTTTGTAACCACTCAGGTTGTTGCCATTTATGAATCTTTTATAGCGAACACTTGAATGTCATACTAAGACTAACAAAACCCCTGTCTGGATAGGCAGTACACTTTCAATACACACACACACACATGAATGGAGCTGGCTGAAGGGCAGAGGGGCAGGGTTTAGAGGTGACCAGTGTCCAGGTGTGTCTCTCCAATTATCTGTTACTGCCGCCTCTTCAAAGTACACACACACACATGCACACAGTAGGTCGAACTCCCCTTTCATCTATCTCAAAAACACAATTAAAGCACCTCAGAGCTCCAGCACCTGCTCGCCCACTGTACAGGAGGCAGGAAGGCGTGAGGTCCGGGAGGAAGGCGGTTTGATGCTATTCAACATAAGAATGCAGCAGGCCAAGGAGGAAGGAGAAGTAAGGGATGACAAAAAAGGAGGATTTTTAAGGCAGATGGTTTTGTGTGGAGAGGAAAGCAGATGATGGAGGAGGTGTGGGAGAGAAAATGGTTAAACAAAGTAATAAGGAGAGCTGAACGCTGTGGGGTGGCGAGAAGAAAGAAGGGAAACGGGTGCAGATCAAAGAAGAGAAGGTTGATCCAGAAATAGTGAGAGGCAGAGTTTAAACAAAGCAGGCCAGGCCACCACGTAGCAAACTCTTCCTCTTAGAAGCCTTTACTTGCCTCGTACTGTCTATATTTCCGTGTCTTCACAAACACAAGTATTATCGTATTGAACCAAAAAACAGCAAAATGTGAAAAATGAAAACATTTTGAAATTTAAAAAATTGGGACAGAGTGAAACCGCAAAATTTGAAGCACAAAGTTGCTGCGGATTCACTGTATTTTTATGGTGATTGTTGTGTTTTCATATATTTTATTCTCTTATCTAGCAGAGCTGATGTGGTCATTTTATTGGACGTCTACAATGACAATATAGTGTTTGTACTAGTCTTTCTTCCGGTGGCTAACAATGTAAAAAATAAAATAAAACACAGTGGTGCCTCGGTTAACGTCTGCCATGGTTAGCGTCTTTCTTCTAGACATTAATCTTATGTTATGAAATAAAGAAGGGGCTTTCTTACAGTATTTTCAAATGTGTAAAACAGCACATCATATCCTCAAGCATGCTGTAAGGCGGGGGTCCCCAACCAAACACTTAAAGTAAATACTTTTTTTTTTTTTAATGTAAATAACTACATTGAATTTTATGTAAATGGATGTCAATTTTGGAAACATGGGACATTATTTTATTCAAAAAAGTAATATATGGTTACAAATCCCACAGTTTTGCATGTTTATGTTTGCTGCAAGTGCCGACCTATCCCACTTTGTTCCACGGTCCTTGAACGCACCATCTCACTTTCTCCCACGCTGCGCAGATAGACTACTAGTCTATATTTTTCACGTTTTCTTTTACCTTGTATTTGGTCCCAAATACTGATACAGTGTGGGAACGCATAAAGGTAAGATTTGATGATGATGCTAATGTGCATATTTGTTCGGTCCACAACCTCTAGTTAATTCATGCTAGCACACACATCAAACAGTGACGTAAAATCTTCTCTCTGAAAAACAAACTCCATGTTCGTACTGGTGGATGGTGGGTCTGTTTTCATTTGGTGCTTTTAATTTGATGTAGTTCCCGTCTTAGTTTTAGACAATATATAAATAAGATAAAGCCTTTTACCAGCAGCCCAGGCTCTCTCATTGTTTAAGAGACAAACTAGTCAGCTAGTCCCACGATACCTGGTGCATGTCTCCACAATCGATTAATCTAAGGATTTGTGGCTGATTCTTATTGATCCAGAAGACTGCAACTGATGCAGCCGTATCTCTCTCATGTTGAATACGGATATCCTCGGATCGGTTTATCGTGCACAACCCTACTGAGTATGTGTAACACACAAAACGGTTGGAAAATGTCAGAATTATGTCTAACATCCCGTTTGCGTCTGTTAAAAGGCCATGCTCTGCCCAATGCCTCATCACAACAGTCCTAGTTAGTTGTCGTTTACTCTTATTTTGTCTACTATATTAGGTATTACGAGTCTAACGTTGACTATAGGGTGTTATTTCATGTCTGGAGGGCGCTAATAATGTAAAAAAAGTTGTAAACACGTTTTCTATGTTCAAAATACAAACATATTCCATTTAGAAATAAGGAATCTGCATCTGTATCTGTGTCTGTGTCTGCGTCTGCGTCTGCGTCTGCGTCTGCGTCTGCGTCTGCGTCTGTGTCTTTATCTGCATCTGTATCTGTGTCTGTCTCTGTGTCTGCGTCTGCGTCTTTATCTGTATCTGCATCTGTATCTGTGTCTGTGTCTGTGTCTGCGTCTGTGTCTGCATCTGCGTCTTTATCTGTGTCTGTGTCTGTGTCTGTGTCTGCATCTGCGTCTTTATCTGTGTCTGTGTCTGTGTCTGTGTCTGTGTCTGTGTCTGTGTCTGCGTCTGCGTCTGCGTCTGCGTCTTTATCTGTATCTGCATCTGCATCTGCATCTGTTCACCCATCTAAATGATCCGTATCCGTATCTGTACTCGAAGTGGGTGGGGCTTAAATCGGTACATTATTTTAAGTCTGAAATTGACATGATTGATCAGAAGTTGCTATATTTATTGTTTATTGTTCAACTATATGTGTACTGCGTACGTGTGTAAGTGTTATGTTACACTTTATTATTTTATTATTGTTTAATCATCTGTGTGAAGTTGGTGTTTCACACAAATATCCAGTGATGGCAAACAGGGAAGTAATCTGTCAGCATTGTTCACTGTAGTTTATCAACTTTAGATACGAGCTGAGCTGAGGAACCTAAAAAAAACCTCATCCAGAGTGGAGGTGACTAACGCGACACGAGCTGTTTTCAACTCTGTCTTGCCAATTGCACCGCGTACGTGAGTGAGGCACGGCTCCTCTCTGACTGCAGCCTGCAGCAAGTCTGTATAGGGAGGGGTGGTCATAAGTAGTTACCCAAAAGTAGTACAAAAGAAAATAGTTTGAGTGTCGCACCCCACCGAGAGTTTGCCGGTAACACTTGAAATGATGAGCATGCACACTCCCATGTTATGTACCTCTCGCCAACCACAACCCCAAGAGTATCGTGGGAGAGATCTTGTTTTAAACACCCACGTTGACAATGCTGCCAAGTCCACATTATGAACGCCTCCGAACATGAAGACACAAGTGCACCAACGCTTCCTCGACGTACTGAGCGGAGCATTTGACTGCATTTTACATTGTACATTGCGTGCCCAAAATAGTAGCAACAAAGGCCTTCGTTCAAACACATCGATCATGCTAACACCTGCTAACACATTAGGAAGTGCTAACCTATTTGTCCTCCACTGCTGTACACAGCTTGTAGATGTAGGTGTGGTTTTGTACGCATGCATTGGAGGTGGGGCAAGGCTTTCAAGCAGAGACAAACAGGTAAAGTAATCTCACCAAAGACACCGGACATTCCAGCGGTGCTTGCAGCACGCATGCAGGCTAGCCAGGAACATTATAGAATCCACATGCCTCTATCATAAAGAGGCTTTTTTTGTTGGAGCCTGACTGCTGCCTGTCATTACCCACAGTTACCCACAATTACCCACCCAACATCCAAAGGACAGAAAATGGAGGAAATGATGAGCATACTCTATAGAGGAGGCTATCTTTGTGCAACTTACATCATAGTCTAGGAGCAGAACTCGTTCTTAAACCGAGGACCACCTGTGCTTACTCTTCAATGTGTATACTATGTACCTGCATAGTACTGCATAGCACCACCTTCAGCTCCTGCTCAATGTCAGGGTTCCTACAGCTCTGGAACCCATTCCCAGGCAGGCCAAGGTCCAGTTGCCACCAATTCCCGCTCCAAGGCAGGCCAAGGACGTGTTGCCACAGTCTCCCACTCCATGCCAGGCCAAGGTCAAGAAGCTTCCTGTCCCTGATCCATGGCAGTTCAAAGTACAGCCGCCTAAGGGCCCAGCTCCACGCCAAGAAACCTCTGATCCCGGCTCCACGGCAGGTAACTCCCAGACACGACCTACTTTTGCTCCACGCCAGGCCAACGTCAAGTTACCTCCTGCTCCTGTTCCACGCAATGCCGAAGTCACGCCACAGCCTGCTCCTGCTTCTTGCCAGGCCAAGGTCAAGTCAGCTATTCTTGTTCTATGCCAGGCCGAGTTAAAGTCACTGTGTGCTCCTGCTTCACTTCAGACAGAGGTCAAGCCACATCCAGCTCCCACTCCACACCAGCCACAGGCCCTGCCACTGCCAGTTTCGACACCACTACAATCCAGGGTCCAGTCACTGCTGGTTCTGGCTGGTTGGTCAAAGATCAACCTCAGACCCTCCTCCAAGCCCCTCTCCACACATTCCTGGCTCCTGTTCCAATGGGTTACTAGTCCGGTTTTCACCAGAACATCCTCCCTCCGCTAGCCATCGTGAAGGACGTATGGAATCTGTCCTCAGAAGAGGGGGTGACTACTGGTAGGTGTGCAGTGGGGGTTGCACAGCTCCTTCCGGTTGTGGCGTAGCAACTCAGGTCATTCCAGCCAGCATTGCCAGCAGAGTGGCTCGAGTGGCACTCCTCCAACTTATCCTGTGGAGCAGCTGCTTTTGTCAGTCCAGGCTGGACACTTTTGGCTGAAGAATCACCTTGGCAAAGGTTGTCTTCCACGCAAGCGCCAGAAACGCCCATCCCACACCTGTCATCCTCCTCTCTGGCAGATGAAGTGGCCAACATGCATTCACCAACATCATCTTCATCCTCATTCCAACCTCAGCCCACTCTCGACCTCCACACTGACCATCCCAGGCTCATCCTCTTCTTCGCCGGCTGCGGCCTCTGAAGTTCATGCGCTCTCTCTCAGTGGCCAGCCACAGCATCGCTCTACCCAATGCCATCATCTGAGTGAGTGAGTTTTAGCTTTGTTTGCTCTGGTGTTTGTGAGCCGTGCTGCACCTTGCAAGCTTCCTTTTTTGCCTGAATTAAAATCTTCTGACCTGTGCTTCACGGTTGTCTCTGCATCTTGGGGTCACAAACCACAGCAAGACGAAACACAGCGATCAGATTAAAAGTTACCTATCCAAGTCGCTGTAAATGACTATTTTCCTAATCTTTCTCTACTATTACTAGTTTTCAGCATGAGGACAACTCAAGAAAGACACAGCAAGCAACACAATGGAGGGGGGATAGAGATGGGCTTTTTCTAGCGGGAAACACAGCCATTAGTTTGAATAGGGGTCGCCAACTCGTCGATCTTTGGGACTTTGCTGGTCAATTGAGGAAAATATCAGGAAAAATAAATGCATCACATCTCTGCCCTCCCCTTTCGGAGAGCGATCAAGAGGCATGAACACTGAGCACGCCAGTATGCCTTGCTGCGCAACAGACTTGTTCTGCCTGCTCCAGACCTAAGCTCAGTCCCCAAAGCCCAGCAATGGTGGTTGAGTGGATGGGAGTGTTGTTGCGTCTGGAGCTGGTTGATGCGTCAGCCTTAACGATCCAAACGAACAAAATTTGTTTGGAGGTGCACGCCACACCGGCACACCTCGCCCCACAACAAACAAGCTCTGCGTGACGTGCACCTCCAAAAAAATGTTGTTCGTTTGGATCGTTAAGACGCATCAACCAGCTCCAGACGCAACAACACTTCCATCCACTCAACCACCATTGCTCACCCTAAAAAGTAAGTGAAAGACAGGAATTTTACAACTTCACAGAATAAAAGATGAGAACATTTATATGAAGATTAAATGATTATGATATTTTATCATTTGTTATAATTATAAGTGTTTATTTGGCCTCAAAAAATGTTGACAATAATATTGTTTAGTGTCAATTTGTGGGACAATCAACGTTTCAAAACGCCCCTGCTTTGTTTTGTGACTTGGTTTATCTAGTCATATTTTTCATTGTGCCTTTGTTAAAAATGAATGTCAAAACCTCATCTCGTTCTCGTAGACTCAACCTTGTGCATCGTCTCATGACACCCCTAAGCATTACGGTATTATTATGTTTGTAAAGGTACATTTTCTTTTTTGCTCTTTGCGCAACTATCCAACACAAAACCATTCCAGACACAAAAACAACAGGTTCAACATCAAACAGTTTAAACAGCCATTTTTGTACCAGATTGTAATGCTGGATTCATCTACATATCCCGAGGCAGGTATTTTGGAATGCTGTCATAAATTCTCAGTAATTCTTAAACACAAACCAGACAGCTGCAACACCGAACACACACACACACACACACGCGCGCTGTTGTAGGTCTTTACTTAATGAGCTCCAAATGCAGCGCTTCCCTACTGCGCTGAATAGGGGGTGAAAGATGGACACATTAGCCAGGAGATGAGGAAGGAGGGGAGCAAGATGAGACTTGGAGAGAAAGAAAAAGAGTTATATTAGAGAACTGGAAGGAGAGCTGGATGAGGGGAGGGGTGGCTGGAATGAGTTATGAGCGGTTTGTTGATTTTCAAATAGCTGTGAGTGTGTGTTTTTCGTCTTTTTTGTGAATTTAACACATGACCAGTGTTCCCTCGCCACATCGTGGTTCAAATCTCGCGGCTTCATTCTATCTGTTGTTCAAAGGTAGATTCATTAATAAGTCATGCTGTTTCCTGGTTGAATATATATTTATTATCAAAAATATGCATAATGAGGCAAATTTTACAAATTAAAACAATTTTATAAATTACCGTAAATAAACCGTGTATAAACCGCACCCGTGTATAAACCGCACCCCCATTTTCAGGCTCACGGCGGGAAAAAATTTTTTTTACTTATTAAATGCTTGCCAACTCTTTCATCTCAAATCAACATGCGTAAAGGTACTAAGCAATTTCAAAAAGAAGAAGAAAGGAGAAATCTGCCGTACATCAATTCATCTGCAATGGAATTCATGTAAGAAAAGTTTGCCGTCAACTTGCCGATGATGTCCGCTCTTCAACGCCGGATGACTGACTCGTCCACACCGTGCTGCCGTCCTGCTGCCCGGTTCCCAAACTCTTCTGCATACCGGCAGACGGAGAGTTTGAACGCTGCTGTGAAAGATCGCTGTGGCATTTTAGCTTTAGCTGCTTTAGCTTTAGCCTTGATTTAACGGTAGCTACTGTTGGTTTAGTGGTGATGCGAGCGGCGTTCTGCGCATGCGCATCAGTTATCCATGTATTGTACATAACACTGCATTGCTTCAGTGTGAATTTGATCTCCAACGTTGTATTGTATTTTAAACCATCTGCAATGTTTTAATGGAAGCTTAGGTTAGCTTCAGTGTATATAGAGATCGTTTCACTGTGTGAAAATACAGACACAAAGCAGTCAGGTAAGTGAAAAAGGAATTGCACTTTCAGCAACTGTACAGCAGAGGGCGCTAAAGTCAAAGCAACTGTCTGACCCACAGACGGCTATTCTAAGATCTGCTTCCGGTCAATTTCTGTCTGGTCACAGACTTGTCATCGTGTACAAACCCCACCCCGATTTTTGGCGTCTTACCGGTGGAAAAAAAGCGTGGTTTATACACCGTGATTTAAGGTAAGCATTTTCAAGCATAAAAATGGCTAAATTAACTAAAAGACAAATATAAGGGGTTCAGAAGACACATTCAAAGACACTGTGGTAAGTAGTATTTCACACTGGTCACGAGGTGTCAGTAATGTTCCTGTCGTGTAAGACACACAAGCACCAGACTTGATTGCCGGAACAAGCCAAAAACACTTTATTATTATAGCAGGATTGATTTCTTTTTTTATCAGACAACCTCATGGATACAAAGAGTGAGAAACAGGCTTATTGGGAGGGGAAGTCTCAATAATGAGACCACTACGTTGGTTATGCTTTTATCACTGTCCATTTCATAACAGCCGATCCTTTCACGTGTTCAAAGATACCATCTTTATCCTACACAATGATCGCTACGTTTCAGTAGCTTGCACTGGGCACGCAGACGATGTTGATTTCTCCACTGGCCGTCTGTTTAATTTGACTTTCACTTTCACTTTTACGTACTGCCACCAGACGACTCTGCCACACTGCCTCAGGAGTCATAACGGAGATTAAACTAGTTAACTAAAAGGAACAAAAGTGACATTGTCCTTTCTCTCAGTGTAGCAATGTGACTACAAGTTGCTCCGCCAGTCCACCAATACAGTGGTCCCCGACCCCCGTGGGTCATTTGGTACCGGGCAGTACAGAAGGACAAAATAATTTCCATTATTTCATTTTTTTATGTTTTATTTTGAAAAGTGGCCAGATTCTCTCTGTTACATCCGTCTCACTTGACCATGTCCATTGTGGGTGTGCTAACTTTATCTCATGCCGCACAGATAGACTACTACTGTATTTTTATCAATTTTCTTTCACCTCATATTTGGTGTCAAATGCTGATACTATGTGGGAATGCATAAAGGTACGTTTGGATGACTTATTGAGTGCTAATGTGCACATTTGTCTCAAGTTAATTCATGCTAGCGCACTGCCTTTTCCCACACACGTCAAACTGCCATGTAATCATCTCTCTGGAAAAACTTGGCTGGAACTTCAACTGGTGGATGGTGGGTCTGCATTCATTTTGTGCTTTTAATTTGATCTTATTCATGTCTTAGTTTTACAAAATACATAATAAATAAGATAAATTACATCGCTGTAATGTACCTCGTCTCCTTCAATGATACAAAATTCCCCGTTTGGAATTAGCACGAGAGCACCAAACGTGGGACACGGAAAGGTGAAAGAAAGTTTTATTCTCTGATGATACAAAATGTAACCTTGACGGTCCCTGTGGACTGGCATGACAAGGAGATCCCACCTCAGACATTTTCCGACAATGGAATAATGGAGCTTCAGGTTGTGCAGGAGCGTCAAACGGCAGCTGGCTACACGGAGATGTTGCTGGCTGCATCCATCATGACTGAAAGTCCTCGTATGTGTGGTGATGACCGGCTTTTTCAACATGACAACGCTGCCGTTTACAATGAGGAATAACCTCACTCTTTTGGACCATCCTGCATTTTCCCCTGATCCAAATCCAATTGAGAACATTTGGGGATGGATGGCAAGGGAAGTTTATAAAACTGGACATCAGTTCCAGGAAGTGGATGCCTTCCGTGAAGCCATCTTCACCACCTGGAGCAGCTTTTCAGGCGATTAACAAGAATGGCACAGCTTCTCATGACTCAGTCCTGTTTTGAACATTTAATTTCTATTTTAGGGGGATCTCAGGGTTTTTTTGAGCTATGGTCTTAAACTTTTGATCAGCTGACATTTGCTTGCAATAAATTGCTTAGTCAAACATTTTTTTGTCTCACTCCCATTTCTTCATTTTGCATTTTTAAGCTCTACTTGAACCTCCTTAGGATCCAACAGTGCAAAATATAAATGCTTGCAATTTTTCAACAGGCCTTAAAATTTAAATCAGAAGTGTATATTTGTCAAAAAAAAAAAAAACATTAAAGAGAAGTGAAAAATAACAATCTCATCATGCCAGTAACGTTTCCAACACCGACCCTACCCTTGGTATCGACAGTAATGGTATTCAGCTCTATCCGCCAGCCCCTTGTTTTCAAATGTATTATGCACACTCTATTGTACTCCTACAGGCACATTCTTTATTGCGTCTCATTAGCAAGCTCCTGTCCTTTTTATATAAAAAGTGCTGTGCGTAAAGAAGATTTACTTCTCCTTTGTTTTATTGTAATTAATGTCTCTTCCCAGTAGCCTCTCATTAGTGTAGTCAAAACGTTCTAACTCCTGTTTTCTGTGACTGATATTCCAAGAACCGTGTTTATTGGCCAGACAATAACTTGTGACACTTTGCTTTTTAGCTAACAAGAGCTAAAAGTCTTTTCATCAATTTGTAGCTCATATCCCACAAGGACATACGGCTGCGGTCCAACCCTATTTTAGCTGTCGATCTGTTATAATCAGCCAGTGCTGGGGTTTAAAAAGCCCAGTTGGATGGAAAAACATTTTTATATCAACATATATTTCATATCAATATTAGTGACAGGAACAGAGGCAATAATGTCTACATAATGTATCAAGTTGCAAAGCGGTTTGTGGGTTGGATGGATTCAACTTTAATGACACACAGATGGAATCCAAGCCACGGTGTAGAAGTTAAATATAAGTTTTACTTTTGTGTCTCAGAGCAAGTATGGTGCGTTCAAGGACCGCCCAACAAGACTTTATTGATCCACAAGGGAAATTGCTTGGGTAGAGTAGCTCAATTGCAGAAGAAAAACAAAAACACTCTTAAATAAAATGCAGTGCGATATGAATAAAATAAAATATTATACAAATAAAAATAATAGAAGATAAATAATATTTGCATGTTTAAAAACTGTGTAAAAATATACGTAAACACAAGTACATTTATACTTTATGCAAGGGAGGGCAGACAGTACAGCGCAATAATGTTGTGAATTCTCTTTTACAGACAGGTGAAGTCCTGTAGCGTTCACTGTGGGAATGGAACTGGAGGAGTCTGTTGGAGAATGAGCTCGGCTGCCCCTCTATTGTCCGATGGAGTGCAAAAAGCAAAACTCTCAACGCTTGATGCCAAAACATTACCAGTGAAGCACAAAGACACCAACATGTAAAAATGGTGGTCTTTTTTAACAATACTACATGTATGCTGTATATTTTACCCGTATTATCACATAGTTATCCCTTGTATATCGCAGTTAATTGGCTCTAGATGATACTGTGATAAGTGAATATCTGTGCGGTAGGATTCTGTGTTTATAAGTAGAAGAATTTGGTAGTTACAGCATAGAATACTCGTTTACGACATTCTAAATACGTTTTTTTAACATTATTATAGCCCTCTACACATCACTTTACTCTGTTATCAGCCAATATAGTAGACATAGCAACAGTAAATAAGACATATAAGACATAAATAAGACTCTCATATAGACTAACAAATGTTAGCTTTGGGAAAGTTCCTTGTTGTTTCTTTTTTTACTTCCTTTTTCCGTACTGTACGTTGTTGTGTTGGCTTGTTGTTTATGTTGTGTTCCGTTTTAATGACATACTGTATGTCGCATCAGGAGCTGACTGGTTTGTTGTCAAGACAGAGACCTCTCGTCTTGTTTGCGTTTGTCATCACATTAAAAGCCACACATTGCTGGCTCAGGAAACCGGAAGGTTGGCGGTTCGATTCCTCCACCCTCCACCCAGTCACTGTCGTTGTGTCCACTTTGCTCACCTGGTGTATGAATGTGAATGACTGTTTGGGGGTGGTTACAGAGGCTGTAGACACAAATTGGCAGCCACGTTTCCATCAGACTACCCCAGGGCTGCTGTGACTACAGATGTAGATTACCACCACCAGTGTGTGACTGAGGAGTGAATGAATGATGGGTCCATCACGGACTCTGCCTACCAGGATTGACGAGGTCATCTCAAGATCTCTCAGTGAATAATAATTACTTTTATGTGTCATCTTCTTCCCTGACTTGACATGTGCCTTCTGTTTTCTTTTCAGTATTTTTGCTCATTGCACAAACAGGCCTGTCTCCCATGTTGTCTGTGCTGACCGTGACTTCAGTACCAATTACCTTGCAGCTCCGGCAGCAGGACCTTAAATAGGTTGTAGCACCAAACAGGCATGTCTGCAACGGATCACACAGTGGGAGAGAGGAAAAAAAAAAAAAAAGATGAAGAGGAAGGAGGGGGACGGGCCAAAAAGGAGTGCTTTGCT
This sequence comes from Dunckerocampus dactyliophorus, assembly GCF_027744805.1. Classification (NCBI taxonomy): domain Eukaryota; kingdom Metazoa; phylum Chordata; class Actinopteri; order Syngnathiformes; family Syngnathidae; genus Dunckerocampus; species Dunckerocampus dactyliophorus. Next base: position 3,034,426 of record NC_072823.1, read on the forward strand.
GGAGATTTAAAATCAAGAGGATGAAAAAGATTTGTACTGTATGTTCAGATGAAGGAGAGGACAGGTGAGAAAACACACACACATACGCAGCAAGAGCACAGGAGGTGGAAGGAAGATACGGATGCATGGTGGACGGAGAGCAACAGAGGGGACGGAAAGAAAACGTGACTCAGGCAGTTGGCAGAGGGAGGAGAGGAGAGGAGCGATACACACAAAAAAGCAGATTGTTGCATGTTAATAGTGCAGATAGTCACTGTGTGTTGTCATGAAGAGTGGGAGATGAGGGGGAAGAGGAAAGGTGGTGGAAGGAACAAAGCAAAGAATAAAAAGCAAGCAAAATAAAGGCCAGGAGTGGGTGAGAATGAAATGAAGTATTTGGGCCACATTGGGAAAAAAAAAAGAAAAAAGTTCTAAATGTACAAGAGAAAACTCGTAATATTACAAGAATAAAGTTGAACAACTACAAAAAAAAAAGTTGTTTTTTTTGTAAATGTACAACTTTATTCTCGGAAATTTAAGACTTTATTCTCATGAATTTACGACTTTCTTCTCGTAATATTACGAGTTTTTCCTCATGGTTTTACGACTCTATTCTTGTAATATTACAAGTTTTTTCTGATGAATTTACAACTCTATTCTCGTAATATTTAAAAAAATTCTTGTAAATTTACAACCTTATTCTCGTAATATTATGACTTTTTCTCGTAAATTTACGACTGTTTTCTTGTAATTCCTACTTTTTTCTTGCAAATTTACGACTTTATTCTCAAAATCTCCGATTGTTTTTCTCAGTGTGGACCTAATACATCATAAAATGCAAGGTACGGTGGGACAAATTTATGCAACATCAAAATTTAAGAATGCATTGTCCATCTATTTTGCATCACAGATTTGGTTTGGTGGGGTTTTTTTGTGTCGTTTTCGTCCTAAAATAGGCAGTTTTTTCCACACAAAACACATCTCATTCTCCATAAATCAGTAATAATAATAATAATAGTAAAAAAAAAAAATCCAGTTGTCCCTTGCCACATCATGCTTTAAATTTTGCGACACTCGGTTTTTCAAACTATATTTATTAATAAATCATCACTGTTCCAAGGTCGACTACATGCATATTTAGGCAGATTTTCTGTGTAAATTAAGCATTTTCAAGCATAAAAATGGCTAAGTGAACCCTCATTTATCGCGGTTAATTGGTTCCAGACCCGACCGCGATAAGTGAATTTCCACAAAGTAGGATTCAATATTAATAAATGGAATATTTTTGTAGTCAGAGCGTAGTAAACCTGCTTATTGTTCTGTTTTGCTTGAGCTACTCTGCTGCCGCCTATCCGCTCTGTAATGCAGTGCATCAGCTCTGAGGGGCGATGACACCTCGGTGCAATCTTCTCATTCGGCCTTTTTAAGCCATGCTTGGACTCCCTCTCATCGCCAGACTGCTGCATCTCCTACACCTGCCTCCAGCACACGTTCTTGTTCTCGTGTTGCTATTACTTAGTTTGCTTTTTGGCTAACTTTTGTTCCTGGACTTTGTGAGTGATTTTGTTAGCTTATGCTATTCCTGCCTTTTAGCTCTCTTTGTTAGCGTTTACTTGTGGCTTCACCCGACTTTTGGTTGTACTTTTGCAATTTTTGTGCAACTTTGTCAGCTCATTGTTGTTTCTGCTTTGGGGTCTAATTCCGGCTTCCAGCCACTTTGTAACATTTATGGCCTTCTAAATATGTTTCTTAGCATTATTAGAGCCCTGTAGACATGAAATAACACCCCTATAGTCACCTTAACACTCGTATTAACCAAAACAGCAGATATGAAAGCGATAATAAGACATAATAACTCACACGTTAGCACTGGGAAAGTTCCTTGTTGTAGTATCTCAAACGTAATGTGGGTCAATCAATTAAAATAAAGATCATCCATCCTCACTATGACGTTTGTCACTTGATTAGCTTCTGCTATTTTTGTTTACGCCACATTGCGCAACTCTCTTTGCAATTACTGTTTTAAATTGGCTTTTTAATGAGCATAAAGGGGTTTTTATAGCCTGTTTTAATGTTCGCCCCTGTCCCCCACACTAAACATATCGCTGCCCAAAGATGTTTATATACTGTAACATGCATAATGCATTGCAGCCTTGTCGCTATTGTAGAATAGTGTTTAGAAGACATTATGTAAAGAAGACATGACTTACTCTCATGTGCCAACGCTGATGTAGTCGTTGTTCTTCGTTGTCTTGTTTTTTTCCTGTGTGCCGGCGGAATAGCATCCTTTATCAAAATGCGATTCTACCGTACTTTCAAGCCAAATGCTTCTTGTGAAGGTGTTCCTTCCAAGCAGTCATCAGTGAAATGATCACTGCGAAGGACAGAACTCGAGGTGGGCGTCCATCTGTCTCTCGTTCTCTGCACTTGCTTCATCCATTGTTGTCCTAAACCTTCCTCTTTTGGAAAAGAAAACAAACTTACAGTATCACTCGGATACCGTTAACATCCAGCAACAACACGACATTTTGGCACGACTACTATTTTCATGAAAAATATACTGAAGCAAGTCCACAATCTACCTTGAGAAGCGTTTGTTTACTCTGCTTTAGCTGAGACGCGTCAGCCCGATAACGTCACTTCCGGAAATGAGGCTGAACTGTGAGTTAGTTTGTCATGGGTGGAACCATGAACTATAAATGTAAGTTGCAAATTTACCATTTGCTCTCAAAAACTGAACAATGTAGAACATAATTACAAATAATATATAACACATACAGTATATCATAACAGGGACCCTTTTAAAGCCATATGTTTCTCTGATTTAATCGAAAATAGTCAATTCATTTCAGTGACATTAAAGAGGATTATATCATGGGTCCTTGTCTCTTCAGACAAGGACTCTCTGACACCGTCTGTCATGGTTTGGGTCCAAGAATAAATGTCAACAAGGACTACAATGAACGCAGCATGCAACATGTGACATATACAGGGCGTCAAAGTATCAAGTCACTCGAATGTCACACGTGTTGTATTTTCACTGAAAGTTGCACGATGTGAAACCAAAACACACTGCAGTCGTACCTCGACACATTGTGATTCCAATTTCGGGACTTGACTCTATCATGGTTTTTCCAAAATATATGAAGGAAGAAATCATGCTGTTTTGTGGCCCATTATTTGTGTCGGTGGTGTGCCAATGAGTCAATTGGTGGTAAACAGGGATGAAGTATGTGTAAACTCTGCACACCTGTGTGCCAGTGCACAAAGACAGTTTTGAAATGTTCAAAATTTGTGGCACGTATACATTCCGTGAACTAATCGCACCGCGAGCGCACCACAAGCTACGTCTAAACAATGCAGCGGTGCGTATCAAAGCGTGTCTCGTTCACATGAATGGGTTAACTTTTCCACCTCCTCTTGGAGCAAGTTGGGGGGGGAATTCTCAAGTAATTTCTGCAGCCTCTTGGATCTTCCTTGTGAATTCCTGTTAATACGTTTATCATAATGCCCAAAGTGATTTCTTCTGGTTAGCAATTCCCTCTCCTACACTGTCAGTGCTATCACCTGTTGCGGAAGGACTGGACTGGACAGGCTGGACTTTACCTTGTTACGTATTATTATTACTATGTATTATTTGTTATGTATTATTGCATTACAAATTTAATGTGATCTGTTTCGTATTTATTTATTCTTATTTTATTTTTTAATTTTTTCTTATCTCGGTTGTTTTATTTTGTGATTAAGTGATCAAGTCCATTATGACATTTTTGCAGCGCTGCTGGAAATGTGAATTTCTCGTATCTATCTATAGACTTTTTTCCCGACATTTTTCCGACAATTGTCAACTCTCAATTACCAATATGTGTAACATATCTCCTGTCGTGAGTGGCTGCCTTTCAAGCAGCTCCGTTTGTTTATTCAAGCACATTTTTACGTGCCATGAAAGCGACGTCCCGCATCGGTGTGATTCCCTGTCTACCCATTGATATAGAGACAGCAGAGCCGGGGCTAAGATGAAAGTCAAGCGGCTAGCAAGGAAGGAAGTGGCGGTTCAAGCCTTCGGTACTTTCTATTATCACTGAATGGCTAACAGCTAGCGTCCCAGATGCTAACGTGGGGATCTGGGCGACTTCAGGACAGTCAGAGATGACAGGAACACAAGAGCCTGTGGAAAGTGCAAAGGAGGTGGGCTTGCACTGTATGTGAACAAACTGTGGTGTCATCCTGGCCATGTGAACATTAAAATGTCCTACACAGCATTTTTTGGGGGAAAAACCCTAATACCGATATCTATGATATCACATTTTTATGCCTATTTAAGGCCGATAATGTTGGTGGGACGATATTATTGGACATCCCTAATAAATAGAAATGATCAGTTTATCTATAGTATTTCAACTCAGGGGGCATGACAGACCCACCGATATTATCGGACATCCCTAATAAATATTATCAGTTTCTCATTCGTATTTTAAATCGGGGGGGCACAAAAACATTTCTGTCCCCCAATGGGGGCATGACATAAAATAATTGCGAACCACTGCAGTAGGCCGACATGAGGCATTGCAGCTGTAGCCCGCAGGTAGGCCCGACTCTCTTTTTGGACAGCTAATGTGACCTCTCATCTCGAGTCACGGGTAGAACACGAAGCAGCAGGAGAAAATGCGCCCTGGTCAGCTATATTTATCTCCACCTCTTTCTTCTCTCCATCAGCCGAAGTGAGTTAGACTCTTGACAAAATAAAAGCTGGTAAATTCCTGCCTCTCTTAACTGACATCTCGCCAATCTCCGAGCCGGTGCGAGTGCAAAGTGGATGTGCGTCTGTGCATGTCTCCATATTTTCAGCATCACCTTCTCGGGTTCCTTTTTGTCACGTGTGGGCTGGTGTCTTGTTTGTGTGTATATGCGAAAGCGACTTCTGCTGTGTGTGTATGTGCGGCACTCTGCATCGCCATTCGTCTCCATTTAACAGTGTTCAATGCGACTCCCCCCTGTGCTCATGTTGTGCGTCTGCAGCCATCTGAGCCTGTGGATGTATAAATCATTGGTAGGAGATTACGGCTGTTTTATTATTCATGATGCAGGCCTTTTATTGCCACTGATATTTATCTCTTCACTATCTGCCTTGACCTGCAAGAGAAAGAGAGATGAGGATAGCTAGTGTGCGTTTGGAAGGGGTGGGAGGCTTTCGTTGATGTGCACATAAATACATTTGTTAAGTGGGCGGGTGTGGTTGGGCATTAGAGTGTGTATTTGTTCATGTTACCTTCTATTTTCCTCCCATGTCGACTCGGAGTTGAATCACGTAAAATCAGTGGAAGCAGACAGCAGTGAGAATGTAGGTAGAATATCATCATAATTACAACTGGTCGTTAGTGTTCTCACTCGGGTCGTGGAGGTATGCTGGAGCCTGTCCCAGCTGACTTCGGGCGAGAGGCTTGGTACACCCTGGACTGTTCGCCAGCCAATCGCAAGGCACATATAGACAAACCACTCACACTCACATTCCTACCTATGGAATGTGGGAGGAAGCTGGATTATCCACAGAAAACCCACAAACGCACCCTGCGGTTTTATACAGCGATGCGGCTAATCTGTGACTAAATTCTCATCTTGTGACATCTCCTTTACTTCAGAATTACTACAATTTTTAAAAATACTGTGCCTCAGGCAAGTCACTGAGGAAACGATAGCTCTTTCTTTGGCAGGAGCCAATCACGAGCTGTCAGTACACTCACAACAAGCTTGTCAACCCAATGGAAATCGCAGGAGGTCATTATATATAGACGCCCCTAAAACGCAAATAATCTGTTCCGAGAACCTTTATGTTATAGGGATTTTATGTTATACGAAGCGTAAAATACATGTAAATAGCCTAATCCGTTCCAAGATCTTCCCAAACTCACCCCTTTGGCACTTCAAAATATTCAAAGTCCACCAAATATGGTGGGAAAATATAAGAAAACGTTAGCATAAACATAGTAGAGTGACATTCCAATATAAAATAAGGTAATAAATAAGATTACTGTCAATGAATAAAACCGAAAAACAAAAACAATCCTACCGTTCACGAGATGTCTTGATCAGGAGCGCAAGTGGAGGCTGGAAGGAGGAGGAGGACTGGCCTGAGTCGAAACGCGACTCAAAGAGTCTAAGAGTCAGCTGGTCTCACAGACAAACGCACACGCACTACAAGATAATGCTGTGTGCAAAATTTTAATTTGTAACTTAACTTAATTGTTTAAGTTAGTTTCAGGGGGACTACGAAGAGGAAGGAGGTTGAAGGGAGAAGCCTGTCTCTCACGCAAACTCACGTACGTGCTGTATAACTCAGCCAATGAGATGAGAACGTAGGCGGTGCCCCGATAATCAGCCAATAAGATGAGAGCGGAGGCGGTGCCCCGAAAATCAGCCAAAGGGAGCGTGATGCATCAGAAGGCGTCACCAAGTGTTAGTCTGAACTTGCACCAACTTGAGACATTAATAAAGTTAATAAAGAAAAAAAAAAGACTCGCACTGACTTGACGCTTTTTGTTATATGGAATTTCTTCTGTAATACAAAGCAAAAATTTTACATAAATTCTTTATGTTCAGTGGAATTTATGTAAAAGGAGGTTTATGTTATGCGAGGTACTACTGTAACAGAATAACAACATAACAGTCTGACTCACGGTGTCATCTTATTGAGAACACTAAATTCATCACACAGCAACTCAAAACTCCAAAAGTATACCATTGAAATATAAAAATATGTAAAAGAAAATCAACATTTCACGTGACGCCATGGCTGGAGTGGTCGTCTCCCAACCTGAAGGTTGCGGGTTCAATCCTCCGTCCTCCCATGATCATGTCGAAGTATCCCTGGGCAAAATACTGAACCCCTGGTTGCTCTTGATGCTGCATCATCAGTAGGTAAATGTGCTAACACTGTCAAACCGCTTTGAGTGACTTGGAGGTGGAAAAGCGCTATACAAGCGAAAGACCATTTACCATTTTAGAGTTTTCCCATAAGACATTGCATCTGAGCAAGACATTCATTGGGGCGCTGCAGTGACATCAGCCTCCCTCTGGGCTCTGTGCTCCGGGCTCCTCTGGTGGATAGAGACAGCATTGCAGCACCGTCCATCTATGTTGGTTGTCCTCCAATTTTTTAACTGATTCTGACGATGATAACCACTATTAGCGTGAAACCTTTCCATTGACACCCAGCATTTGTCAATTTTAGATTCACCGACTTCTAACTATTTTTAAGTGTGACGGAATTAAGCAAAAAGAATAAAAAATGGCATCCCATCTCCTCATGGTCCCTCTGGAAAAACTACCAACTTTCAGCTTACAACAGTACTTATGCTGTCCCTGCCCCCCTTGGGTCAAGGGAAGGGGGGTCTTTGATTCTCCATTTGGCTTGATTTCTCATGGGAGTCCATCCTGTCCTGGTCCTCATGTGGTCTGCTTTCCCTTGGGAAAGCGTCCTGCATAGAGTGGGGCCAAAAAGTATTTGGACGGCCACCGATTGTGCAAGTTTTCCCACTTAAAGAGATGAGAGGCCTGTAATTTTCATCATGGGTACACTTAAACTGTGAGGGACAAAATGTGGCAAAATTTGATGATTTTGAAACAATTTTTTTGTATTTTCTTGCCAACAATAAATATTTGGACACCTATTAAAAAAAGCAAGAATTCTGGAACTCCCACACATGTAACTTCACCTTTGAGATGCTCTTCCCTCATCCACTTTTGCCTGTATTAGTGGCACATGTTTGACGTCGTTACCTGTATAAAAGACACCTGTCCATAGCCTCAAACAGTCAGACTCCAAACTCCACATAGCCAAGAGCAGAGAGCTCTCAAAAGACATCAGAGACGGAAGTGTAGACCTACACAACGCTGGGATAAGCTACGGAGCTATAGGCAAGCAGTTTGTTGTGACAAAATCAACTGGGGCGCCATGAAAGACCTCGCCTCGTAGGGTCCAAATGAACGTGCCAACAGCAAAGAATCAGCCAAAAACTACATGGAGGGAGCTGGTGAATGACGTTGAAAGAGCTGGGATCACAGTCAGAAAGGGTACCATCACTAACACGATGTCGTCATGTATTGAAATCCTTCATTGCCAAATCTGCCGCCCAGTTTTAAAAAAAACATGTCCAGGCCTGTTCTATGAATGCCAGAGGCCATCTCGATGGTCTAGAGGAGGACTGGGGGAATGTCATGTTGTCAGATGAGACCACAATCGGACTATTTGATAAAAACTCCACTCGTCGTGTTTGGAGAAAGAAGGATGCTGATTTGCATCCCAAGAACGCCATCCCACATTATGCTTTGGGGCGTCTTCTCTGCAAAGGGGACAGGACGACTGATCCACATTAAGGAGAGGATGAATGGGGCAAAGTATTGTGAGATCCATCCATCCATCTTCTTCCGCTTATCCGAGGTCAGGTTGCGGGGGCAGCAGCCTAAGCATGGAAGCCCAGACTTCCCTCTCCAAAACTACTTTGTCCAGCTCTTCCCGGCAAATCCCGAGTCGTTCCCAGGCCAGTTGAGAGACATAGTCTCTCCAACGTGTCCTGGGTCTTCCCCGAGGCCTCCTACAGGTCAAATGTGCCCTGAAGACCTCCCCAGGGAGGCATCAGGGAGGCATCCTGACCGGATGCCCGAGCCACCTCATCTGGCTCCTCTCAATGCGGAGGGGCAGCGGTTGTACTCCGAGCCTCTCCCGGATGACAGTGCTTACCGTGGGATTTTAAGCAAAAAATCTCCTTCCCTCAGTAAGAGCATTGAAGATGAAACACAGCTGGGTCTTTCTGCATGACAATGATCCTAAACACACCATCTGGGCAATGAAGGAGTGGCTTTGTAAGAACCAGTTCAAGGTCCTGGAGTGGCCAAATCTGTCTCCAGACCTCAACCCAACAGAAAATCTGTGGAGGGAGTTGAAAATCTATAGTGCTCAGCGATGGCCCCAAAACTTGACAGATCTGGAGAAGATCTGCATGGAGGAATGGGACAAAATCCTAGCTACAGTGTGTGCAAATCTGGTGAAGAGCTACAGGAAACATTTGACAACAGAGGTTACAGTACAAATGATTGAGTTGATGTTTTTGTTAGTGTCCAGTTACAGTATTTCTTTTCCTGTCCATTATACAAATAAATTGTTTAAACATCATCAAATGTGATTTTCTGGATTTTTTCCCCCACATTCTGTCTCTCACTGTTGAAGCGTACCTATGATGAAAATTACAGACCTCTCTCAGCTTTTTATGTGGGAAAACTTGCACAATCAGTGGGCGTCCAAATACTTTTTGGATGCCCACTGTACAATGTTTACATATGACTAATATCCCATTTATTCTATCTATGTTTACATATACAGTATACCATACATGTTGTATACCATATATATCATGTCTTTTTATCATTAGCATACTAATATTCAGCTTACACATATGTCAACATAAACGGACAGATTTTTTTTATAGAATGACACTGGTTCCATGCACAACCTTAAAAAAAAGCCAATTGGGCGGTGGGCCGTACCTCCGATCACGGAAATGTGTTTTTCTACACGTACTTGTTATTATTGCTATTATTTTATGATGAATTGGAAAAATGTTTTTATGTGTTAACGTGACTTCGACTGTATTGTCATTTTGATAATTGTTTTTGTTTATTTTATAATTGTGATGCTTAATAGCAAATTGGATGTGTACGTGAACTGAGGAGCAATGAACGCTATGTAGTCTGACTGAAATAAGATTCAATCTTTGAACGGGAACTATTGATAAATTATGTGTAATTATCTTTATTAGCAAGTTGTATTGAATTGTGAATTCTTTATTATGCATTTTATTATTTTTACAAGGTGTTGTTTGTTTTATATGGTTCTACCTTCTAAGTATGCACAGCAGAAAATAAGGCAGGTATGGCTGCAACACATACATTTTTCACTCAGAAAATGCACATTTGAGTCAAAAGAAATGTTTGTACTTTCAGTAAAACAAAAGTGCATGTCACAGGCTGGAGATCGGGAAGACCTAGTTCGACTGTCCCTTGGGCATTTCTGTGTGGAGTTTGCATGCTCTCCACGTTTTCTCCGGGTACTTCGGTTTCCTCCCACATTCCAAAAACATGCATGTTAGGTTCATTGGCGACTCTAAATTGTCCATGGGTATGAATGGGAGTGTAAATGGTTGTTGTCTATATGTGCCCTGCCGTTGGCTGGCGACCAGTCCAGGTTGTACCCTGCCTGTCGCCCGAAGTCAGCTGGGATTGCATGCCCCCACGACCCTAATGTGGAGAAGCGGCATAAAAAATGGATGGATGAACTGATATTTTTAGATATTCAAATTCAAACAAATCAGAGGTCTGTTTGAGTTCCAACTTTAAGGTTCTACTGCGCACTGGAGGTGACTGGAAGTGTATTGGATATGTTTGTTAAACAGAAACAGGCTAGAAACAACGATGTGTCACTTCTAAGACACTTATAATGGCTATATTACAATGATGCAACCAGAGTGATGGGTATCTGGTGGACTCATAAAGAGAATCAGCGTATTGCTGCTTTAAGTGTTCATAAACGTTCTCCCTCACAGGCATGTTTCCCTTTGGACCCAGCACAGAGTCTCCGTTTCTGTCTGGTTTTACATTGGCCTTAAAATAGTGGCCACTCAGGAAGCAGTGTGTTTAGGCATTTTATCATTTTTCAGTACTGATCTCCATTGATAAGTTAGTTAAGATCAGTTCATCTTTGTCTCTCAGTCCCTCTTTTAGATAATGCAACTGAATTGTAATCACAAAACGTATTCCTTTTGTGACTGAACAGAAATAGTGTCAAATATTGATTTGAGGTACAGTATATATTCCTGTCATCTGGCGGCCCAGAGAAAATCAAGTGCAGTGCCATGTTGCCATGCTGCAGCTTAGAGCACCACCTAGGGGCTGCAAGTACTAAAACGTTGAAATCAACAGGAATTGCAGCATGTTCTTTTCTTATTTTGAAAGAAATTATTTTATGCATGAGATCATTTGAAACGTCTGTGTATCCTTGCCTGTGGCAATCCTGGAATAGAGAGAACTAAATTACTCATTTAAAAACATAAAAACAATATGGCTCAGACTATGTTTTTTTTTTTATTCATTAGGTCTCAATTGAACTTGACTTAAAGTTTGTTTTGGGAATGAGATTTAAACGTGAAATATTAATTGCCCATGAAAAATTGCAATTCTCCTGTAAATTTGATAAATGCTGTCGTCATTTCGTCTACAGCCTAGAGCAGGGGTCACCAACGTGGTGCCCGCGGGCACCAGGTAGCCCCCCACGACCACATGAGGTGCCCGCAAGCCTGCTTTTCATTCAGGTTTTTAGTTAATAATGTGAGAACACTAGAAAGAAAAGTATTCTGAAACATAAAATGTGAGTTGATGATACCAGCATTTTGTGAATGTTTTGGTAAAACAAGCATATTTGATTTGTTTGGGTTGAAATAAGGTATGAAAATCATTTCTACAAAAATGAGTACCTCGTAGCCATTTTCATCTTCTAAAAGTAGCTCTCGCAAGAAAAAACATTGGTGACACCTGGTCCACGACCACAATTCTTCTTCTTTAGCATGCATGACATGGCCTACCTATTTTGTTAAACTCGATACCGGCATTTAAAAATTGTGGAAGAATGACAGGATAGATATTTATTTTTTAGCACACATGACCTACCTGAGGGCCCAGTCACACCTTGACGATTTAGGCAGCGCATGCCTGACGTGATCATTTTGATGGCATACGTTGAACTGCCGACATTTTTTTCAATTTTGGGCGTATACATATCGTATTCATAATGAGTTCGACATATACATGACGTATTAGTAACTTATATAGAACGTTTCTATAACTTATAGACAACTTATACCAACGAATGCATAGCGTGTTGCCGGCGTTCACAACTTATGCCCAACACCTTATGCAAACCGCACGGCAGCGTATGGCCGACGATGTAGTGCCATAGCCTATAACAGGGGTCACCAACGTTTGTCCTTGTGAGAGCTACTTTTACAAAATGAAAATGGCCAAGAGCTACTCATTTTTCTAACATTTATTTTCAGAGCTTATTTTAAACCCAAACAAAGCGAATATGCTTGTTTTACCAGAACATGAACAAAATGCTGGTGTCCACAACTCACATGTTGTATTTCAGAATGCATTTCTTTCTACTGTTCTTTCATTATGAACTGAAAACCTGAATGAAAAGCAGGCTTGCGGGCACCTCATGTGGTCGTGGGGGGCTACCTGGTGCCCACGGGCACCACGTTGGTGACCCCTGGCCTATAAAAAGGCTGCCACTTGATGACTCACCTCACTAGACATCGCAGTGTCAACATCACCATCATGCCAAAGAAAATTTCGAAGACCGCTGCCAAGAAGTATCAGGGCAGAGGGATCCATCACCACCCACAGCCTCCCCCTCCCACTCTCACTCTGATGGAGATGATGCAGGTTCATTCCCAGTGTCACAGTGCCCTCTACTGGTCAAGCATGTAGCAGTATAAATATCCTTCAAGGCATCGCATAATGTACTTTATCTGTACTTTATCTCCATCTCCTCTGAGCCAACCCTAGCTAAGAAGAGGGCCAAGAAGACAGCTTTGTCTCAAGGTATGTTGACGTATTACGACTTGTGCGTCACTTACAAATAACGTGTGTAAACAGGTGCAACGATCACATAACTTATTGCCCGCGTATGCGGGATGTATGAATCATACGTTGACATAGGTTGAAAAGTTTTGTGCATGCACAAAATTTTTGGACGACTTGGACGTACTACGACGTATGCCGGCGTGCTTCAGCGCGCTCTTAACTTATACAAAACTTACCCATAACTTATTCGACGTACGCCAGTGTATTGGCCTAATTTTTTATACGTTGGCGTAAGCTGGCTAAATCGTCAAGGTGTTACAGGGCCTTTAATTTGTTAAAGTGGCTACTTGTTCGGGATGTCCCGACCCACATTTTTGGCTTCCGATCCTTTTTTTAAAATAATAATCTTTTGTTGCAAACGTGAATTTGTTGAATTGAATATGGTTAAAAATAGCTTTTCAAAGCATTAAAAATAATGCAACCAAACTACTGCTGAATTTACTTTTTTCTTCCACAGCATGACCAAAAATATTGTTTGGCTTTTGTAACCTCTGTGAGTCAGGTTACAAATCCAATAAAAGGCCCTCCGATGAAAAATAAAATTGGAAAAAATGGCCGTACAAAACACTTTTAGGGTGGAACTAATCACTTGACATGGTTATACTGTAGATGAATTTGTGATGCGACTTAGAATATATGACATTTTCTCTCTTCAACGTTACGGCTGCACTTCCTGTGCGAGCTCCCCGCACCATGACACAGCAGGGCGAACTACCGCTGTAGCTACGGAGCCGAATATCCGACATCCAATGTGAAACTAACTTCATCACGGTACACCGCGGACATGTCTGCATGGAGGTGTTGTGTTCTTCTTGCGGGTGGCGAGAATCTAATGGCAACCAACTTTGAGGTGCTTTACCGCGCCTAGCATGTTGGAGTGTGGCCCCGAGTTCCAAACGTTATACGGCAACCGGATCTGCCCGTTCCAATGGTGGAAGCTGATGTTATCCGATCTTCAGCCGATCTCTGCAGCCGATCCCGATCCTAAAGATCGGCAGATAATCGCTCTCTCCAGTGCTGGCATTGCAATAGCTTTTATCTACTCCTGTTTGAATTCAATTGTAAACTGTCCTTGAGACGCCTCAACTCGTTTCAGAGCTGTTACGATAAGAGAATCTAGGGGGACTTTCGCCCTGTAAAAAGGCTGGTCCAGACAAATACAAGAAACATTTTAAAAGGTGTTTAACACACATGACCTACCTTGCTTTTATATACAAGCATTTAAAAATAGTGAGATTAAAAAATAAATACTAATATTTTTTATGTTACATGCATTTACAAATAGCGTTACAATAATAACACCAAAAAAATAGTTTTGTTTTGACGACACGAGGCGCCCACAAGCCAGCTTTTCATTCAGGTTTTCGGTTAATAATGCGAGAACACTAGAAAGAAATGCATTCTGAAATACACAATGTGAGTGTTGGATACCAGCATTTTGTTAAAGTTCGGGTAAAACAAGCATATTTGGTTTGTTTGGGTTGAAATAAACTATGGCAATAAATGTCACACAGCTCTCACAAGAAAAATAGACTGCTCTAAATGGTCCGTGGGGTCAATGTGAGTGTGAACGAGTGTATGTCTATATGTGTCCTGTGATTGGCTGGTGACCAGTCCAGGGGTGTATCTGCCTCTCACCCGAAGTCCGCTGTGACACCCAGCACCCTAATGAGAACAAGTAATATAAAGTATATATATACAGTATATAGTAATATAGAAAATGCATGGTTGAATGTTTTATAGCACAATTTGTTAAAGGAGATAAATGTAGCACAATTTGTTAAAGGAGATAAATGCATTTTGAAAATATTGGAGTAATAATAAAGCACTGTTTGTTAGTAAATTCTGCACAACTGTTTGAATTTACCTCATCAACAGCTAATGTTGGCTTCTAAACTGCCTCAGGAAGTGGGGGTTTTAAAACATGTACAGTGGAATAAAAACATCCGTCCTCGTCTACACCAGATCGACGCTTATGGTTTTCTATGTCGTAAGAATAAAGGTCAGCGTGCAGTTTGGTTGCGCAAAGCCACAAGTCTTCAACAGATAAACAGTGGAGTACACATTGGCTTGTCGGCCATTGATGACGTCATAAGCGGGACTTTCCGCATACGTCATCGGCTGCTTCCGACTTCTTGCTAGCCTGGCTGTGGTGTTCTTTATATCAGACGTTATAAACCTCGCTCTACCACCCCGTATTGCTTACTAAAGAGGCCATGAAAATACCAAAGGGTCCTAACATCGCCGACGGCTTGGAATATTGAGACGTGCTTGTCCGAGGCGGCGCTAACACCGAGAGACGCCAATGTCAACAACGCGGCCCCTTCTCGGTATGAAGCGAGTCACCGAGCTCGCGTGCGTGGAGCAGCCGAACAACAGGTTCCCCTCTTCGGCAGCGAGGCAGCAACAAGAGACGCAGACCGTGGATGAGTTCGCTGTCCTGGAGGATAAAGAAGACGAGCTGAAATTCGCCCGGCCTCGAGTCGAGCGTGTTTTCAAAGTGACGTTCACAATTATCGGGCTGTTGGACCACACGGGACAAGCACACGGTAGCACAGCTGCGCGTCAGATATGGCTTCAGCTCAGAGGAAATTGTGACGACGTTTCCAAAGCAAAGGTGAGTTATATTTTAGATATCTGTGTTTAGAAATACTCCGACAGGCCAGCGTGAACAAGATGTAAACCTCCAGTCTTTAGGCGTGAACAGGTGTTTTTGAGTGGACATGAGCAACGGCATCTAGCATGTGGAATATTTACATCTGATTTATAGTTTCCCTGACAAGAGCAGCCAGTGCCATACCGCAGCACCAAATTCTGCTCTGGGCCCTCATGCATAAACCTCATGAAGGCCCGCCCATATATATACAGTACATATACACACAGACACATACACATCTATCCTTGCATTGTTTTTAAACTGTGTTGTTTTAAATTGGAGCTTAAAACAATGCACTTAACAACACAAATACGTCCCCATACGTTTTTACACATGACAGTGAAGCTCGATAACGCAGTAGTATTGCTGCATTGAAAGAACTATGTCTGAGAGCAAAGGATAGTATGGTGTGGTATGGTTTAATTTATTTTGAACATGCATAAGTGTTCCATTGAACAACATCACATATTACAATTCCCAATTCTACATGTCCAAAAAGGAGTAGGAAGAAGCAAAGCTTATTGAATCCTACCCCACGTTCTTGGCGAAATTAAGAAGAGGACAGCAGAGGCTAATCTTACCTGCTCCTTGCGACACAGGAGGTCTAATTTTTAAAACCATGGTATTCTATTTCATCTATCATAATGTGCTTTAACATTTGGGCTGAACTAACCTTTCTTTATAAAACAGTAAGGCTGAATCCCAATTCCACACCTTACCCCTTATCTTGGCCCTTACCCTAGCCCTTACCCCTAGGCTTTGCATGTTCACGGGACTCGAGAGGTGTCCTAATTCTTCCTAAATCAAGGGCTAAGGGGGTGTACAGTCCTTGAAATGAAGTATGGTCGGGAAGCACACTTGAAAGAAAGGAGTAGAAGAAATTTCCTCAGCTGCATCACTCTCGTTGACAAGACGGCAGAGCGGAGATTGAAAGCAGCATATAAATGTAAGTAATCAAGCATAATTATTGTAACAACACTTAGTTTTATTAGAACTTCACTGCAATCTACTGCATGTGAATGATTAGATGGCGACTACATTAGCGTGTTAACTGTAAGTTGTATTTTAAAATTGCTCGTTATAATGAACTAGCTCATGCAGCTATTGTGAGCTACATTACAGAAATTAATTGCTGGCGTTTTATACTAGCTGTCTAATGGTGTATGTAACATAGTACATTGTGATGTTTGTTGTATTCAGCATACAGTGTCATTGTTCCGGCGGAATAATCAGTGAGCTAAATAAAAACTTGTAAACAACATGGCCATACAGTATGTGCACAGCACTCCAGATGATTAAAGTTTATTAACCTTTTGGAATCTAATGTTCTCCACATCTATTTTTTTACCTTTTACTCTCCTATTTGTTTTCAGCAAACTATTACTATACCACTCTTACTATTATTGTCAGTACAATGAGTTAATATCTGTACCGCATCCATTATGCATGTGTGTCATTTCTGCAGGAGATGCAAAGTCAGCACATCAGAAGAGCACATTGCCACAACGCTCCAGGAAGATCAAAAGTGCAGTGTGGAAAAGAAGACTGCAGAAAAATGACATTCTGGACTTCCTTTCAAAAGAATCTGAGCGAGAACAATAACGGGAGGAGACCGAGGCCAAAAGAGAGAGGTTTTTAAACCCCCCCAAAAAAAGTTGATTTGGTTCATAAAGTTTGTGTATTATTTCTATTTCATTTGATACATTTTCTGTTTTTGGTGCTGGTTGTAATATTTATTCGAGGCCCGTGTTTGGCAATAAATGTCACAGTGTGTAAAAATGTGTTCCTATATATATATATATATATATATATATATATATATATATATATATATGTGTTCCTGAGTTAGGCTGTATAAAGATAAAATAATGTAGAAACTTATGCACTTTACTCAGTGGTAGGAAACATTTATTATAACCACTTTCATTTTAACTCATTCAATGCCAGAGACGTACTTATACGTTTTACACCCGAGCGCTCGCTCCCAAAGACGTATTCTTTCGGGGGGCTTTTTTGCGCAAGTGGCAAAAAGAGGTGATGATGGATGTGCACAATAAAGAGGTCACTTTTCATGCAGATTTAAGCGATGAAAGTGACAGCAAGTGAGAGAGCATGGAGGAGTCTAGTGTGCAGAAGTTTATGCATTGTAGGGAAATTTTAACATGTGCGCACACAGTTTATTTACAAAGGTGAAAATTGTTAATAGTTCATGGCGTTATATTTGTAAATAAATTATTTTGATGTAAAACAACCCTATTTTATATTTATGTTGTGGTGCAGTTTTTTAGATATTTTGAGGCATCACAAAAGCAAAAAATAGTGTTAAGTGAAAGTTATGCTTGAAATGTATCTTTTCACAAAAAGTTTTTTCTCAATTTTTGTTGGGAATTGATATTTTCCTGAAACTTACCTATGCTCTACTGCTGATTACTAAAGAATGGAAAAAGGCAGAAAGAAACTTTTCATTTTTTCTGATGAAAGACAAGAGTCTAATGTTTCTTTTGCTAGGTTCCACAATATTTTGGTTGCCATGGAAAAAATCACTCAATTGTCTAAAATGGCTGGTACCGAAGGGGTTGAATTTTGAAGAATGGCTGGGATCGAATGAGTTAAAAGTCAATCTCCAAGTTTAAAAATAAAAAAAACATGTTAAAGTAACACCTCCCTGATACTGCTATGAAAACTTTTTTGAAAAGGCAGAATTATCAGTAGCTTTTGTATGAACTTTGGCATTGTACAAAATGAATAAACTAACAAATGTATAATGCGTTGCATATACAACATTATTTTGGAAAATGTTGCTAAAAAAGCTGCCTGGCATCACATCTGTTTCAGCCATTTTACTCACGAGTAGATCGAGGAATTGAATGCACGTTATGATATAAGTGAGTGGCTTGAAACATACGGTTAAGGAAAATAATAATGGTGTGTGTCTGTGTGCTGCTGTTTCCAAGCACTGTTAGAATTCTTTTAGACACTCATTTTAGTGATTGTTTCACTTTGACAGACACGCCCAAATACGTGACATCAGGTTCTCTTTCTACACCGAAACCTTTCTTTCTGTCCCGCTGAGTCATTGTTGAGTCATTTCAAATCCTCGGCACGACATCAGTTTTTGTTGGTGCATCAATTCAACAAACCTTACAATACAGACATGTGACACAAGAAACCTGTAAGGAAGTTACCAGACTAACCAGCAGCTGATTCATCAAACTTCCAGTGCCAGGAGATTCCCTGAATGTGTGTGTCTGTGTGTGAGGTGTGTCAAGTTTATTAGGTTATAGGTCGAAAAATGCCATTGTGTGTCTTGATTTTCTAGAAATGTCCGCATGAGACACTGCACACCCTGTATATTCACGACCCCACAATTTTGTGGAGTTTTGATCAAACAATATTATTTTTTTTTATTGTGGGGAAAACCTGCCATCTACATTGGTAACGCTTGACTTGCACAGAAAGAACTTGGAGGCAAACGTTTACTTGCTTGTGAGGAGGTCTTCATATGCAGTAAATCAGCTTGATATTTACACTACAAGAGGTTAAGGACCCCAAATGCCCCCCTCACTCACTGTGCAACAAAGATGACACAAGTAACACGTTTAAAAACACACAATGTAACAGTACCACACGGACCACGCAGGTATTGCAATAGATATTTACACACCAATATACAAATGCAAAACAATACAATTTTTAACTAATTTATAACTCGCAACGCGTACACTCCCTCAACAGGAAGTTACCCAGCATGCCTCATGGGTTATAAATTAGGAAAACATTGTTTTGTTTTCCTTTTATTTTAGAATGTAAAATTTATTTTGATACCCTCATAGTCGGTGTTGTGCAGTTACGTTGAGTAGGCCACACATTACCTGTTGTGTTATAGTTGGTTGCAGCGTGAGTGAGGCAAGTGTCAAAACAGACATTTTTATGGACGTTTGAATTACTCGTAGTTTTTCTGAGAGAGACCCTCATTCTCCTCTGTTGTTTTTATAGTGAGAGGTGGGCTACTCCCTGCACTGGAATTTTTCAGTAGTGTATGATTTTTAACTGCAGGGGTCATTTAAACCACTGAAATGGACTTGATGCTCCTGTTCTTTAACCAATCAAGTTTTTTTTTTCTTTCTTAACTCTGTATAGGAGTACGTCAGGGGACTTTGTGACCCGGAACTGAAGAAAGAAGAGCGGTACCCAGTGGACATGCACTGTATCTTTGCCGGAGCCCGGGGCCTCTTTCTGGACAGACTTGTACGGGACACAAGTGCTGAGGTTTTGGTTCCTGAGCCGGGACGCCTGCGGTTGTTGGGCCGTGCCGAGCCTGTAGTCATGGCGCAGAGCCGAGTTCAGCAGTTTGTTGCACTTTTCCAGGTGCGTTTAGCAGGAATATACGTATGTCTCAAAAATGTCTTTTAAAACAAACACTCACAAAGTGTAGACAGCTGCATTGCAATCCCTCCTTCACAGTAACATTTCAGAAACTTTGATAATAGAAAGCACTACTGTAGAAAGACCCCAAATTAGTTACCTGGCAGTTCATTAATGCAAGTGAAAGTGCCGATGAGAAATTGTAAATGTGACCATGGAGAGGCAGAAATGCCGTGTTGTCATGTAAATAAGATAAATTAGATTGAAGTTGATTTAATAAAAGAAGAAGATATTATTAGGGGTGCATGATAAATATTGGGCTATACTGAATTATGACATCATACCGACAAATCCAATAACATAAAAAAATACCTCTGATACTAAAAAAAACGCTCTGAGGCAAGATTACCTGTACTGTGCTGGTGTGCAAATCAAGCACTCCTTTTTCTCCTGCCTGTGACGTTAACGTCCTGTCGTCCTGTGACATAGCTTCCCCTGAGCTTGTAAACAAACATTCACTGTTTCAGAGGAAGACATTTTGCGTTCTAGTTGCACCAACTGCTCTGCGATGAGGGGGGAGGAAAACATACTTTGACACATCAAACCTTATCAGCCACATGAAATGCCAGCATGGCTATGATGCCCGGGGCTTGTTCCCGTCACCGCGGCATGTGAAAAGTACAAACAGTTTGCCAGAGACGACCCAAGGGCTAAAGCCGTCTGTGATTTCATTGTGGAAATGATGTCGCTGGGTGACCAGCTCTGTACCATCATTGGAGATATCTGCTTTTGTCGGCTAGTAAAGCCCTTGGATCCACGGTTTGTACTTTTTAGCTGACACTTTTTATGGTGTGTTAATAGTAGTGATATATGTAAATATATGATATCATTAAACTACAGTTAAATCAAAATTATGAAAATAATAACTGTAAAAAATTATCGGGATCTTGAGAAGCAAGGAATTATCAGAATCTGCTTGGAAAAAAAAAACATCAGCATCCCTCCCTACTTGTTACATATGAAAGGTTTTGTACCGTCCCGACAGACAGATACAGTGGCTTGAAAAAGTATTCATACCCCTTGAACTTTCCCACATTTTGTCACGTTCCGACCACAAACAAATATATTTTATTGGCATTTTAGATGAAAGATCAACACAAAGTAGAAGGAAAATTGTACATGACTTTCAAATTTTGAAAAAAAAACTAAAAAATGTGGCGTGCAAAAGTATTCAGCCCCCTTTTCTCTGAGTGCAACCAGTTGCCTTCAGAGGTTGCCTGATGATTGCTGAATGATCAGCTGTTGACCAAATGATCAAATGGAGTCCACCTGTGTGTAATCTAACCTTAGCATAAATGCAGCTGTTCTGTGACGGCCTCAGAGGTTTGCTCAGAGGACACTGGTCAGTGAACAGCATCATGAAGTCCAAGGAACACACTAAACAGGTCAGGGATAAAGTTGTGGAGAAGTTTAAAGCAGGGTTAGGTTATAAAAAGATTTCCCAAGCTTTGAACATCTCACGGAGCACTGTTCAATCCATCATCAAGAAATGGAAAGGGTATGGCACAACTGCAAACCTACCAAGACATGGCCGTCCACCGAAACTTACATGCCGAAAAAGGAGAGCACTGATCAGAGACGTAGCCAAGATGCCCACGGTAACTCTGGAGGAGCTGCAGAGATCCACAGCTCAGGTGGGGGAGTCTGTCCATAGGACAACAATTAGTTGTGCACTGCACAAATCTGGCCTTTTGTTGAAAGAAAGCCATAAGAAGTCTCGTTTGCAGTTTGCCAGAAGCCATGTGGGGGACACAGCAAATGTGTGGAAGAAGGTGCTCTGGTCAGATGAGACCAAAGTGGAACTTTTTGGCCTAAATGCAAAACGTTATGTGTGGCGGAAACCTAACACTGCACATCACTCTCAACACACCATCCCCACTGTCAAACGTGGTGGCAGCATCATGTTGTGGGGCTGCTTTTCTTCAGCAGGGACAGGGAAGCTGGTCAGAGTTGATGGGAAGATGGATGGAGCCAAATACAGGACAATCTTGGAAGAAAACCTGCTGGAATCTGCAAAAGACTTGAGAATGGGGCGGAGGTTCACCTACCAGCAGGACAACGACCCTAAACATAAAGCCAGAGCTACAATAGAATGGTTTAAAACAAAACATATTCCTGTGTTAGAATGACCCAGTCAAAGTCCAGACCTAAATCCAATTGAGAATCTGTGGCAAGATCTGAAAACTGTTGTTCACAAACGCTCTCCATCTAATCTTGCTGAGCTTGAGCTGTTCTGCAAAGAATGGGCAAAAATTCCAGTCTCTAGATGTGCAAAGCTGGTAGAGACATACCCCAAAAGACTTGCAGCTGTAATTTCAGCGAGAGGTGGTTCCACCAAGTATTGACACTGGGGGGCTGAATACTTTTGCACGCCACATTTTTCAGTTTTTTATTTTTTTTTTTTAATTTGAAAGTCATGTACAATTTTCCTTCTACTTCACAATTGTGTGTCGCTTTGTGTTGAGCTTTCATCTAAAATGCCAATAAAATATATTTATGTTTGTGGTCGGAACGTGACAAAATGTGGGAAAGTTCAAGGGGTATGGATACTTTTCAAGCCACTGTAGTTAACTCCAGCAACAACCACACTTCTTCCTACTTCACCTTATTCACGCCAAGTTGCGTTCAGGAACACCAAAATTCCAAACATCGACATGTACAACACAACCAGACCCTGAGAGTGTTCTTAAATTACTCTTCTGTTGTGATCTAATGTTATATGAAAAAAATTATTAACTTGACCTTCTTGGGAGGGCAGAAACACTCCTAAGTGTTGATTTCCAAAAATTGCCATTTTGTCATAACAGGAGAAACGAAGTTTACTCAGTGACCGAGAGCAAGCGGTGAAACGAGCGTTCAAGTCCTTTGTGGAAGAAAGGGATGATAAATACACCATGGAGCTTCTTTTGCTGCCCAGTGCCCTGAAAGAAGAGTTACTAGGATTGGCTCACAGTCCAACCAGCTCAAGTACACCCTCTCTGGTTTGTGTTTTTCATATGATTGTTTACGTATAGGCTGCCTATTCTGTACGTTCCATCTTGGGCTGACTGTGTTGTGTCTCTTAGGCTCAGCTGAACCAGAACCTACATCCTAGCGTTGCAGAGATCGACCAAGACCGCTCACAGAGTAGCACCCCTGTGACGGAGCTCTCCATCCGCATCCTTGACACCAGCTTTGAGGACAGAGGGACTTTTGGAGAGGGTGCTGGAAAAGCGGCATCAGCAGCAACAATAACAGCAGTAGGAGCAGCAGGAGGAGGCATCGGTTTGGGTCCTGAGGTAGTCCTGCTGAATGGCACCAGGCCCTCACACAAGCGCCGCTTTTCGGAAAGCGAACCTCGGGACACAAAGAGACAGTACTCCCTGGAGCGAAGGGACGAGTCTCCGGAGAGGTCGAGGGACAGGGAGCGACACAGGGACAGAGAAGGTCATGCTGGCAGTAGTAGCTGTCGATCCAAAACCCCGTCTGCTTCATCAACACTGTATTCCTCCACTTCAACTAAAGCAAACACAGTTGCTGGCTCCATCATACTGGAGCCTAGTGCGGGCATCACAGATGACAATGAGGCAGTCAGCCCGGAAACCAACCTGCGATGCCTAGTCAATTTTTTCAGGTAAGCTTCACAATACATCCCGTTTTGTTTTATTTAGAAGAGTTTGATTTCATGTTAATTCTATGTTTTCTTTAGAACCATGGGTTACCAGCAAGACGTCGTGGAGCGTGTCATCAAGGAGACGGGACAGACGGAAGATACCTTCCTCATTCTTGAGAAAATTGTCGCAGAAACAAAAAATTGTGAAGGAGGAATAAAAAAAGGAGTAAAAGACACTAAACCGAACAATGTGCACTCCTCAGACCTTCCTTCAGCCTCCTCCACGCTGTCCTCTCTCTCTGTTGAGAAGGAACGGGATGCAGGGAGGTCCAAAGAGAACATTAAACCCAACCAGTACAGAGCCAGAAGTAACGGCCTAGGCCATCGGAGGCAGTGCAGTGGAAGTGAGACCAGCACTCAACAGGTAAGCATCCTTGTAAGACATGTCTGCACCGAGATGTACACTTCAGGGTTGGTTAGCCATGGTGCGAGTTCGAAAGGGAAAGCCTTGTTTTTCCATCATATGGCCTGGATAGTCATGTTATTTTAACAAAACAAAGAACAGAAATGATCTCCGAAAGACAAAAACAGCTTTGAGTTTTCTCTCCTAATCTGTGCATTTTTTAAGTGGCAGTTTGCATTGTTCCTGTTCTTATACTTGATCTGGTATAGATTTGGTATTTACATACCTGGAGTAAAAATACAAAAAAAAGTTCTCACTGCAATCTCTTCGAGATAGTGGGTTGCAGGGGGGTAGAGGCTAGGAGCCATAATCATCTAATTTGCATAATAAGTGCGTGTTCTTTTTTTTTAAAAAGGCTGAAAAAATGCTGACATGTATTTGTGTGGTAGTGGGTTGCTGCGGGATGGGGACTAGGTGCCATCGTCAACACTTCACGGGGTTGTGGAGGTGCCCTGCATGTCTGAATCTCTGCTCCAGAGGCGAATACATCAGCCTTTGTGGCTACGTGTATTTGATTACCGATGCAAGAAACACTTTTTGTCTTTCACTTTCAATGCGTCCCGTGTGGACGTAGCAGAGTTAGATGCCACCTAACAGCGCCAAATCCATTCATCCAGTGTACTGTATAAGTGGCAGGCCGCCACAAATAAATTAATGTATGGGAAACACTGCACTGTAGAAGCACGGTTGATAGTCTTTTTTGCTATTTGCATTGCATTATTTTACAGGCCATCACCATCAAAAGGAGCTCCAGTGCCCAAGGAGGAGCTGGGAACTATGAGGTCATTACTATTGATGATGACGAGGATGTCCCAGTCACCAGTGTCAAAACAGCAGATACTCGGACATCCAGGGTGACAATGGCACATGCTGACACCCAAACTGGATCCAGAACAGACTACTTGGCACGGGGAGGGGGTAGCATTTCACAGAGGGATCACGTGTCAAGAAGCGGGACTCGGACTTTGGGTGGATCAATGAAAGTTGAGAGTGTGACGGCACTGCGCAGCGCCCCCCAGTGGCTGACGGCCAGCACCACCTCTGTGTCTTCCACTCCAACTGTAAGTCATGCTTCTCTTCGTGGAAAGCGCACACACTCTGATTTGCAATATTTTAACTGCAATGACGTATCAACATGATTGCATGTCCCATGTTTGTCTCTTTCTCCTCTGTATTTGATTGTGCTCTTCAGTCGGCTCTAACGACAAGCCGGCCTTCACCCTATCAGACCATTGGCCACGTGGGCTTCCTTGGCAGCGCAGCCAGGAATCCTCCTGCAGCCAATCCCCAGGCCCCCCCGGTGACTGGTTTGGCTCGTTTCCACCAATCATTAAAAACTCCATACACTCTGAAGCTACCCAATGAACCAGGGCGGCCAGAACTGCGCCATATCATCATAGATGGCAGCAATGTGGCTATGGCGTGAGTTCACACGAAGACGCATACACACATAAATGCCTGGCAGTAAAATACCATTCGCAATAAATAAATTAATCAGAGTAAAAATTTTTACTCCAGTCCAAGTTATTTTAGCATTTTTTTTTTCAATCCAACTACAAGGTTATTTCCTACTTACCCTTTGCCAATTCTCTTCCCTGTTCTCATCACATTTCTCTTTAGTCACGGCCTGCATCGCTTCTTCTCCTGTCGAGGAATAGCACTTGCAGTGGAGACATTTTGGAGGCGGGGCCACAGGGAGATCACTGTATTTGTTCCTCAGTGGCGCCAGAAGAGAGACCCGTTGACAACAGGTACAAACGGCAACGTGTGTGAATCAGCTGGTTTATGGTTCAAAGGTAACATGTGGGTTTATATGTTCTGTATTTTGAATTGTTTCACATACAGTATCTTGTTTGCTGGGTTTTTCTACAGAGCAACATTTTTTAACTCAACTCGAAGACCTGCGGCTGCTCTCCTTCACACCCTCAAGAGAGGTCTGTGGCCAAAGGATAGCGTCACACGATGACAGGTGCTCACCAACAACACACAAACACAATTTCACACCTGCACCTGTCATTTTAGTACATGTAGTTACTGTACAACTGCGAATGAATCTCCCAATAGCAGAGCTGCCAACATGTACGCATTTTTTGCACACGACACACATTTTGACCCTTGAATATGAATGTGCACTTTGCACCTCCAAAAAAAAATCAAGCTGCGGCGACACGGACCGTTAAGCAGGGGTGTTATAAGGTCTTGTGACAAGATTTCTTGTTCAGAAAAAAGTAATAATACATTAATTAATTAATCGGAAAATAAATTAAATTAACTAGATAATTTTGCCTGCCTGGATATATTTCCGTATGCATGCGTTTTCCTTGTCTCTCGCCTCCAAAAAGGCAGAAAGAGGGTTCACACACTGTGCATTGGTTTCAACACCTTGGCGTGTTTGTTGCTTAGAACAATGGCATGAATAGAGTGAGCCCTTCTGTCTGTCATACAGTCTTTGTCTCGATGGGCGGAGGCAGGGCCACTAATGCATAAGTAATTAACTAATAATTAAACTAGTAGATTTGCAATGTGTCTCCTGACACCCCTAATTCGATGCCATTTGTTTGGAAATTCTTTCAACTGATGACTTAATCCCGCAAGTTTAATCCTTGCTTTTTCTCTTAGATTCCTGCTCCATTTAGCGGAAAAAACGGAGGGGATCATCGTAACCAATGACAACCTCAGAGACTTTGTCAACTCTTCTGACACCTGGCGCAGGATCATTCTGGAGAGGTGATTGATGAGTCATTGGCGTAACATCACCTGACACATGTTGTAATAGACACAGGGGCCCCTGGTGTCAGCCTGGTGCAGTCTAAAGTGTGTTTGTAAACTACTGTTGTCTTTTGCTGACAGATTACTTCAGTTTACTTTTGTGGAGGACCACTTCATGATCCCTGATGATCCTCTGGGTAGGAGCGGACCTCATCTGGACCTCTTCCTTCGTAAAAACAGGTATGGATCATCCCTTGGGTTTGACTTACACCCAATGTTGAACCGCGCTTGGCTCGACACGACTCTACTTGCAATTGATGCTTTTGCATTTGCAAAAGAAGGTACTAGGAGTGTTATTTCTAGTCTGCCAAGCTACTACCTTATCGGTGACCACTGCTAGGCGCTCACTGATGGAGCAGATTTGTTGTTGCGCGACGACATAACATTTCAGGATACACAACTAGAAACGTCACAAACACACTTGCTAATGTGTACGCTATTTTACCTAACCTAACTCTTAATCTGGCAAGGAACCACTAAAAATCGATGCTGCATGGCTCTCTATTAAAGTGCTCACGACGCCAAAAACGTTTTGAAAAAAGCAATAACTAAATGAAAGTACTCAGTAAAACATTTTTGTCAAACTGCTGTCATAGAAAAAAGTATGAAATATGACTGAGATGACGTGGTGATTTTGACACGCACCCCCAGCAAGTATTCTCAACTGACACCATCTTGGTTGTGACGTCACTGACAGACTGCATTGCGGGAACCAACTTCAAAGGCAGGCAACCATGAACTCGCAGCAAAGCCAAGAAAGTAACATATTCACAACAATCACAACAATAACATTCACTGATATTGTGATAACTCTGATAAAACGCACAAACAAATGGCCACAAGTATATTTTTTTGGCTGTCAGTATGTGACACAGACACTGCAAAAATGAAGCCCCCATCGTATTATTCTAAGATTTGTGGAATAGATGTATTTAAAAAAAAAAAAAATTATTTACTTGGAAGAAAAAGACTCTTTTCAAGTTTTCCCATAATGCATTGCATCTGAGCAACGTATTAATTGGGGCACTGCAATGACGTCAACCTCGCTCTAGGCAGCATCGCAGCACCATCCACTATTCTCTATGCTGCTGGTCCTCCAATGAAATGCTTTGCTCAGATGCAATGCATTATGGGTAAACATTAAAATGTTTGGTTTTGTAATTTTTAGATTCGTATTGGCACACCTTTACATACTTATCAGGGATACCTTTTGACTGTTAAGTTGCTGTGTGATGAGGTTAGTGTTACTTCTAAGATGACACAGTGAGTCAGACTGTTAATTTGAGTAATGACCTGCAATTTCCAGTGGATTGACAAGGTCGTCGTTACTCGTGTGTGCCACAATGTGCCATTTTATGACGTGGACCCGTGCGGGTTAAACAAAAGTACAAATCTGTTTTTTCCTCTGAATTTAGCGGGTGCAGCTTATACACCAGAAATTACGGTACGGTAATTCACGAATGAATGTGTATTTTAAAATAGTCATTTTTAAAAATGAATAAAAATACAAGTAATACATAATAGATAATAAATATAAAAAATAAAGTGAAGCTGAGCCAAGGCACAATGACTACGGTAAAGTCAAACAGCAAGTCAGGTAGCTTTTGACGTGGGGATTGCCTTTAAAAAATAACCATCAATTGAAAATGATCACCTGTCAATCACTCATCCACTTCCTCTTTCCCTCACCATGTGTCCTTTTAGACAACTTCCCCTCAACCCTCCCCCTCTGAGACCGCCAGATCTGCGTCCATCCTCGCAGCAGCAGCAGCCGCTTTACGTGCAAGCCCTCCATTCTGCCCCGTGGACCCCCGCAGTTGCACCCCAGCCACCACCTTCTTTGATGCCCCAACCCAATGTGCAGTGGCCCCACCCAGGCCGCCGTACTGCTTCTCCCTCCCACTCGCCACCCCCCCAGCGTTCAGCGGGTGAGACGTCAGAGCTGAGGAGGCAGCTGTGCGACATCTTCCCTGACCAGAAGCAACAAATAGACGGCATCCTCAGCGAGAACCCGTACATGAGAGACTTGAATGCCCTGTCGGGGCTGCTGCTGGGATGATTCTTTCTTTTCACACACCTTTGTGTGTTCCATGTGTTGCTTTGGGTTGCATGAGGGAGGTGTTTTGGGTGTTTTTTTTGCCATTGTCAGTAGTGGGGATCTACGGTGTTGTCATCATACACCTGTACTACCTAACTTATGTCAAACAAAGGCAACAAAACCTGCACAATGGAAGTTCTTTAGTGGTTGAATACTTTTGTAAATGCTGAAAAGTACCATTTCTACATCAACAAAATAACAAACAAAAAACGCAATGTGTGCAGGTCCATTGTGACTCCAAAATATCTCACTTTTTGTATATATCCATGACACATAATCACTCTGTTGCTGAATTTAAAGCGACATTGCACATTTGTATCTCTTCAAAAAGTATATTTGGACTTTCATGTCAAGCTTTATACACTACAAGGACACCTTAAAATCAATGTGATATACTAATGTTTTAGTATTGTTTAGTAGTATTTGTGCATCACAATCGTGTATGGTTTTGTTTGCAGCCTTAATTGTCAGATGTGATCTCGTCGACTTCAACAGCATCATTATTACACGCACCACTTTTTGGTGGAATATGTTCCTTGGAACACGCGCTTCTCTGTGTGCAGCCAAGAGTTCCAGTTAAAAAGGGGCTCGAAGCCACTACAAGTCTGGATTTATTTGTGTTCAGTCGTGAGTTAAGTTAAGCGGATTGCAGTCGCAAACAGTGTTTCCACTGTGCGGTTGTAGCAAGGAAGTATGTACAGTCAAGTTGACAGTTTGCCGCTCACCCGTGGCGGAGTCGCTCCAACGGAATGCAGACAGGAAGTTCCCCTGCATGCATGGTGTGATGTGCATCGGTTTTGTAACACGCCAGCAATTCCTCTACACAGATATGCTTTGTTGGTGTTTACCATGCCGAAGGATTTTCCCTTTTGTTGTATTATACTTTTTTTGTGTATACTGACTTGTGTTTGTACATAGCATTTTTGGACATGCGGTTTTATGTAAGTGAGGGGCAGTAAATGCCACAGTCTGCGAGCTTCTGAGCTACCCTCCACCTTTTTTTCAGGGCGCTATGATGGCCAAAGTGTGGATTAAAAGTGGTTTCCTGACAGTTCTTTATTGTGTATATAAAATGTCAAAGGAGAATGTAAATAATGGTTCCTTTTCAGGATGAATAAAGAAATATCTATTACCACTGGATGACTGTTGGAAATGCACACGTTAGAGATGTGCGAGTCATGAACGAATCGTTGAAAACTTTTTTTGTTGTGACTTGTTCACCCCTGTTAACTACAAGCTACATTTTAACAAGAAAACCAGATAACGGGTCAGGGTGTGTCGTAAATTTACGAGAAAAAATGTGTTAGAATAAAGTCAAAAATTTATGGAAAAAACGTCATCAAGAATGAAGTCGTACATTTTATAACTTTTTCCTCATTCATTTACGACTTTATTCTCGGAATCTCCGATTTTTTTCTTAATGTGGCCCTAATACTCAACGTTTATTTTTAAATTTGTTAAGGACAATCACTCAAATGAAATTTAAGTGGCTCAGCAGGGTGCATTCCGTCTGCATGACAGTTGCACCCAAAGTATTCAATCATTACCAATACGTAATGTTATGTGTAACGTTGCAATTGTGAATTGAGCGCATAATTTGACGTTGGGAGGAAAAGAGTGTGTTACCGATGCTTGCCACTAAGGGTCAGTATAGGATTGCGAGCACTTGGCAGGTTAGCGTCCACCGGATAAAGCTTTCCACCCGAAAAATGTAATATTTCAGTGGTCCCGAACAAGAATCACCAAAAGTCACTCAGTAGTGCCCCCTTTAAATTTTGAAAAAAAAATATATATAGGTCACCATGTATAGCAGTTTTATTCTTGTAAATTTACGTTACAGGCAAATTACAGGTAAATTTAATTCCCGAGAATATATTTACGGCTTTATTCTAGTAAATGTATGAATTTATTCATGTCAATTTAGACCAAGATTAACATTAGAAGGGTAAAACTAACCTACAACAAAAACTAACCTGGCTCACGACAGGCTAAACCAGGGGTGTCCAAAGTGCAGACTGGGGGCCATTTATGGCACGCAGCTGTTTTTTTACTGGCCCTCGGCCGATTCCAAAAATACAAGTGAACAAGAAAACTAAAAAAAAAAAAACAACAGCAAAAATTAAAGAGCAGTAATTTTGCAAGAATAAAAGGATTATTAAGACATTCAAGTCCTGATATTAAGAGGAAAAAATAGTACAGAGTTGAACAATTAAAGGAAAAAATGATAATGTCAGAAACAAACAAAACAAAAGCAAAGTTGACATTTTGGACAATTAAGTCTGGGAAAAGTTAGAATATAAGAATAATAAAGTCAAAATATTATGAGAATAGAGTCATAATATTACCATACACAAAAAATATATACAAAAAGAAAGTGTAGATTTTGGAATAAAAATAGGAAAAAAGGGTAACGTAAGGAGGAAAAATGTGATACGTAGAATACGCTCTGTCAGTGATAACACAAAGCTGAGATGCAAGCTGTCTTCATTCAATTAAAAAACGTCGCTGCATATCTACAAGGGTTTAAAAAATGTCAAAGTGGCCCCCGCAGTCTTTGATTTTTCAGTATGTGGCCCTCGGTGGAAAAAGTTTGGACACCCCTGGTCTAAACCCAGCTCACGTTCCTGATTATTTTTACGACTTTATTCCTTTAAATCTCTGATTATTATTTTTTTTCAATGTGGCCCTTATACTCGGTCGTAGCTGAGAGGCAGCTCGCGTCTAAAAAAAACACTCGTTAGTTGGGGACACTCGTACGCCAAGGTACCACGGTATAAATGACAATAAAAAATACCAGCAGTTCTCCAGTAGCTTCTGTCTTCTCTCCGGCGTTTGAGAGTCGACATACTCCGGTGACAACTCAACTCACAGCGACTGTCTTGTGCAGAGAGCCATCTGCAAGGGCTTTGAAACTAAACTTACTGTTCAAAATACCCTTTTCTTTCTCCATTACAGCTCAATATTTGTTCCTGCTTGTGGCTCCACATCATCTGCCACACTGGTGCGTTTCCTCAAACTACGTTTAATGGAAATTTCAACATGTTAACTTTGACAGCCCTGGATAAAAGTCATCCAAGCACCAAAAAAAACGACATCACGTCAGCTGAGGAAACCTCAGAAGAACCTCGCAACTGCTTTAAGAAGTTGAGGGTTGCAGGGGATCACAGGAACAAAGTCAAATGTCACCCCGCACTTGTTGAACCGCTGCTTGCAGAATCCAAACGTGTGTGGTCTAGCCTAAAAAGCTGCTATGCACGCATGCGGCCAAGCTCCTCGGGTATGCAGAATCATGTCATTTAATACACAGCTACTCGCCGTGACCGGGAAGTAGACTTGGAAAACATTTTTTCCAGATGTACAATGGCTAAAAAGTACAAGTAAGATGAATCTGTCCAGTATGTGACTAATTTGTCCAGACACCCACAGCATCTCTGATTCTGGCTGTCATTGCCCACGGCTGTTTGTCGGACAGTATTACACACACAAAACAATACTATTTTACACAACTTTATAACCCGCAAGGCTGGCTGGGAAGCCCGCCCGCACACTTCCCTAACATGAAGATACCCAGCATGCCTTGCGGGTTGTAAATATGTATGAACTCGTATCCTTTTGCAGTAACAGTAATCCCTCGCCACTGTGCGTTTCACGGGTTTTCAAAAATATATGAATAAATCAATGCTGCATTCAGAAGATGCATTGAAAGATATTGTTATGCGTAGTATTCTATACCGGTCACAAGGTGTCAGTAAAGTGACACTGATGAGACAACAGGAAGTACCGTACACAAACCAGAGGTAAAAAAGGAACAACAAGGAACTCTCCCGATGCTAACATGTGTGAGTATATATTACGTCGCATTTATGTCTTAATTTCTTTTATTATGTCTACTATATTGGGTAATACGAGTGTAAAGGTGTCAGCGGGTGTGTTATATCATGTCCAGAGGGCTCTAATAATGTTACAAATTGCATTCAGGAGGTCGCAAACAGGTTTTCTATGTTCAAACTACAAAAATATGCCCTTCCTTCGCGGCACCCTCCCGTTTTCATAGACACAATCTGGATAAAGGTGCTAATACAGAAATACAATTTACCTGTAGCGTCCTCCATGCTAGCTAACGAACCGATGGACACACACAAATACACCCCATTGTTTCATTTTTAAAATTTTTTTTAACAATTCAGCCTTGGTACAAGTCTATTCTGTAAAAAGAGACATTCTAGTTACATTTTGTATGGAATAAAACTAGTGCTGTCAAGAGATTTAAAAATGGCGATATTAATTAATTACGATCTGTGATTAATTGATTAATCCGCTTTTTTTTTTAATGTCACTAAAAAGTGCTGGTATTTTCATTTAACTTTGTTACATTATTGTGGCAGAACAAAATACCGATAAGAAAAAAAGGGGGTTGATAGAGTCGTTTTTTTTAACAGAGTTTTTTAACAGTTCTATTTCATTTTCACATCACTACTTTTATCAATGCTGTCATCGGAGCGTTTTTGAAATGTAATTTTCCCACCCATCCACCCCGCCCTAATGAAAATGGATGGCATTACCCAGTCATGGGGGCGACAACTCTCACATGCTCCTCCGTTTTTACAGTTTTTCTCCGCTACTCTCCGCTCCTCACCTTGCCCTCCCAACTACAACGGGAGCCTATCCACTTGTGCTAAATAAGACCAAACACAATGGCAGCCAATCAATATCCACTTCAGGGCGTGACTGGCCATTGTTTTCCACCCCCAACAACTCAAACACAAGAAGCCCAACTCATACAAACGAATTTCAGACAAAGGCAACTCACATACAGAAGATAAAAAAACACTCACTAAATATGACTGTAATTAATTAATCACAATTAATGATTTCATTTGACACCCCTAAATCAAATGACATATGTAATGGTGGACTAAGATCTTTGAACAGTTACTTTCATGCAGGGGTGTCCGTAGTGGGGATGTTTGGACCCGCAGCTCTATTTTTCTTTCAATTTAAACCCATGATGAAGGAAGATTAGGGCCACATTGAAAAGAAAAATATTCAATGTTTGAATAAGATATCAATAATCCATCCATTTTCTATGCCGCTCATCCTCATTAGGGTCTATCCCGGCTGATTTTGGGTGAGAGGCGCTCACATTCATACCTATGGACAATTTAGAGTTGACCATGAACCTAACACGCATGTTTTTGGGATGTGGCAGGAAACCGAAGTACCCGGTGAAAACCCACGTACGCACGTGGAGAACCCAAGCGGAGATTGGAACTCAATCTCTTGACTGTGTGGCCAACATGCCAACCACTCGGCCACCACGTGGCCCGATGTCAATAAGGGTTGACCGGGGTTGTCTCATCAATGATGATCCATGAGGACCTGGCATAGCATGATGTCCTACTTCATGGATTCAAATCCCAGTTAGTGTAATTGTTATGCATACTGTTATTATCACTATTTTTTATTTCTAACAACACTGGCCCCAGAGAAAAATTCCATTGGCCACTGGACAAAAGTAATAAGAGGACCTCTGCTGTAATGCCATGCCTTATTACATCACATTTTTGTATATTATTGCTGGTTTGTATGATTAAGACGTGACAGTGGTGGTATGAAGACGTGGATTCATTCTGTTGAAGTCCCAAATGCACTGCCCGCCACCGCTTTCCACAACTGTAAGGAGCGAGTAAGCTCCAGGTTTGGGAATTTGCATTGTTCTTGGATGAGATTCTGCTGCCAAACATGAGTTATGTGTGGAATTTGCTGATGGCGGTGGGAATAGTCCTGCCTCTCGGTCATCTTCTCACGCTTATTACTTGTAACCTCCACCCGATCCGCCTCTCTTTACATGCACCCGTTTGCAACGTCTCAGTCAGCGGCGTGCCTCCACTCTTTTCATGCAGCCGGGGATAAGACCAACCAAAAACAACGTTTAAGTCGTTATGTCCAGTCAGAAAGTCAAATTCCAGTGTGTCAGAACAGCTTCACATTCTCCGGGGTTTGGATGTCTCCACTTCCTCTCTGCCCCCCCACCATACACACACACACACACATGAACATTTTCTCTTTTCTGCCCACAGAAATATAGCATTAGGCTTGCCAAGACAACAAATGTTGTAATTGCATATCGATATTACTGTCAACATTATTTTGAGACCATTTCCTACGCCGCTTATCCTCACTTGGGTCACGGGTATGCTGGAGCCTATCCCAGCTGACTTCGGGCGAGAGGCGGGGTACACCCTGGACTGGTCAACAATCAGTCACACTCACATTCACACCTATGGACGATTCGGAGTCGCCGATGGAACCTAGCATGCATGCTTTTGGAATGTGGGAGGAAACCGGAGTACCCGGAGAAAACCCACGCACGCACGGGGAGAAGGTGCATGAAACCGGAATGTCAAGAGCTTCTAAGTAAAATAAATTAAGCAAACAAACAAAATAATAGATTAACTCATTCAATCCCGGCCATTTTTCAAAAGGCAACCCCTTCAGTAGCGGCCATTTTGGACGATTTTGACGGATCTTCAAGGCAGGAATGTTGTGTTCTACGGCTACAGAAACACGGACTCCCGTCTTTCATCAGAAAAAAGGTTTGTTCCTGCCTTTTTCCGTTCTTCAGTAATCAGCAGTAGAACATAGGTACGTTTCAGGAAAATATCAGTTAGCGACCCGAAAAGGAAGGAAACCTATGTTTTGTGAAAAGATACATTTCAAGCATAACTTTCACTTTGTCACAAATTTATTGATTTATTTATTTTGCTTTTGTGACAGCTCAAATGTCTAAACAACCATACCACAACATAAACAACATGAAAAAGGGGTTGTTTTACATCAAAGTAAGAATTTATTTCCAAATATATCACCTTGAACTATTTACAATTTTCACATTTGGAAGTGGACTAAGTGTGTGCATGTGTGTGCACGCCTGTGCGCGTGCATGCGCGCGTGTGCATGTGTTCAAATTTCCCTACAATGCGCAACCTTCTGCACGCGAGGCTCCTCCACGCTCTCTCACTTCCTCCTTCCTGTCATGTGTGATTTTTCCGTTCACGTGATCTCTGCCGAGCTCTTGTCAATGCACTTCTGCCACCTTGTGACCGTTTTTATGGCTTAAAATTGCTCCGAAGTCAAATACATTAGTGGAGAGTTGCGTCATCACCTCTTTTTGAGTCTCGTGCAAAAAAACCCCAACCTAAAATACATTATATCGAATGAGCTAAACAAACAAAAACAAACAGAAAACCCGCAATGAACATAAAATGGACTCAGCACTTCAATAAAAAGCACAATATTTCTGATTTTGAATCAGTGTCACTTTTTGTTGTGGCAAGCAGTGCTCTTATTTTGAAAGCCGGAAGTGTGTCGTTTTTGTTGAGGATGTTTATTGACGGTTAAGACGAGCTGGGTGCAAGAATAAATGTGCATCTCGTCTTTTTTACTAAGAAACTGCACGTCGTCGGCGGGCATTATAAAACAGTGGCTTACATTAAAGCGGTAAAACACAACATGGTGTAAACACTCATCCAGCCTGAGTCGCACACACACAGCCATACTAGCATGCTCTGCTAAACTACGCTAACCCCGCTAGCTTCCATTCACGCCTCCATAAGAGAGGAGTTTCCACGTTTTTTTCGCCGCTGTTTGGACATATTTAGTCCAAACAGCGGCGGGTTAGTGTCTGTGATGAGATTCCGCCACGACTGAGTGGTCCGCCGGGGAAATGCTTCCCCACACGAACGTTCCTTCTCCTCACGATGACACATTATGTCACTTTCCGTGAGATTCCACGTTTAACAGTAACATGTCAATGTATTGAGGCCGGCAAAATGATCAACTTCGTTTTTGTTTATCGAGCGATCAGTTGATTTATTGATTAACGTGACAGGCCTACACAGCATGTTCCACTAGTTTTGCGAGGCCTGCTATCCAACACATTATTTGTCGAGTCTTAGAAGTGTCTTTTCCACTCCGCTTCATTCTTAGGATTCAAAGCGGAGAAGGAACAACTTAGGCGCTAAGGTTCAACTGACCTCGTACTCCCACATCAAAGACGCAACTACAACTCTGCTAGCTTTAATCGCTGCTTCATTTGCAACTTCAGTCACATCTCAGAACCCCAATGAGGCTTACATTTGCTAAATGCTTTCTCTTGGAATTTAGAAGCTAACGATGCCTTTATTAAACTTAAGACCTTGTTTACTACTGCGTCCATCCTTTCACACCCCGACCCTGCTTCCTCCTTTTTTGTTGAGGTTGACGCCTCTGAGACAGCAGGTCGGGGCCTGGTGGAAGGAGGAGCAACTAGTGGCAGACCCTATGTACTGTCCACCAGATCGAGTGTTTGTCATACCTGACCTGCATCCTGCTGCTCTTGAGTGGGCTCACTGCTCCGAGGTTGCTTGGCACTCTGGTGTGGGGTGGACTTTGCTCTGGCTTCCGCAAAGATACCGGTAGCCCACCATCGCCAAAGATACCAAGCTCTTTGTTGCGCCCGGGTCTGTTTGCGGCAAGAACAAGGCATCCATCAACGTTCATTTGGTGTCCTTCGCCCGATGTCCATTCCATCCTGGACTTCATCACTGGGTAACCCTCACCGTGGTGGACTGTTTCTCCAAGCTTATTCACTTCATTGCCCTGGCCAAGCTGCCTGCTGCTATTCAGAGTACCGACCTACTCGTCAATCATGATTTCCAACTCCGTGGCCTCCCTGATATGACATCAGACCGGGTACCCAGTTTTCTTCTGCTGTCTGGAGGGCGTTAGGGTCTTGGCCAGTCTCACTTCTGGGTATCATCCGCAAACCAACAGCCAGACGGAGTGGGCCAATAAGGATGTTGCAGCTGTCATTGACTGCCTGTGACCTCAGTCCTCCAGCAGTGCCTCCTCCTTCTCCTGCTAGACTGATTGATGGCCAGCCAGCATGTACAGTCAAGGTCATCTTAGACGTCAGAGGGGGAAAAGGTTAGCAATTTTTGGTTGACTGAGAGGGTTATGGTCCAGAGAAGCGTTCCTTTGTATCAGGAAACCTCATCTTAGACCCTTCATTCATTGCCGATTTTTACTTTATTCTGACCTCTTCCCGTTGTTTCCCTTCAGACTGTGTTCTGCTTCCTCTTAGGCCCTTTTGTCTCCAGTGATGAACAACGCGAGAAGCCTCACCTGCCGGTCATTTGTAATTAGTGCGGACAGCTGGAGTATTGCCTTCCTATTTTGACACTATCCTAGTCGTCCCTGCCCTGGTTTTAGCTCCCGTGTTCTTCTAGTTCATCTGTGGCATGTTTGGGGTTATTCCTCATTGCTACTTACTACTTTTGCTCCCAGTGTTTTTTGGATAGACTGGCTCCTCACATTGTTGTCAGCTTTTAACCAACCTTCTCCCAGTGTTTTTTTTTGTTTGTATTTAATCTGTATCAAATAAATAGACTGTACGTGTGGCTTTACTGCTCTGCATCGTCGTCCACCCGCAACAGGTTCCCCTGATAGGGTAAGGTTAGTATACAGTATACACACTAGCTAGTGTACACTTCAACACTTCAGCTTGAAGGAAGACCTGACGGGAGGCAAGAAAAACACATTTTTCAAACCTGCTAAGCTAACTTAAGTTATGTTTAAAGGAATTTATTTTTAGCTCTTACTCTGGGGTGAGCACCTCAGATGAATTTTTCAGGGAGTAGGGGAGGCTCACTGTACTACGCCCTCTGCTTTAAAGGAACCAGATAAGCGTCACGTAGACTGTATTCCCCTGAAGTAATCAGTGGCTTTGCATTGAAGTAAATGTGATAGAGCTGATAGAGTGCAGGTGACCTTTGGCGACTGGTACCTCAGTCATCTTGGATCTGGTACAAACTACTGCGATGTCAACAAACTGCCGTAGGTTCAAAAAATCTTTTATCATCACCCCATTGTGCTTCTGTTCCTGGCAAATGTCACAGGTAAATGTGAAAGCAGTGGCTATGTTCGATTATGTCGACAGGTGCTTATGTGGATGTAAGTCAGCCAAGATAGAGGAGCGTCGACTTAAACACGTTCCACTGTTTACAGATAATATTTGCGGGTACTGTAATAACTATTGTTTAGCTTGCTCATCACAACACACACCTAATGCAGTGGTTAAATGACAAGCCAAGCATCATTTACTATGAATGCATTATTTGGTTTGTTTTATTTGGTGTAATGTATGTTTTTTCTTGTACACATTCTGTGACCTCTTGTGGCATCTTTTTAATTGAAATTCCTCGGTGAGCGATGCACACGGACACAATATGGCGACAAATAACCATCTTTGTTTAGGCTGGAGGCAGAGTCAACAAACTTCAGACAGAGCAGGCTCACACTTTGAGCTGACCAACACACGATTATGATGCAACAGTACAATCTGATCACATCAAACCACTCAATCAAGTCTTCGTCAAATGCTGGGTTTAAGATGAGATAAAGATAAATCCTTTGGCTGTTTTTGCTTTTGTAACAGTTTGGTATCAAATTGTTTGACACACTTATTGTGACCAGGTTGCTGTCAGAGCCAGTGAAGTTATTATCTTCTTAGCTGATGGTGTATTCTCTCATATATATAACTTGCAGAACACTGATGGATCTCTTTAAATATGTATAATAAAAGCATACGAGGAGTTCCATTGATCGCATTGATGAGTTCTAGCCGCAATAACGCCACCCTCCTCTCTTTCTTTACAATCATTTGCTCGCCACGAAGGAAGCTAAGAGGCTAAATAGTTGACGGGAGTTGCTCAAAGAGTTGATGCGCCATCACGCCTGACGAATGACTTTAAAAGGGGTGTCCAGTACGTGGCCCAGAGGCCATTTACAGCTTGTGGCTCGCTTTTTATTGGTCCGTGGCACATCGTAGAAATAGAATTTAACAAGAAATCCCAGCATAAATGGCAAAAAATAGAGTAAACGGCATAATGTAATGATAAATGCCGGAAATATTGATAATATTACTACCAATAGCACAAAGACTCGCCTTTTAGTGTGCCTTAACATGTGGTTTGTACAGATAAATACATCCATACATATTATCAGGTCCCCAATAGTGGGTAAATTCGGGCATGCGTGGGCATGATAGAAAATAATATAAAAATAATAATCCTAAAAAATAACCACTGGCCTAAGATACGTGAACAGCGCGCCCCCGAGGCAAACTTCAACAACTGTGCGCGTCCCCGAGCGGCTGCTACTTAGCGCCTGGCGTCTCGCCTCTGCTTCATGACCATTGCGAATGTGTGTCTATCTAGCTAACTGAGGAAAGACGGACTACAGTCAACCCCCGTCGATCCCCTCTTCGTGTAGTCGCTCTTGTGTCTGCTTTGAAATAAAGGATATTTCGTCCGAGGTAAGATGGCCGTGCTATTGATCGTGAAAGGGGGCTTTTTCGAGTGAGTGTGCCCGGGTCAAAACAACAGCCCCTGCTACAGCGGACGTTGGCGTTCCTTCATTAGCAAGATGCTAATGGTAGCTAGTCTTGTCGCTAACTTGTTTGCTAGCTTATTTTGTTAAGTAACACCGCCATTTATGGCGCCCAAGCGAACCTTATTGTTGCTTGTAATACCTTTTGTGTTACTCCCACCGAACGGCGCTTGTAAACATGCATGCGTTAGCTTGGTAGCAGACATGCTAAGCTAACGCTAACGCTCCATCGATTCCTCGAGCTAACATGCTACGGCTACTGCTCCCCGTCACGTTAAGGCCTGAAACACGGTCGCTAGCTTGTTCCCCGCGGAAAGCAAATGTAATTCACAACGAGTTAGACCCGTCAACGTAAGTGTGTTGTCCAGCGTGCCGGGTGAGGTGTTGTTTGAGTTGGTTGTATGACAACAGAGGAAATGATCAACATAGCGACCGTGGTTGCTGTGAGTGACCTGGCTCACGGTGGAGGCTTGAATGTCAGCGTTTAGCGTAGATGTAAGTGAACCCTCTCTGGACTTGAACTCCGTTATCTTTTTAATCTGATCCTGTAATTAGAACTAAAACGCAGACTACATGTGTAATGGTTATGTATAAGAGTGAAATGATATACTCCAGTTGTCATAAAGGATGTATAGATGAGTACACTTGTAGACGTGTTTAAAGCATCAAACGGTGTTATCAGGCTTGGAGGCTTTGTTGATATTGTATAATGTTTTTTTTGGAAGTTTTAAACTGTATTCATGAATACAAGGAATTCTAGAGGCGGAATCTCACCACCACCACACTTAACTCCACTTTCCTCAGCGTGTTAACTGTCGAGCAGGGTATCTTGTTGCCATAACAACGCCGACTGAGACAAGCATCAACAGAGGCGCTTTAACACTGAAAGAAGCGCTTATGAGGACAAACCTAAGTAGAACACGAACTTAAAACACATGACAACAGGTTGTTGGTAGTTGTTGTAATAGCACCGTGCAATGCAATTTCTTTATCATCAGTTGTCTCACTTGTGACACGCGCCCTCATCGGGTGTGGCGTGGTGTCTCTTTCAAGGAAAACTGCACTTTTTTTTTTTTTGCCCATCATCCACAATCCTTATGTAAGACATGAACATACGTCTTTCTCTTTTCTGGCGATGGTTCGACAAGGTTTTATGGTTTTATATCCATGCTGTAACAGGTACATTCATGATAACATGTAATACTTCCAGTATTTTGGTCCTTTTAAACATTACCCAAACTTACTTCCAGGGCACATTGATTTCACATAACAATGTAGGAACGAACGCCTACACCTGGCGTTCTCTTCTCCAAACTCAAAAACCAAAACACAGCAGCAGTGGCACCAGCTCCAATACGTACCTTCCGAAGCTTGCCGGCGTGGTGTGGCAAGGTGTCAGTGCGCCAGTGAAGTGGTTCTTAAGTGTAATAATGTTTTAATTTTATTAATTATTAGTATTAATAATAATAATAACAATGGCGCTGTAGCTTGGTTAATATGGCCGTCACATTATAAGTAAATGGGGCGTCGTTGATGCTTTTTGGATGCTTTTTTTTTCCCCAGACGGCTTTATAGGCGGAATAGGTAATTCCCATTACATGCATTCTTAGCTGCGTCTATTTTGGTTGTTTTTATGAGGAATCCGCTGTATTTCGAAGATCGGATAACATCGGCTTCCGCCACAATATCGGGCCGCTCCGGTTGCCGTATAAAGGTTCGTAAGCTTGAGCCACACTCCAATATTGTAGGTGCAGTTAACACATATGGAGTACACGTTCACAAATGCTTTTTATTTTTTAAAACCTCATGAAAAAAAGTTACACATATCCTGCTGTGTATGTGCTGGAGAGTGTCTTATGATGCCGAATAGACAAAGTGTAACTTAACCATGTTACTTAGTTCCTGCCAACCTGCGTGCAGAAAGTTGATGGTTTGATTTTAGAGTATATTGCTTTTTCTTAACAAGCTCTCGTCAACGCAAGAGTAATTTATTGACGGTCCCTAGTATAAACAGCCAACAATTAGAGTGACACTTCCCCTGCGAGCTCCCCGCACCATTACGGAGCAGTCCGGGCTCTGTGATGGGGAACCACCGCTGTTGCTACGGAGCCAAATATCCAGCGTCTAATGTGAAACTAAGTTCACCATGGTAAACGACCACTGTGAATGGAGTAACACTTAACCCGGGGTCTGGTCAACTTTGTGGACAAAGCTAGCGTCAACGTCAGGTCTTATGAAAAAGTGCACATACGTTAGCTGGATATTTCAGTTGGCCACTGTCTTCGCAATATAAAGTATCATGTGTTTGCTGCTTCAATGTTGGCATAAGATCGCTGTAAGTTATTATTGTATGTACCTGACTGGTTGGAAGAAGTCCAGCGTAGCGCATGAAAGACAGGGCATCCGCTTCTCTTCGTTGGTGTTCACCGGCTTCTTCTTCGTTGGTGTTATGCCGCCATTTTTGCTGGTCGGCGGGCTGGTCAATCACCGAACATAGGCACAATGAACAATTCTGGGAGAATCGCAATGTTAGTCCCGGTTCCCATCGAAGCTCGATTGCCAACCCTAGTTTAGGTAGTTTAAATTAACACATGTTTTATTTCCCCGAGCACTGGATTGTCTGATTCAACACGTTGCAACCATGCCTTTTTTCTCCCTCTTCAATACCAAGCGTGTCCAGGTACAAAGCATTCCGTGCATGATCGTCCTTCTCTTTTGGTTTTGCGGACTACAACAAACTGGAGTGCAAGCTTGGGAAAGTATAGCGTATGTACGGGGCAACCATGAAATCAAGCCATGGTTCACAACTAGGAGGGAAACACAATATGCAGCCCTGTCGAATATGATGACAAATGTTGTACGTTTAAGCCAGCAGCCCTCTGGCAGAAGGTCTACGGTTTTATACTGC
The DNA here is from genome assembly GCF_027744805.1 of Dunckerocampus dactyliophorus. NCBI lineage: Eukaryota > Metazoa > Chordata > Actinopteri > Syngnathiformes > Syngnathidae > Dunckerocampus > Dunckerocampus dactyliophorus. The sequence goes on from NC_072823.1 coordinate 3,077,439, forward strand.
TTCTTTAAAACGGATATATCTATGAGATTGTGTGTGCGCGCGTGCGCTAGGTGCTCAGATGTTCTAACGGAGCCTATCGAGTGACCTCATCTGCCCTATTGATGGGGGCCTTGTCACCAATCTTCTCCAGTCATCCATTCAGTCTTTTCTCATTTATTGTGCTGCCCATCTGAACTGGATTGTATCTTAAGTGCTGTTGCAACTCAGTTGTTTCTGCATTCAGAAACATTTTAGGTTTTGATGATGTTGAACTTTTTTTATTTAACAAATAATCATTTGTCAGTTGCTGTATATAGGCAACTTCAATATTTACTGTATATCCGCCCGATATTAGACAAAAAAACATCATCGGATTATATTGGCCTGCATCTAAAATCTCTGATATTGCAGTGTCACAAAAAAAAAGTGAGGATTTTCGCAACAACACGGCTTCCTGAAACATCCACGTTGTTTGAAACATTATCAAAGCATGAGCAGCTCCCAGGGGATGGCTAAAAAGCCATTGGAGGTGATTAATGCCGGGTTTAAAACTTCATTGAGCACCTCAAACCTCACTACATACACCTACTGTAGATAAAACTGATGCTTCAAGTGTAAAATAGGACAGTTTTTCTCATAACTACTGTTGCTGACTATTCTTAGTATCACTTGACCAAGCCTTTTCTTAACATTCCATGCTACTAAACATGTCCGAAACGTATCTAAGATTCATGCTAATATCTGCTTGATATCTGTTTCGACGGATATTCAAGGTAGCAATACAGTTGTCCCACGCTGTATAGCAGTTTGAATATCGCTCCCGAACTATATAGTGTTTTTTCAAAAAATATTTAAATAGTCAACTATTGCAAATATGTACTGGATAGTATTCTGGTTACTAGGCATCAGTAATGTTATGAGACATGACATTACCTTTCACACTGCATGGAGACTGGCTACTGAGCCAGCAGAGCTGAGACGGACATGCCATGGCCGAGATCGAGTGGGGGGGAGAAAAAAACGGTTGTTCTCTCATTCCGTGTGGAAGTGGTAAGTATTTGGCTTTTTTGTCTTTCTTCCCCACTCTGTTCGAAGCACTTACTTAAGTTTAGAATAAGTAAGTTGGAGAGGCTAACTAGTTAGCTCGGTAGCTAGCTATGCTAGAGACGGCCTTCTGTTATATCACTGCAGTGATACCGTAGCCTGCGCGATGTGATATAAACAGAATAAGAGGATTGCGAAAGTGACTATTGGGATGTTATTCCATCTTTACAGGACTCCTAATAATGTTAAAAGCTGCATTTACGAAGTCATAAATAGGTTTTCTATGCCGTAACTATGAAAAGATTCAATTTTTTAATATTGAATCCTACTTTGCGGAAACTTGCGGTCGGGTCTGGAACCAAGTAATCGCGATAAACGAGGGACGACTGTATCAACCATATTGGAAGTGAAAAATTTGTATCGGGACACCTATTTTACCACATTCAGCAGTAACTCAGTGCTGCAGGAATAAACAGAAACGTGTGCAACAAGCATAAACCAACTTTGCTGTTTGTTGCGCAACATTTTTGTAAACAAATTGTAGATGCTCGTGTTATCATTGACTCTTCAAACCAGAAAACAGCATTGATACCGAGGCCGAATCCATACATATCTTTCTATCTATGGGGTGCGATTCTACCTCCTACACGTTTAACGCACAGCAGAAATACAAACACACAACTCAACATTGATCGCAACTGTATGACAACTAGTCAAAGTTTACTTTCCTTTCATCCGCTCACGTTTTAGATGACTGAAAACAGACAAGGAAACTTTTCTTGATCGTCGTCAACCATGATGTCGCCTCTTTGCGCCAATATAAATTTCAGACAAAACCCCGATATCTGATCTATAGGACAACTGTCATCATGCATAAATGAAATTACAGTGGGACCTTGGTTAGTGTACGCCCTAGTTAGTCAATTTTTTTTTGGTCTACATCACATGTACGAAAAAAAGTTTGCCTCGGTTTGCATACATTTCCTGTTTGGTGTACAATATGGTGTGCGTCTTGTCCTGCTGTTAAAACACTGCGTGAGTCCAACTGTGTACGTAGCTTATTTTTGATCACAAAATGTCCCTCTTACAGCCGACTGTTGAACCGTAAGTCATTGTCCCCCAGCTTTGTTGCCTGTCTATGACGTCATCAGCCACTGACTGTAGTTCTTGGCTAACAAACACAGGTACGCCACAAGTCTCTGCTTTTCTTATTGACCACGACTGCAAAATAACCCGAAATGGAGGCAAAGAAAGTTGGAAGTGTCAGCACATTTTATAAAAGGGGAGAAACTATTGAATTTAAGAAATAATTCTCTAGATCTCTGCTCACCGCATGCCTTTGTCAACAATCAAGTGATGTTAACGGTTCATTTATCCCCTATATTCAACATTTATGTGTATTTATATGCATTTCAAATTGTTATCCGCATGTACAACTATAATTGTAAAACTATAAATGTGTTAACATTTTTGGGTGTTACGGATTAACTGGATGTGCATAACTTTTTATGGGAAAAATTGATTCAGTTGAGTCGGCCCTTCTCGAACGAATAAATGAATGTAACATAGGCTTCACTTTGGCATGGCAGGCTGACTCAGACAAAGGTCAGAGGTCAGCTATACTTAATTTCTAATACAGTTTTTCTAGACTGTGCACATAATAGCTCGTAATAGAGCAGTGCGGTGATGTGGCTGCAAAACAGGAGTCACAAGGGACTTCAGTTGAGACATGGCGTCACAATGCCGCCAATATAGTTTGCCACTTCATTTTTGTGCTTGCGGGTTGGTAAAATAAGCTTGTGGGTGTTTTTTATGTTTTGGTTATCCGTTTGGACAATGCTTTTTTTAATGAATATCTTTCCTAAGCTTATGTTTTTACAGTGTACACCCACTCATCACCATTCCAGTTCAACTACGTTTTCATAATTCTGAACCATCCCATTACAACGGCGAATATATGTCTGACCGCAGGGAGGAACATGCTGGTGAAATAATTAACATCTTTGTTGGGGTGGGCAATGTCTACTGTCATGTTGAAGTATTTCGTCCCTGTGTTAACCCATATGCTAATGACTTTTGTGCTACTTGTGGTGACCAAATACCTGTTGTTGTTCTTAACACTTAGCCTACATTCAAGTCCTCCTTTCCTGCTTTTTTATGATGTTGGGCATCGTAAGCTAAAGGCATGCTTACAGTACGTGGCAATGACCTAAAGCTAAGTTTTTGCAGGAAGAGTGTTTGCCACATTATTGCAATGTATTTATGGTGGAGGGGTTGTGCGTTACTACTTAGAAGCTGACGCGTTCGATGTACAGTGCCGTCTAACCTTTAGCTATAGCAACTCAGCACGCCTGAAGTGGTTAGCCTTTTGGCTAACACCACAAACAAAGTAAGTTAATGTTTATGCACACATTGAGCTTCCAGCCACGTTAACATAGACGGAGTAATATAACATAAGTTGCTGCTGTTAAGAGAACCACTTGTTTGTACCAAGAGTTCTTCATACAGTGGTGCCTTGGTTAACGTCATTAATCCATTCCAGAAGGTCCGACTCAAACCAAAACGGAATATAACCAAAGCAAATTTTCCCAAAGAAAACAATGTAAATCCAATTAATCTGTTCCATACACCTAAAAATTGCACAAAACACATGCAAAATGAAAACAAACCTAACATTTAATCACTTTTACATAGTTTTTCAGTTAATATATATATATATGGCCGCACGGTGGTCTAGTGGTTAGCACCTTGGCCAATACAGGAACAGCCTGGAGATCGGGAAGACCTGGGTTCGATTCTCCCCTGGGCATTTCTGTGTGGAGTTTGCATGTTCTCCCCGTGTGCGCGTGGGTTTTCTCCGGGTACTCCGGCTTCCTCCCACATTCCCAAAAACATGCATGTTAGGTTAATTGGCGACTCTAAATTGTCCATAGGTATGAATGTGAGTGTGAATGGTTGTTTGTCTATATTGTCTGCGATTGGCTGGCGACCAGTCCAGGGTGTACCCCGCCTGTCGCCCGAAGTCAGCTGGGATAGGCTCCAGCATGCCCCCGCGACCCTAATGAGGATGAAGCGGTATAGAAAATGGATGGATGGATGGATATATATATATATATGGGGAAAAAAAGTAAATATCAAGATCCTACAACCAATAAACATGTACCTTGCCCTTTAATATAGAAAATGAAGGGGGAAAAAATGCTGCCATCAGTGACGTTGATGTTGTGCGCCAGCGAGGATACGTGTGCTATGTTTGACTCCATGCTGAGAACATGCTACGGTACGTCGAATTCTTATGCTTAAGCGGGCGAACGCAAGGCAAAGCAAAATTTTAGCAAAAAATTTTGGATGTTAACCGAAAAACATGCTAACCGGAGTGGACGTTAACTGAGGTACCACTGTATATTGTACGTAACGTTACTTACCTTAGTCTCAGATCCCTCTTGTTTTCTTATCCTCTGGCATACAGGTGCGTATGAGGTGTGCCAAGTAGTGGGTTATGATGTATACCGCCACGTAACGATAACATAATAATGTGTTTATTTGTGGCGCCCAGCAAAAGGAGGGACCTACATTTACTCATGCAATACGTCATTGGCCAATTTTGCCCAGTACGGTAGTTCAGAAACTGATGTAGCTTGGCTGACTCACAGAAAATGAATGAATGAATGTATTTTATTTTGTTCACCCACTTAAAGTATTTGGCGAAGAGCACCCTTGAAGGCCTGAAGTGTGTGTGTGTGTGTGTGTGTGTGTGTGTTGAGAAGGTATACTGACGGTTAAGACGAGCTGCAAGCAAGAACAAACGTACCTCTCATCCTTATTTCGCTCAGAATTTGCACATAGTCAGTGGCATCGTAAAACGCTTGTTTGCATTAAGAAGCGGTTAAAACACACTCACTCTAAAACACATTCATAGAGTCGCGCATACACACAGCTGCATGAGCATTCTCTGCTAAACTAAGCTAACCCCGCTAGCTTGCATTCATGCTCCATAAGAGAGAAGTTTCTAAGTTTTTTTTTTTTGGCAACTTTTGCCAGTGTTTCAGGTCGCTGTCTGGACATGTCTAGTTCCGGAGGGGGCGGGCTAGTCCTTGTGATAAGATTCCGCCACTATTGAGCGGTCCGCCGGGGAAATACTTCCCCAAACAAATGTTCCTCCTTCTCATGATGACAGCATTTCAATCACATTATGTCAATTTACGGGTTTAACAGTAGATACCGTTTTTATGGGCCGACTCTGTTAATCTGGAAATAGGGTCCTGTAAATGAATTTATGGAAAACACTGAGTAAATGTATGCTTTTGCTGTAGCCATTGTGCCAGTGGTGGGTCATGCTGCAGTATTTTGTGGTTACATAAAAATGGAAACTTATTTTGCAAAAGCTTCTTCTTTTAGACCCAAAAAAGCTTAACACTCTGAACCTAAATTGATTATTATTATTATTAAAGTGATAAAAAGTACAGTTTTCAGTCAAAAGCCATCCCGTGTAAATGCAAAAAAACTGACCAAAAAGAGTGAAGAATTGATATTTAGATTATATTGTTGATATTGGCGTAGGTGCTTGTGCCGACATCCAAGTAAATATAAGAAAGCTAATTTTGTGGCTGTGGAGGATCATGTGAATGTGATCTTACAGCAGATTATTAAACCCATATGCACTCACGGTTCATTCACGTCACCGGTGCGTAGAATTACCAGCTCTGTGGTTTTACTGTAGCTTTGGACTGCAACTATTTTGAATGGGTCAAGTGGGTGTTTGCGGTGGTTACATGCCCCATCTGGCTTTTAAGTATGATACCACCTGGCTCTGCTCCATCACAGTCAGGAAGCCGCTTGATGTTTGTACCTAATGAGGCATCATCTATCATGGGATTTCGCCTTGACACAGTCATACGTGGCTTTAGTATGCAATTAGCGATGTGGTGATGCTGCCTTTTGAAAGCTCCAAGATGCCATACAGGAGACCACCATGTGCTCGGCCCATTCCCAACTGGTTGTATGGCATAAGCACTACGCTGTGAAAAGGAAAATGCAGTGAGAAAATGAGGTATGGTGTCAGCGAGGGCAGCTGGTGGTACAGCCTGCAGTCAGACATGACTGAAATCTGAGCCCTGCATATCCATTTGGGGGGTAGTGGTGGGGGGGGGGGTGGGGGGTGTAAGAGAGAGAGAGAGAAAAATGTCCACTGTGGCAACAAAAGTTTTTAAGCCAAATGTAGAAAACATTTCTACTGACGTTAGTGGGTGTGCGAAGAATTGTGAAAGACAACGGTGCACTTAACAGACTTGGTAGTTTGGGTAGCGTATAGGGAGGGTGGGGAGTGAGCATGCTCTGTTTGTGCTGACATTGTACACCAGCTCAGCTCCTCTCTCACCAACACACCCTGCAGTGACACCTACCGCACTCCAGGAAAGGAAGAGCATGGAAGTCAGGCAGACTTTGGGAATTTCCCTGATCCTACAAACTACAACATCTCTTTCTTATCCGGGGCGCCACAAGACCAGAGCTGTTTTCCAATCTCTCTACAAACCAGCATGTGTTCACTTTTTGGAGTGTGTTTTTCCAAACCAAAGGATAAAGGATATACCCTTTTTAAAGACTGCAGTGATTCAAACTCAATAGTACATTGTTTGATAAATGGATGCTGGGAAAGGGAAAAGTTTGGTGTTTGAAGGCAAGCGTCAGTGATTTGTTGTTTAACCCCAGATGCTTGTTTCAAAGACCTATCAGCCGCTGTTGACTTCATTTGGAGCGCAAGTTGTGACAGAAAGCCATCCGTGATATTGTTTTACTGTTGTGTCTTTTCTTAACCAGTGATATGCTTTGGCCTGATTTGATGGATAAAAGGATGCCATTTGCTGACTTCAGAACATGGAAGTGAGATCAATTGTGTTTGTTTCAACACCATCTCTTCCACTTTTGAGTGGGAGCAGCCAGCTGTCTGTCGCAGCTTCTTGTGGATCCTAATGCATGCTTCCTTAATGGGGAAGCCAGTAGAGTGAAATACGATCCTCCGGCGTTGTGGTGTGTTTAGGGCAACTGTAGCAATTGTCAACATCAGTGAGGGGTTTCCATGGAGAAAGTGAGAAGTGACAGGGTACTCAAATGTTTTACCGCAACTTCTTTCGTCCAGGGGAACTCTAAGTTGAGTTGCATACCACTCCATATTCCCACTTGGACCACCTTGTTCAGACTGTGTCAGTGTGTGGACACAAAGAACAGGAAAAGGCCTAAAGGTAAATTGGCTTATGTGCTACCTCTTGGTCTGACTTACAAGTGATTTGTTCAGAACTTTATGGGAGATATTTTAACATTTACAATGTAATAACTATGCCATTTATGCTGCATTTTAAATTCCACTTAAATGGCATATAGTAGCTCCCAACTGATCATTTCACAAGTGAGGTTTTGCCCACCAATTTAGTCATATTGTTTTCTTTGCGCATTTGTCAGGTATAATAGAAAAGGAATGTACAGTAGTTGGGTCAAGCTATATTGCATCTTGCAATGAACTCGCTATGTCATTAGGGATGGGCATTGGACTCAGTATAATGTACATTGCTCATTGTTGATCAGACATTTTGCTAGGGTTTTTGGTCTGAATGCCATAGTGTGCTCAATTGAGATTTGATTAACAAACTATTTCACACAATCAGTCTATTCTGGAAAGTCAGTTAATTGGTTAGAAAGCCCATCTCTACCCTAAATTAATCCAGATGATCACAATTTGTCTTCATTTCTCTTTCTAGAGGTCCCCACATTTCAAGAGAAGACGAAAGCATTATTTGGAAATCTTATGGACGAAGGTGAGTTGTTTTTTTTTTAATTTTCAATTTTATTATTTTTTTAAATGTAATCTACAGAAATGATTAAAGTGCTTCATGTGTAAACTGCTAAATTAGCTGAAAATCCAAACTTGGGTCGTGTGAAGAGCAGAGCAGGTTAGACTGACCAAACTACTTCACAATTTCTTCTATCCCCTCCCTGCTGCAAATGCCCCCTAAATGTGTTGCCAAGTACCAGTTAGTTGGTCATCAAACCAAAGCCTATTACACTCAAGGTGTAAAAAAAAAAAAAAAAAAAATCTTAATTTAACAAGTACCTCATTTGGAATATACAATGCAAGTGCACCACATGGCCTATGCTGGAATTGAAATAAATGCTTACACATGAATGCACACATACATATACATGAATACACAACACTATTTTATACATATCTATAACCCGCAAGGCATGCTCGGTAGCTTCCTGTTGGGGAAGTGTGAACATGGGCTTCCCAGCATGCCTTGTGGGGTATAAATTGGTATTGTTTTGCATGTACAGTATATTAGTGTGTAAGCATCGGTTTGATTCCTGCATAGTCTGTGTGGTACAGTTACATAATGTGTTCCACATGTGTTACTTGTGTTATTTTTGGTTGCAGTGTGAGTGAGGTAAGCACTTGGGTTGGGTTGATAAGCCTCTGTTTGTTTGTGATGAGTGAATATCAAGCTAATTCACTGCACATAAAGAACACCTCCTCAAGCAAGCTGAAATTAGCATTGTTTAAGCTAAGCCACTGTTTACATCCTCATATAGGGCACTATGATTTATGCGGAATTGGCCAAAAAGCCACGGCTGCTGGAGGCCCATTTACTTAACAGTCAAGACCTTCTCAACACACACACACGCACACATGCAACACACTTTCGGCATTCAAAATAAGAGCGCTGCATTATGTGTTAATTGTGCTAACAAAAAAAAGCTTACACCAACAAAGCATCGGCGACTGCGTCTTTCTTAACCACAAGCACTGATATATCAGTTTTTTACATTTTGTAGCGGAGCGTGTGCAGAGGCTGAAATGTTAGCCAAGCTACATCCGCTTCTGAAATATCAGGCAAAATTGTCCAGTGATGTATTGCACCAATAAATCTGTGTAAGGAGTTTTGCATTTAATTAAGAGGCATTTTATTCACAGACTCCATTGTGGTGAAATTAGAGTAAAAGGTAAAAAACGAAATTGTACAACATTTGGAGGGTCATATCGTGACATGTACACTGCAGTGTAAATCAGGTGCCCTGTTGACTGCTGACCCATGATTGTGAAAGTGTTTTGCTGAACCGATGAGGTTTTGTCTTCAGTCAACCCAAGTCTGTCATCAGTAAATGGTTAAGTGGAAGCCACTTCGCGTAAATGAAGAGCCAAATAAAACGGTTGGTAGATTTATGCACTCTTGATACGTCGGTGTCCTCCTGCTACTCGATCAGGTCATAGCGTTGTTCTTAAAGCGGATTAGCCAAATGAGTCATTGCCTGCAAGGAGCTGCCTTTACTGGGTACATCGGTTGTGCATGCTAGCTGACTGTGACCCTGGCCTTGGCCGAGCTCCATGTCCTGTGCTAATTTAGTCCTATTGCTTTTGCGTCTGCTGCTGCTAGTATGCTTGCCAGCTAAAAAGTGCTATTAATAGCTGCTAAGGCATTATCCTTATAGCAGCAGATGTGCAAGCATAGGGATTGTGTGTGCATGTGTAGAAGCATTAACCTTGCCCACACAGATGCAGCTTGAAACCCAGATGTAAAACCAAATCTGTGCATTTAATGTTTTGCCTCTTACACTGTATTGCACTGGGTTACCCTGAGTCTTACTCATTCAGTAGGAGCCCCATATTGATAGAATCTTTATAGTCTTTAAAGTATGCAAATACTGCTTTTAAGTCGAACTGTAAGTCTTAAAGTGGCGGATGCTTGATTCCTCGACTGTTGGTGTATGCTCTCCATATAGCAATGCTATCACATCTCCTAATTTCCTTTTTGTCTTTACTTTCCACACATTTTCTATCTACATATTTAATCCTCTCCGGTCTGGGTCTCCTTGTATTGTCCGAATGTGGGCAGGGCTATTAAAGGATGAGCTATGTAGAGTCACAGTTGTGTCACCCTTCTTAATCCTCTCTTTGCCTAATTGAACATTGTTCATTCCTTTATGCCTGTACATTAGATGTACTTAGACCATGCATACTTTTGCTGTCACTGATTTGATCTTCTGCTATGATAACAGGACGGTCTAACGGGACACGTCCCAGGGCCGACTCCTGGCAAGGCTCTATGCGGCTGCTTAGGGTCACAACGTCAGAACAGCACTGATCACGTTCAAGTCAATTTAGTTGCACACTGTACATATTTTCAATATCCAGTAGCATTTGGAGCCTTGAAAGGTTCCGTTTCATTAGCAACTTATAAAATGAAACCCTAGCAATATTAATGACCAAAATGCGGCTACAAACAAAATTTTGTTTAGGGCCACACAAAGCCTAGAGGTGACAGTGGTATGTCCATCCATGGTGGCTCCTCCTAAGTTAAATTTCGTCGTCATTATCACTGGAGGACTTGAGCGACTAAGCAATGCGACACACTGAGCAAGAGATAGCTAAGCTAGCTTGAATGTAAAGTAGCAAAACAGATGTACAAGTATAAGTGCTTAGTACACTTGAACAGACAGTAACAGTCTAGCTGGAACAGTGTTACAATCTATGAACAGGAAATTAGCAAGTGGATTAATAAAATGAGAGAATAATACAACGTCCGAAAACTGGAAAGTATGCGATACTTTACCGCATATAGTACAACCTAATCTAATATATCATGGTATGTATGGATTTTAGGCCATATGGCCATATGGCCCATCCCTTAGTGTTTTTTTTTTTTTTACTAAAAGTGCCTGCTTAAGCAGATGTCGACAGGCAATGTACTTCTTTCAGTGTAATTTAATGTCTGTCTGCGTCTGTCAACCTCAGCTTGTTTGTCAATACAGTAACAGTTGTGAGCTTTGATTTCAGTGTGAGACACATGCAGCCTTGGTGTTATAACATGGAGAAGGAATGTCTTTGATTCATGACCCATCTCTGTTGACCAGAAATGAGTCGCCAGACTGCCACCGCGCTGCCCACAGGAACCTCCAAGTGCCCCGCCTCCCAGCGCGTGCCCACCCTGTCGGGGACCACTGCCTCCAACAGTGACCTGGCCAGCCTGTTTGAGTGCCCAGTGTGCTTCGACTATGTCCTACCCCCTATCCTGCAGTGCCAGTCGGGACACCTGGTACGTGATCTCCAGTTTGTTCTTGTTGAATAGTCCACTGTGTGTGTGTGTGTGTGTGTGTGTGTGTGTGTGTGTGTGATATGAATAACACTTGTTAATGCAAGATTTTGCTGCATTAAAATTTTTTTGGATGTTAATATTTCAGCGCTACGCTGGTCTTTCAAAGTTTCGTGTTTCGCTGCAAAAATACAGATTCTGATCATGACAATAAAACAAAAAAAAAAATCCAAATATCATCAGGGAAATCAAAACCTGCCCCATGATGGCATTGGGAGACTCTGAAATACCAGGAGAAACATGTTTTGGAAAAAGAACAAGTAGAACAAGTGTAATAATAAAATACCTTCCAAGAATACTTCCTTTTTGTGCTGTCGAGCAGAAATGATCAAACAAATCTCCCCGTGATTGCCAAGTCCAATGCATTGTTGTTGGCTGGACTCTTGAACATTTGTCAGATTGTGATCCAGAGTGCATCATGGAGGAAAGTACCTTTTTGATGGCTGATGTGAGTCGCACGTGTTCATTATTAGGTGCATAAATATTGATTTCCTGTGTGGTGCTTTCCCACATTCGGAGCAAATTGAATGATGTAGAAAATGACTGGTCTTAAATTGAAAATGTTCTGCATCCTCAAACATAAAGTGTATGTATGCATTTCTCAGGTATGCTCCAACTGTCGGCCCAAACTCACCTGCTGCCCCACGTGCCGAGGGCCGCTGGGCTCCATCAGGAATCTGGCCATGGAGAAGGTGGCAAACTCTGTCCTCTTCCCCTGCAAATACGCCTCATCAGGCTGCGAAGTCACGCTGCCGCACACGGACAAGACGGAGCACGAGGAGCTGTGCGAGTTTCGACCATACTCGTGCCCGTGCCCCGGCGCCTCCTGCAAGTGGCAGGGCTCTCTGGATGCCGTCATGCCTCACTTGATGCATCAGCACAAGTCTATCACCACACTACAGGTCAGCCTTCAACTAACCACTGTCCAAAAAGTCCCAAACTTCTACTTCCAATCCTACTGTAATTTCACTTGCATATCAGCTTTTGCTACCACGCTGCGGGGGAACCATAGTGAATCAGCAAACGGGCCGCAGGCCTGGTTCCTGCAATGTAAAGTCTATAGGTAGCCCTACAGCCACACCTGTGTGCCCCCCTTTCACTGTGATGTTTGGGGTGGGGGTCAAAACCCAGGAACAATTTTCTTGATTTAAAAAAAATCTGAAGAAGTAATAAAAGCGACCCATTTTGGGTGATATTTCATATAAATTAGACTGAGTTTTTTTAGAACTAGAAAAATAATAATAAAATAAATTGTTGTATTTAAACAATGGTTTAAACATTGTGGCGTAATGTAATGGACAGTTACAGTTAAATAGTCCAACCATCTGTTGTAAGTGAAATAGCGGACACACGTGATAGCTCGTTGACGACATCACTTTGAGCTTTAAGTGCTGGTATAACTTTCTGGCAAAAGTGAGGACGTGATGGTATTTCATAGCTAGGTTCAAGAACTTGAATCACACAGTCATGGAAAAAATGATTAGACCACCCTTGTTTCTTCAGTGTATTGATTGTATTTAATGCCTGGTACAACTAAAGGTACATTTGTTTGGACAAATATAATGATGATCACAAATATAGCTCATAAGAGTTGAATTTAAGAGGTGATATCGAGCAACTTGCATGGTTTTCTTGATGATAACCAAAATCATGTAAGTTCTTACATGAATAGCTATAGCATTGTACTGCCAAACAATTTAATGAACTCTTTTTGTTGTCATTGTTATATTTGTCCAACTGAAGGTACCTTTAGTTGTATCAGGCATTAGAATGAACATGGTCTAATCATTTTTTCCATGACTGTACTTAAAGCCAGCACTCTCAACCACTGAATATGGATGTAATGTCGTGGCTATAAAAACTCCAATACAAAGTGTTACTGCTTTGGCCCGGTCAGAGTGGCTTGCTAGAGGTTGTTTATCTGCTGAAGTTAAGGGTGTTTGCACTAAGCTGGTTTTCTTTCTTGTAGATGTAACATTCACTGCCGGATGATGCCGCCTTAAGTGCGCTAACATGTTCGACGTGTTTCCTGCAGCATATCTGATACACAACTATCGGGTATGCTGGGTATACTAACTATACACACACAACTTTGGATTTATCCACTTGCCTTTGTCCATCCGTAATTTAACAGGGAAGCCAGCGTGTTCCCAAACAGGAGGCCGTAGTGAGATGGGAGGGTCTTGCAGTTCAGGCTTCTCGCTTGCATTTACCATGATGCCATTTGTCGTGCCTGCGAGCTAAAAGATCAATACTTTAACGTAAGCACAATGTTTGCAGGTGGTGTTTGATATCCAACTCGTAAATATGCGCAGTCGGTCTGCAATTACTTGTTACGTAATCGTCTTCGTTTGCATAAGTGGCCATGACGCATGAGTACCTCCATTCCATGTCTGCACGAATACACACATTTTTAAAAACGCATATTTTTCTATGCCCCCTGGCCTCTCGTCCACATACAAATGTAGGTTCTCCTTTTAAAAACTGAGGTTTTGGAAAACTCGAGTGGGGATTCTCCAAAACACACACTCCTGAAAGTGTGTGTGTCATCAGAAATGTGTGATACCTCATGTTTTTTAACCTTCTTTAACAGCAGAGTAACTGAAGTTACTAACTTACGGGTGTTGGTTTTTATTTTGTGCAGCGGTACACACGCGTGTGTGCGCCTTATAATGTGCACGACTTATTAAAAAAAAAAAAAGCTATTGTACAGGTATGTAGTTAGGCCTGTCACAATAATTGATAAATCCATCCATTTTCTATGCCGCTTCTCCTCATAAGGGGCGCAGGGGCATGCTGGAGCCTATCCCAGCTGATTTCGGGCGACAGGCGGGGTACACCCTGGACTGGTCGCCAGCCAATGGCAGGGCACATATAGACAAACAACCATTCACTCTCACATTCATACCGATGGACAATTTTGAGTCGCCAATTAACTTAACATGTATGTTTTTGGAATGTGGGAGGAACCCGGAGTACCCGGAGAAAACCCACGCGCGCACGGGGAGAACATGCAACTCCATAAATCAAACAATTAAAAAAAAAAAAACAGGTTGATAATTATGACACCCTCAATAAATTGACACGTACATGAATGCGTGTGTTTCATCTGCTGGTCTCTCTGTGCCACACAGGCTGGATGACAAGAGGGTTCACTCTGCATCTGTCTGTGCGCATTGGCTCTTCCAGTGGAATGAATGGAGAGAGTTAGCCATCATTTCATTCAGCCTCTTTGTGAAGGAGGGGCTACTAGTGAGTGGATGCAGACGGTGTAGCAGTAATCTTCGTGAGGCAGCATAGGCTAACGTGAACGAAGGCACAGGAGTGAAGGTTTCTGAAGCGAATGCCACAGCCGACAGCCCCATTGTGGGAATATTCCGTTTTTTTTAAACAGAATGAACAAGGTGAGGTCATGAACACCGACTACCGATGGAGGTGTGTTGGGCAGTGGAGCCTTTGTCCCGACAGTCAACGGCCACTGAGGCTTTTGGTTGGCGAAGTAAATATAAACAAAGCAAAATGGTGTGCGCTCACAGTGTCGCTCGCTACATTGCTAAAGAAATGCAGCAATTTTATATGGTTATATAGCATATAACAGGGGTCACCAACGTTTTTCCTTGTGAGAGCTACTTGTACAAAATGAAAATGGCCAAGAGCTACTCATTTTTGTAACATTTATTTTTAGAGCTCATTTTAAACCCAAACAAAGCGAATATGCTTGTTTTACCAGAACATGAACAAAATGCTGGTGTCCACAACTCACATGTTGTATTTCACAATGCATTTCTTTCTACTGTTCTTTCATTATTAACTGAAAACCTGAATGAAAAGTAGGCTTGAGGGCACCTCATGTGGTCGTACCTGGTGACCCCTGGCATATAATATACTTGTGTACCATCTAGTGGTCAAAATGTGAATTACACCTCTGATGGCAATAATTAATGAAAAATTGCCTAAAGAAATGTCAATATCGACGATAATTTGTAGCACAGTTATTGACCAGCAGGACAGATGGTGAATGTGCTTTATAAGGTGTGTCAAATGAAGCTTGTAATCTAAATAATGAGTGTTGTTGTTTTTCCAGGGGGAGGACATTGTGTTTTTGGCCACAGACATAAACCTGCCAGGAGCAGTGGACTGGGTCATGATGCAGTCCTGCTTCGGCTTCCACTTCATGCTGGTGCTGGAGAAGCAGGAGAAGTACGACGGCCACCAACAGTTCTTTGCCATTGTGCAGCTCATTGGGACTCGCAAGCAGGCGGAAAACTTTGCGTACCGGCTGGAGCTGAACGGCCACAGGCGCCGCCTGACCTGGGAGGCCACGCCGCGTTCCATCCACGAGGGCATCGCCACCGCCATCATGAACAGCGACTGTCTGGTGTTCGACACGTCCATTGCACAGCTCTTTGCCGAGAACGGCAACCTGGGCATCAACGTGACCATCTCCATGTGCTAAGAACTCACCAGAAAAAGTGGGGGGACATGAAGTTCCATATGGTTTGGGGGCATTTTGAGGGGGTCAGATCTCTCTCTTTCTCTCACTCTCTGTGCTGCACCCCTTGAAGACACTATCCAGTTGGACTGTCTTGTCAGGCAGCCCTGAAGGCCCAGGGGGTGTGTGGGACGTATGGATGGATGGGCATGATGGGCATATAACTGTAGAGATGGCCGTAGCCTTATAAACACAACACAAAGTTGTATGTGAGATTCACACACGCAATCTCACCTTATCGTTGTAAAGACGGACTTACAAAAAGCTCTCCTTGTCTGTCTGTCGGTGTCTTCTCCTTCCTGTTACCGTTTGTCTCCCCCCGTCGGGCATCTCCACACACTACGCGATCGCCGCTCGATTTCAACATGGCCACCTGCTCTGTGCGAGGCGGTTAGCTCGCTATCTAGTCTCATTGGAACGGACCGCCTAGCCACACCTGTAGTGCAGCTGCAGGTGATGGACGAGGCAACCGGACCTGCTCAACTTAGGACTGTGTCCTGCGTGATGGAAGTTATGTAGCTCCCAGGACGACGGGGCGCTTCATCGCTATTACACCACTCTCATGACTCTTGGCTTGCCCCTTCCTTCCTAGATTTGCCAGTGCAAGTGATCACAACGGCTGAATGCTCACAGACACCTGTGTGTGTGTGTGTGTGTGTGTGTGTGTGTGTGTGTGTGTGTGTGAGTGAGAGAGAGTGGGTGGACACGCATAACTAAGAAACAGAATGGGGGGGTAGTAACAGCATTTCTGTTGAGTCAACTTTGTGGGATTAAGTTGGTTTTTCTATGGCGTACGCATGCGTATGAGCGAAAGAACGGTGAACAATCTGCCTGCTTACCTCCTCCATCTCTCTCTCTCTCTCTCTCTCTCTCTCTCTCTCTCTCTCTCACCCTCTCTCTCTCTCTCTCTCACCCTCTCACCTCTGAGCATCCAAACAGGACTCTGCCAAGGATGCTGCTATTGTTATCCAATGGAGATGATCCTTAATGTTTATTTTTTGTAATGACTCTCAAAAACAAACAGGCAGTTGTAAAACTTGTGGTTAAACTTCAGTGTTTGTAGGTTTAAAAAAAAAAAAAAGCAAGTTGTTTTCATCTCCCTCTTCTCGTCCGCCCGGTTGGATTGTTCTCTTCTTTCCTCCCATCTATTTGTAAAAGTTGTCTTTCTTTTTATTTTATTTTATTTTATACATGCGTGAGCAAGGCGGGGCGTCTCTCTCTGTCCCTCTCTGTCTCTTCATTTGGAGTCTCAGTAATCTTGCTGCTCTTCCTCAACTTGACCCTCCTTTGCCCTTTTGTTTTAACATGTTAAATAAATTTATCTTTTTCATACCGGGGCTTTTTTTTCATTGGAAACCTCAGTTGGATCTGAGAGACTTTATTTGTATATTTCGCTTTTCTTGGGAAAATGTAGTTGTCTGCAAGGTTCTGTTTCGTCACATTACACCAACACGTGGTTGAACTTTTTCGTTTTGTTGCACATTTATCATACCAACAGGTGCCAAGCTTGAGTTTTCATACCAACGGATGTCAAGCGTTCGTAAGTCATTTTATTTGTCTTGTTAAACTGTCTATTCAGCCGCAGGAGGCAGCTATTTTATTTTGTAGTGTAGCGTACTTGGTGCTTAATTGGTGTCCCATATTTAAAACTACAGTAAATATTCTCAAGTGAAACGGCCACCAATGTGTGTGGTCTGCAGCAACTATTCATTGAAACCTTGCTTTAGCTGCCCCCTACCGGACAGAATAGTGAACTGATTCCCTAAATGTTTTATTATGATAATATACATTTTATCCACGCTACCTTTTGTAGAATTCTCCAGCTTCAGGTGAAGACCTTGTGGACCGACCAGCCCTAAATCTGACTGTGGGTAAGAATCTTTTGTTAGTTAAATGTAAGAATGTTCAGCATATCTAAAGCAATGGAGTTGAAATGAATCAAAGTGTTAATGCGGAGTACCGCCATTTTTTCTGGAGTTTAAACAAAGTCTACATTTCAATCTAAATTTCGTAAAAAAAAAAAAATTAAAAAAATCCTGTAATAGCTTATGTATTTAATTCCTGTCGCAATGCCTGTTGGGAAAACATTGCCCCCTACCGGTTTGTTAGAGCACTGCAAGATGAGTTCAACTCATGAAACATCTCAACAGCACTTGCTACTACAACGATAAATCCCCATTTTTAAAAAGTAACTGCAATAATGACTTCCTCTGGTAGCTAATTACTTTTATGAAGGAGTAATTCCATACTAATAAAGTTAGTTTGTTGGAAAGTTAGCTACAGCTAATTATTAGGGCTGTCAAATGATTACAATTTTTAATCAGATTAATCTCATTTGACAAATTAATCACCCTTTGCAACTATGTCTGAAATATGCCCATTTTCACTATTAAAGATAGATGACAGGACATGTTTTTTATTTATATATATATATTTGCCTGTTTGTCACACTTTAAAGTATGTCAGGTTTCAAACATTTTATTAAGGAAGAAAAACAATCCAAAGATATCAGGCCCTGTGTGGAAAAAGTGATGGTTAAAACATAACTTTGAGATCAGAGAAGAAAAGGTTATAAAGCCATTTGTAAAGCTTTGGGACTCCAGAGAACCACAGTGAGAGCTATTATCCACAAACATGTAATAGTGGTGAACTTTTCCATG
The DNA here is from genome assembly GCF_027744805.1 of Dunckerocampus dactyliophorus. Classification (NCBI taxonomy): domain Eukaryota; kingdom Metazoa; phylum Chordata; class Actinopteri; order Syngnathiformes; family Syngnathidae; genus Dunckerocampus; species Dunckerocampus dactyliophorus. The sequence continues at coordinate 3,095,756 of NC_072823.1, forward strand.
ATTGGCCGGCCAACCAAAATGACCCCAAGAGCGCAGCGATATGCAGTATATGGTACTCTACACTAGTCACTAGGTGTCAGTAATGATACTGTAATGTTCTGTGAGAGAGACAAGCACCAGACTTGATCGCCTTTTATTGCATGTTTGAATGATCTCACACAGGCACAATAATCTCTAATAAAAACATGGGTTACTGTTGCACGCCAAGCTAAAACTCAACTCTAAATCCCTGACGTCACTTTCTGTCCATCCCGCCACTCCAGTCCTCTAGAAACTCATTTAGCAACACACTGGTCTTATTTATGCCGTAACTGTTCTACTATATCGGATAACACGAGTGGAAAGGTGACTACGAGTGTTTCTTGTCTTGAGGGCCCTAATGATGTTACAAAGCGTATTTAGAAGGTCGTGGACAGGTTCAGGGTCCCTTCGTCAGAGTTGAGCTGAAGAGCAGCGTGAGAGGTCACACGGCTGCCTTGAAATGACGCTAACACAGGCGACTGCATGCAGATTGCACTGCCTTCAATCACCATCCTGTCTGCCTCAAAGTAGAAGGGGCACAAGCTATGCTAATGTTTTTCCTTGGGTTGACCATTGTTTTCACTAAATCTAATCTGCATAATCATCTGAATTTCTCTGATAACACCGGCCACAACATTCATTTTGCTCATTTTTAATTGGCACTGACAGTGTAGCAATGTCAAGCATGAAGATGAATAGCAAAGAATTAGCAACAGTTCCTACACTGCAAATGTGTGGTAAATGCAAACTGTAAGGTGACTGAATCACACGTGTATATTTTTAAATAAAACGAACCTGCACAGCTGGCTGGGCTGATAGGAGGATGACCTTGGATGTCCCTGAGGCCTTTGCAATGACCTTTCCCAAGTCCTCTGCTCTGTGGTTGCAAAGAATTTGGCCAGAAGCTCATACTGTTCATTGCCAAAGTCATATGGCTACAGTATATACGAGAACATCATCTATGTGCTTATAGGAGAAGTGTGGTTTTCATACGGTATAAATGCACAGTGGAAAAATGTATGAATTGCAATTATCCGAGATTAAAACATGACGAGACTTCTTGTTAGATCATTTTGCCGGCTTTGATATATTGCCACGTGCATGCGTGTCTGTAGGAAGTGGGCTCACTCTGTGCATTGCTTTCAGCACCTGGCCGTGTTTGTGCCGTAGAACAATGGCATGAACAGAGCGAGCCTTTTGTCACACACTCGGTCTCGCAGGTTTTTAGTATAAAAAAACATACAGGAACACGTACAGCCTACATGTACCACTGTTACAAAGCCCACCATTTTTTCATGTCTGCCTTCATGCTTCACTGAATGTTTTTTTTTTTCCTCAAGTGGTAAGATTTCGTCCATCCTTGAACGCACCACAGTTGTGAACACCATCCATCCATTTTTGATGCCGCTTATCCTCGCTCGGGTTGCGGGGGTATGCTGGAGCCTATCCCAGCTGACTTCAGGCGAGAGGTCGCCAGCCCATCGCAGAGTTGTGAACACAAGTTAATATAAGAAAAAGGCATTCTCTAGCCTGCTAGACGCAGAGGTCAGGTCACCAACCTGGTGATCATGAGATACTAGTCAATCTGTGGGACTTTGCCGGTCGATCGCAAGAATATTAGGGGAAAAAAAGTGTTATTACATCAGTGCCCTCCCTGAGAATGACCAACAGGCATGCCTTTTGAGCACTGACCACGCCCATACGCCTCGCCGAGACCGAGATCTCGGGCTCCAAAATGTTGGTGACCATTGCGCTAGAGCTAGCCTGACAACCAGGCTAAAGGTTACGCCGTGACTCCCGTTCCATCTGTCCCGGAACGCAACTTACTTGTGGATGTAATGTCGAGGGCTCAGTGGAATACCAGGAAGATGGGGAGAGGGTCGAGCTCAGCATATTTTCTTCCTCGGGGCGCACTTGAAAGTGTTTAACAAGAAACAGGAAAGAAGCGGGGTGCTTTTTTTTTTTTTTTTGCACAATCCCGCACAGAAACAATCGGTTAAAGATGAGCGTATGTGGTGGCGCATAACTCATGACATGAAAGCAAGACGATATGCAACAAAAGAGGCTGTCCCAGATGACTCCGCGGTGACTTTCTTTTTTTCCCCACGTCTGTATTTGTTGTGTAAGGTGACTCGTGAACCGCTGCACACAAAAGGGTGAACATGTGGCAAAACATGCACCCGTGCTGTGTTGCCTGTGCTAGTATCTTTCTGAGAAACATCCCACATGGTGGTGCTCTTATTGAAAGCCAAAGTGTGACAGACTGACTGGCCATTTCTCACACAGCTCAAAGCGCCGTACAAAACACCCTCTGGAACGTTCCAAAGCCCCCCGGCTCTTTTAGTTTTATTGGTCCGCATATTATTTATTGGTCAGTAATTTTACAAGAATAAAGTCAAAATATTTACAGGAAAAAGTTATCTAATGAGATGCCAAAGGTCACATAAGTCCCCCCTTTTCATAGCTGTCTCAGGCAATGCCTGTAACAAAGTGACAAGTTATTTTTTTTTCAATATGACTCGCAATATGACTCTTTTTTTCTCGGAAATTTACAACTTTATTCTCGGAAATTTACTACTATTCTCGAAATCTCAGTTTTGGTTGTTTGAGTTTTTCAGTGTGGTCCTAATACTTTGTCGTACAAACCGATGAATAAAGTTGCCATATTTGGAAAAATAGGTTGTGAGAAAAAGCTATGTTACGAGTTTATGGGGAATAAAGTCATAATCACGTGAAGAAGGTTGAAAGAGTTGGAATACTTAAACAAAAGCAAAAACGGAGAAATTCATTTTATGGAAATAAAGTCAAAATATTTTCAGAGAAATAAGACTTACATTAACGAGGAAAAAAAGGCACAATTTTTAGGAGAATAAATATTATGATGAATAATAATGGAAATTTAGTACCATAGAGTTCAAATATTAAAAAATAAACCATTATTTTTCAAAGTCATATAATGAAAAACAGTACAAAAGAAAATTTTGGGGAAGAAGTTCTAACACTGTAGGAATAAAGTCAAAGTATTATGAGAATAAAGTAAGGTAGAAATAACTTCTCAGCATCAAAGTTGCACAAATTCTTTCACATTTCAATATGTGGCCCTTGGGGGCGGAAAAGTTTGGACACCCCCGTTTTAAGGCATTTACCCAAATCGCCACAAAAAGTTTGGACACCCCAGCCCTAAAGTGTGCAGAGGCGTCTGAAACAAATACATACATACATACGTACAAGAACATGTCCACTGCAAGGGCCACTTTGATATTTTTGCAACGCTAACAAGTTAAAAAAAACAAAACTTTTGTGACAAAGCGTATTATCAACTTTGCTCTTTTTTTCCATTACTGCTGTTTTAAGTTTCAAAATATTTAAGCTTTCTTCGTAAATAAGATTTGTCATTTTTCTTCACATTATATTTTGACTTTATTCCCATATTATAACTTTTTCCTCCAACCTAATTTTCCAAAAATTAAGTTTTGTTTTTCATATTCCTACGAAAAAATATATATATATATTTTTCTTTAATATGTCCACTCTGCTACTAAAGTGACATTACTGTTCCTCGTATTTCGAGTTAATTCTTGTCACTTTTTTCTCATTATTATACAATTTTTTTTCCCCTATTTTGACTTTATTCTTGTAAAATTACAGCTGTTTTTTTAATGATTCGTCTTGTAAATTCTTTTCTAGTAATTGTGACTTGATTCACAAACTTTTGACTTTACGCCTCTTTTTCCCCAACCTAATTTTCCAAAAAAGCCAATAAATTTTTATTCATTTCTCATATTAATACTTATTTAAATAAAATGTCAACTTTATGCTACTAAAATCATAAAATTAAGACTTTTTCTGATTACAACTTTTCTGTTTTTTTTTTTTTTTTAAATTTTCCTGTTCAGTCATATTTTTAGACTGCACCGCTGACATGGAGACACTGACACTGAACACCCCCTCTGCCCCACTGTTTGAGAAGGGCTGCCTTACATGCTAGTGTCGTCCCTCGAGATCTTCTTCATCCTTTAGCAGCTTTAAAATGATCAGCTAGCATCTATCCGGCATCTCTTGTTCATGCACAACACTGTCAGCCTTCATTTATGGGGCGGGGGGAAATGCACACAAGTTGCATTGGGAAGACGTGCTGGGTGCAATATACACTCCTGATCAAAATCTTAAGACCAGTTGAAAAATTGCTAGAATTAGCATTTTGCACATTTGGATCTTAATGAG